>NW_027361733.1:23035000-24235000 GCF_039654945.1 Dendrobates tinctorius | reverse complement strand
CACAGGGGGCAGTATTATAGCAGTTATATTCTTGTACATAGGGGGCAGTATTATAGCAGTTATATTCTTGTACATAGGGGGCAGTATTATAGCAGTTATATTCTCTTATTTCCTGTAAATGCAAGATAAATCATCAGTCTTTTATACTATGCATATCTTTGTAATATATTCCACTTCAGTAGTTAACTATGTGATGTCATTGAACTTTGACACTGCATCATCTGACTTTTTGGCGCTCGTTTTTTTTTTTTAAATCCAGCGTCCTCTCAAAGCTATTTATGTCTGTGATGCCTGTATGTACTATGTGGTATTTCCTGATGAAGGGGACATGAGACCCCTGAAACGCGTTGAATAAAACCATTGCAATCGTACAGCATTCTCCTGGAATTTGTCTCCACGGCAGTGCGGAATATAACTACGAATTCCCATTGGATATATCATTTCTTTCCTCAGTTGTCTCACAGCGCGTACAATTTGGAGTTACAGGAGGATGCTGTGTTCAGGGTAGAGAATATGACATTTGTGCTGTATCCTCAGGTCTGATGGGAGCAGTTTTGCTATAGACAGGAGATGCTGATTGTTCTCTGCTTTCTATAAACTGTTGCTCATTATGTTCCTATGTTCATCTTTTTGATGCTCTTCCTTCTTTTGCAGATGATCTCCATTTTCCCCTCAGTCACCAGTGGATTCGGGTTTATTTACACCCGGCCTGAGTGATTCCCATGATGCCCTTCATGTGATTTCGTTGGGAACTCTAGATCCACGTCTCCTACCGCCTCATATCCGTCTCTCTGCTTTCATGTGGTGCGGTGTTCAGCTGGGGCCTCTCTATCCCAGGACATATGTTCTCACTCCTGAAGATGGACGGCGGCAATAAGAATCTTGTACATAACTTTATATGCAAAAAGCTTGATCAGAAAGGCTTTAACCTGAGCTGCTGCAGTGATGCTGAGCCTGCCATACTGCTGAATGGATCCTCACCCACTGCCCAGGTCGGTGCCCAGGCAGCTGCACCCCTGCCAGACAGCGTGGCTGAAGAAGTGCTGCAGACGCTGCTGGACGCCTCGGTTGAGTTTGAGTTGAGGTATCGCAGGGCGTTCAGCGACCTCACCTGCCAGCTGCACATCACCCAGGACACTGCGTATCAGAGCTTCGAGCAGGTGGTGCACGAGCTGTTCAGAGACGGCATAAACTGGGGACGCATTGTAGCATTTTTCTCTTTTGGGGGGGCGCTATGCTTTGAAAGTGCAAACAAGGAAATGGAAGGTCTGATACCTAGGATTATCGAGTGGATGGCCACCTTTCTGGAAACGGCTCTAGGACCATGGATAGAAACAAACGGAGGCTGGGTGAGCAGTGGGATTGTGGGCTGTGGGTCATAAGACTTTGAAAGCGGGTGAACAGCGGGTTGCTTAGGGCATGGCTAGTGACTGAGCAGTTTAGGATGAGCAAGCGGCAACACTATACTGTGGAGAATTGGTAACAAGTGGTCATTGGATGTTGGTGGGCCGTGGATAAACATGGGTCATAGATGGAGGGCGAAGAAAAAATGTTTGCCATGTGCTCACATCTTCATCATTTCTTTGTCTTCCTCTAGTTTGATGCAAGTTCTCACCCCCTTGAAATGTGTTGGTGCTTAATGATTTTCTAATCGTTACCCCCAGTTACCGCTTGAATGTCATCCACCTAAGACCCCAGAATCAGAACCCCTGTGGCTTTAGTACAGATGGTTATTGTGCCGTTTTAATCGCCAGGTCCCTACATCAGTCGTGTGCTTTCTGCTCAGGTAATGTTCCCTGACGAGGGGACTTCTGGTTGCCGCAGCTATTTACCTAGCTAGGACCGGCGGAGAGTCCCTACTTGCAACAGTGCCAGCAACTTCATTTATTCATGTTCCTCATACCTGTGGGGATATTTTAGTGGAAGTGGGGAATTCCAGACGTCCCATTCACTAAATATATTACTGTAATATACTGTGGTTATTGCTCTGAACAGAGCACCCCTCCGCAGCTTACTGTTCCTGCATGCCGTGAAGCTTAGCATTGGCTCCCACAAAGTACAACTCTCCACCCCATCCGCCATCTTTCCTCGACAGCTAAAGCCAAATTTATTGGGGGCGTGTATAAATATGCAACAGTGTGCCAACCCATTACTTCCCAGCATCTGTTACTGGGAGAAACTAGGGAAAGACTTTAGCATTGAGCCACTAGTGCAGGAGCTTTCTGTGAAGGCGGTGGTGTCGGTGGCCGATGTCACCGTGTAGCGCCAGCCTAAGTGTAGTGATGACATTAGAGACTCCTGACCTTGTGTGACCTCTTGATTCCTATATCTGTAGTGTAGAGACCACTGCACTGCTCTCGGCATGAACACTACATCTTCCACGGGGCAGCACATCTGGGCATGTTGTGTTGGATTTTGCTAGGTGCAGATTGAAAAGTGAGTTCCTGAGAGCTTAGCCCAGACCCCATAATACTATGCATTCAGGTGCAGTGTGATATGGGAAATGCGTGCAAGAGCAATGCATTGTGGGAGCTGGGCCATTAGAGATGTAGACCAGCTGTTTGTCACAAGACTGTCCATGGAGGGGTGATCAATGCATCCAGAAGTCAAAACTGAACCCAAAAACGTGAATTATTTGTGAGTGGAGAATTATGACACATTGTTCACCAGATCGCAAGGCTGCACGTATTTTATAACTGTCCGCTCGTCTGGCTGATGGCTACCCGTATCAATATCCCCTTGTACACATGCATACTCAGCCAAGAGATAGATGTCAGGAAACCCCCATGCACTTTTGATGGCCACTTTTTGATGTCATTTCTATAGTGGTCACAGTCGGGTGTTGGAGGTGCTGATATCACCTCCACTGATCATATATTGCTGGCTTATCCTAAGGATAGGCCATAAAAAAATGAGTTGACGTGCAGCCTGAGCGCTAACAGAAAATCAGCACAGCTTTGTATGTGACTATGGGATAAGACCTAGAGATGATCAATTGGCTTCTCACTGTCCTGGTCCGGTCCTCCATGGCAGCCAGTCTGTAATTCTGTGCATGGTTTCCTGAGCCCCACTGGCACTTGTTAGGCACACAATGTCATGATTTCGCAGGGCCTAGTAAGTGCAAAAGGTGTCAAGGATGTTGGGTTTAGAAGTAAAGACTGGCTGCCATGGAGGACCGGACTGACGTCAGATCAGGGCAGTGCGAGTCACATTGCTCATCTCTATGAATACCTATTGCAACAAGATAAGTGAAGTATTTGTAGAGTTGCTCAATAGGTAAAATGTTAAAAGTCATAAAGGTGCACCGATCTGTGAGCTCATCAGGGTCGTACTCACCTTTTCTACAGCCTGATTACTAGGGGTGAGTTAACTGATGATGATGACTAGTCGGTGAGCAATGTCAAGAATGCTATTGTCTTCTCCTCACCTCCTACCGGGGACACTCCTGAGAACAGAACTGGGATTCATGCCTGGACTTAGCCGGCCGCTCCGCAGATTGCACAGTTCATTCTTCTGTAGCCGCATGTAAACATCTCGCTGATGCCCGAGACATTCCTGCACAGGGAGAGCTGGCCCGAAGATATGTGGCTTGTGACGAAGTCTTCTGACCTCTCACATAATGATTTGGACTTTCTGTCAAGGTGGTCACAGCCACACCTGTGTTACGGGCAGAGCGGAGATCTGCCTACAAGCAATATGGGTGCTCACTCTCCTTGGCATATACAGTGCCTTGCGAAAGTATTCGGCCCCCTGGAACTTTTCAACCTTTTCCCACATATCATGCTTCAAACATAAAGATACCAAATGTAAATTTTGGGTGAAGAATCAACAACAAGTGGGACACAATTGTGAAGTTGAACCAAATTTATTGGTTATTTTAAATTTTTGTGGAAATGCAAAAACTGAAAAGTGGGGCGTGCAATATTATTCGGCCCCTTTACTTTCAGTGCAGCAAACTCACTCCAGAAGTTCATTGTGGATCTCTGAATGATCCAATGTTGTCCTAAATTACTAATGATGATAAATATAATCCAACTGTGTGTAATCAAGTCTCCGTATAAATGCACCTGCTCTGTGATAGTCTCAGGGTTCTGTTTGATGCACAGAGAGCATCATGAAGACCAAGGAACACAACAGGCAGGTCCGTGATACTGTTAGGGAGAAGTTTAAAGCCGGATTTGGATACAAAATAATTTACAAAGCTTTAAACATCCCAAGGAGCACTGTGCAAGCGATCATATTGAAATGGAAGGAGTATCATACCACTGCAAATATACGAAGACCCGGCCGTCCCTCTAAACTTTCATGTCAAACAAGGAGAAGACTGATCAGAGATGCAGCCAAGAGGCCCATAATCACTCTGCATGAACTGCAGAGATCTACAGCTGAGGTGGGACAGTCTGTCCATAGGACAACAATCAGTCGTACACTGCACAAATCTGGCCTTTATGGAAGAGTGGCAAGAAGAAAGCCATTTCTCTAACATCCATAAAAAGTGTGTTTTAAAGTTTGCAACAAGCCACCTGGGAGACACACCAAACATGTGGAAGAAGGTTCTCTGATCAGATGAAACCAATATCGAACGTTTTGGCAACAATGCCAAACGATATGTTTGGCGTAAAGGCAACACAGCTCATCACCCTGAACACACCATCCCCACTGTCAAACATGATGGTGGCAGCATCATGGTTTGTGCCTGCTTTTCTTCAGCAGGGACAGGGAAGATGGTTAAAATTGAAGGGAAGATGGATGGAGCCAAATACAGGACCATTCTTGAAGAAAACCTGTTGGAGTCTGAAAAAGACCTGAGACTGGGACGGAGATTTGTATTCCAACAAGACAATGATCCCAAACATAAAGCAAAATCTACAATGGAATGGTTCACAAATAAACATATCCAGGTGTTAGAATGGCCAAGTCAAAATCCAGACCTGAGTCCAATCGAGAATCTGTGGAAAGAGCTGAAAACTGCTGTTCACAAACAATCTCCATCAAACCTCACTGAGCTCGAGCTGTTTGCCAAGGAAGCATGGGCAAGAATTTGTCTCTCGATGTACAAAACTGATAGAGACATACCCCAAGCAACCTGCAGCTGTAATCGCAGCAAAACGTGGCGCAACAAAGTATTAAGTTAAAGGGGGCGAATAATATTGCACGCCCCACTTTTCAGTTTTTGCATTTCCACAAAAATGTAAAATAACCAATACATTTTGTTCAACTTCACAATTGTGTCCCACTTGTTTCTTCACCCAAAATTTACATTTGGTATCTTTATGTTTGAAGCATGATATGTGGGAAAAGGTTGGAAAGTTCCAGGGGGCCGAATACTTTCGCAAGGCACTGTAAATAGAGAGAGATGGGGGTATCTGCTGATTTAGGTTTTCTAGGGCCTATGGAAGGCAGATTATTGGCCCTCCGTGCACTCTTTAATGGCTTTGGTGACCACGGTGCATCCTCTCACATGTATAGCAGTGGTCCAAGATAATCCAGAACTGGATTCACTGATGGATTACTTTGGAGGGAGGAGGGTGGTCTCCTGTGTCCCCCTGATGTCAATGCTGGACATTTTTGTTTTATTAACCTCCTTTTCCTTCCCCACAGGAAGCTTTTGTCAGCCTTTATGGGAGCGACGCCGCAGCCAAATCCAGAAAAAGCCAGGATCGCTTCGGGAAGTGGCTGCTCACTGGAGTGACGCTGGCCGGAGCCTTCATGTTGGCTTCCTACATGATCCGCAGATAGATCTCCACCTGCCGGACCCAGATAAATCGGAAGGGAGGAGAAGTTTTCACTGTTGACCCAGACAAAGAATGTTTTATCCCTTTCATCATGCAGGATGCAAACAAAAAAGTCTAATAAAAATACCTGGGATTGCCTGTGGGCTGATTCCAAACCTTTTTTTTTTTTTTTTAACCTTTTGTTAGCTTGTTTTAAGTCTCTGTTCTGTGGATCAGATCCATAATCTGTATCTGAATAAATAGGTTTTTCCTTTACCCATTTGTGCTGGATGTCACCTCGTGTCCTCGATGTTTGTGACATCACTGTGCGATTGATCCACATTGCAGTGCAAGGTCTGCGGGGGGTCACGTACCCCTCTAATTTACGATAAGGACCTTGTTATTACCTAAAGGGGGCTTCCATCTTATTGACATCACCTGGCAGATGGAGGGGTGTTTTCTATTAGCCAGAGGACTGTGTCTCCTTCCAGTACAGGGGTTGCCCATTTCTTTACGTGGCAGCTGCTCCAGTTGATGGCAAGAAGTCTGGACTGTTGAGGTCCCTAGTAATCAGCTGATATTGCCGCGTAAATCTGCCTAGGTAATAAGCTATCATAATGGAATAAATTGGGTAGCCATATGATACATGAACTTTATTGTCCTCTATGACAAAGAGAATCCCAGGTAGTGGGACTATCATCAGACAGGATTTTGGGGATCATCTCACGCCAGCCCCAGTGCACTCTTCTACAATGGCACTACAGTATTCGTAAAGGTGAGCGCAGCACCGTCCTGAGCATCATAGCCTTCCCTGGGATTGAAAAGCTCCGCATAAGTCAAGCCTATAGATACAGGGATAGTGAGAGGTGCTGGTGGGATGAAGTTGCACTAGAAGAGGTGACCATCAGCTCTCGGAGCACCATATTTAATCTATTACCAGTATCTTAAGGAACTGGATCATAAATCTGGATTTTACACTTAATAGCAGCAGTACTATTTGCTATCTTCTAGGGGGATCTATAAGTAGATTTATAACCCCCTACATAGAGCCTGATGTGTGAGAACAGAATAAAGAAGATGTAAATAGAACAGTATCCTCCAACCTGCGGCTGTTGGAGCATGCTGGGAGTTGTAGTTTTGCAATAGGTTGGAAACATTGAGGTATTTAAGGTAAAAGATGTTGAGCAGAAATGCAGGAGACAATAAATTGTATAACCATATTAGTGTGACTATAGTATGCCAAAAATATTATAATATATTCAGTCGTAATCCTGGTAAATTAATAATCCTTAAAGGGGTTATACAGGGCTTTATTTTTTTGCTAAGATCATACAGGCAGGTAGGTGTTAGGTACCTGCCTGTTATGCTTGGTGCCGGCTCAGAGTGGTCAGCTTCCGGTGTCGACAGCGAGTCTTTTTTCACATTCTGCTCTGTTGACTGAGGACATGCTGCTTGACAGCCGGCTCCCCACTGCCTAACTGCAGGGAGCAGGCTGTCAATCAGCATGACGTCATCCGTGACACCCCATCGACAGAGCAGAGGGGAAGAGAAAGGGCTGCTGTGTTGACGTCGACACCAGAAGCTGCAGAATGGCCGGCAAG
This sequence comes from Dendrobates tinctorius, assembly GCF_039654945.1. NCBI lineage: Eukaryota > Metazoa > Chordata > Amphibia > Anura > Dendrobatidae > Dendrobates > Dendrobates tinctorius. The sequence goes on along the minus strand of NW_027361733.1, from coordinate 24,227,685 downwards.
AGCTGTCTGTCACTGCTTTGAGCCAGCAAACATAGGCAGATCGCCAGCAGCTCCATGCCTGTAAAATCTTAGCTCCATAATATAAAAATAATCAAAATCCCAGATAATTCCTTTTCAAGAGAAAGTACCTAAGATCCAAGCCCTACAGTCATGTTTTAAGTGAATGTTCGTTCACCTTTTATCATAAGGTAATAATTTCTGCTGATTAATTTCTTGATATATTTTTATAGGGATCGAAGCGCTATTTTTTTAGTACAGGGCTCCAAATCTCCTGCGTAGAGGTAAATGATAGCAGTGTGGTTTCCTGCAGCCACCACCTGGGGGAGCCTACTGTGCCTTATTAGTAAGTACTGTGTGTGACCAGTGAGCAGGGTGCTCCCTCTAGTGGTGGCTGTAGGTCATGTAACTCCATTTATGCAGGGGATGAATGGTTGGAGACCTGTGTACACCTAATGATCACCTCTATTGCTTAAGTCAATTCAGCTTACCCGTCACTAGTGGAACGAAACTACGCCGCTCACCTCTGTGGATTTTATTGATCAATTTCATCTTTAAGAGTAACAATCTCCTGACACAAACAAATTCCATTGTGAAAATTAATAAATACATTTTCTGTAATCGATGACTCCTGTCTGGCTGTTTTTTTTTACTTTTTTTTGGATGATTTTATTAAAGATATTGTCTGGGTTCTTACTGTCATATTTGTCAGATTTCCACTTTATTTGATATTTTCTTTATTTTCACTAGTAACATGTAATAAAATGGCAATATACCATTTCTTGTTTCCTGAATATTTCACAAGCCGTGGGTATGTCTGTAAGCTGTGGGGTACTCCAATAGGGGGCTTAAGATTCTCAAGAATGAGGGTTGGGCATATGGTGGTATTAGAGGGGGCCTATAGTTCTAGTGGACCAGATGTTTCATTGGGATCCATGAAATTCCTAATTAATGGGGATGATGATCAATCAGCTGCTTCCCCTGAAGACAACAGGTGATAGAGGCTCCATAATTGAGGCGTATTTTATTTAAGTTTAGTTGGCAATATCGAACACCCCTATTAAAGTAAATGTCCCCCTTTCTTAATCTTGTACTGAACCTCAGTTTTAGGCTGGGGTCACACTTGCGAGAAACTCTCATAATACCCGACACTCGGGACCGGAGTGTGCGGCTGCATGTATTTCTATGCAGCTGCACACTCCGGTCCCGAGTGCCGGCGGCAGTGCTGGTTATTGATGCAAGCTTCTCACAATGTGACCCCAGCCATATCCTGACCCTCCAAATTTGCACTCACTATTTTGTAGACTTTAGAGCTGAAGCTGCTAACAGCCCTTCTTGTAATTTGTGTGCAGAAAACTTACACCGGCTATTTGGCCTCAACCAGTTTTTGGCTAAGTGACCATTACTGATGTGTAAATGACAAGGGCAGGAGGAACAGGCCAGTGTGTACTGAGTGAAAGCCAGAACAGGATCTGTGGAAATTGGTGAGAGTTGAGTATTGATTCTCATTAGTAACGAGCTGAAATAAGGTGTTTACTGAGCATGCTCTGGTATTGAGTGACTTTGGGTGCTCAAAAATATGTTTGCGTCCCCACGCCTCCATGTCTCGCGGCTGTACAGCAGCTGCAATACGTGCAGGTATTGCCTAACAAACAGGCAACTGTCGGACAGCCGCGGGGACTCGAACATATTTTTCGAGCACGACGAAGTCACTCATCAACCAAGCATACTTGGATAACACCTTATCCGAGCACATTTGCTCGTCTCTAATTCTTATACATCAATGAAATAAGTATTGAACATGTCACCAATTTCCTAAGTAAATATATTTCTAAAGATGCTACTGACATTCCCACCAGAACAATAATAGTAACAATAACCCATCCAATCCACACAGGCAAAGAAATCAAACCATAGATGTTCATTAATTAAATTATGTGTAAGAATGAGAAATGACACAGGGAAAAAGTTTTGGAATACTTGAAGACAGAGATGCAAAAAGCCATGGAAAGTCATGACACCAGCTGAAATTGATAATTAGAAAGCAATCCTGCCATTTAGTGAAAAATATCAGCTGGTTCAACTGATGGCCTATAAAAAGGTGTCCCATTACCAAAGTGCCACACAAGAAACATCTGATGATGGGAAAATCCAGTGAGCAGTCTCAAGACTTTTGCATCCTTATTGTTGCAAAACATACTGATGGCATTGGTTACAGAAGATTTTCTAAACTACTGAAGGTTCCAGTGAGCACTGTTGGGGTCATAGTCCAGAAGTGTAACAGGCATCATTTTACTATAAACCGGCTAAGACCAGGTGCCCCCTGCAAGATTTCAGACAGATGAGTGAATATAATTATCAGAAGAGTTTTCCAAGAGCCAAGGACCATCTATGGAGAGCTTCAGAAAAATGTGGAATAAGCAAGCAGGTACAATTGTTTGAAAGAAAATAAGTAATGCAGTCAACCTCCATGGCTTGCATGCACGCTAACCACACAACACTGCATTGCTGAACAAAAAGCATGTTCAAGTGTGTTTACAGTTTACGCAGCAACATTTAGACAAGCCTGTGAAACACTGGGAGAAGATAGGTCTGGTCAGATGAGACCAAAATTGAACTCTTTGAATGCCGTAATACGATGTTTGGAGGAAAAAAAGGCACTGCATATGACCCCGAACACCATACCAACAGTGAGGTTTGGAGGTGGGAACATCATGGAGTGGGGCTGTTTTTCGGTATACGACACTGGCAGGGGCGGATACTGACAGCCTGGACCCCTGAGTCCCCCTCCTTTTATGGCAACCAAGCTATAAATATATATACAGGTGCTTCTCACAAAATTAGAACACCATCAAAAAGTTAATTTCAGTTCTTCAATACAAAAAGTGAAACTCATATATAGAGTCATTACAGACAGAGTGATCTATTTCACGTGTTTATTTCTGTTAATGTTGATGATTATGGCTTACAGCCAATGAAAACCCAAAAGTCATTATCTCAGTAAATTAGAATACTTTATAACACCAGCTTGAAAAATGATTTTAAAATCTGAAATGTCCTACTGAAATGTATGTTCAGTAAATGCACTCAATACTTGGTCGGGGCCCCTTTTGCTTCAATTACTGCATCAATGTGGTGTGGCATGGAGGCGATCAGCCTGAGGCACTGCTGAGGTGTTATGGAAGCCCAGGTTGCTTTGATAGCAGCCTTCAGCTTGTCTGCATTGTTGGGTCTGGTGTCTCTCATCTTCCTCTTGACAATACCCCATAGATTCTCTAAGGCAGTGGTCCCCAACCTTTTTTGCACCAGGGACCGGTTTCAAGCAAGACCATCCTTCCATGGCCCGGCAGGGCGGGGATGGAGGTGTGGCAGGGGCGGGGCTTTGGTCATAAGGGGGCGGGGCTATGGACGCGGTTGTAGTGTAGCAGTGCATACTTATAATTAAATAACATTTATAATGTGACTCAACTCACCATAGGTTTTGAATGAGTGCTCCATCACCCCATTCTTGCCTGCTCCATCACCCCATCACTCCCTTCACCCCATCACTCCCTTCTCCCCATCACTGCCATCTCTCCATCATTGCCTTCACCCCATCACTCCCTTCTCCCCATCACTGCCATCTCTCCATCATTGCCTTCACCCCATCACTCCCTTCTCCCCATCACTGCCATCTCTCCATCATTGCCTTCACCCCATCACTCCCTTCTCCCCATCATTGCCTTCACCCCATCACTGCCGTCTCTCCATCATTGCCTTCACCCCATCACTGCCGTCTCTCCATCATTGCCTTCACCCCATCACTCCCTTCTCCCCATCATTGCCTTCACCCCATCACTGACATTTCTCCATCACCCCCATCATGGCCTTCTCCCATTACCCCCTCATGGCCTTCTCCCATCACCCCAGGCATCATGGTCTTCTCCCATTACCCCCATCATGGCCTCCCATCACCCCAGGCATCATGGCCTTCTTCCATTACCCCCTCATGGCCTTCTCTCCCCATCACGGTCTTCTCCTCATGTCCCCATCTCCTCCAGGGCCAGGCTCCACCTACACAAACACAGACACACACACAGACATACATGTACACACACAGACAGACATACATACACACACATTATACATACACACAGACACCACCTCTCTCCTCTCACCTGCCCGCCGCCCGCGCTTCCTCGCTCTCACACAGCAGCGGCGCGCTCCTCTCTGTCAGTCAGAGACAGGAAGCGCGGGCGGCGGGCAGGAAGCTGGACGGGTCCTTGCAGCTCCGCTCCTGCTATTCCCTCTTGCAGGCAGCGGAGCTGCTTGATCGCTCCCTGCCCGCCGCTACACGCAGTTTAAGAATTGCTGCGCGCCGCCCCAGCCCCCGCTACGCCACTGACCGCCCCTGGCTCCCCTTGTGTCCGCGGACCGGCAAGGGCACTGCAGCGGCCCGGTGCTGGGCCGCGGACCAGCAGTTGGGGACCCCTGCTCTAAGGGGTTAAGGTCAGGTGAGTTTGCTGGCCAATCAAGCACAGTGATACTGTTGTTTGTAAACCAGGTATTGGTACTTTTGGCAGTGTGGACAGGTGCCAAGTCCTGCTAGAGAATGAAATTTCCATCTCCAAAAAGCTTTGTCGGCAGAGGGAAGCATGAAGTGCTCTAAAATTTCCTGGTAGGCTACTTTCAGACATCTGGTGTGTGGGGTCCGGCGGCGTGCGGCGAAAAGCCGAGCCGTCGGATCCGGCCTGCAGCGGTGACACCGGATGTGTATGCGGCGTCTGATACGGCTCGGACAGGATTTAAAGGAGCTGCAGGTGGAAGATACATCGGGGACGAGAGAGACAGCCGCCGAAGGGTATGGCGTTTAGAGAGAGACACGTGGGGTTAACACTCAGTGTCCGGGCGACAGAGAGAGAGATCTCTCTCTCCCCCGGACACTGTGAGTGTTAACCCACAAGTGCCCGGCGAGAGAGATCTCTCAAGTGTCCGGGTGAGAGAGAGATCTCTCTCTTGCCGGGCACTTGTGGGGTTAACACTCACAGTGTCCGGGCGTGCGCTGTGTAAAAAGCCGTTCCGGCGCTGCAAAAAAAGTTGCAGGGAACATTTTTTGCTGACGCCGGACAGGCATTTTTTGCCGCATCCGGCAAAAGCCGGACACGCCATATGGCCATCAGGCGCAATGCGGCGATAGAATCATAGAGTTGGAAGGGACCTCCTGGGCCATCTGGTCCAACCCCCTTCTCAAAGCAGGATTCGCTAAATCATCCCAGTCAGATGTCTGTCCAGCCTCTGTTTGAAGACTTCCATTGAAGGAGAACTCACCACTTCTCATGACAGCCTGTTCCACTCATCGATCACTCTAACTGTCAAAAAGTTTTTTCTAATATCTAATCTGTGTCTCCTCCCATTCAGTTTCATCCCATTGCTTCTAGTCTTTCCTTGTGCAAATGAGAATAAAGATGATCCTTCTACAATGTGACAGCCCTTTAGATATTTGTAGACAGCTATTAAGTCTCCTCTCAGTCTTCCCTTTTGCAAACTAAACATTCCTAAATCCTGCAACCTTTCCTCATAAGGCAGGGTTTGCAGACCGGTCACCATTCTGGTCGCTGTTTTCTGAACTTGCTCCAGTTTGTTGATGTCTTTTTTAAAATGTGGTGCCCAAAACTGGACACAGTATTCCAGATGAGGTCTGACCAAACAGGAGTAGAGGGCAATAATGATTTCACGTGATCTAGACTGTATGCTTCTGTTAATACATCCTAGAATTGCATTTGCCTTTTTTGCTGCTGCAACACACTGTTGACTCATATTCAGTCTGTGATCTATTAGTATACCCAAGTCTTTTTCACATGTGCTGTTGCTTAGCCCTATTCCTCCCATTCTGTATATGCTTTTTTCATTTTTATTGTCCAGATGTAGTACTTTGTATTTTTCCCTGTTAAAAACCATTCTGTTAGTTGCTGCCCACTGCTCCAGTTTATTTATATCTTTTTGAATCCTCTCTCTCTCTCTCTTCTCTAGTATTAGCTATCCCTCCTAGCTTTGTGTCATCAGCAAATTTAATCAGTTTACCCTCAATTCCTTCATCTAAATCGTTGATAAAGATGTTGAACAATACAGGGCCCAGGGCAGAGCCCTGTGGTACCCGACTTGAGACATTCTTCCAACTGGATGTGCAGCCATTTACGACAACTCTTTGGGTCCGATCACTAAGCCAGTTATGAATCCACCTAACAATTGCCTTGTCCATTCCATACTTAGTCATTTTTTCAATAAGGATTGTATGAGATACTGTGCTGAAGTCAAGATATACTATATCTACAGCATTTCCTTGATGCACCCAATCAGTGATTCCGTCATAGAAGGAAATTAAGTTAGTCTGACATGACTTATTAGTTACAAACCCATGCTGACTCTGTTTAATCACTTCATTTTTATCCAGGTACTGACATACATGTTTAATAATTTGTTCAAAGATCTTTCCTGGTATAGAAGTCAGACCCACCGGCCTATAGTTGCATGGGTCCACCTTCTTCCCCTTTTTGAAGATAGGTACAACATTTGCTCTTCTCCAGTCTTCTGGGACTTCTCCTGTTCTCCAAGAATTTTCAAAGATTATGGAGAGGGGTTCAAAAATAATAATGCTAGTCTATGGGATAAAAGCTGGATCCGGTGGCAACCGGCACCGGATCCGGCTTTTACATTTTTCGGCACATCGCGCCTGATGCTAAAAAACTGATGTCTGAAAGTAGCCGTAGACGGCTGTGCTGACTTAGGTCTTGATAAAACACAGTGGACCTACACCAGCAGTCCTCATTGGTCGTCTCCCATGAAGTCCTCTTCGGCTCATACAATGACGGATGGTGCGATCTGACACTCATGTTCCTTGAGCTTGAAGTTCACCTTCAATCTGTTTAGAAGTTTTTCTGTGCTCTTTTGTTACCATTCGTATTATCCGTCTCTTTGATTTGTCCAGGGAGGTTGGCTACAGTCCCATGGAGCTTAAAGGGAATCTGTCACCCCTTTTTTCGAATATGAGCTGTCGGCACTGCCATCAGGGGCTTATCTACAGCGTTCTGTAATGCTGTAGATAAGTCCCTGATGTAACCTGAAAGATAAGAAAAAAAAGTTATATTGAACTCACCCAGGGACCGTCCGACACCTCCCATCTCCATACAATGCCGTCCTCTTCTTTCCTTCCTGTCGTGGCTCCTGAGCAGGTGCACTGCTTTGCCCTGTTGAGGGTAGAGCAAAGTCTGCAGTGTGCAGGCGCCAGGAGAGGAAGGAAAGCTGGCCTCTGATTGGCTGGCAGCATGTATTGCAGCCCAGGGAGCCGCCGGGTTCCCTGCTCCAAAATACAATTCAGCTCAATGTAAATCCTTGGACGCACATCTAGTTGAAATACTCACATAATCACTAGTGCAGGAGTGCCCCACCTTCACCACCTCCGTGCCCCAGTTCATCTGCAATATACTCACCCCTGGGCACTGTAAACATCATATAATAGAAGGGTGAATGGACAAATATACCGAGACATTCTTGATAATAATCTGCCATCTACACGGATGATGAAGATGAAATGAGGGGGGGCATTTCAGGAAGAAAATGAACCCAACCACACAGCCAAGGAAACTCTTAATTGGTTTTAGAGAAAGAAAATAAAGCTGCTAAAATGGCTAAGCCAATCACCTGACCTGAATCCAATAGAAAATGTATGGAAGCAACTAAAGCTTAGAGTTCATAAAATGAGCCCATGGAACCTTCAGGATAAGAAGAGTGTTTGTGTGGAATAATGGACCAAAATCACACCTGAGCAATGCATGCGACTAGTTTCTCCCATGCAGGAGGCTCTAAACGGTCATCACCAACAATGAAATAAATTTCAGCAAGCGTGATCAATACTTTTTACCTGTGTGATTTATCATTATTACACATAACTTAATTCATGAAAATGTATGGTTTGATTTTCTTTGCCAACATCTAGTGAGAATTTCATGTCAAGAGAAATATTGGTTACATTGTCAATGCTTATTTCACCTGCTGCATTCTCTTATTTTTTTGCAGACTGGGACGTTTCAGCATTTATATTCCTTGGAAAGCCCTTTTAAATCCTGTCATTTGATAAAGTGTTAATGCAACGTATGTACACAGTGACTCCACCAGCAGAATAGTGAGTGCAGCTCTGGAGTGTAATACAGGATGTAACTCAGGATCAGTACAGGATAAGTAATGTAATTTATATACATAGTGACTCCACCAGCAGAATAGTGAGTGCAGCTCTGGGGTATAATACAGGATGTAACTCAGGATCAGTACAGGATAAGTAATGTAATGTATGTACACAGTGTCTGCACCAGCAGAATAGTGAGTGCAGCTCTGGAGTATAATACAGGATGTAACTCAGGATCAGTACAGGATAAGTAATGTAATGTATGCACACAGTGACTCCACCAGCAGAATAGTGAGTGCAGCTCTGGAGTATAGTACAGGATGTAACTCCGGATCAGTACAGGATAAGTAATGTATGTACACAGTGACTGCACCAGCAGAATAGTGAGTGCAGCTCTGGGGTACAATACAGGAGGTAACTCAAGACAAGCAGACACAGGTTTGTTGCAGTTTATCAGTAGCTTTGGGGCTACAAGTATGGAATAGAAATAGACCCCGATAGGACTGTCAAAGACAAAAGACACATGCACACCTGATCATGTGGATTGCTGACAGAGTTTATTTGCAGACTGTTGGTGAACTAGTACATGGACAAACTGTGGTTAGCTGTTTACAGAGGGTTTGTGGTGGTTCGTATATGGTCTTATTTTTTCCAGTCGTTCTTTTCGTAGTCCCATTTGGAGGAAAAGCCTTCAATGGGCCCCACACGCATGTCCAGCATTCTGCGAATCTGCATTGCTATCCAGTCTTCATGCAGGGTGTGTGGGAGAGGGGGGAACACTACAGGGACAGAAAACATGGTGTCAGTGCCACTATAAACAGGTCCCACAAAGCCCTGCCTCCCATATTATCCTTACCGTGTACTCTCTGCCACCACACTATGAGTCCTGTTATCCCAAAGAAGAAAAAAATTGCACCAAATACTGTTTTCCACTCGTTGGACGGTTTGTTCAACTCCGCGTATGTCAGGTTAAACTTGATGCGGTAAACTAAGGGGAAATGAGAAAGAAAAGAGTTAAAGCAGCACCAAATATGGACCTCCTTTACCCTAATGGGGAACGTACCATAACCAGGGTCAAAACAGATCTTGGGGAGTTTACCATAATAAAAAGACTTATCAAACCAAGCACAGGCACTCGATGCACCTTTGGCGCAGCCAGAAAAAAAAAAAAAGTTCAGTGCATTGTCCCACCTACATGTTTCCCCATCCTTCTCTGATTCCTGTAAAGACAGAGCTATCAATCAAGGAAGAAATAAATGTAAAACAAGTAGGTGCGACAATGCACTGAGCTTCTCTGCCACCCCGAGGGTGCACCGAGCGCCTGTGCTTGGTTTGAACAGTCATTTTGTGTTCATAGATTCCCTTTAAATTCAACACTCTTGTGCCATTTCTGGCTTTAGTAATATAGATTGATTGATTTTTTCAACTGGAGCACCCTAATGGTGACCGTCAGGTATATTAAGGCAAGAGCATAAAGGGCAAATTCAACCAGTTCTCGCCTATATCAGAACAGTGTTTTTTGAGCTTGTACCTGTGCTTATTTTGAAAGCTACAGCTCATGTAAACCAAATCAACGACACCCACAGACTTCCATCACTGGACCAATACCAGTCAAATCAAGAGTCCCCGTAATGGAAACCAGTAGACAACTGATCACACTGTACATTACGTGATATCTTGTCTTCTGGACTCAGCTGCTTCCAAGGTCCTTTCTCCTTTTCCTTAAGAGCCTTCTCTTGTGAGCTGAGACTATCAATGAAGGGAATATCAGGTAACGGTAGAGTTCGGTGGTCAAAATATGCCGGCTTTGTGTAATATGGTACCGCATCTATTGATCGAAAAAAATAATGTCATTAGTCCAAGTACTGACACCATTGCATTCATATTTTTCTATTTATGGGGTCAGTATTATAATAGTTTTATTATTATACAAAGTGGGCAGCATGCCACAATATTGTAGTAATGATTTTACATAGGAGCAGTATTATAGCAATTATAATCTTTTACATACAAGGCAGTATTATAGTAGTTACATTCTTGTTCCTAGGGGCAGTGTTATAGTAGCTATATTCTTGTACATAGGAGCAGTATTATAGTAGCTATACTCTTGTACATAGGGGGCAGTATTATAGTAGTTATATTCTTGTACATAGGGGGCAGTATTATAGTAGTTATATTCTTGTACATGGGGCAGTATTATAGTAGTTACATTCTAGTACATAGGGGCAGTATTATAGTAGTTATATTCTTGTACATAGGAGCAGTATTACAGTAGTTACATTCTTGTACATGGGGCAGTATTATAGTAGCTGTATTCTTGTACATAGGGGCAGGATTATAGTAGTTATATTCTTGTATATAGGAGGCCGTGTTATAGTAGTTATATTCTTGTACATAAGATCAGTATTACAGTAGTTATATTCTTGTACATTGGGGCAGTATTATAGTAGTTATATTCTTGTACATAGGGGGCAGTATTATAGTAGTTATATTCTTGTACATAGGGAGCAGTATTACAGTAGTTATATTCTTGTACATTGGGGCAGTATTATAGTAGTCATCTTCTTGTATATAGGAGGCCGTGTTATAGTAGTTATATTCTTGTACATAGGAGCAGTATTATAGTAGATATATTCTTGTACATAGGGAGCAGTATTATAGTAGTTATATTCTTGTACATAAGATCAGTATTACATTAGTTATATTCTTGTACATTGGGGCAGTATTATAGTAGTTATATTCTTGTACGTGGGGGCAGTGTTATAGTAGTTATATTCTTGTACATAGGGAGCAGTATTATAGTAGTTATATTCTTGTACATAAGATCAGTATTACAGTAGTTATATTCTTGTACATTGGGGCAGTATTATAGTAGTTATATTCTTGTACGTGGGGGCAGTGTTATAGTAGTTATATTCTTGTACATAGGGAGCAGTATTATAGTAGTTATATTCTTGTACATAAGATCAGTATTACAGTAGTTATATTCTTGTACATAGGGAGCAGTATTATAGTAGTTATATTCTTGTACATAGGGGGTGGTATTATAGTAGCTATATTCGTGTGCATAGTGAGAGCAGTATTATAGTAGTTATACTCTTATATAGCGTGCAGTTTCATAGTGTAGTTTTGTTCTTGTAAATGTCTTGCCATTTCTGCTTACTATCTGGGAGGCTGTGGCCTTGTTTTGCTTTACCGATAAAGACATGATTGTGAGTTTTTTTTTTATAAAGGATTTCCCCAGGCATAGTCAACACATGATGCTTTGTGTCCGGTGTTTTTAGGGGGTTTTGATGGAGGAACTGTTGTCACTGATAGTAACCTATAACTACAGAAGCTCCTGACAAACCTTTACGCTCCTTAAGCTCTTGGTTTGGGAACTGAGGTTCACACACTCCTACATGTCGTTCTTTAGTGACTCTTCGTGCAGGAGCCTCGTTCTATGCTCTCACTTCTCTCATGGCTCGTTTTGGGCCCTTCACAATTTTTCTCTTCAGACAGACTACGATTCATGCCTTATGCTGGATGTACCTCATTGCTCATTCTGTATGAGAAGCTGTTCCTTATTACAGCCGCCTCATGTTTGTGTCCTTGTTATTTACAGCTGTCTCATTGACAGAATTTATTAAAGGTGCCGGATTCTATGGGATAACCACAGGAGCCTCCCGCCATTATTTCTGGTACCTCATGCATCATTCCAGAGCGGTTCTGGACTTCTATGTGGTTCATTCTGTTAATTGTCTGTCAGGTCTCCCTCACCCAGTGTGGTATGTTGTTATGACCAGCACTTACCGCTGTCCCCATGGCCGTGAGCCGCCCTTACACCGACAGCTCCTAGTACCCTCATTTTAGCCAAAAGCGGTGACCTCTGTGCCAGAAGCGACAACATCTGTAATGGAAATGATCATATGTCAAGATCTGCACCAACCCACGACGCTCCCCTGTATTGGGAATGAGGGTCATGTCCTATGAAGTACAGCCGTAGAGTGGCGTGGTGTGGATCGCCCTGGCACTACCACTTGTCACCTGTGTTGAGCATGCTTCTGACCTCTGGGAACTGGGAAAGGTCGAAACATCTCATCCAGTGTCCGTCTATGTGGATGCAATAAGATTGTCAGCTTTTTGGTACAAGCTACGACTTTGCAAGCTATGAGCGGGATTTGGGATCCTGCACAGAAGACGATATGAGGTTACTACATGCACTGGCATAGCCGGTAGATTACCAGGGCCTTCTTGTCCTCGCTGCCCTGGTATCAGCAGCCGGTCTTTAATCCATGGCACAGAAATCGCTTTATCCCCCACCCCCTATGTACCGAGCAGCACCCACATTTTGGGAGATGGCAGCACAGGCCTTTTGCAGTACTCACAGTGACGGGGAAGGGAGCCGAGCTGCAGACTCTGTAAAATGGAGAGAGACTGAGGGACAAGGTCTGGGATCACAGCCAAACAAAGATTTTGAGAAAAAGCCAGGAGCAATGCATTCTGGGACAGAGAGACAGCAAGGGACGCCTTAATCCACCCCCCTCCCCAGCATAATGTGGCAAGAAATCAGAAAAGGAGGGGTACACACTAGGTCACCACCTTGTTCCCATCTCCTCCTCTCAATTTGAGTCCTTCCTCCTTCCATTGTGCCACCAGCCATGAAAGACCCTAATGTTTACCACCTTCCCCCGTCTGTTTCCTCCTCCGGCCTTTAACGCTTCTTTTTAAAGGGGCCCAGTCACCAATTTATGCATCAACAAGATCGCCATAGAAGCTGACCCTATTATATATATATGGAAGGGGGACAGATCACATTCTCTCCCCTTAGCATCGCTTCTCTACAAAACCACCTTGATGTTAGTAGTAACCAAAACTGGACCACGAGACCAATAAAAAATAAAAAAAAAATTCTACTTCCAAGTTCAGAACACTAAAAGGAGTACGGAACACCCAGAATTCTACAATATCCCACAAATTACTGTTGGGCCAAAACAATTTAAACAAACTTTCAGTGTTTCAAACGACTAAGTTTGAAGGTTTATTAAATATAAAATATTCCACAAACAAGGTACAAAAATGTAAAAAAAAAAAAAAAAAAAATACAACCAGATAAAAATCCAATAAGGCAGTGTGGTCACATTATCACATTAGAGTATGTGCACACTGAGGGCCCAATTCATTCTTGCATTTCTGCCAGGTTTTCAGTGTAAATACCTCTCAAATACTGACTTTTTTTGTTTGCAAAAAATCACCTATTCAGTGGCATACATGGAAATCACAGGGCCCCATAGCATAACTAATGGTATTGCCCCATTTCCCCCTACCCCAGCTAAAAAAAAAAAATCAGTATGTGTATACAAAATTATACTATATATAGCAATATCATATCTCCCAGCTTTTATCAAATAAACCAGGAGAAAAACACGTATTGCGGCATGTACACACTGATTATGCCCCTAATGAAACCCCTTAGTGTTGTCACCAGCGATAAAAGGGGTATGGGCATTATAAGTTTGATATTAATGGCTGAGAACATGGTAACAAACTGCAAGCTTCCAAGATTACTCCGGTCTCTTCTTGAAAGCTTGTAATATATTACGGTCTTTTCAGTTAGCCATGAACAGGTATCATCAACCACTGAGGACTCTCAAATCTTAATATTTTTCTATCTACTGGCTAACACAGTACTAAGATATACATCTTTCCTGTAAGAAATACACAAAAATTAATCATAACCTTCACATCAGGGTTACAGAAAATTGCTATGCCCCTTCAGTGTAGACCCCGAGTCATCGAGACATTCGTACTCCAGTTTTTTTTTTAATCCCTTTATTAGGGATCATGTATGTAGTTACATACTCACCGTAGCCACCTTCACCTGTTTTCAGCCCCGCTCTGACACCACGTGACTGCAGTAGTGACCGGCCAAATCACACAGGTGAGTGAGGCGGCTGAGGTCCCTTTTTGAAAACTTCTCAATACAAGTCTATGGGAATCAAGAATGAGGTTCCGCAGCCTCGTTCTGAGCCCCATTGACTTGTATTGAAAAAAAAAAAGTGACTTCCACTATACACAGTGGTGATACGGCGGCTTACAAAAGCCGTTACTTCCTGCCGGAGCAGCACAAACACTCTGAGGGTCTGTGCGCACAGCATCTTTATCAGGCGGATTCCGCCTGTAATTCTTCGTAGTGTTTTCTTAGGGCTTTTTCAGGTGGGTAACTGTAACCCCCCTGAAAAAGCACTAAGAAAACACTACAAAGAATGAGCCTAATGCGCAGCAATGTAGAAGTGTTAGAAGAATTAACATGTTCATTCTTTGGGTGTTTTTTTCATGGAGGTCACTCGCTAGTTAACTTGCAAATTACAAAAAAATAATCTAGAAGCAGAGCTGACGCAAAAATGACAGAAAAACCGCCATGGAAGACGCTTCATGAATAACACCGTCATTTCTGCACTCATTATGTAAAATAGGTTACTTCCATTTTTTTAAAGAAAAGTACGCAGCAAAAAACTCACAAAAACTTATCATGGGAATGTAGCCTTAAAGTGGCTTCCCCAAAAAATGAAAGTGCTATTCCTTTTAACTAGATCAAGGTTTTCGAAAACTGAAGCAGTTAAAAGTAGCAAAAGCCTGAACGTGTGACCAGTAAGGCTATGTGCACACGCTGCGGATTTGTATCTGTGGATCCGCAGGTAAAATGGCCAGATTGGCCAGAGGTTTTCCCCTGCGGTTTGACACCTGGAAAATGGAATAGGTGGCAAACCGCAGCGGAATCCGCAGTGTAAAAACTGCAGCATGTGCACTGCGGATTGTAAATCCCATAGACTTACATGGTATTGTACACTGTCTGCAGAACTGCTGCAGATCCGCAGCGTGTGCACATAGCCTAATGTTGTTTTTACATCGCGGCACACCATGTTCACTTTTTGCTGCTGTTTTTTTTTTTAAGGCAGGTTGCAGACCAAATCCATCTGAGAAAGATGTCGTGAGCACATACCCTTAGGACATGCGCACTGTTTTTCTAAGGCACTTTAAAACGACAACTTTCTAGTTGAAACCATGTCTAGAAATGAATAAATGATCCTTCTTTAGGGAGGTTTTTTTTTTTTAGGACTTTATCATTTACTGAAGATGTTTTGAAGATTTTTTTTTTTCCCGAAGCGTGTTTTTTTTGTAGCCTTCTGATTGGACAGTATCTAGTTTGGACTTGATTCCATCAATAGCTCATTTTTATATAAGTGACAAGCACGTTCATTTTTCCCACCGGTTTTCACTACCTGAAGTAGAAAAACGACTTTTGTTAAACAGCTGCGTTTTTGCAAAATGTAGCACGTCACTTCTTTGAGTGTTTTCAGTGTTTTTGCGGTGTTTTTTCACCTGGGGCAAAAAAAAAAAATGCTGCAAAAATTGCAGGTATCAAGTTTTGGTGCTTTTTTGGTGCCATAACCTGATGAAGCTGAATCACGTTACTTTTTTATGCACTAAACTTTATCGGCGTGCACAAGAGACAAATGTGCCCTGACAAAAACGCAGCAAAACATGCAGCAAAACCTGCTTTTTTTTACATTGCTCTTTTACTGCCAAGAGAGCAGGTTTTGCCTGCTGGGAAAAAAAAAACTGCAGGAAAAAAAAAAACTGCAGCAAAAAGCAACGTGTGAACATAGCCTTAATCATCCTCATGTTCCTAAATTGTTATCAGCTGATTTCAAGAGAAATCCAGGTCCTGATTTAATACACTGCTCAAATTGAAATTACAACACCAAGAGGGAAAGAAGCGCACCGCTCCCCCTGGCTCACGTGCCCGTAGTGACGGCGTGCTCTGTCACTATAGGTGGGATGCCTCTGGCTCTAATTTCACGCTTATCCTAAAGGGTCACATACTTTTGCCACTCACAGACGTGATATTGGATATTTTTTTCCTCTTTTAAAAAAAAAAGTCTACATTTTTGTCTTGTTGGATTTGGTTCTTTTTCAGCTTTTAAACCTTGTGTGAAAATCTGATCAATTTAGATCAAATTTATGTTGAAATATGAAAAATTCTGGAGGGTTCACTAACTTTCTCTGGTAACAGGAGTGCAGGTGAGCGTGGCTATAGATGATATGAAGGGCGGCAGCAGATCCTACCCGGGCGAGGCTGCGGTTTATTGATGGTCACACACTGATAATCCTCACATGATTATGAGAAGTAAACAGAACATAAAAGAGGCGATTAGATCTGGTAATTTCCAGGCGGCTTTATTACAGCGAACGGTTTATCAATCAGGATTGTGGATTGTTTTTGGACTCTTCTCAACTTCCTGCTTCAGCTTTGATAAATTGCATTCTATTCCCATAAAACTTACTTGGGACTACAGGAACCGTGTTATAAATCTGGATGAAGAAATAAAAGAAGTTTCCAAAATTGTGCGGGATTCCTAAATCACTGATCCTGTCTGAGGATGAGACCTGTCATGTAGGTATATTTTGCTATCCAATGGGACATCAGAACGCGCTGATTATACATTCACAGACAAGTCAAAGGACAATAATTTCCACTTAATAGATTTATTACAGTGTTCAAAAATCTACATATCTACATTGATACAGGAAAGATGTATATCTTTGTACCGTGTTAGCCAGTAGATAGAAAAATATTCAGGATTGAGAGTCCTCAGTAGTTGATACCTTTTAATGGCTAACTGAAAAGATGGTAATACATTGCAAGCTTTCGAGACTACTCAGGTCTCTTCATCAGGCTAGACTAATACAAAATCTGAAGTCACATATTTATGCACAATACAGCCTAGAAAAAATGCAATAGATAAGACAAGTGACGTGAAGCAGAACTATCAATATGGGAGAGGGAGAAACATAAATATAAACATTGGACCAGTTCATAGATAAGGAGTCTGGATGTTTTATGGTCCTCTGATTGGGGTCTAGTTCTGTGTTGCCCTGCAAGGCTTTAAAAGGAAATTCCTTAATTGATGTAAAAAGACATAAATCCATGCGACACATTCATTCCAGCACTGAGAGTGTCAAAGTTCGTCATAAATTTGTACTCCCAAACTCGTCTCTCTATCTGAGATGTGAAGTTACCTTTCAATACCAGTAATTTCATATCCATGCTGCTGTGATCAGGGATACAGAAATGTTTTGCCACAGGTAGATCCATTCTTTTTTCTCTTATTGTGTGACGATGAGCATTCATCCTTGTTCTAAGCTTTTGCCCTGTCTCCCCCACATACAGACCCCCAGTTGGACATTTAGTACAAATAATTAAGTACACCACATTAGATGTAATGCAGGTGAAAGTACCTGGGATCTTGTACAAGATCCCAGGTACTTTCACCTGCATTACATCTAATGTGGTGTACTTAATTATTTGTACTAAATGTCCAACTGGGGGTCTGTATGTGGGGGAGACAGGGCAAAAGCTTAGAACAAGGATGAATGCTCATCGTCACACAATAAGAGAAAAAAGAATGGATCTACCTGTGGCAAAACATTTCTGTATCCCTGATCACAGCAGCATGGATATGAAATTACTGGTATTGAAAGGTAACTTCACATCTCAGATAGAGAGACGAGTTTGGGAGTACAAATTTATGACGAACTTTGACACTCTCAGTGCTGGAATGAATGTGTCGCATGGATTTATGTCTTTTTACATCAATTAAGGAATTTCCTTTTAAAACCTTGCAGGGCAACACAGAACTAGACCCCAATCAGAGGACCATAAAACATCCAGACTCCTTATCTATGAACTGGTCCAATGTTTATATTTATGTTTCTCCCTCTCCCATATTGATAGTTCTGCTTCACGTCACTTGTCTTATCTATTGCATTTTTTCTAGGCTGTATTGTGCATAAATATGTGACTTCAGATTTTGTATTAGTCTAGCCTGATGAAGAGACCTGAGTAGTCTCGAAAGCTTGCAATGTATTACCATCTTTTCAGTTAGCCATTAAAAGGTATCAACTACTGAGGACTCCCATATCTACATTGGGCATCATTGTTCTGTCACCACCTGGTGGCCATTTGGAGTACTGCATTTATGAGCTGCATTTCACTTTAAATACCACCACCAATAGATCTTCACCAGTTCATAAAGATTTTGAGATGGAATGGCTGTCTGGCCACAGAGACTAACATACTAGGGCTCACTAAAAAGTTTCATAGTTCTAGGTAGGTTGTGAATAATTGCTTGAGGTCCCAGCTTGACTGCCACAATTATGAGAACTCAGATCCAGTTTTCCCTGATCAAATGGTGGTCAAGCATGCGCGATGCTGATTCATCATTAATGGTCCATGGGGCTGATGGAGTTCTGTACTTGGCTATCTCCATCACTCCCGTAGTCTTTGAACGGAGTGGCATTTCGTATGGCGTGCTAGTCACACATGAGACAAGACCCCTGTTCATGTGATGGAGGGCAATTGTGTCAGTAGGACCCTGTGCAATCAGTCATCACCCATCCTAAATAAAGGATTATTTTTGTGGAAAATCCCTATAAAACTTGGGTCACTGACAGTAACTTGGTCGACTCTACGCCCAGAAATGGAGATCACCGGAGGTCTCCCGGCCTATGTCTGCTTCATCACAGACGATATGATGTGAGCATAGGCCCAGATTTTTTTTTGCACTGCAGTTTTGATGAAGGGTGCACTGGAGTAAGATGGGCCAAAAAGAAATTAAGGACAAATGCACCTCTTAGGGTGTGTGCACATGCTGCGGATTCTGCTGCGTATCCGCAGCGGTTTTGGCCCTGCGGATCTGCAGCAGTTTCTGCTGCGGTGTACAGTACCATTATATCCTATGGGAAATGGAAACCGCTGTGCAGACGGTGCAGATTTTTCCGCGCAGATTTGCTGCAGTTTCTAATCTGCAGAAAGAATTGACATGTCACTTCTTTTCTGCGGATTCCGCTGCGGTTTACCATCTCCTCCATTGTAGAGGTGATAAACCGCAGGGCAAAACCACAGGCTAATCCGCAGATACTGCGGATTTTGCAAAATCCGCGCGGATCAATCCGCAGCAGAATCCGCAGCGTGTGCACACAGCCTTAGTGAGGTTGGCGCATCTTTCAACCGTCGTGCGCCATTGCATAAAATGTCGCCAGTAAGCGACCAGCATCTATTTTTGTTGCAATTTACGCTACTTTTGTGCCATAAATTATGATGAATTGGTCAGGTGCGCTTGGCTAAGCCTCATTCGCGAGCTCCAGCCACATAGGAAAAGTTGGAGGGACAGAAATTAAAAATGGCAAAGCTCACAAACTTTTCGCAAAACTTCGAGTTGCACAAAAAAAATAATTACGACGTTTCAAACTGTTTTATGCCATAATGTTGGCAAAAACTGCCCTATAGTCTAGAAAGGCTTTATAGACCTAATGGTGCAGCACACTGCTAAACTGGCTGTATCAACAAAGGGGTTAATGCATTTCTGCCATCTAGTGGCAAAATGTGAAACTACATCACATTGCAGTTCTAACAGCAACACATTTTGGAAAACTAGGAAACTTTCTTTCCGACCCCTGTATGAAGAACCTATGTAATCCACACAGCTGAATGTTTTTTTGTCAATAGGTCAAGGAGCCATTACAGTGATGTGCCATTTTTCTAATCAATTGTTAGAAAAAAAAAAAACGAACCCAAAAACAAAAAATAATGGAGTAAATTCTCACTCTGGTCTGTATCCTGGATCAAACTCGTCAATGTAAATCAATGGCCCCATGAGAAGAGAAAAATGGATAGCGCACGGATGTCATCCGTATTTTATTATTTGACATTTTTTAATTTTATATGAGATTACTGGATTCAGCATAGATTGTAAAAGGACAGACACGCGGATCAAAAATGGATCCAGCATTTGGGAAAAAAAAGAACGGACCTTAGTTACACTGGATCTGTGACTGGCGATTCCTCGCTGTGTTACCGTCCAGGTAGGCGGCTGCGGAGCCGCGATATTCATCATTGTGGTTCTGGGTCATCAGTCATCTGCACCATTAGGCCGCTCGCCTTCTTGGCCTCACATTATAAAAAATGATTAACACTTCTTCCTTGCCCTAACTAGTGGAGCCCGTAGCCAAGGAGTCGGGTGTGGGACTGGACCGGAAGGACATTTGTTTTTATAAGGCCGGGATCACACATGCGAGGAATACGGCCGAGTCTCGCATGTTAATACCCGGCACTGCCGCCGGCACTCGGGAGCGGAGTGTGCAGCTGCATGTATTTCTATGTGGCCACACGGTCTGATCCTGAGTGCCGGCGGCAGTGCCGGGTATTAACATGCGAGACTTGGCCGTATTCTTCGCATGTGTGATCCCGGCCTTATGGAGATGGTTTTTACATAATAATATTAGATTGCAAACCTCAAAGTTATGTGGCACACCATGCTTTACACTGCAGCTCTGCTTGCTCATTTTGCAGATAGAGAGCGGATTTTCTTGACAACCACTGACTGATAACAGAGAACAATAGATACAATTACAGTAGACTTTTTCTGATGATCACATCGTTTGTACATGGATTCTGCGTTGATTTCACTTCTCCGTAGGTGAGGGCTGAGATCAGAGCACAACGAGCGGCTCCCTGTAGGGCGGATTCTCAGACGTCATAGTACGGTGAGAGGACGGAGTCACTTGGAGATCAGTCATGATAATTAAATATCCCTGTAGAGAGAGGAGAACCTGGTGATCATCCATGGGGAAGAGACAGGTATCTAAGCCCATCGTATATGATAAGACATCATCCTATCATTGTCAGTGTATCTAAGCCGCTCATGTGTATACTAAGGTGTACCTAAACCAATTATGTGTGATACTGTTTGCTGAGCTTCTGTATTCAAAACTATCGTAGTCAAGTCAATACAGACTGCTGAGATGGAATATGTTGTCCTTTCATGTGTGATACAGTTTGCTGTATCTATGCTTATTGTCTCATATTGTCCGCCGAGTTGGCGTACCTAAGCCTATTGGATAATATTGTCTTTGATGCTTCTGTATCTAAGCCTATAATGTGTGATACAGTCTACTGAAATGCAGTCTTTAAGCTATTTGTGTGATTTCGTCCGGTTAACTGCTGTATCTAAGTTTATTAGGTGTGATACTGTCTGCTGAGCTTGTGCATCTAAGCCTATCATATGCAATACTTTTTGCCCAGCTAGTGACTTAATGGAGGGGACTTCACCTGCAGCACACGAATGATGGGGTCTTGGAGCCGGACCAGAGGTGTTGGCAGTGGGAACATTTTCTTGAGTCGCTCTGTAGACAGATGATAGTGGTGAGAGACGCTGTAGTGTTCATCATAGGGGTTTATCACTAATAAATCCTCTGCCCCTGCGAGAAGCTATAGGGCTCCCTGGGCTACATCCTTTGTAGCTGGGTGGACACAAGATGACTGGTTAAACATAAGGTGGTCTGGGTAATGGCTGTCTGAGGACCCTCTATGACCCACCATAACATAACTCAAATTAAAAGACCCTTACCATTCAGGAATGGCGTCATTATTTTCAGGCCTAAGTTAACAGTTTTCTGCAGAGAGTCCATCTAATAGAAAAATACATGAAACATAGATCATAGAAGGTTCACATATTGTACATTCATACTGAAGCAGCGCTGCAATGTAAAGTATGAAGGTGGGAGAGCTCAACAGTCCGAGGCAGGAGATGGACTCCAAACTATGTAACTAAGGTGAAGTCACTGATTACAGCTGAGGTCTAAAGGAGCAGAAATAAAAAGCAGCCGCATCCGAGGAAAGGAAATATAAAAAGCAAATAGAAAGTATGTACTCCACACAGGCATTCAGTGCTAGGAATGTTTAGACTTTGTACTCCTAAACATTGAAGTTACACCAAGAAGGAAAAGTTGTGGAATTATGGAAATCACAGGATGGAGACGTTACTGATCTTAATTTAATAAGTAATAAATCCCAACACTTACAGCCTCGGCTGGTATCAGTGAGGTTATTGATGGTTGTCTGAGGAAAGCGCTGCTACGCTGAATGCACTAAAAAAAATCATCAAGATCCGCTGCTGACAGCTCCCTGTGCAATTGCCGAACAATGACATCTTATATATCAGAGGTAGGGAATCTTTTTTCTGCCAAGCGTCATTTGGACATTTATACCATTCTTCGGGGCCGTACCAAATAATTAACTTGGAATTATCATGCTATATTTGGTCAAACATTTAATTAACTACTTCCTAATATGATGGCTGGAACGGCTTCTCTTTGGTGCGCTGTGTGATGTTTGGTGGTATGGATGATGTTGCTACTCATAACTGCTTTTCCAGTCAGTCTGGAGTGCAGGTGAATCTTTGCGATGATAAGTTTGGTAAAGCACTCGCAGCAGTGAGTCATACTGAACATGGATGTATATTACACTGCAGGTCTCCTGACAGGGGGAAATTCATCACAGCTCACATTACATTTATAGAACTCAGGCAGAGGGAGGTCTGCTGTCTATACATCTCATAGGGGATACCGAGACTGCTGTCTATACATCACACAGGAGACACCAGGCCTGCTGTCTATACTTCACCTGCAAGGGCAGACACTGACAGCTTGGGGCCCTGTTCATGAAATGTGTCTGGGCCCCTGTCACGATCTCCACTCTGTTTCTGTCTTTTTGTTACTTTGTGTTGGGGTTGTCAGTCTATGCTGCAATCAACTGTGTTCATTTTCCTTAATCAGGCTTATACTTAAGCATGTTAGTTCCTCCCCCCAGTGTCAATTGTACACTTGCTGCTGCCTGTGTAACATTGATCCCTCTGCGCTCTGTGCCTGACCCAACTTGACTTGATTCTCTTCCCAGTCTCAGACCCTTTGCTTGTGACCTGACTTTGCTCGTGCCTGCTCTCTGTAAACTGTTTTGTCTCTCTGGCTTTCCTGACCTCGGCTCGTGTATTCGATTTCATCTCTGACTTCCCTTTTTCATACTGTGCCATTTCCTGGACCTAACCTCGTATTGTTTGACCTCCCTTTACTTACAGTAAGTAGTATATATATTTACTATACTGACTCGCATCACAGCCCCCCTCCTTTTATGGTGACAAAAGCTACAGACATATATAGCCACACACACGTGTATATATTACACAGTCTCCTTTATTACGTATATTGCCATCCCTTATTACACAGTGCCCTCTCTTGTTATGTACGGCACCATCCCTTACATATCGGATTATATAGAGCTCTGTCTTTATCACATACTGTCCTGTCTTATTAAATGTATAATGCAATGATGGCTGATGGAGCATGGGAAAGTTTCTTTTCTAATGGAGGAGTTGAGGGACTGGTCATCTGGTCACCGGCTCCTCCATCAGCAGTCATTTTATATCTAACAAGAGCGGGGACTATGTAATAAAAGAGGGAGCTGTGAATAACAAAAATAACAGGAATGCACTATGTAAGAGACAGCACTGTACATAACAGCAGAGGAAGCTATGCAATAAGGGACGGCACCATATATAGCGAGAAAGGATTATATGTAATAAGGGACTGTGTTTATACATAATAAAAGAGGAAACTATGTAAATAAGGACAGTGTTATACATAAGTGAGAACACTATATACTAAGGGACTGTGCTATACATAATAAGTGAGACACTATATACTAAGGGACTGTGCTATACATAATAAGGCTACATTCCTGTATCTGCGTGCAGTGTCGGTGTGCTGCCCCCTTTTACAGATGCATTGAGCATGTACTATTCTGATACTCAAAATCGGATTAGAAGAGAACATTCTCTGACCCTCACGGATCTCATTCTCAGATCCGTGATCTTTCATGTATGTGTGAATGGAACAATAAAAATCTGAGTCCGTGTGCCATCCAATAAAAAAACCTGGAAGCACATGGACATTTCACACAAGTGTGAGAATGTAGAATAAGGTATTTTACAGATAACATTATCACGCCACGTCACACAGTGCAGATACAGAATAATATCTACATCCAGGAATTAACCGCTGACGTCTCGTCTGAGTAGAGCCGCTTTCTCCTGTTTCTCCTCCATCTGGTCAGACCTTCACGTCAACATCTCCCAGCCACGACTCGTCTTGTCACGATGATCGTCGCAGCCCTGAAAATGACAAGGTCACATACATTGCATACATACATGTGTCTCCCCCTGAATACAGATATGTACCCCGCCATTAATATACTATTAGCCACACACCATTAAACATATAAAGTGATAAGCAGCAATGTGCCCCCCATTAACTATAATCTCTGCCGCCCAATAATATAAATTATTCAGTCTGTGACTCTCCTAAATTACCTGTTCGGCTATGTGCACACGGAATATATGCAAGGTTTTACAGTACAGGAAATGTGAATGAGATCCCTGAAGTCTCATGCACACGCTGCTTATTTTTTCCTTGCAGAGTTGCAGCAGATTAAAATCTGCATAATGTCAATTCTTGCAGCGTATTTCACCC
This sequence comes from Dendrobates tinctorius, assembly GCF_039654945.1. Classification (NCBI taxonomy): domain Eukaryota; kingdom Metazoa; phylum Chordata; class Amphibia; order Anura; family Dendrobatidae; genus Dendrobates; species Dendrobates tinctorius. The sequence continues at coordinate 24,203,123 of NW_027361733.1, read as the reverse complement.
ATACTAATGAAGGAAAATATGTAACAAAAGCATGGCAAAAATGTGGAAAAAAAAAATAAATGTATTTTATTCAACTTTCTTCCTGCCAATACATTAGGATATGCAGCAGAATTTTCTCTTGCAAATCCTTAGTGTGCACATAGCCTTAGTCTCTGTCCTGTGTCCCCATCATTCATTATAAGTATTTGATAGCATCATAATGAATTTGGAAGTTGCAGAATACATTATCAGGAACTGAGCATCCTCTGCCTCCTCCCAATCCATTACAAGTCCCTGACAGCTTCTTCTCCCACCTTTCAATTCATTATAAAGGGTCCTATGCAGCTTACCGCCTTCTCTCTAAATCCCCAATAAATTTTAAGACCCCAATAGCATCACAATGAATTTTGAGATGGAGGAGGACACTATCAGGGGCTTAGCACCCTTCTCCACCAATTCATTTTACATCCATATCTAACGTCCTCCTCCCCCTGTTCGTAAGTCCATTGTAAGTCCCCCTTCCTCCCATCCCAATCTCACACACCCCTTATTGTCCTCCCCCCCCCCACATTCCATCACTGCCCTCTCCATCATTGCCTTCTCCACCACCTCCATGATTGCCACCTCCATCATTGCCCTCTCCATCATTGCCCTCTCCACCACCTCCATAATTGCCCTCTCCACCACCATCATTGCCTTCTCCCCCACCTCAATCATTGTCCCCTCTGCCACCTCTATCATTGCTTTCTCCCCACCACCCACATGATTTCCCTTTCCAGCACCTCTATCATTTCTTTCTCCACCACACACGCGTGCGCACGCACACACACATATACACTCACGCATACACACACACCATCACTCACCTCTCCGCTCATCACACACACACACACACACACACACACACAGCACCATCTTCATTGCCGGCAGCTTTCTGTCTGACACAGAAGTGCGCCGAATGCTAACATCATTCAGCTGAGTGACTGTGTCAGACAGGAAGCGCAGGCAGGAAGCAGGACAGGTCCCTGCAGCATCGCTCTGCTGCCATTCTCTCCTGTAGGCAGCGGAGCGGCAGGGATGGCTCCCTGCCTGCTGAACTTGAGGGCAATCTGGCCAGGGGCCCCTCAGGGCTGGATAAAAAGGCCAGATTGCCCTCAGTGTTAGCCGCCCTGCAGGGGCCCCCCTCCACCTCCGGGCCCTGGAGCAGTCGCTCCGGCTGCACATGAGGTATGTCCGCCCCTGATCACATGGGAGAAACTGAGACTGCTGTATATACATCACATTGGAGACTCCGAGCCTGCTGTCTATACATCACATAGGAGAAACTGAGACTGCTATCTACACATCACATAGAATACACTGAGACTGCTGTCTATACATCATATGGGAGACATCGATACTGTAGTACAGAATGGATCAATGATGGAACCAGTGGAGCGAAAATTTAACCAAAGTGTCCCAGGAGCCATTTTTTTTATCAAGACAACACCAGGCCCCATGTTGCTCGTGCTACTGTGAGCAGCCTGTGTGGCTTAAACGTGCTACCATGGCCTACAGCGTCTCCGGACTTGTCTCCCATAGAGCACATTGGAGACATCATTAGTCGGCAACTGCACATGGAGCTGTCATCAGCGGATCTTAATGATTTGCTCAAGTGTATTTTGCGCGATGCAGAACATTCCTCAGGCAACCATTAATAGCCTCACTGATAACAGCAGGGCTGTAAGTGCCAGGATTTCTGCATGTGGTGCTCATACATCATACTGAATAAATCGAGATGTTTATAAAATGTTGATTCCATTTTTTCACCTTTTGCCGATCAGTAACATGTCTATCATCCTGTGATTTCTGTAATTTCATGACTTTTCCTTGGGTAGGGTATGTGCTGATTCTGCTGCGTTGTACAGTACCTTTATTTCCTATGGAAATTAAAAAATGCAGTGCACATGCTGCGGTTTTTTCCACGCGGTTTTGCTGCGGTTTACAATCCGCAGCATGTCAATTGTTTGGTGCAGAAACGCTGCTGTTTTACACCTCATCCATTATGAGGTGTAAAACCGCAGGGCAAAACCACAGATAAACCGCAGGACTTTTGTCCTGCGGATTTATCTGCGATTTTCAATACAAAATCCGCAGAGGCAAAAAACTACGTGTGCACATAGCCGTAGGGAGACCTGTGGCCAATCCATGCATTAGCGGTCCATGCTCTGACTGATTTTGGCGGACATCTGATTGAGCACTAATGTTGCAATAAAAATGTTGATTGTAGGATACAAAGTAAATGACCAGAAATGACCAATAGGTGGCAGGCCTTCCATTGAAAGGAATCACAGGAGCTTCATTACTAAACAATAGATAGATCGATAACAGCACTCACCTTCACAGGACCAACATCAGAATGTACCAGTGTCAGCGAAAAACTATGAAGAAAAACTGGAGTCATCTGCCAGAGAATGACATAACTCACCTTCACTTTATTTCTGTAGAGCAGCAGTCTACAACCTATAACCACTTTGTACATAAATTACTCTTGTACTGATGGTTTGTGCTCAATCATACCCCCAGCAGAATAGTGAGTGCAGCTCTGGAGTATAATACAGGATGTAACTCAGGATCAGTACAGGATAAGTAATGTAATGTACAGTGACTCCACCAGCAGAATAGTGAGTGCAGCTCTGGAGTATAATACAGGATATAATGGATTTAAAAATAAAATTACCTTTTTAAAGGTGTTTAAATATAGGCTTTCCCTTTGAGGAAGTTGGTAAAGGAAATTTGCAATGTCAGAATTTGGTTATTGACTAATATTGATTTTTGGCGACATACTTCTTTATGGATATAGTTGCTCCCACTGTCTCTTCAGATAAGATCACATTTACTGCAGTCTCTGAGTCCTGTGCAGAGAATGCTGGGATCATTACATGGATCATTAGTAAGACACAGGTCATCTCTCCAAACAGCAACTTACGGCCTGCATCAGGAAAACCGGGAACCGCGTCTGGTTCGGATAAACGGTAAAGGCCTGGATCTCTGCAGACACCTGCACTGTTAGAGAGTCCGGCTGGCAGCTAACGGTCGGGGCTGATCGGGCAGAGACCTGGAGGATAAGTGGCGGGGAGTCCGGGAAACGTTTGGGGAGCTGTGAATGGAAGGGAAGACACTGTAGCTTAAGAGATTTTTGGGATCTCATTCACTTTGCTGGTACTGTCAACACAGCGTTTATGCTGTAGAGAACCCCCAGAAATAAAATAAAAAACAACACTATGTGTGTATGTCCACTTACACAATGCCATTGGGTTAGTAAGTCACAATCAATGCTTGTCAGGGAATTGCCACATCCAATACTGAGCAGATTCACAAGAGAATCTTACCTCCGGCACAAACATGGCGAGACTCTTCACGGTCAGGCGCAGAGGAGATTGCTTCGGGATCTAAAAACAGAGCAACAATAATCCTCTTCACGTCAGAAACAATTCCCTCCCGAAATAAAAAAAAAATCCCAGTAAATATCCATTCTCGTTAGCCAAGTTTTTACAGAACTCATCACCCATCTTGTTAGATTGATATTCTTCATGAGTTGGAGTCCACATTTGTTAAAGGGGTCTGGCCTGGAGTCTGATTCATTTATGGGATCTAGTCTGGGTCTGAATTTGTTTACGCAGTCTGTTCTGGGTTTTAAATAATTTTAGGGGTTTCATCTGTGTCTAAATTTGTTTTTAGGAGAGAATTTATTCAGGGGTCTGGTCTAGGGTCTGTATATGGTTAGGACCTTAGGTTGAGGGAGTGTATTTATTTAGGTGGTCTGGTTTGGGCTTTGCATTTGCTTAGTAGTCCTCCACTGTGGTCTGTATTTCCTTCAGGGTAACGGGTGGGGTCTATATTTGGTTAGGACATCTTGCTTGGGGTCTTCATTTGCTTAGGAAGTCTCCTCTGAGGTCTGTATTTGTTTATGTGGCCTAGTTTGGGTTATGGATCTTGTCTAGGGTCTGTATTTGTTTAGGAGCTCTGATTTAGGGTCTGTATTCACTTAAGTGGTCTAGCAGGAGGGCTATATTTATTTTGGGTTCTGGTTTAAGATCGGTATTTATTTATATGATTTTGTCTGGGAGCTGAATTTATTTAGAGGTCCTGGATTGAGGTTTATATTTGCTTAGAAGTTCTCAACTGGGGTCTGTATTTGCTTTGGGATCTGGTGTGGGGTCTGTATTTATTTTGTGGTCCGGTCGACAGTCTATATTTGCTTAAGAGCTTGGATCTGGGCTCAGTATTTTGTTAGGGAGCTTGGTTTGGGGTTTGTATTTGCCTAGAAGGTCTCATCTGGAGCCTATATTTATTAAGTGTGCCTGCCTAAAGTTTGATTTGGTCAGGGGTCTGGTCTGGGGGGGGTCTGTATTTGCTTAGGGGTTTGGTCTTTCAGGAATTTGGACATCTGTTTCATAGTACGAGGCACCTCTGCTTACCATGTCATCAGTGACATTAATCCCTAGTACCCCCGCTTTATAGTGCACAAATCCGGCAGAGTTTGCTGTGACCTCGGACAACGCCAGGAGCAGCATGCGGGAGTCAACATCTGGCAGGATAAGCTTCACTGGAGGAAACGGTAGATCCCAGTGCTGATACCGACCCTCAAATTCGCCCTAGTGGGAAAGAAAAGTAGTGATGTGGCCGTATGTTTGCTGGCCACTGACCCATCCAACATATCACTTACTTTCACCAGGAGATCGAAGCTCTTTTCTGTGATGAGTGGAGGACCTAGCAATGAGACCTCAAATATGGAAACCTGGTCCACTGGTAAGGAAACTGCAGATGTAAACAAGGTGACATTATATTGTATTACTTTATTATATACTGTAAGATCTGTGTCGGTCTTCCCTTTAGTTCTACCCATATAGGGGCATAAATACATGGAAATATAGGAGGACTCAAGAGGACATCCTTTCCTGACAGGGCATATAAGTTGGGACAGTGGACTGTATAGGTGGGTATCGTTGCAGACTGATTACCTGGTAATTTGCTCAGAATATTCTCCATATACTGAACCGCTTTTGAAAATTCTGGACAAATCTAAAGGGAAAAAAGCAGTCATGAAGAATTCCTCACTTACCTTGACCCTGGTGTGAGCAACCATATTCTTACCTGTGTGTGTAGAGCATCATGAATGGGTCCCAATATTGAGTTTTTAAACATGTTAAGTAGCCACCTATTGATAAGTAGAGTTTCAAGAAACTAAGTGAACCCCATTGAAACTACCCATATTCATGCATTGATCACTACAAAAAAAAATGATCTGATTTGTATCCAAGTCACAATTCAAAACAAACACAATCTAAGTCACATCCACAGTTCACGGAGAAAAAGTAAGTGAACCTGTCTGTTAATAATTTCATCTATAGTTAAATGGCAAATTGTATTTCAATTAAGAAGGTGAAAGTACAAGCATGGAATGGATTTTACAGATTCTTTGACCATTAAATAAAGACACACAAATGCTGGTTACTGCTAAAATCTGTTCTTTCAAGAAAGATTAGAATGAACAATACCTCTAGGCAGACAATTGTAAAAGCTCATTTATACGAGCAGACCATCACAATAAATCTGTAGGGTAAATTTGTCGAGCGACCAATCGATGTGTGCAAAAACACATTTTTTGTGCATGAAATCGAAAAGGTGAACAAAAAAAAAAAATAATCGCTGCTCATTTGGTGATTGTGCAATGTAAGTGGAATTTGTTCCACTGAAAAAAATGAATGTGCATATACCCTTATAGGGGAAAATGCTATAGAGCAATGCTGAAGACCTGGCTGTACATCAATTTATGATTAGATTGATGGTCTACAAATGGAGAAAAGTCAGGACCAGTGTTTCACCCTGTAGGAGTAGCTGTCCTGTTAAAATTACTGCAGGAGCACAATCGGCAATCCTGAAAGAGGCAGGAAAGAACCTGAAGCCCTGGGTATCAGCAAAAGGCCAACAAACGGTAAAACACTCTGTTCATGTATCATAGATAGATAGATATGAGATAGATAGAAATGAGATACATACTGTATGGGAGAGATAGATAGATAGATAGATAGATAGATAGATAGATAGATAGATCTTTTACTGACCCAGCCCCTCCATGAAACCACAGGTTGACATCTCTGGCACCGGAGGAGCACCCGGCGTTCCATACGGCTCCATGTCCATTATCGTCACATGTGATCCCCAGAACTCCACTGACAGTCAGACCTTGGACGCGGAGCTCCAGCTGGGTGGATGCAGAGCTGTGGAGAAGAATATCCAGTTGTTCTGTCATTCTTAGTTCTGTCTTTGGGAAAGCTGTCATGGCGGCCGGGTACATTATTTTTTATTTATTTATTTTACTATTATAGCGCCATTAATTCCACAGCGCTTTACAGACATTTTCATCGCTGTCCCCATTTGGACACACAATCTAAATTCTCTATCAGTATGTCTTTGAAATGTGGGAGGAAACCAGAGACCCCAGAGGAAACCCACTCAAACACGGGGAGAACATACAAACTCTTTGCAGATGTTTTCCTTGGTGGAATTTGAACCCAGTACCTCAGCGCGCTACCCAGCTAAAAAAGAAGCCACTGACTTCTATATTTTCCCCACCCCACAGACATTACAGTTCTCCCTTCCTCTAAATACTTACAAGAGGACCGTTTTGATGTACAGGTATCCGGTCACGTGGAGCTGTCCATCATTAATGGAGGCTTTGACTCCGGTGTCGGGAGAGAATGAAATATTTGAAGAGGAGAGATCCACGTCCTGTATCTTTAATCTGCAGAGGAAGCAATGACATACAGAATGTGAATCGTCACGTCTGGTCGGCTGCATTACTTGCTCTTCTCCAGTAGCATCCAGAATTCTGTTTTCTCTTCATTCTCAAACTGCTGTTATTGTTAGGTTCTGTTCACACCTGGCAGACTAATGTAGAGAAGAGACTACATCACTGACTTAGCACCTTCATTGTATCACATGGGGTCATGTCACAGAATTAAAGACCCATGGCCTATGGCTACCTACAGTCCTGTATGACTGTTCACTATAGGAGCAGAAAAACAGAATTCATAGCTGTAATTGATGTGTCCCATGATGAAGACCAACAGCACCCAATGACCCCACTGTCTATAATGAGGCCAGTCCAATAAAAAAAAATAAAGCTAATGCTGTGCAGTTGCATACAATCTTTTTCTCCCTGTAATCAACCACCAAAAATCCCTGTGATACAGACCCAGGCAAAGTGTGGCCCGGGGTCACATGCGGCCCTTTGGGAGTTTCAGTGTGGCCCGAGGACAAGGACAGCCAGTGGTTTATATACAGATACATCCTGCACTACATGGCCACCCTCCGTCCAGTGTATCACTTTTTATGATACTAGTGAATATAATGATGGAACAGGAAGCTCTCACCTCCTTGTTCCATCATTGCGGCTGTGCATTTGTGTAGGAGGGTGGACTGACATGTGGACCTATCTGGTGAAGAAGGAAAATATAAAATATGTTGTGTACAATGTTTTACGGGAATTTGTATATATGTGTAAGGAAACAGCTAGAATTAGTGAGAGACGGTGTAGTACTGGGTTTTGGCCCTAGATGGAGACATAGGATAGTGAGCAAAGAACTTAACAGCAGCTAAAGCTAGGAAACGCAGAGTCATGGTGGGTGGAGTTATGGGACTGAGGAGGGGAATTCCCAGGAAAGGGGATAGAAGGAAAGAGAGTCCCGGGGTTAGGCAGAACCCAGGAGGAGACAGAGGAGAGAAGAGCTCAGGAGAAGACAGAGGAAGGAAGAGCTCAGGAAGAGACAGAGGAGAGATATGGATAGTCGGGGGGTGGCCCTGACAGGACAGCTGCAGACCAAAGGACGCTGACTAAAGGAAGCCTGGGGTACTGGACGGCTGGACACCGAAAGGGTAGTAAGTGTCACAGCGGGCGGACTCGACCGGGGGAAGCGCTGTGGCTGTGGGCCTAACGGCAGCCATGGTGAAAGAATCCAGAGGGTCATCGCCAACAGGAGTAGGAGGAGGTGATAGGTACCCGGGCCAAGGTGCAGAAGCTGTCATATTGTTGTGGATGTCAAGGAAGACACCCAATAAAGTTGTCACGTGGACCCGTCCTGTGTGACGCGACCAGCAGGCCGGTAACTGAAACAAGACATGGCACGTGAAAGTGTCCTGTGTGACACGGCCTGCAGGCCAGTAACTAAAACAACAAGACACGGGGGAAGGGGAAACAGTTACAATGGTGGGCCCTGCGATAGGGAACGGGGACGTAGAGACCTCTTGCACTCCCCTGAGTGAGTGTCTCTCACCCTCCTAACGTTCCCTAGGCCGGTTCCGCACCGGGCGCCGATCAGGATACCTGTCACCCTAGCACACCCTACACCTATCCCTTGCTAGGGAGCTGGGTGATGCAGGCACTGGCCCCACCGCTGTACTAATACACACCAGGGAAAAATACAAAGAGGGAAACACCACTTAGCTTTGCTCTGTTGCTCTTGCTCCCAGCAACAGAGTCCACCACCAGAATGCAGCTTTCCTCCAGAATAGCTGCCACCAAGCTCTGTCAGAGCTGCAAGGAAATCCCCTCTGACTCCTTCCACAACAGGGCTCTGACTGAGCTGCCAGGACCTCTCTCTAGATCCTTCCTCCACCAATGATGGTTGAAATGAACACTATCACCAACAGTGATTGCAACACCTGACACTCTTTTATAGGTAAGCGCCAGCAATCACACCTGCTTTATAATCATGTGCAATAACGCTCACCACCACCGGGGGCAAACTAGAACAAAAGACACCACTGTGTAATAATCCTAATGGCCACCGGGGCAAAACCAAACTCAAGCACACAGCTTAAGGAAAAAAAAGGTTACATGTGCTTTTATCTGTCATGATCCAGCATGGATCGTGACAGTACCCTCCCCTTAATGAGGGGCCTCTGGACCCTCAAGACCGCTCCTCATCAGGGAACCACCTACAGCGGGGACGCCCAGGTCCAGAGTTCACCCCAGCAATTACCTGCACGTCAGGTTCATGATAAACGAGCACCGCTGGTATTGGCAACATATGTTCCGGAGGCACCACCCATCTCCAAAGCGCCGATCTGGGGAACAAATGGTGTATAGGCAAGTATGTGGGTAACTCCAGCTGGTAAGTCTCCAGGCCCTGGATAGCCGACACCAGATATGGCCCGATCACCTGAGAATTCCAGACCCCCGCAACACACTTCCACTGGATGTTTTTGGTGGCCACCCATACATGCTCGTTCACACACAGGTCCGGACCTGAACATTTATTGCCACACATTCGTTTGTCAAAATAGGGTGAACTCTTTCTGGAACTGACAACAGAGGCGTCCCCCTGTGTCACCACACTCACACCCCCGCAATTCACCAAGGGAAACACCACCCTCCAACCCCTCATACTACGAGGTCTGTGCCTCTCAGGGTTGGCTAATGGCAAGGGTTGATCCTAGCCCCTACTCTCCTGCAGCACCTCCGCTGCTCCCACTGGAGAGGAAGGGGACGCATGTAGAGAGACGGCAGGGACAGTAGCCCCTAGGCAGCAGCCCTCACACGACTGCTCCCAGCTGACTACTTCCTTAGTCCGCCAATCTAAAACCGGGTTGTGTTTTTTAGACCAAGGGGGGCCCACAACGATAGGTGCTGGATTTCCCTCCAAGAAGTACTATGACTGGGACTCATCAGGATGTTCACTATACAGCACAATGTCTTCTACGAATTGGTTTAACCCCCCCTGGCTCAGTGGGACAGAGTTAATGGCCTGGATGCTCATGGGTTTGTCCGGCGTCTCACACCTCAGACCATGAGTCTGGACAAACTGAGCATCCACCAGACTGACTTCAGCTCCACTGTTCACAAGCACCGGTATGCCCTCAGGTACTTCCCAACCATCACCTCTGCTGACATGGTACCTTCTGAGGGCGAGGAGGAAATATACACTCCCAGGTCATCTTCCTCCACACGACCAGGGGGGCATGGCTTCTCTGACAGTACAGAATTTTCGGCGTCAGTGCCAAGGACTAAATCATTAGTCTGCTCACTACAGGGACGTACCCCTTCACCTTGGGGAACACCAGGCCGCACCATGGGGACACCGACTCCACCCACCTGCCTGGGTACGTCCGCCTGTATAAGCAAGTCCTGCTTCCCAACAGGGATCCACGGCACATCCTCGCCAAAGCCGAATATGGACCCTCTAATTGAGGCAGAGGATAGGCCTCAGACCCATAATTCCGCTGCAGGTGCTGTTGAACCGCATTATTCAACTCCTCACTAATCTCAGTGAGGGCCAGCAACAACTGCTCACTGGTTTGAACTTGGCCCATGGCTCACCAGAGAGAAAAAAAGTGTTGAGGTTGGTGATAATGTCACGTGGACCCGTCCTGTGTGATGCGACCAGCAGGTCGGTAACTGAAGCAACAAGACACGGCACGTGAAACTGTCCTGAGTGACACAGCCCGCAGGCCAGTAACTAAAACAACAAGAAACGGGGGAAGGGGAAACAGTTACAACGGTGGGTCCTGCGATAAGGGACGGGGACGTGGAAACCTCATGCACTCCCCTGAGTCAGTGTCCCTCACACTCCTAACATTCCCTAGGCCGGTTCCGCACCAGGCGCCGATCAGGAAACCTGTCACCCTAGCACACCCTACACCTATCCCTTGCTAGGGAGCTGGGTGATGCAGGCACTGGCCCCACCGCTGTACTAATACACACCAGGGAAAAATACAAAGAGGGAAACACCACTTAGCTTTGCTCTGTTGCTCTTGCTCCCAGCAACAGAGTCCACCACCAGAATGCAGCTTTCCTCCAGAATAGCTGCCACCAAGCTCTGTCAGAGCTGCAAGGAAATCCCCTCTGACTCCTTCCACAACAGGGCTCTGACTGAGCTGCCAGGACCTCTCTCTAGATCCTTCCTCCACCAATGATGGTTGAAATGAACACTATCACCAACAGTGATTGCAACACCTGACACTCTTTTATAGGTAAGCGCCAGCAATCACACCTGCTTTATAATCATGTGCAATAACGCTCACCACCACCGGGGGCAAACTAGAACAAAAGACACCACTGTGTAATAATCCTAATGGCCACCGGGGGCAAAACCAAACTCAAGTACACAAGCTTAAGGAAAAAAAAAAGGTTACATGTGCTTTTATCTGTCATGATCCAGCATGGATCATGACAAAAGTGGACCTGATTGAACGTGTTTCTGCATCTGTCGTCAGTCTGTCTCGCAGCCGAAAGGGACCACTCCCCCAGTCGGCACACGTACTACATCTGAGAGAACCACAGGTGTGATGTCGTCACTAAATCACACCAGCAGTGCCTCAGTACACAGCACAGGCCAGAGGGGTTAGGGGAGTAGTCTTTTTTTTATATCACTCTGCATGGTGGTAGGTGGCTGTATGGGGGTATAATATTGTGTAAGAAGGCTGTATGGGGACTTGTATGGAGACATAATACTGTGTAAGGAGGCTGCATGGGACTGACCCAGTGTCACATGACCCAACGGTTGGTCGCTCACCAGACGGCACAACACACCAGGGAACACCAGGCAAACTATAACAACGGCGGGCCCTGTCGATAGGGAACAGGGGAATGGACACCTCCTATATCACCTGAGGATGTGCCCTGCTCTCACTATCGTCCCTATATGGGTTTTTTCACCCCGTCGCCAAGCAGGATACATAATCCATCACTTGCCCTACTCCTATCAATAAGTAGGGAACTGGTAGATGAGAGCACTGGTCCCACCGCTGCACTAATACAACAAAAGGTAAGGTAATTTTTTATTCACAAATTTGCCCATACATGTATATTTAACCAGTCTGATATATACCATAACTATATAGACATTATTCACACAAATGGATACTCCAAAAAATTATTTTTGACTCCAAAATATGGTATTAAAATTGTTTTATTATTTATTAAACAACATATTAAAAATATATATTAATACATTAATGAAAAAGGGAAAGTACATCTAAAATGAGGAACTAACAGAAGCCATAGGTTTATCCACAAAAACCACCATAATTCAATATTAATGATATTAACATATGCTCCTAGATTAATGTTGTGCAATGCAAGCAATCATATAGATTTGTAACAGCATAAGGCTAAAGCGGCTGTAATTACTATGGACTTCAGTGCAATACTCAGAAAGCTACCAGTTAAACCCTCTTGACCGCCACTTAGTGCACTAAAAAGAGGACTAGACGCTGACCTTATAAATACATATATAAGGCTGCCAAACCGACATGCCACAATTAGTACTAATATAACGGCGTACTATCCTCCCCAATCGAGCACCAACCTTAAGCACAGTGTCCTTAAATAAGCATACCTAATGGTGTGTGGAATCCCCCGGGTGTTCCTCTGCCTCGACGCGCGTTTCGCTTCCGCTTCTTCGGGAGCGAAACACGCGTCGGGGGAGAGGAACGCCCGGGGGATTCCACACACCATTAGGTATGCTTATTTAAGGACACTGTGCTTAAGGTTGGTGCTCGATTGGGGAGGATAGTACGCTGTTATATTAGTACTAATTGTGGCATGTCGGTTTGGCAGCCTTATATATGTATTTATAAGGTCAGCGTCTAGTCCTCTTTTTAGTGCACTAAGTGGCGGTCAAGAGGGTTTAACTGGTAGCTTTCTGAGTATTGCACTGAAGTCCATAGTAATTACAGCCGCTTTAGCCTTATGCTGTTACAAATCTATATGATTGCTTGCATTGCACAACATTGATCTAGGAGCATATGTTAATATCATTAATATTGAATTATGGTGGTTTTTGTGGATAAACCTATGGCTTCTGTTAGTTCCTCATTTTAGATGTACTTTCCCTTTTTCATTAATGTATTAATATATATTTTTAATATGTTGTTTAATAAATAATAAAACAATTTTAATACCATATTTTGGAGTCAAAAATAATTTTTTGGAGTATCCATTTGTGTGAAAAAGGTAAGGTAAGACAGACACCAAAAGGGGCAACATAAAAAAAATGAAACACAGCTTTCTGCTGCAAAGCACCGCACAGCAGAATAAACACAACAGATCAAAGTATTCAGCTGAAGCACCACTGTACCCAGCCAGCTCCTTCCTCCACTTTGGTCACAGTAGAAAACTCTAACACCAACAGTCAACTGATGCATCAGGTGACCTCTTGAAGGATGGTGGGAGTTGTCACCACACACATCAGCAGACCCAACAGCAATACCATTACAAAAGCAGGCCAGCGGGGAGGGCTGACATTAACCCCCAATGGCCTGAAAGGAAAAAAGTTTTAATCTGAGAAGCCAGATCTGCCACAGATCCAAAATGGATTATGACAATAATACTGTGTAAGGGAGCTGTATGGTGACATAATACTGTTTAAGGATGGTGTTTGGGGACATTGTTCTGAATGGGGGTGCTGTATGGGAACATAATACTGTGTAAAGGGGCTGTTTGGGAACATCATTCTTAGTGGGGGACTGTGTAGGGACATAATACTTTGTGGGGATATCATATTGTATGTTGTGCAATGTGGGAATAGTGGGAATACCACATTGTGTGTGTATGTGGGCTTTGTGGAGACATCATACTGTCTGAGGGGATATCATACTGTGTGGGGACCGCGGAGGCCTCATATTGTACAGCAAGCTGTTGACCAAGATACAAAGGCTGAGTAACAGGAGTAATATGATTTACTGCTTTTTATATACTTTATGAAAAACAATAAATTATATAGTTTTTATTAGCTGCTACAATGCAAGCTGCAATAAGCCCTATCCTAATATGTATTAACAGTAGCAGCTAGTCAACATCCTTAAGTCTGCTCAAGATTAAGTGATAGAATTTAATATAAAACAATAGTAATAAGCAGAATTAAGGTCAACATGTTGGTTCAACGCTCCACTACAGTCACGTATCTCATGTGGCCCCTTGGGAAAATTATTTACCCACCTCTGCTCTAATAGTTACATGATAAAGTTATGACTACCTGCAGCCACCACTAGGGGGAGCTTACTATGTACAATTATACAAAGAACTCAATAATAAGACACGGAGTGAGCTCCCTCTAGTGGTGGCTGCAAGGAGACAGGAATTTGTCATGTAAAACTGTGGGTTTTTGAGATCTGTACCAGAAAAAAATAGCTACAACCATCTTTACGATTTTAAACACCAGAGGAAGCAGAGCATGGGATTCTCTATTCATGTCCCAAGCTCTGCCAGTACCAGGCACAGTATGTTAGTGTGGCTGGAGTGTCATCGCACTAGAACTTACTCTGAGACAGAATAGTAAATCCGACCAAGAACGGCAACAGAGATGGAACCGCTGACGTCAGGGATTTTAACGGTTTCGAGTCTCTTGTGCATCTCCTCTAACCCCACCTGCCAACCTGAGGAGCAAAAATAAGTACAAGAACTGCCATGAAACTCATTAATATTGCCACATTTTGTACTGGAAACATAGAGCTGCCTGATAGAACAACACCCTTTTATTTTATGGGTGGGTGGGTGACAATTCTACATTTCCAAGTATTGTCCATCATGTTGAGTTAAAAGGGTTGGTGGCGCAAATACCTATTCCGAATCCTGACGGCAAAAGAAATGCATAAGGGCCAGGATTGCCTAGACTGATACATTGTAACTCAGCCGTTTCTTCTATATAATTATTGCACAAGAAATACTGAGGGCACAACAAAATAATGCACAGGATCACTAGCCCCACACTTACAAATAGGCCACAAAAAATTTAAGGAAGCCACGTTTAGTTCCTGCCTCCACATATGCTGTGACCGGGCGTTATCTTTGCATCCATCCACAGGTCTTATGCAGTCCTTCCCTTTACCCTGGGTTGTTTTTACCATATGCCATATCCTTTATTTTTAGGATATTGCTTTATTGATCCCTCATCATCCCTTTCCAGGATTACCCATTTTCTTTTTCTGGGGGTTTTGTGCACAATGTATTTATACAAAATGCATAATGTATCTTTCTTAGACTATTTAGCTATCTAGTTTGCTATTACATATTGAATTTGCCTGTAGCTTTTTCTTGGACTTAGGCCTTTGTATCTGTGCATAACTTATGTGTGTAACACATGCTCTTTGTCCATTTCTGGTGCACATAGTGGAGGAGTCTGGATGGTCCTTACTAGTTTCTCCAGGTGGTGTTTGAGCCTTAATGGTTTTTTTAATTGTTTTTAAAGGGAATCTGTCACCCCTTTTTTCGAATATGAGATGCCAGCACCAACATTAGGGGCTTACCTACAGCATTCTGTAATGCTGTAGATAAGCCCCCGATGTAACCCGAAAGATAAGAAAAAAGAGTTAGATTATACTCACCGGGGGGAGCAGTCCGGTCCAAAGGGTGTCACGGTCCGGTCTGGCGCCTCCCATCTTCATACGATGCCGTCCTCTTCTTTCCTTCCTGTCGTGGCTCCGGCGCAGGCGCACTGCTCTGCCCTGTTGAGGGCAGAGCAGAGTCCTGCAGTGCGCAGATGCCAGGAATGGTCCGACCCCTGCACACTGCAGTATTCTGCTCTGCCCTCAACAGGGCAGAGCAGTGCGCCTGCGCCACGACAGGAAGGAAAGAAGAGGACGGCATCGTATGAAGATGGGAGGCGCCGGACCGGACAGCGACACCCACTGGACCGAACGCCGGGGTGAGTATAATATAACTCTTTTTTCTTATCTTTCAGGTTACATCGGGGGCTTATCTACAGCATTACAGAATGCTGTAGATAAGCCCTGATGTTGGTGCCGGCAGCTCATATTCGAAAAAAGGGGTGACAGATTCCCTTTAAATGTATGTTTTGTATTTTGCTTGTGTAATTGTACTATAATAAATTTTGATTTCTTATTCTCATATTTCAACGGTGATCCTGGCCATCTTTGTACACACTTCTTTTCTTAAAGGGAATCTGTCACCAGTTTTTTGGCCTATCAACTAAAAATATCATCTAATAGAGTGTGAGGTATACATTCACCAACTACTTGTGAAACCCCCTTGTCATGGTTAGGACATGGTTAATGTCCTGTTCTCACAGGGTTAACTTTTGCCGGCCTCTCTTTGGATCTGGGAGGGGTATTTATACTCACTCCAGACTAGCATTCTCTGTCAGCTATACTGTTATTCTGGCTGTGTGTCTGACCGACCCCCTGGTGTGCGTGTACTGCATTGCTTGTTTGATTCCCGTATATGACCCAGCCTGTCCCCTCACTCCGTCTCACGTTTTAGGTACTATTGTCTTCTCTGGCTCTGACCTCCTGGCTTGGCTATTGTTACTCCGCTACCGTTTGCCCGTATTGTACCGTCTATTGCCCGTTCTGGTTTTCTGATCTATTGCTACGTTCTGACTATCCGCTCTGTCTAACCCTTTGGTACTGTCCTGCTATCTCGTGCATTGACCCCGGCTTGATCTGGTTTCCGCCCCTGTCTATGCCCCTTGGTAACTTGTCCCGTAGTTACCTTTCTAGGAGTTTCCCTGCAGCTCCTAGCTCTGTGGAGCTTAGGCCACGCCCCCAGCAGTCACATAGTTCAGGTCCTGATAGTTTGAAGCACGCATTGTCACCGCTGCTGCCCTGCTCCACAGGTATCTTTGAGCACTGTTTTTGTACTCAGGACACACGCACTGGCTCAGTGAGCGAGTGTAGTGCGGTGTTCCTGCACACCTAACTCCCCATGAATCCCCCATAAAAACTTTTACATTGCGGTATGGTAATATCCTCGGTCCGGTCCGATGGGCGTTGGTTCTGGTCCATCTCTCCACCCCAAATCGGCTTGCTGTACGCATTCCGTTCTGTGAATAACGTTGTCCGTGTACAGGTCCCACGCGTGTGCATTCAAATTGTCTCCCGCGCATGCGCAGTATGTTTTGCTTAACTGCGGGCAAATCCAAAAAGCATTAGTGCGCATGCGCCGGATTTACTATGTCCTGGAAGTATTTCGCTGTGTTCCGGGACATAGTTCACCGGCGCATGCGCACTAATGCTTTTCAGCTTTGCCCACAGTTGGGCAAAGAAAACTACGCACTTGCGCGAGGCAAACAACGCTATTCACAGAACGGAATACAGCAAGCTGGTATGGTTATTATGAATCAGAATGCACATTTACGCCTTTCACCACTGGATATTTTGACTTTTTTGCACTTTTGTTTTTAGAGCTATAACTTTTTATTTTTCAGCCAAGACAGCCGCATGGGCTCATTCAGACGAGCGTTTTACATATACTTGTGCCTCCATGTGTTGAAATCGGCCAGCGCACCAGACAGCACACGGACCTAGGGCTGCCAAATGATGGGGTTTTATTATACTGAGCAAAGGTCAGAGTGAAAAAAATTGCAAGATGCAGTACTTACTTCCGTAATCCTGGAGGAGACTCGCCCATTCAAGTCTATAGGTGCGCAAAAATAAAAATCGGATCCCATCCAAATCATCTGTTTTGCATCTGATTTTTACTGTACTTTGTGATTCTTAACATATTAAACTGTATTTGTTTTTGTACATTTTATTTATTGCCGATGTATAAAACGGGATATCAGACGGATGTAAAAATCGTACATATGGATAACAATATGGGTGAATCTCTGACAACAGCATTTAGCATGATTGCGTCGGAAGCTTGTCACTAACTCCACCCATTGGCGCCCCTGTCACATGACCGTGGGGCGCTGAAGAGTTGGCATGACAACCTGGGGTCTGCAGGCAACCCCTGTGGTTGTCATTGCCAATCTATGAGCGCCACCCAGTGGTCAGCGTTCATAGCAGATGATCATTTCTGCTACACATAGCAGGGCTTTGTAGCACAAGTGATCAGATGATCGCAGCTTCAAGTCTCACGTAGCAGTGTAAGAAAAATCTTTTAAAAAAATTAAAAAAATATAAACGTTCAAATCACCCCCCTTTTGCCCATTCAAAATAAAACACTAATAAAAAATTCACATTTCGTATTGTTCAGAAACGCCCAATCAAAATCTAAAAAGAATTAATCCGACCGGTAAACAGCGTAACGAACAAAAATCAAAACGCCAGAATTTAATTTTTTCATGGTCGTCTCGACATTGCAATGAAATGCATTAACAGGTGATCAAAACATTGTATCTACCTAAAAATGGCATCAATAAAAACGTCAGCCCAGCTCACAAAAAATAAGCCATCATCCAGCCCCAGATTTGAAGAATGGAGAAACTGCGGGTCTTGGAAAATGGCGCCATTTATTTATGTTTTAAACAAACTTTGGATTTTATTTTTCACCACTTAAAAAAGAACCTAGACATGTTTGGTATCTGCGAACTCGTAATGACCAGGAATTTAACCACACTTGGAATTTTTTTCCCGTGTTCCAGTACATTACATGGTAACATCAATGGTGTAGTTCAAAAGTACAACTTTTCGTGCGAAAAAACGCTCAAATGGCCGTATTGATGGAAAAATAAAAAAGTTAAAGCTCTGGGAAGAAAGGGAGTGAAAAACGAAAGTGAAGGGGTTAAAGAGTTACTACCAGTGATGAGTGCAAGTGCTCGTTATTTGAGTTTTTCTAGGGTGCTCAGGTACGCACCGAGTATCGCAAGTGCTCCAGTGACATGTTCGGGTCCCCGCGCCCGCTGTTAGCCACAAAACTGGCGGGGTTGGCCGTGTACGCATGTTTTGTGAGTGTCTAACAGCCGTGAGACATGCAGGAGCAGAGACTCAAACATGTCACTGGAGCACCCGCGATACTCTGTGTGTACCCGAGCACCCTAGGAAAACTCGAATAACGAGCACTCGCGCTCATCACTGGTGGTTACTACCATGTTACTGCCATTCACTCACCATACTGCAGTCCTTTTAGGGTCAGCCGGCCCTTTATTCCAGGATCATCGGCTTTGGTATCAGAAACAATGAAACCAAAAGTGAGAAGGATCAGCCTGAGCTCCATTATCTGAGGGAGAGAAATATACAGATATGCAGCAAACATTGTACCATGGAGGTGACTTGATGTTCCATTTTCTCCTTTCTTGCTGTCATCCAGAAGCTGAACCATTCACAGCTGAGAGTTTGTTACTTCTGTGTCCAGTCTAGTAAATCCTCTGTGAGCTACACATATCAGCCATACAAATCTCTCCAACCCTAATAGTTGCTACAATGTATCAGTACAAGCAAAATATATAAGACTGAGGCTCACAGAGGATTGTCCAGACTGGATACAACTGGAAAAGCCCACAGCTGTGAGATGTACCAGGTCTGTTGGGGCTACGGACATCCATCTGGAAAAACAGGTTGGCGATAAAGCTATTGCATCTTATTGTATCGTCCTGAGCCGTGCTGTATGTATCTGATGCTGCCATCTATTCCATATTTTATTCTATTATTTGGATAGCTCCAACACATTCTGTAGTGCTGTACACAGGTTGTGTTCACTTAGTCTCTGTCCCATGGGTGGTTCACAATCTAATATTCCTGCCTCGGCACACATAAATCAGTGAACTGGGGGAAGGAAATGAGAAAACCCAGGTTCTTGGCACAAAAAAAACATAAAAACTTGTAGCGGCAGAAACAGTTAGAGGATATTAAGCTGCTCCTGCTTTACATCCAATGATTGTGCCCCTAATACATCTCTTTACAACCCGCAGCAAATGTGTGACCCTTGCATTCTATAGCTATCATTCTTCCCATTTATATGTTCAAGACTTCTCTTGTGCTGCAGCTGTCTTCTTGAATACTCTCCCATTGGCAGTCACATACTGGTCATACACAATCAATCTGCTCCTGATCCAGCCATCTTTTTAGTATTTTTTTTCTTGTTGTTAAATTGCAAAACACAGCAAGATATCTGCAACGATTTAAATGTTTTACCGTATGCATTGTAGTTCGTGCATTTCCGTGTACAATACATTGACTTGGCAGCAACAACCAGGAAAAACCTCAAGCAAGTCCTTCATAGCTGACTCGCTCCCTAATAATATTCAAGAGAGGGGTTAATTCTACAAGGTCAATTCAGTGTATTGTCAGGGTGTCAGTAGAAAGAAAAAGGCATCCATAAGTTGTCAGAGATTGTCAAAAAGTTGTCAGGAGTAGTCAGGGAACACTAACCTGGTGACAGCGCCCTCAGTGATCTCAGCCTGCAGCTGGCAGACACTTGTCTAATGGAACAAAATACACTAAAAATGAAAGAAGGAACTGCACAAGGGAGGAGCCGCTACACAAAAGTATTGAAAAAAAAATTCCCAAACTTGATCACAATCTGCTCTGACACACATGAAGAACACAGAACAGGTGACCTATCACAATAAATCAGTTTATTCCATTTTTTCACGGCGAACATATATACTGTATCTAAAGGAAGCAACATAAAATGGGGGTTCTGATGCCGACCTTTCCAAAATTATCACTTAAGTGTCCAGGAGTCATTCAAATGAGAAGAAATATCTTGCTGGAGACTTGTGGGGTATCAAAATCTTGCTGTATCTAAGCCTATTATATAGATTATTGTGTATCTAAGCTTGACAAGTGTGATACCGTGTGCGGAGCTGCAGTATCCAAGCCTACGCTCTGTAACCCTTTTAAAGTGGAGTATCTAAGCCCATCACATGTGGTACAGACTTTTTAGCTACAGTATCTAAGCCTATTCTTTCTGATACTGTTGTAAGTGAGGGACAGGACTGTAGTCGTGACCTCTATTCCGGAGGCAGCTGTGTCCAGTCCTTCCCCTACATGAAACAATACTATGCCCCTCGGCATACCTGCATCTCCAGATTCAGCATCACCTGGGCACTTCCCAGGCCATAGCTGTCCCTCTTCTAAGTGACCCCCATCAATGGAGACACAGTCCGAGAAAACTTTAACACTTTCCTTACTTAGGATTTTGAACACATCCACAATTGATACATCATCACATTTGCTTGCTTCATGATCTTTTCCTTGCTTGTTGTCGCTTCTGTGCAGTACACGCCCGAAACAGACTGTACTAGACTGCTTCCAGGCCTGACCTCACTATAATGACATTTCCTTCAACCTGTTTCGCCCCAGACACGAATTCTGGGACCACTGGTGAAGCATCCCGCCCATCTGTACCTATCTCGTCGAAGCTCCAACTCCTTTCATCTCTTTAGTCCAGCCAACTTCTGCCCTAAAAGCATTGGCCCAGGCAATAAGATGCCATATCTTCCTTTTACTGTTCTGACCCACTGCTAAAACATGCAGTGGCCGTGGCTAACATGGGCAATAACGACTTAACATTACGTGACTGTCAAGCTGTCTGGGAATATAGCCCATGTGGACACTTGGGCGCCCTGGCCCCATCTGACCAAACCACTCTTCATCACTTACCTTAACTTCCAGCAGCCCCTCCTACAATGAACCCTCTATGAACATCCTATCAGGCCCCAATAGTATACCCCCATCTAGTGGCCCGCAACATAATTACAACTACACGGTCTATAGCGGAAACTATATACAAAGAGTGCCCTCCTCTAAAATCCCAAGGAGGATACACTACTTTTCTCTGACTGTACATATACAAAGAACACAAAATATGTAGGCCATATTATAAAAGAGGAATGCAAGGCAATATATACAGTTTAGTGCCAATACCATAAGCAATGAGAGGTAATACATAATTATACATGTAGCAGTACCGCAGGCAATTATCATAAAACACATCTGTAAACATTTAGAACTGGAAGACAATCAGAGGGAAGGGGAGCATGAAAAACATCAGATCTTACCCCCTTACACTGTCAGCTAAGCTGGTGCATCTGAGGTTATTGTGTGTGATACTGTCCACTGAGATGTTGTAGCTAAACTTATCATGTGTGATACTGTCCAATGAGCCCAGACTGGGACTGAACCACAGGAGAACAGTAGAATCCTCCGGGGGGCCCCTGTGCATGAGTGGGCCATCACTCTCTTATATTAGCAGTACTTGGCACTATATACTTGAATCACTATGTACAGATAAAGGCGGAATCTTATTCATTAACAATCTACCCAGCTCATTGTTATATAAATTTGTGATTACGGATAGTGTCACATTTGTATGAAGATAAAAAGTGAGGCCCAGGAGTTGGTTACTGGTGGGCCCTTGGGACCCTAGTCCGATACTGAATTAGCCTCTCTATCTAAGCATGTCTACCTTCTGTGATACTGTCTGCTAAGCAGGTGTATCTAAGCTTGTCCTGTGTGATACTATTAAACTGTTGTATCTATGCCTACAATGTGTGATGCTGTCTGCTGAGCAGATGTATCTAAGCCTATACTATATGATACTGTCAGCTGAACTACTCTATGTATATTGGGTCCTAGGTGGTTTTAGCAGATTAAAGGCAAATAACCGTCAGAAAAAGAAAGACCTGATGCAGTTTTTGTGTTAAATGCTTTTTTTAAAAGTTGGCAATATTTTTTTTTCAGACCACAATCTGTATTAAAAATTAAAAAAGTAGAAATCCTGCAGTTATCAGTATCATACTCCAGTTGTTTCAGGAAACAACACATGTACATAGCCATAATGAACGGAGACTCTGACGAGAGTTGGAGCAAAGAGTGTGCAAGATCCAGTTCAGTGGCCATATCAGTAGTGTGCGGCTGCTGGATGGTAGCACTGAAAATTGCCTCTTACTTGATGGCATCTGTGGCTTTTCTTTTGATTAGCCAGCATGGCGTGGTATCAAACGTGCGTTCCGCTGCAAAAATGGTGTCGTGCCAGTCTGGCTAATCCAAATAGGATCCGGTGATGGAGTAAAATAGGTAGGGGTGCTCAGGTCTACCTTTCAGCAGCCACAAATTGCAAGATTACTAATATTGTTTTATAATAATGTAATAAACATTCTGGCACTCATAAGAATTTATTCGAGAGGGTCCCAATTTCTCGTAACGTTTCGGTCTGTAACCCAGACCTTCCTCAGACTAGAGGTATGGGAGAATAGGAGACAATAGATCTAAGTTGGCTAATCTCTTGGAGTGTGGCAAAACACACTTAACCAAAAGGTGTTGAGAGTGGGTGACCTGTTCCTTTTTAAGAGCGGTTTCACATATCCACGAGTACGGAGCACAATTTCTGGCTCAGTAGTGGTTGTCCTGACCTCATCTCAACACTATTACAGGATCAGGGTGGTATCAGGGAGCTCTATAACACCATTGATTCTGTCACATGTTAGTAAAGTTAGATGGCATGGCGAGAGGCCGGATATTATACACCAGGGATGAAGGGCCAAATTATACACTTGTGACAATGGGACTAAATTAAAAAATTGAATTCAGTGAGTAAGATATGTGCCCCAATACTTTTCTCCATACAGCGAAGGAGGCTTTTGCGTTCTGGATGGGAGACTCATGGCTGATCTGGACATCAATACATGTAAGACACGTAAAACCGACCTTAGTTTCTTTTCACGTGATGACTCATGTAATGTAGCATTGGTGCAGATCATTCCTTTTTACCCCCACCAAGATCAACAAAGCAGAAACTTCCCAGCTGTAGCACTTTAAGCGGAAGCCTCATTGTTCACAGAACAGGGAACAGAAACTCAAAAGCATAAATAGCAGAAATATAAGAAATGCAGTCTACATATGCGATGACTTCTGGGACTAAAACAAAAATACTCAGAATAGGACTCAAAGTCATACCACTACATTTGGTACATATGTTTAAGAAATTTGTATGGTTGATCTGTGGAGGATATGGCATGTGAGGGAGTGAGGGTATTCTTGCTATTCACGGGCACATGACACCATATCTAGAATAGACATGGCTCTCGGGAATGGGATGTTGGATGCGATGGTAGGGGATGTGAAATACTTGCCTCGGGCTATTTCGGATCATAGTCCGATGGAGGTGGAATTGCTGTCGGCGGGGACACAAGCCTGGCGCACGGGAGAGTGGAAAATTCACCCTAATTGGTTGCATAGCGTGGACCTATAGAGCATACAAAGGGAGGTAGAGGAGTATTTTGCTATTAAAGATGGGAGTGCTGATATATCCACTATTTGGGATGCTATGAAAGCATATTTAAGAGGATTGCTGTTCAGAGATATTAGCAGGTGTAAGTTGAGAACAAAGCAGTTAGAGAAAGCAGCGGTGGAGAAATTAAGGAAAGCGGAGAATGAGATGGTTACACTTAATACCCCAGAAGCTAGGAGAAGAAGCTCAGGCGAACATGGATAAAATTATTTTGGAGAGGAGAAGGGAGTTTCAGCAACTGGCTTATTACCAAGATGGAGAGAAGGTGGGTCACATGTTGTCGCTGGTGGCTTCTGCCCAGAGGAGCACCTCATATGTGCATTCGTTGAATTCGAAGGATGGCACAAGGGTGTCGGAAAATCTTAAATGCCTTTACGGATTTCTATACAGATTTATACTCCTCTCTGGTTGGAGCATCAGTGGATGATACGGTGATGTTCCTACAGGGGCTTAGGTTACCCAGAATGGGGGATGACGATAGGGAAAGTTTGGAGGCACCTATCACGGACAGGGCTGGCGTTAGGGGCAGGCAGACCAGGCAGCTGCCTAGGGCCCCCGCTCCCCCAGGGGCCCCCAGCTAGCGGCACATCATGCCGCCGCTATGGGGCCCCTGTGAGACGGGGGCACGCCTGCCCCCGGCGCCTACTCCCCCGGCGCCGCCAGCCCCCACCGCCGACTCCCCCCGCCGCCGCAATGATGGAGGAAAAAGCGTCAGCTGACACTCCCTCTCCCATCATTCCCCGCTCTGCGTCTGACACAGCGGGTGCGCGATGATGTCATCGCGCTCTCACTGTTTGCAAGGCAGTGCAGGAGACAGGAGCCAGGAGCAGCGCAGGCACGAGGAGAAGGTGAGGAGAGTGGGGTTTTTTTTGTTTGTTTTTATTTAATATATCGATGTGTGTGCTGGACTGTGCGGCCACTCTCGGGGGGGGTATGCTATGTGTGACTGGGCTATATATACCATGTGCGGCTGGGCAGGGGCACACCTATAATGAGGCGAGTTGAGCCAGCTGCCTCAGGCGGCAGGCAGATGCTTTGCACAGGGGGCGGCATTATGCGCTCTGCTACCCGCAGCACCTACAATTTAGCCTCTGCACGCTGGTGCTGCGGTAGTGTGCAGAAGCTTGTAATTGATGAGGTCACATGAGGGAAGGAGTCAGGGCCCCCTGATCATGTGACCCCGACTCCCCCCCTCCTGTGACCTCATCACAGGTTCTGTGGCACAGCCCTCAGTGTGTGCAGGACTCTGCTGTGCTGGTTGCCATGGTGCTGGATGAGTAAGTTTATGTGTGGGGTCAGGGGGGGTTTACAGGGTGGATGTAGCAGAGCCGCACGTGTGCGAGGTGTACAGAGCAGAGCCATGTGTGTACGAGGTGTACAGACCGGAGCCGCACGTGTGCGAGGTGTACGGAGCAGAGCCATGTGTGTACAGAGTGGAGCCGCGTGTATGCGAGATGTACGGAGCAGAGCCACGCTTGTGCGAGGTGTACGGAGCAGAGCCATGTGTGTACAAGGTGTACAGAGCGGAGCCGCGCGTGTACAAGGTGTACGGAGGAGAGCCGCACGTGTACGAGGTGTACGGAGTGGAGACGCGTGTGTGAGGTGTACGGAGCGGAGTGTGTACAAGGTGTACGGAGCAGAGCCATGTGTGTACGAGGTGTACGGAGCGGAGCCGCGCATGTGCGAGGTGTACGGAGCAGAGCCATGTGTGTACAAGGTGTACGGAGCAGAGCTGCCCATGTACAGAGTGTACGGAGCGGAGCCGCGCGTGTACAGGGTGTACGGAGCGGAGCTGCGCGTGTGCGAGGTGTACGGAGCAGAGCCATGTGTGTACAAGGTGTACAGAGCGGAGCCGCTTGTGTGAGGTGTACGGCGCAAAGCCATGTGTGTTATGAATGAGTCACCGGAGGAGGAAAAAACAAAAACACAAGCTAAGTCCAGAAAACCGGAGAGGTGGGTAGCTAGCGGATTGCAGACCCCTGATCCTATTCACCACAACTAACAGTAGCCGTGGGGGGTTCCTACGGTGCCCTAGACCCCTCGTCACAGCCGGAGAGCTACATAAGCCTAAAGAAAGAAAGGGGAAATCTAAACTGCCCCAGAGCAGACCCCAAAGCAATAGACAGCCCCCAACATGTATTGTCATTGAAAAACAGATGAAAACACAAACGCAGACAGAAAGACAGGCTGAGCAAATGATGGGGCCCAACTAACTAGATAGGAAAGGACAGAAAAGATGCTGGCTGCAATCACGCAAAAAACCCTGCCAAATATAATGTCCAACACATCTGATAGAAAAGGCCCTGAAGTCACTAGACTTCAAAATCTCTATATCATCACTCAGGTATATTCTGAAGACAGAGCAAAGAGATCAACTGATCAGAGACAAAAATGGAGTTCAGCCCGTCCCAACCAGGGCAGGCTGAACACAAACACTAAGTAAACAGACAAAATCTCATGGAAAAATATCAGAGCAAAAACTTAGCTTTTAGTAGACAGGAACTAAACTGGATGCCAGAGCTCAGAGCAGAAAGGATAACCAGCAACCCAGCAGGGTGTCGGCTGCCTTATATCCACTCAGAAATTCCGGATGTCCAATCACACTCCACTTGTTCAGATGACAGATTCTTCCCATCCAGATCAATTTCACTACCTCCCTTCACCAGCAGAGGGAGTTCATCAGACATCAGAGGTGAAGGAGAAAATGAACTTATAACAGTACCTCCCCCTTGAGGAGGGGTCACCGAACCCTCACCCACGCCACCAGGGCGATCAGGATGGCCCCGATGAAAAGCACGATCCAATCTTTCGGCATGAATATCGGATGCAGAGACCCAAGAATTATCCTCCTGGCCATAACCCTTCCATTTAACCAAATACTGGAGTCTCCGTCTAGCCAGACGGGAATCCAGTATCTTCTCTACCTCATATTCCATGTTACCTTCAACCAATACAGGGTCCGGAGGTGCCACCCCAGGAACTACTGGTTCAACAAACCTCTTCAACAAGGACTTATGAAACACATTATGGATTTTAAATGTGACAGGAAGAGCCAACCGAAAAGAGACCGGATTAATAATCTCCAAAATCTTGTAAGGTCCAATAAATCTAGGCTTAAACTTAGGAGAAGCCACCTTCATAGCGATATTTTTTGATGATAACCAAACCATATCACCCACCTTAAACTGGGGACCAATGGTCCTATGTCGGTTGGAAAACCGCTGGGCCTTTTCCTGGGAGAGAGATAACTTATCCACCACTTGGTCCCAGATCTGGTGCATTCTCTCCACCACAGTGTCAACACCTGGGCAGGCAGAAGGCTCCACCTGCCCTGAAGAAAATCGGGGATGAAACCCAAAGTTACAAAAAAAAGGTGACATCAAAGTAACAGAACTAGCTCTATTATTTAAAGAAAATTCGGCCAAGGGCAAAAATGAAACCCAATCATCCTGATCAGCGGAAATAAAACATCTCAAATACGACTCCAAGGTCTGGTTTGTTCTCTCCGTCTGCCCATTGGTCTGAGGGTGAAAAGCAGAGGAGAAGGACAACTGAATTCCCAGCTTGGAACAGAAAGTCCTCCAAAATCTAGACACAAACTGAACTCCTCTGTCAGATACAATGTTCTCAGGAATCCCGTGCAAGCGAACCACCTGCTGCAAAAACAGGGGCACCAACTCAGAGGAAGATGGCAACTTAGGGAGTGGTACAAGATGAACCATCTTAGAGAACCTATCACAAATCACCCAAATAACAGTCATTCTCTGAGAGACAGGCATATCAGAGATGAAATCCATTGAAATATGGTCCATGGCCTCCTGGGGACCGGCAAAGGCATCAACAACCCACTAGAGCGAGAACAAGGTTTAGACCGGGAGCAAGTCTCACAGGACTGCACAAAATTCCTGACATCATGAGACAAGGCGGGCCACCAAAAAGACCGACTCACCAGATCTCTAGTACCAAAAATACCTGGATGACCAGCCAATGCAGAGCAATGAACTTCAGACATCACTCTCTTCTTCCACTGGTCAGGAACATACAACTTTCCACTGGGACAACGCTCAGGTTTGTCCTCCTGGAACTCTTCCAGAGCACGTCTCAAATCGGGCGAGATGGCAGAAAGAACTACCCCTTCGCCTAAGATGGTAGCAGGCTTGGTCACCACAGGAGAATCAGCAAAGAAGCTCCTAGAGAGAGCATCAGCCTTGACATTCTTAGTGCCAGGAAGAAAAGAGACCACAAAATCAAAACGTGTAAAAAACAAGGCCCACCTAGCCTGTCTAGGGTTCAAGCGTTTGGCCGACTCCAGGTAAATCAAATTCTTGTGGTCAGTGAGGACCACGACTTGATGTTTAGCTCCCTCCAACCAATGTCTTCACTCCTCAAATGCCCATTTCATGGCTAACAGTTCCCGATTCCCCACATCATAGTTACGTTCAGATGGGGAGAACTTTTGGGAAAAGAAAGCACAGGGATTCATTTTAGATGTTACAGGATCCTTTTGGGACAAAACAGCTCCTGCACCAATCTCAGAAGCGTCCACCTCTACCTGGAACGGGAGTGAGACATCAGGTTGCCGCAAAACCAGGGCAGAAGTGAATCTTCGCTTCAGCTCCTGAAAGGAAGAAACAGCCTCCGGAGACCAATTCAACACATCAGCACCCTTCTTAGTCAGATCAGTCAATGGCTTGGCAATACTAGAAAATTTTGCTATAAATTTCCGATAAAAATTAGCAAAACCCAAAAACTTCTGGAGGGCCTTCAAAGAAGTGGGCTGAACCCAATCATAAATGGCCTGTACCTTGGCCAGGTCCATTTCAATAGTTGACGAAGACAAAATAAATCCCAAAAATGAAATCCTCTGTACCCAAAAAGGCATTTCGATCCTTTGACATACAGAGAATTCTCCCTCAAGATCCGGAACACAGTCCGAACATGTTCCACATGAGAATCCCAATCCTTGGAGAAGATCAAAATATCATCCAGATAGATAATCAAAAATTTATCCACAAAGTCTCAGAAAATGTCGTTCATGAAGCACTGGAAGACAGAAGGGGCATTAGTGAGCCCAAAAGGCATCACCAGGTACTCAAAATGTCCCTCCGGAGTATTAAACGCCGTCTTCCATTCATCCCCATGCTTAATGCGGATAAGATTACACGCCCCCCTGAGGTCAAGCTTGGTAAACCAGCAAGCACCTTTAACTCTGGAGAATAGATCCAAAATCAGGGGTAACGGATACTGATATTTAATAGTAATTTTGTTGAGGGCACGATAATCAATACAAGGCCTTAATGAACCATCCTTTTTGGCCACGAAAAAAAACCCGACACCTAAGGGTGAAGAGGATGGTCTAATATGACCCTTCTCCAACGCCTCCTTAATATATGATCGCATAGCCTCGTGCTCGGGTACAGATAAATTGAAGAGCCAACCCTTAGGAAATTTACACCCCGGGCTCAGTTCAATTGCACAGTCATAACTCCTATGAGGAGGCAAAGACGCAGACTCATTCTCACTAAATACATCATAAAAGTCCACCAAATAGTCAGGAACATCATGCGACTGAGGAGAGGTGGAAAAAACCGGAGCCTCACTAAGGGCACACCGACAACCCCAACTCACCACAGACACAGATTTACAATCCAAAATTCGATTATGAATTTGCAACCAGGGAAACCCCAGAACAATGGTATCATGCAAATTATGCAACACCAAAAATCTGCAATTTTCTTGATGGTCTGGGGCGACCCGCATTACCACCTGGGTCCAAAACTGAGGTTTATTTTTTGCCAAAGGAGTAGCATCAATCCCCCTCAAAGGGCTAGGCGTCCACAGAGGTGTCATACGAAATCCACAACGTTTAGCAAAATCCAAGTCCATTAGGTTCAGGGCTGCTCCTGAATCCACAAAAGCCTTGGCGGAAAATGTGGACAGGGAGCAGATCAGAGTAATTGCCAGAAGAAACTTAAGTTGAACACCACCCACAGAAAACGTGTGTGAAAAAACGTTTCTCTCATTTAGGACAGACAGAAATAATATGTGAGGCATCTCCACAAAAAAAAACACAGCCTATTACGCCTTCTGAACTCCTGACGTTGCTCCCTGGACAAAACTCACATTGCATAGGTTCAGACATTTGTTCAACAGGTGGCAACACCTCTCGTGCAGTCCTGTGTTCACGTAAACGCCGATCAACCTGAATAGCTAATGACATAGAATCGTCAAGACCAGAAGGAACAGGAAATCCCACCATAGTATCTTTAACGGCTTCTGACAAACCCTTCCGAAAGAGAGCTGTGAAGGCATTATGATTCCAGGTAATAAGGACCGCCCACTTTCGGAATTTTTGACAGTACAATTCTGCAGAATCTCGACCCTGGCTCAATGCCAACAGGGTCTTTTCAGCCTGATCAACAGCATTAGGTTCATCATAAAACAACCCCAAGGCTTGAAAAAATGCATTCACATTAGTCAGAATAGGATCATCTGGTTTCAAAGAAAACGCCCAATCCTGGGGATCGCCACGCAGCAAAGAGATGACAATTTTAACCTGCTGCGCGGAGCTCCCTGACGAGTTAGGCTTCAAGGCAAAAAATAATTTACAATTATTTTTGAAATTCAAAAATTTAGACCGATCCCCAAAAAACACATCAGGAGTAGGGATCTTTGGTTCAGCAGCATGTGAATGAGCAAGGTAGGCGGAAATTCCCCGCACTTCCGCAGCGAGCTGCTCCACATGATCAGACAATTGCTTTATCTCCATTGAGAGAAAAAAAAATGCCCCTACGGCCTCAGAGATATAGAGGAAAAAATATACACACTTTTTTTTTTTTTTATCAATTCTTTCCTGCTATTGAGTACCCTAGGATCTGCGGTATGGCTGGTGATTCTGTTATGAATGAGTCACCGTAGGAGGCAAAAACAGAAATACTAGCTAAGTCCAGAAAACCAGAGAAGTTGGCAGCTATCGGATTGCAGACCCCTGAACCTATCAATAGCAACTAGCAGTAGCCGTGGGGGGTTCCTACGGTGCCCTAGACCCCTCGATCACAGCCGGAGAACTACATAGCCTAAAGACAGAAAGGGAAATCTAAACTGCCCCAGAGCAGACCCCAAAGCAATAGGCAGCCCCCAACATATAATGACGGTGAAGCAAGATGAAAAAACACTAACACAGATAGAAAGATAGGCTGAGCAAATGATGGGGCCCAAGCTAACTAAATAGGACAGGACAGAAAAGCTGCTGTCTGCAATCCGCCAAAAGCCTATCAAAACAGGAGCCAACAGACTGATAGGGAAAAGAGCCCTGAAGACGCTAGGCTTCAAAAAGACTATATCAGTACTCAGGTATTTTCTGAAGACAGAGCAAAAAGGCAAAAAGGAATTCAGCTCACCCCAGCAGGGAATGGCAGAAATCCAGAGGAACAAGGCAAAACAAAACCAAAACACAAATGCAAAAAGCAGAGCAGAAAACTTAGCTTTTGAGGAGCAGGAATCAGACTGGTCTCCTAGAATCCCTCAGAGAAAAAACCAGCAAGGCAGAAGGGCGTCGGCTGCCTTATATCCAGTCAGCAATTCCCGTCACCCAGTCATCATCATTCTGCTCAGGTGCTTGGTAATCAGCCTCACTACCTTCCTTCACCAGAAGAGGGAGTTCATCAGACCTCAATGGTGAAGGGGAAAATTAACTCACAACAACCCCTGCTCCATAAGGTGCGAAGACTGTGCTCGCACAACCGCCGGACTCCCGTACACTCCAGTCGTATGCAGAAGCTGCAGCGATTGCTCCACCTTCCCAAGCACCGCCTAATTATCGACGTTGCAACAAGGTGGAACTCCACCCTGTCCATGGTTCAGAGGCTGTGCGAACAGAGGCAGGCTGTAATGCATTTGTGGGAGGATACACGGGCAGGCAGTTTGAGGGCAGACATGGAGTTGTCTGGTGTGCAGTGGTCGAAGCTGAAAGACCTCTGTAAAGTCCTTTAGTGTTTTGAGGAACGCACACAGCTGGAAAGCGCAGACGACGCCATCATAAGCATGAGCATCCCACTTATGTGTCTGCTCATGCAAACTTTGACGCACATTAAGGAGCAGGCGTCTGCAGCCAAGGAGGACGAGGAGGAGGGAAGCCTTGATGACAGTCAGCCATTGTCTGCTCAGGGAACTCTCCTGGATGAGGTGGAGGAAGAAAAAGAGGAGGAGGAGGATGATGGGGATGATTATTTAGGGGAGGATGCTTCTCAGGGGGCAAGAGAAAATGTTGGCGTGGCAAGGTCAGGTACAGGGTTTGTGCGTGACTGGAGGGATGTTGATTTGCCAGAAAGTTCTCCTCCACCCAGCACTCGCAGTGCATCATTGACACCTGGAACATTGGCCCACATGTGTGATTATGCCTTGCAGATCCTAAAAAGGGACCCCCTCATTGCCAAAATGATGAACGATGACGACTACTGGTTGGCCAGCATCCTGGGTCCACGCTATAAAGGCAAATTCCAAAACATCATGCCACAGGAGAACCTAGAGCTAATATTGGCTAACAAACAAGCAACTCTGGTAAACCGTTTGTTTGAGGCATTCCCAGCACACAGTGGCGGTTATGGTTCTCCCACGAGCCGTAGGGGGCAATATGGAAGAGGTGATTGTGGTGCACACAGCCGAAGTGGCGTTGGACATAGGGGGTTTCACGACCATGTTGTGGACTGATTTTTCAAGTACCGCGCACACAACTGGTATTACTGCATCGATTGAAAGTGACAGGAGACAGCAGTTGTCAACTATGGTTACAAACTATTTCTCCTCCCATATCGATGTTCTCCCTCACAGGTCATTCCCCTTTGACTATTGGGCCTGTAAACTGGACACCTGGCCTGAATTGGCACAATATGCCTTACAGAAGCTCGCTTGCCCTGCTGCTAGTGTGCTATCCGAAAAAGTCTTCAGTGCTGCTGGATCAATCCTGACAGAAAAAAGGACCCGTCTGTCGACCCAAAATGTTGATGATCTAACCTTCATTAAAATGAACCATGCATGGGTTTCAAAGGATTTTGTCCCACCTTCCCCTGCTGACACGTAGGTTGCCAGAAAAAATGGCTCGCTTTTGTCCTCCTCTTCCTCGGACTTTTCCAATTCCTCCATTTTCAGCTGCTGAATGTGCAACATCAACATATGCCATTTTTTCAACCTCACTAACTGGGCTGCCTCCCCCACCAGGGCCAGGGTCACCACCTGGCGCACACACCCATGCGAGTGCCGTTGACCTGGACAGGTGGGTGGGCCCACTCTTGGGCGACGGCACTGGCACAGGGTCCCTCATAGTACAATCAAGTGTCTCTGACGGTGGGGGTGCACACCCACCGTCAGACACACCGGCGTACTATGAGGGGCCCTGTGCCAGTACCGCCGCCCACGAGTGGGCCCCCCCTGCTTGCTCAGGGCCCCAGCACTTGCAATACTTACCTCTCCCTGCTCCACCGCTGTGTAGTCTGGGTTGTTAAATCCTTCACTGGGACTCCCAATACAAATTTGGTGAACTGATAGATGATGGTTAAGACGTAGCTATGCCCTGTCCTGCTGGGCTCTATCTTCAGATGATCAATGGCTTCCATTTGTTATGGACGTCGACTCACAATGAGATGCAGTGGTGGTTTATCATCAGCT
This sequence comes from Dendrobates tinctorius, assembly GCF_039654945.1. NCBI lineage: Eukaryota > Metazoa > Chordata > Amphibia > Anura > Dendrobatidae > Dendrobates > Dendrobates tinctorius. Next base: position 24,169,519 of record NW_027361733.1, on the reverse strand, counting down.
TTCACGGTTTTCCTATTCACAGACGTGTGACATTCCTGCCCACATTTTTAAATGTGTCCTCTCATGCCAATCCAATAGAATCGCCTACGGCCTATGGATTCTGTCTTTTGCACTCCAAAGTTACCTGACAGATCATGATAGGCAGTGAGGACAATGTCTACATCTCTCCCTGTGATCACAATTTGATGGAGATGAGTAACGGTGATGGGATCCACGGTACTGCGATACAGTAAACCTTTCTTCACAAGAACTGTTTTCGCTGTCTCCACAGACAAAGTAATTGAGGGTCAGCATCGCCTCTGAGAATTCTCCCGGGAGTTTTTCCCATGATTAGTAATTCCAAAATTTCTGCAATCACTCGACTTTCCGTCTGTACTTGTATCCATCTCGTTTCCTCTTGCAGAGAGTCTGGACTGTCTTACTGACATTGAAATATATATGAAGATTGAAAAATACCCCAACAGTGTATACTGGTGTAAGCTTCGAATACATTACCCTTTTTCAACTTTTTAGATTCTTGTCTAATCCATACTGAGGCTGTGAGTGTCTTAGTCGGACTACGGAAATATACACAGAGATTTTTAATGTTTAAACTATGCTATATATACCTGGTATCCAGTGATACTGTACCCTTTCTCAACTTTCTACAATCTTGTCGAATCCATACTGGGCCTGAGACCGTCTGAGTCTGCCTCCTGATATATAGACATCGATTTTTAATGTGTAAACTATGCTACATATATACCTGTTAAAAGGTGATACTGTACCCTTTCTCAATTTTCTACAATCTTGTTGAATCCATACTGGGCCTGAGACCGTCTGAATCTGCCTCCTGATTAGAGATGAGCGGTGTTTGAGTCGACCTGTTCGTCAAGTTCAAATTCGAGCTGTTTTGGGCGGTGTTCGAGCCGTTCGTCGACCTCGAACACTTTGCTTAAAATTCGACTGTTCGAGGTTCCGTTCGAGAACGGTTCGTTCACCAAAAGCGTAACTTTATTTTCACATTAATAATGGTTTTAAATGTTAATAGACAGTTTCATGGCATAGTAGCAGTGTCTGGTAGCCAGCGGTGTAGTACACCTGTCAAGGAGCTACACCGTGTGTGTTTCTAATAATTTTTTACCGCATCTTGTCCAGAAAATCCTTTTGGGCCTTGTAGCACTGTCTGCTGCTCAGCAGAGGAGCCCACCCGTGAACCTAGCTATGCCGCCTGTTTATGAAAGAACCAGTTTTTGACTGAATTTAGCCCAGTTAATACTTTTGGCCTAGTAACTGTGTCTGCTACTCAGCAGAGGAGCCCATCCGTGAACCAAGCTGTGCCGTCTGTTTATGAAAGAACCATTTTTTAACTCCATTTAGCCCAGTCAATACTTTGGGCCTAGTACCTGTGTCTACTGCTCAGCAGAGGAGCCCACCCGTGAACCTAGCTATGCCGCCTGTTTATGTAAGCACTGTCTGCTACTCAGCAGAGTTGCCCACCCGTGAACCAAGCTATGCCACCTGTTTATGTAAGAACTGCGTGCTACTCAGCAGAGGAGCCCAGCTGTTTAGCAAGCTACAGCACCTGTGGTTTGGACAAGTAATTTTTTCACATTCTTTCTGGAATGCCGGTTAGGCCTAATTCCGGAATTCTGGTTGACCTGCACTTACTGGGAAATCCTCGTTCGCTGGGAAGAATTGGAATCCCAGATCCCCATCACTAACGGGGTTCAGCGGGTTATCCGCACCTGTAAGCGACACACGCTGGTCCTTTCAGTCTAGCGCGCATGCAGCCCCGGACATGTAAGGGCATGACAGACCTGTTATTGCTCGATTTCGTGTGCCAGAGCCTCGCATGTCCCTCTAGTAAGCTGGACGTGGACCGCGGGGTCATGCCGGAGTCTCGTTCGTTAACGGAATTAAGCTGACAAATCGCTAGCACAACTAAAAACGGCCATGCACCACCACCCACAGAATCGACAAAGCTTGCAATCTGTCCATCTTTTCCGTGGCTGGCATGGTTGAGGTTGCCCGTGTGGAGTCCAATTAAGCCGCAGGCTCCACTCCTGGTGGTGCCCTTCTGGATATTCCTTTAAGGTTCAGCTTTGCAACCATACTGCCCCCGGAAACCAAACACTTTGCCTTCATGGACGCTGTTCGGAGGGTCGTAGGAATAACGCCGCCCGATTGGCAGTTGGCATAATTTATGGTGGGAAGTCCAATGGTATATGATCGTTTTCGATTTTAGAATTTTAGATTTTTTTTATTTTAGATTTTTAGTCCAGCCTTTTTTGACTTCATAAGGGCATGACATGCCTATATCTGTCTCCTCCTCCTCCTTTTACTCCTCCACCTCTTTTCTATATGTAGTTGCCGTTTTCCATATGTTATTTTTGTCTTCTGAGTAGAGTTGAGCGATACCAGCCGATACTTGAAAATATCGGATCGGAATGGATCGGCCGATCTTAAAAAAAAGTATCGGTATCGCCGATTCCGATACCGGGAACCAATGCAAGTCAATGGGGCCAAAATATCGGAATTAAAAAAAAACCTTTCTTTCCTTGTAGGTTAATTCTACATGAAGAAAAACAACTAAGAATAATGTAGAATGTATTGTGGGAGGTGGAGGAGACATTAAAGCCATAGAGGTTTAGCCCAATCAAATGGAATAGCAGGAATTAAACTTTTTTTTTTAAAGATGTTAGGAGTTACAAAGATATTGACTATGTTAGCCTCATTTATATTTTGCCAGACATGTATGTCTTCTTCTTCTACTTCCTTTTTTTACATTCTTCTTCTTCTTCTTCTACTTCCTTTTTTTACATTCTTCTTCTTCTTCTTCTACTTCCTTTTTTTACATTCTTCTTCTTATTCCTTTTTTTACATTCTTCTTCTTCTACTTCCTTTTTTTACATTCTTCTTCTTCTTCTTCTTCTTCTTCTTCTTCTTCTTCTTCTTCTTCTTCTTCTTCTTCTTCTTCTTCTTCTTCTTCCTTTTCTTACATTCTTCATATTCTTCTTATTCAACAATTATTATTCTACATATTCAGCTTCTTCATCTTCTTCCTATTCTTCTTCATCATATTCTTGTTTGTGTCAGGCATTCCTGTAGTTGTTATCTAGAAAAGTTAGAAGTTTACACCTTCCGTTCTGCCTGTCACAAAAGATTTACAACAGGATTTGTCCGCGTTCAGTTTGGCCTGCAGAAGCAGGCCTTTTCCAGGGGCACCACGAGGAGGAACGGACTCACCCCCATACACTGCTTAGTCTTCTTCTGCTTATAAATAAGATAATATCATTTGCTCAGAGTATTAGTCTTATGCTTAATGTTCTTCTGCTTTGTTTTTTTTATGCTTCTTTGTCTTCTCTCTCTTGTTGTTCTGCATCTTGGTGGTTGTCTTCCTGTTCTTTGTCCTCTTGAACCAGCTGACGGTACTGGCACCCGGAGGGGCAGCAGAAGGAACAAGAGCCAATGGCACTACCGAGGACCAGCTGACGGTGCTGGAACCCGGTTACTAAGCAGGAGGTACCTGTGCTACAAAGCACTACCAAGGACCAGCAGACGTTGCCGGAACTCGGATACCGAGATGGAGGCACCTAGGCCAAACGCTCTGACGAGAACCAGCTGACGGTGCTGGAACCCGGAGGGGTAGCATAAGCTGCAAGAGCAAATGGAAATAGCGAGGACCAGCTGACAGTGCTGGCACCCGGAGGGGCAGCAGAAGGAATAAGAGCCAATGGCACAACCGAGGACCAGCTGACGGTGCTGGAACCCGGTTACTAAGCAGGAGGTACCTGTGCTACAAAGCACTACCAAGGACCAGCAGACGTTGCCGGAACTCGGATACCGAGATGGAGGCACCTAGGCCAAAGGCTCTGACGAGAACCAGCTGACGGTGCTGGAACCCGGAGGGGTAGCATAAGCTGCAAGAGCAAATGGAAATAGCGAGGACCAGCTGACAGTGCTGGCACCCGGAGGGGCAGCAGAAGGAATAAGAGCCAATGGCACAACCGAGGACCAGCTGACGGTGCTGGAACCCGGTTACTAAGCAGGAGGTACCTGTGCTACAAAGCACTACCAAGGACCAGCAGACGTTGCTGGAACTCGGATACCGAGATGGAGGCACCTAGGCCAAAGGCTCTGATGAGAACCAGCTGACGGTGCTGGAACCCGGAGGGGTATCAGAAGTTACCCCTGAAAAGCAAAGTTGGCATGCCGCAAGCTGGCCGCAGTTACCGAATCACACAGTCCTACAGGGGGTGCTTGTCCTACTGGCACTATGGAACAAACCTTTCTTACCAGAACCCGCAGTCCACATAGGAAGCACCTAAACTGCTGGCACCCTAGCCTCGGCTAACCCAACCGCAACACGACATGGCAACTTGGGGTGGCAAACTGACATTGACACTTCCCGGAAACAGCAGGCAGGGCTGGAACCAAGCTGGGCAGGAGGGAGTACCCGTGCCAAAGTCAGTTATGAGCAGCAACTGGCGATGTTGGAGCCCAGGACAAGCACTTAGCAGGCTGAGGCCTGATGTGCTGTCAATTGGGAGGCAGCAGGACAGATTGCCATCAAAACAGCAGGGGAACAGCTGACGTTACTGAACCCCACAAACACAGGAGCTAGTGTTTTACTCTGTGAAGACGGCACTTCCGAGCAACAACTGGCTGTGTTGAAGCCCAGGGACAAGCACGGAGCAGGCTTAGGCTGCATTGAAGAAATTTTAAGATCGGTTGTAGACTACTAATTTGAACCAAGCTCCACTTAGGCCTGTGGATTCACTGATTTTCGTATTTCCCCTGTCCTCCAACCCCGCCAGTTACAGCTCCGAAGTGGCGTCTGCACAATCCACACTTGTTCCTGTGTTACAGGTGTTCAGTCCGGTCAGTTAATCCCCTGATGTGTGTCCGGCAATGTCGCCTGCTCTGTCCACATTCCGATAATGGGAATGTGGACAGAGCAGGCGACATTGCCGGACACACATCAGGGGATTAACTGATCGGACTGAACACCTGTAACACAGGAACAAGTGTGGATTGTGCAGACGCCACTTCGGAGCTGTAACTGGCAGGGTTGGAGGACAGGGGAAATACGAGAGACAGTGGAGCCACAGGCCTAATTGGAGCACGGTTAAAAATCAGTAGTGGTACGACTGTGTAGGCAGCAGGAGACTTTGCCATCCACACAGCAGGGGATCAGCTGACATTACTGAACCCCACTGAGACACGGGAGCAAGTATCTCTTTCCGTGTGGACGGCACTTCCGAACTACAACTGGCTGTGTTGAAGCCCAGGAAATAGGAGGGTGTAGGCAGAGGCCTACTGTATTTTGAATGAGTTTACAGCAGGAGAGACTGCCATCCACAAAGCAGGGGATCAGCTGACGTTACTGAACCCCACTGAGACACGGGAGCAAGTATCTCTTTCCGTGTGGACGGCACTTCCGAACTACAACTGGCTGTGTTGAAGCCCAGGAAATAGGAGGGTGTAGGCAGAGGCCTACTGTATTTTGAATGAGTTTACAGCAGGAGAGACTGCCATCCACACAGCAGGGGATCAGCTGACGTTACTGAACCCCACTGAGACACGGGAGCAAGTATCTCTTTCCGTGTGGACGGCACTTCCGAACTACAACTGGCTGTGTTGAAGCCCAGGAAATAGGAGGGTGTAGGCAGAGGCCTACTGAATTTTGAATGAGGTGACAGCAGGAGAGACTGCCATCCACACAGCAGGGGATCAGCTGACGTTACTGAACCCCACTGAGACACGGGAGCAAGTATCTCTTTCCGTGTGGACGGCACTTCCGAACTACAACTGGCTGTGTTGAAGCCCAGGAAATAGGAGGGTGTAGGCAGAGGCCTACTGAATTTTGAATGAGGTGACAGCAGGAGAGACTGCCATCCACACAGCAGGGGATCAGCTGACGTTACTGAACCCCACTGAGACACGGGAGCAAGTATCTCTTTCCGTGTGGACGGCACTTCCGAACTACAACTGGCTGTGTTGAAGCCCAGGAAATAGGAGGGTGTAGGCAGAGGCCTACTGTATTTTGAATGAGTTTACAGCAGGAGAGACTGCCATCCACACAGCAGGGGATCAGCTGACGTTACTGAACCCCACTGAGACACGGGAGCAAGTGTCTCTTTCCGTGTGGACGGCACTTCCGAACTACAACTGGCTGTGTTGAAGCCCAGGAAATAGGAGGGTGTAGGCAGAGGCCTACTGAATTTTGAATGAGGTGACAGCAGGAGAGACTGCCATCCACACAGCAGGGGATCAGCTGACGTTACTGAACCCCACTGAGACACGGGAGCAAGTATCTCTTTCCGTGTGGACGGCACTTCCGAACTACAACTGGCTGTGTTGAAGCCCAGGAAATAGGAGGGTGTAGGCAGAGGCCTACTGTATTTTGAATGAGTTTACAGCAGGAGAGACTGCCATCCACACAGCAGGGGATCAGCTGACGTTACTGAACCCCACTGAGACACGGGAGCAAGTGTCTCTTTCCGTGTGGACGGCACTTCCGAACTACAACTGGCTGTGTTGAAGCCCAGGAAATAGGAGGGTGTAGGCAGAGGCCTACTGTATTTTGAATGAGTTTACAGCAGGAGAGACTGCCATCCACACAGCAGGGGATCAGCTGACGTTACTGAACCCCACTGAGACACGGGAGCAAGTATCTCTTTCCGTGTGGACGGCACTTCCGAACTACAACTGGCTGTGTTGAAGCCCAGGAAATAGGAGGGTGTAGGCAGAGGCCTACTGAATTTTGAATGAGGTGACAGCAGGAGAGACTGCCATCCACACAGCAGGGGATCAGCTGACGTTACTGAACCCCACTGAGACACGGGAGCAAGTATCTCTTTCCGTGTGGACGGCACTTCCGAACTACAACTGGCTGTGTTGAAGCCCAGGAAATAGGAGGGTGTAGGCAGAGGCCTACTGAATTTTGAATGAGGTGACAGCAGGAGAGACTGCCATCCACACAGCAGGGGATCAGCTGACGTTACTGAACCCCACTGAGACACGGGAGCAAGTATCTCTTTCCGTGTGGACGGCACTTCCGAACTACAACTGGCTGTGTTGAAGCCCAGGAAATAGGAGGGTGTAGGCAGAGGCCTACTGTATTTTGAATGAGTTTACAGCAGGAGAGACTGCCATCCACACAGCAGGGGATCAGCTGACGTTACTGAACCCCACTGAGACACGGGAGCAAGTGTCTCTTTCCGTGTGGACGGCACTTCCGAACTACAACTGGCTGTGTTGAAGCCCAGGAAATAGGAGGGTGTAGGCAGAGGCCTACTGTATTTTGAATGAGTTTACAGCAGGAGAGACTGCCATCCACACAGCAGGGGATCAGCTGACGTTACTGAACCCCACTGAGACACGGGAGCAAGTATCTCTTTCCGTGTGGACGGCACTTCCGAACTACAACTGGCTGTGTTGAAGCCCAGGAAATAGGAGGGTGTAGGCAGAGGCCTACTGTCTTTGTAATGCGGAGACAGCAGGAGAGACTGCCATCTCCACAGCAGGGGAACAGCTGGCAGTGCTGAACCCCACTAACACTTGAACGAATGTGTTTGGCTCTGTGGAGACGACACTTCTGAACACCAACTGACGCTGTTGGAGCCCAGGATTAGGCGAGGAGCAGGCTGGGGCCTACTGGATTTTGGCAGGTGAAGGCAGCAGGAGACTTGCCATCTCCACAGCAGGGGAACAGCTGGCAGTGCTGAACCCCACTAACACTTGAACGAATGTGTTTGGCTCTGTGGAGACGACACTTCTGAACACCAACTGACGCTGTTGGAGCCCAGGATTAGGCGAGGAGCAGGCTGGGGCCTACTGGATTTTGGCAGGTGAAGGCAGCAGGAGACTTGCCATCTCCACAGCAGGGGAACAGCTGGCAGTGCTGAACCCCACTAACACTTGAACGAATGTGTTTGGCTCTGTGGAGACGACACTTCTGAACACCAACTGACGCTGTTGGAGCCCAGGATTAGGCGAGGAGCAGGCTGGGGCCTACTGGATTTTGGCAGGTGAAGGCAGCAGGAGACTTGCCATCTCCACAGCAGGGGAACAGCTGGCAGTGCTGAACCCCACTAACACTTGAACGAATGTGTTTGGTTCTGTGGAGACGACACTTCTGAACACCAACTGACGCTGTTGGAGCCCAGGATTAGGCGAGGAGCAGGCTGGGGCCTACTGGATTTGGGCAGGTGAAGGCAGCAGGAGACTTGCCATCTCCACAGCAGGGGAACAGCTGGCAGTGCTGAACCCCACTAACACTTGAACGAATGTGTTTGGCTCTGTGGAGACGACACTTCTGAACACCAACTGACGCTGTTGGTGCCCAGGATTACGCATGCCGCATGCAGAGGCCAATGGGCAGCGGTTTTTATGGAGGTTGTGGACTACTACTGATTCTAACCATGCTCCACTTAGGCCTCTGGCTCCACTGTCTCTACTATTTACCCTGGCCTCCAACCCCGCCAGCTACATCTCTGAAGTGGCGTCAGCACAATCTACACTTGTTCCTGTGTTACTGGTGCTCAGTCCCATCAGTTGATCCCCTGATGTTTGTCCGGCAAGTTCGCCAGCTCTGTCCTCATTCCCACTACTGGTTATGGGAATGTGGACAGAGCAGGAGACCTTGCCGGACACACATCAGGGGATAAACTGATGGGACTGAGCCACAGGAACACAGGAACAAGTGTAGATTGTGCTGACGCCACTTCAGAGATGTAGATGGCGGGGTTGGAGGTCAGGGGAAATAGTAGAGACAGTGGAGCCAGAGACCTAAGTTGGGCACGGTTAAAAATCAGTAGTGGTTTGAATGTTGATGGAGCTGGTGACTCTGCCGTCCACACAGCAGGGGATCAGCTGGCATTACTGAACCCCAGTAACACAGGAGCTAGTGTGTTTCTCTGTGCAGACGACACATCTGAGCGACAACTGGCTGTGTTGAAGCACAGGGATTATAGTTCAGGTGGTAGAAAAATGAACACACCAGCAGACCTGGATACAGTTGCCAACCACTAATTTAGTCTGTAAGAGGAATGGCAAAGTCTTTGGAGATCCAGGCCTTGTTCATTTTCAGAAAAGTCAGCCGGTCAACATTATCGGAAGATAGTCGCGTGCGACGGTCTGTTAGTACACCACCTGCGGCACTAAAGACACGTTCCGATAATACACTGGCAGCAGGGCAAGCCAGCACCTCCAATGCATACTGGCTAAGCTCTGGCCATGTATCCAGCTTAGAGACCCAAAACTTGAAGGGGGAAGAGCCATCTGGGAGTACAGCGACAGGGCAAGACATGTAGTCTGACACCATCTGACGGAAGCGTTGCCTCCTGCTGACTCGAGGCGTCGCTGATGGTGTAGACAATTGTGGTGGACACACAAAACTTTGCCACATTTGGGCCATAGTGGTCTTGCCTTGTGCTGCGGCACTGCCTCTGCTCCCTCTTTGTGCAGAGTTTCCTCCACTGCCTCGACGCACAGAGCTGCTTTGTAAAGCACTTGCAACAATGCTGTCGGGTGGAATGGAAAACATTATGGACTGCACCAGTGACTCTTCGTACTCCCGCATTTTACGCTCCCGGTTCAACGTTGGTATGAGCCTTTGTACGCTGTCCCGGTAGCGAGGATCTAGGAGGGTGTACACCCAATAATCAGCCGAGACGAGAATGTGGGCGATGCGGCGGTCGTTTCTCAGGCACTGCAGCATGAAATCAACCATGTGCTGCAGACTCCCAACTGCCAAAGAACCGCTGTCCCCTGTTTGAGGCGTGACCTCGACCTGCTCTGCATCACCCCACCCTCGCTGTACATACTGAGTAGAGGTTTGTGTACCTCCCTCCTCTGGAGAGATGTCTTCCTCCTCCATCGACTCCTCCTCATCCTCCTCACAAAGTGTCCCCTGCCTAGGCCTTTGTGAGGAAACACGTAGCGCAGACTGTCCAGAAGCAGATGGCATTTGGGACTCCTCATCCTCCACCTCTTCTGAAACCTCATCCCTTAGTGCTTGCAGTGTTTGTTGAAGCAGGCAGATGAGGGGGACAGTCATGCTGACTAGTGCATCATCTGCACTCGCCATCCGCGTGGATTCATCGAAGGCACGCAAAACGAGGCAGATGTCCTTCATAGAGGCCCACTCAATGGTGCTGAAGTGTGAACGGCGCACAGTGCGACTTGTTTGCGCCTGATGCAGCTGGTACTCCATGACTGCTGCCTGCTGCTCACACAACCGCTCCAACATATGTAACGTTGAATTCCACCGGGTGGGTAGGTCACATATGATGCGATGTTCTGGAAGGCCAAATCGTCGCTGCAGAGCAGCGAGGCGCGATCTTGCCGTGCTGGAACGTCGCAAGTGAGCGCACTCTATGCGGACCTTGTGCAACAGTGCATCAAGATCCGGATAGTCCCTCAGAAAGCTCTGCACGACCAAGTTAAGAACATGTGCCAGACATGGGATGTGTGTGAGGTTGCCTAGGCCAAGAGCTGCCACCAGATTTCGGCCATTGTCACACACTACCAAGCCCGGCTGGAGATTCGCTGGCCCAAACCACACATCGCTCTCCAGCTTGATAGCATTCCAGAGCTCCTGCGCTGTGTGGCTTCGATTCCCCAAAGAAATTAATTTGAGTACAGCCTGTTGACGTTTGGCCACGGCTGTGCTCATATCGGTCGTAACAGGCTCCTGCTCTGCTGTTTCTGAGGAACTTGAGTAGGAGGAGGAGTCTATGTGTACAGACTGGAGTCCTGCAATCCGTGGCGTTGGAAGAACACGTACAGCGCCACTCTCCAGATCCGTACCCGGCTCCACAACATTGACCCAGTGGGCAGTGAGGGAAAGGTATCGTCCCTGTCCATGGTTACTGGTCCACGCATCGGTGGTCAGGTGGACCTTGCTACTAACGGCGTTTAGTAGCGCATGTTTTATTTTGCCCTCAACATGTTTCTGCAGGGCAGGGACGGCTCGCCTGCTGAAATAAAAGCGGCTGGGCACGTTGTATTGGGGGACTGCCAATGCCATTAAGTCCCGGAAGGTGTCAGTGTCCACCAGCCTGAATGACAGCATTTCAACTGCCAGAAGTTTGGCAATGCCAGCATTCAGAGACTGTGCTCGGGGATGGTTTGCCGAGTAAGGGCGCCTTTTATCCCATGCCTGTGCTACCGATGGCTGTGATGGATGGGAACGTGCTGTTATGGGTGGAATCTGACAGGGTCTCCGGACAACAGTGGCAGAGGTTCTTCCTTGGCGATCCTGTGAGGAAGCCGAACCAGCAGTGTGTGAGCTGGAGGAAGAGGGCCCAACACGAACTGAAGAGGTGGTAGGTGGTGCTGTACGTTGGCCTACGTCTTGAGGGTGTCTATGCAACTCCAACTCGTGCTTGGTGCGCACATGTTTCCACATATTTGTGGTATTGAGGTTGCTGACATTTCTCCCTCTTTTGACTCTCTGATGACACAGCTTGCATTTGACAAAGCAAATGTCATCTGCAACTGTGTCAAAAAAGGACCACGCACTGCAACTCTTGTGAGCGCCCGGTTTGCCTTTGGAAGGAGGAATGCTCCTAACGGGTGCCGAAGTGGAGGGTACAGGCAACCAAGTCTTCCCCCTCCCTCTGCCTCCTGTTTTGGCCGGTAGGGGAATCTCTTCCTCCGAGCTGCTCCCACCACCTTCCTGTTGCTCACGCCATGATGGGTCAAGGACCTCATCATCTTCCCTCCCCTCTTCAAACAGCTGCTTCTCCGGGGTTGTCTCGCCAGCACCGTACGCACCAGAAAGTGGCAACTGAGTCTCGTCATCATCTGATGCGTACTGAGGTGTGCTGACCATAGGCACTGGCCCACTCGCCTCTTCAGATTCAGAGGGACAAAGAAGTTGCGCATCACTGCATACTCCCTCTTCTTCACATTCAGGAATGCTGCTTGGCTGGCCCCCTCTTTCCAAGCCAACAGATTCCGAGAACAGAAGTAGAGATTGTGATGGCTCCTGTCCATGTCTCTCTGACTGCCTGGGCACTTTGGCAGGTGGTGAAGAGACAGATGGTTGCTCTTCGGTGCTCTGACCCTGAGAGGATGCGGAAGTAATTGAAGTCGATGCGTTAGCTGCCATCCATCCGACAACGGCTTCAATTTGTTCCTCCCGCAGCAGTGGGGTACGTTGAGGTCCTACAAAGCTGCGCATAAAGGACTGTTGCCTGCTAAAACTGGGGGATGCTGATCCACTGGTGCCCGCAGCAGGCCCAGAATCCCCACGTCCTCTACCTGTAGAATCCCCACGTCCTCTCCCTGCAGAATCCCCACGTCCTCTCCCTGCTGAAACTCCACGCCCACGCCCACGCCCCCGCGCCTTACTCCCTGCCTTCTTCATCTTGCAAGACTGCTTAAGATAGGCAAAAAAGGACAAAGGGGGGCCTTAGTGTGCTTATTCCTGAACAGCTGGTTACAGGTACAAGAAACACTAATTTTATGAAGTGTGTGTGTGTGGACTAGACTTTAATAGGAGCTGATGTGGCCTACACAAGTTCAAAATGTAGTGTTTGGTGAACTTTTTATGTGGTTTCTTTGTTTGAAACAAACTCAAAGTATGAGAACAAAGAATTGAAACTGATAGTATCACCAACTTTTTGGAGCTATTACAATGCAGGCAGGTAACCTACAATGCAAAAGATGAGGCTCCAAAAAAATTGGGTAATACTAATCTGGCTGCGCCGGCAGGGCACAAGCCAGAAAAAAAGGCTCCTCTATCTACTCCTATATAGTGTTTGCAACCAACCAATGTTGATGGATACGGATGGATGCACACTAATAGGAGAAGAAAAAATGAGCTGCACTCAGAGACAAATATGTGTGAGGCAGTGACGCACGTTGAGCGTCCTACAACCAGACGTAGCTGCAGGACACTCTACTCAGCGTGAGCTGCACTCACACACAGTCAGAGACCTCTCAGACAGCCGTCAACAGTGCAGCTAAGTGGGCACTGGCACTGACAGGCTGCAGAAAGGCTCCGCTGTGTACTCCTATATAGTGTTTGCAACCACCGTAGATGGAGACGGATGGATGCACACTAATAGAAGAAAAAATGAGCTGCACTCAAATAAAAATATGTGTGAGGCAGTGACGCACGCTGAGCGTCCTACAGCCAGACGTAGCTGCAGGACACACTACTCAGCATGAGCTGCACTCACACACAGTCAGAGACCTCTCAGACAGCCGTGAACAGTGCAGCAAAGTGGACACTAGCACTGAAAGGCTGCAGAAAGGCTCCGCTGTCTACTACTAGTGTTTGCAACCAACGTATATGGATACGGATGGAAGCACACTAGATTGAAATTATTTAAAAAATGCAGCTCAAAAAATAAAAGATGTATGAGGCAGCAGTGATCACACTGGGTGGCCTACAGCCTGACGTGGCTGCAGGACCCACTCCACAGCGTGAGCTGCACTCACACAGCCCTTGCAGACAGCTGTGAAAACAGCGCTGCTAGGGAAAAGCAAGCTACAGTGGTGGTTTATGTAGCCTGGATAAAGCACAATATTGTTTTTAGAATCGCTATTTCTAACTGTCCCTCACAGTCTTCTACAGCAGCCTGTCCCTAACTGAATTCACAGCAGAGTGACCAGAAATGGCGGCTGCGGTGGCTTTTATAGTGCATCATGACATCATTTCGGCAGCCAATCACAGCCATGCCAATAGTTAACATGCCTACATGCCTAACAGGATGTGCCCACACTTCGGAGGATTCCCATTGGCTTAATCAAAGCAAGCAGGCTCATAGCATGATGGGAACTTCCTATTCCGATTCCGATCCCGGAATCCGATATGAAAAAAGTATCGGAATTAAGTATCGGAATTCCGATACCGCTGATATCGGCCGATACCCGATACTTGCGGTATCGGAATGCTCAACACTACTTCTGAGCATTTTGTCTGCTTTGGGACACCTTTTAAGGTGTTTTGTAATTGTTTTCTATGTGTTTGTATGTGTTTGTGTTTGCCTGCCACTGTTTTCAATGGGGCTCGACGGTGTTCGTCGAACGTTCGACGAACATTCGACGAACTTGCCTCCTGTTCGACGAACCAAACCGAACTCGAACACTAGCGGGGTGGCTCAACACTACTCCTGATATATAGACGTACATTTTTAATGTTTAAACTATACAATATATACAATTAGAACAGACTCCATAATGTAAACATATTCCCAATCCCAGAATCAAATATACTGGGACGAAACAGGACCAAAACTAACATTCGGGACACCCATAGATATTAGAAGACAAAGAAAAACAAGGTGTAGATCCCATATATGTAAAATTACAATACTTTATTAGGAAAGATAATACAATATCACAAAAATGACTAATTACATAATGTAGGGGATGGGAAAGCAAAGAAGTATATGTCACACCAGGTCTGAATGAATATGTAAAGAGGTGGGGGAGCGGCAACTCCTACACATAGATTACAAAAAAGTCACATATAAAATGAGACCAGAATTTGTATTAAGAAAACAAATGAGGAGTACAATAACAAAAGGCAAGTGCCCAAGGCTTAATATAGAAAACCTTATGGCTAAAACAGCCAGATAGAAACAAATAATCTCCCCATAAATCTTAGAATATAAGTAGTGCCACTCTTACCCATAGTGCCTCTATTCAGAAACCCAGGACACGTAGCCCCAACGCGCGTTTCGCGTTGGCTTCCTCGGGGGGCTGTGTCCAATGTGTGTCCATACTGCTTTATATACATATCAAATAATAGGGTGTCCCCATGTGACTCAATTAGCGGCGCATGTCATGCTACCGCGACCCGGAAGTTGCGACGCGCCCGGCGCTCCATGATGAGGCAGGTCAGGGGAAAACTCCACACTGACGTCAGAGGCCCGCATACATCATTGAAGGAGCGCCCGACGCGATGCTCCGGCGCCACGGCCTCAAAGACATGCGCACTCGTAACTTCCGGTACCGGAAATAACCAGACCGCCATTTTGGATATGGGAGAAGAACGCCAATAGTATAAAATTATTATATGCACACAGAGATGCAGAACAAGTGGGACATAAATAACGTGGACCATGATATATAGTGTACTGCCTAATTTGAAATACCCTCTGACCATTAGATGAACAAAAGCTGCTTGCCCTCACGTGATTTTTACAGGCCAGGCAGTCACCACATGGGAAAAAGCATCCTCTGTCCTCCAAAAGGAAACGTGGGCTTCACATTTCCCACATAGTGACTCCTGCAAAGAATGTCCTTAAGATTTTTACTGCGACGAGCAGTCATAAGTGGACCTTTAGACAGATGCTTGGACAGAATGGGGTCCGTCAGGAGTATGGACCAATGTCGTCTCATAATGGTCCGCATTACATCCCACTGTCTATTAAATGTAGAGATGTAACGTATCCCCACCTCTTTCTGTGAATTGTCTTGATAAATCAAAAGGTCCTTTCTTGCAGCCTTTTTTGCCATCATATAGCCCTGTTTGATGCTTCTTTCACTGTAACCCCTATCCCTAAACCTCTGCCCAAGGTCCACCGCTTGTTTTTCATAAAGATCATTAGTCATACAAATCCGTCTAGCACGGAGAAATTGTCCCCTGGGGATGGCTTTGATGGTCGAATTTAGATGAGCGGAGGAGGCATGCAGGAGTGCATTTACCGATGTCTGCTTACGATATACATCTGTATGCAGCTGACCATCGGCCTGCACCTTGATTTCAATATCCAAAAAGGAAATAACTTCCCTGCTGTACGTATAAGTGAGCCTGATGTTGCGATTGTTGCGGTTCAGGACTGACATGAAGGTGTTCAACTCATCCACGGTGCCCTGCCAAATAAACAGGACATCATCAATGAACCGATACCACCCCAGGACTTAGGAAGAGGCGTGTGCGCCACCAGGAAAGATGTCCCTCTCCCAAAATCCGAGAAATAAGTTAGCATAAGATGGCGCACACGCCGCCCCCATAGCTGTACCACGTCTCTGGAGGTAGTACCGGTCCTTGAAAGTGAAGAAGTTATGTGTCAATACGAACCGCAACAGATCCAACACCAGCTCCCTCACATCCGCATCCAAATTGCTAGTTTCCAAAAAGAAGCCAGCAGCCTCGAGTCCATCATCATGACTAATGCTCGTGTATAATGATTCTACATCAGCTGTTACAAGAAGCATGTCAGAGTCCAAAAAAAGGCCATCAAGTCTCCTCAGGACGTCCGTCATGTCCCTGACCTGGGACGGCAACGTTTCAACCTCAACTTTAAGTTAGTGATCAATAAATTTACATATAGGTTCACATAGCCCACCCATGCCAGAGACAATCGGACGCCCCGGGGGACACATGGGGTCCTTGTGGACCTTAGGCAGAAGATAAAAAGTCGGGGTCACAGGAAATTGCACCATCAAACCGCGCAGCAATTTTTTAGAGATAACTCCTCTATCACAAGCAATCTCTAGCACAGTGGAAAGCTTTTTTTGAAATTGGGGTAAAGGATTCTCACTAAGCTGGGTATACGTCTCCTTATCCCGCATCTGTTTGAAGGCCTCCCGTTCATATTTATCCACCGACCAGACAACCACATTCCCCCCTTGTCCGCTGGTTTAATGACTACATCATCCCAATTTTTAATTTCATCAAGGGCCCTTCGTTGTATTGAAGTAAGGTTATCACCACCCTTGTTATTGGTGATTGTTTTAAAGTCATTTTCAACCAAGCGAGTAAAAATTTCAACCTGTGGACATAAGGACAAGGAGGGGAATGTAGTTGAGGGACAAGCAATAGGGGGCGGAGGCATACCTTTAATTCCAGGATTTGATTCCATCTCCAGCTCCTCAAGAATCTGAATTGCCTCCTGCTCCCTACTCGTCAGGTCGGTGGATTTAGAATGCAGCTTCTTTAATACAAGTTTCCTAGAAAATAGGTGGAGGTCCTTCACAGCTGTAAAGAGATTAAAGTTATTGCAGGGAGAGAACGACAAACCCAACCCCAAAACTTCCCTCTGTGCTTTCGAGACCACATGCGATGAAAGGTTTATTACCTCTAATGAATTGGTCTTTACTCTTTTGTCACTCTGTGGGGATGTAGTCATCTTACGTTTTTGTCTATGCGGGCCTCTGACGTAAGTGGGGAGTTTTCCCTTGACCTGCCTCATCATGGAGCGCCGGGCGCGTCGCAACTTCCGGGTCGCGGTAGCATGACATGCGCCGCTAATTGAGTCACATGGGGACGCCCTATTATTTGATATGTATATAAAGCAGTATGGACACACATTGGACACAGCCCCCCGAGGAAGCCAACGCGAAACGCGCGTTGGGGCTACGTGTCCTGTGTTTCTGAATAGAGGCACTATGGGTAAGAGTGGCACTACTTATATTCTAAGATTTATGGGGAGATTATTTATTTCTATCTGGCTGTTTTAGCCATAAGGTTTTCTATATTAAGCCTTGGGCACTTGCCTTTTGTTATTGTACTCCTCATTTGTTTTCTTAATACAAATTCTGGTCTCATTTTATATGTGACTTTTTTGTAATCTATGTGTAGGAATTGCCGCTCCCCCACCTCTTTACATATTCATTCAGACCTGGTGTGACATATACTTCTTTGCTTTCCCATCCCCTACATTATGTAATTAGTCATTTTTGTGATATTGTATTATCTTTCCTAATAAAGTATTGTAATTTTACATATATGGGATCTACACCTTGTTTTTCTTTGTCTTCTAATATCTATGGGTGTCCCGAATGTTAGTTTTGGTCCTGTTTCGTCCCAGTATATTTGATTCTGGGATTGGGAATATGTTTACATTATGGAGTCTGTTCTAATTTGTTTCTGCATTATTGTATTCTGTGTCTTCACAGCTGAAAGTTTAGAACGCATGGACTATCGTGAGCGCGAAAAAGAGTGGCTCAAACAATTGGATAAAGTATTTAATGAGGGGTCGGGTAGCAATGGTGATCCTAAAACCAAGGACATCTTGGATCTGAGTAAAAAATATAAAAATTTATTGAACAAACGTACCCGCCTATGGTGGAACAGAGCTTTTCTAGAAAAGTATATTGTGTGTAATTTTATTCCCAGAGGGTTGAGAGTCCATGTTTTCCCTTCTTTTTCTGTCTCGGATGAAGATTTTATTAAACAATGGGAAAATGCCGCCTTTCTATGTTCCAAATCCTTTATGGAACTGCTCGCTAAATCTAATACTAAAAAAATTGAAGAATTGGATATTGAATTGAGCTCAATTCAGGAGGAACTGAATAAACAGTCCAATCCTGAGTTTATAAATAAATTCAAGATAGAGTTGGAGAATGACCTCCAGAAGTGGGAAAAAGAGATCCTACAGAATAAAACCAAAAAATATCAGCGTGATATGACTGATTTTCAGAGTGATCGTGTTTACAAATGGAAACATAACCCCAGTTTTGGAGGTCAGAAAACCAGAGCCCATTCTGTGTCCTTTTCATCTATGTCCTCGACTGAGGAGAAATCTAGTACATCGGAGAACTCTAGATCACTGTGGGATAGAAGAGATTTCTTCCGGCCTAATAGAGGCAGAAATAGACAAAAACGTAAGATGACTACATCCCCACAGAGTGACAAAAGAGTAAAGACCAATTCATTAGAGGTAATAAACCTTTCATCGCATGTGGTCTCGAAAGCACAGAGGGAAGTTTTGGGGTTGGGTTTGTCGTTCTCTCCCTGCAATAACTTTAATCTCTTTACAGCTGTGAAGGACCTCCACCTATTTTCTAGGAAACTTGTATTAAAGAAGCTGCATTCTAAATCCACCGACCTGACGAGTAGGGAGCAGGAGGCAATTCAGATTCTTGAGGAGCTGGAGATGGAATCAAATCCTGGAATTAAAGGTATGCCTCCGCCCCCTATTGCTTGTCCCTCAACTACATTCCCCTCCTTGTCCTTATGTCCACAGGTTGAAATTTTTACTCGCTTGGTTGAAAATGACTTTAAAACAATCACCAATAACAAGGGTGGTGATAACCTTACTTCAATACAACGAAGGGCCCTTGATGAAATTAAAAATTGGGATAATGTAGTCATTAAACCAGCGGACAAGGGGGGGAATGTGGTTGTCTGGTCGGTGGATAAATATGAACGGGAGGCCTTCAAACAGCTGCGGGATAAGGAGACGTATACCCAGCTTAGTGAGAATCCTTTACCCCAATTTCAAAAAAAAGCTTTCCACTGTGCTAGAGATTTCTTGTGATAGAGGAGTTATCTCTAAAAAATTGCTGCGCGGTTTGATGGTGCAATTTCCTGTGACCCCGACTTTTTATCTTCTGCCTAAGGTCCACAAGGACCCCATGTGTCCCCCGGGGCATCCGATTGTCTCTGTCATGGGTGGGCTATGAGAACCTATATGTAAATTTATTGATCACTATCTTAAAGTTGAAGTTGAAACGTTGCCCTCCCATGTCAGGGACACGACGGACGTCCTGAGGAGACTTGATGGCCTTTTTTTGGACTCTGACATGCTTCTTGTAACAGCTGATGTAGAATCATTATACACGAGCATTAGTCATGATGATGGACTCGAGGCTGCTGGCTTCTTTTTGGAAACTAGCAATTTGGATGCGGATGTGAGGGAGCTGGTGTTGGATCTGTTGCGGTTCGTATTGACACATAACTTCTTCACTTTCAAGGACCGGTACTACCTCCAGAGACGTGGTACAGCTATGGGGGCGGCGTGTGCGCCATCTTATGCTAACTTATTTCTCGGATTTTGGGAGAGGGACATCTTTCCTGGTGGCGCACACGCCTCTTCCTAAGTCCTGGGGTGGTATCGGTTCATTGATGATGTCCTGTTTATTTGGCAGGGCACCGTGGATGAGTTGAACACCTTCATGTCAGTCCTGAACCGCAACAATCGCAACATCAGGCTCACTTATACGTACAGCAGGGAAGTTATTTCCTTTTTGGATATTGAAATCAAGGTGCAGGCCGATGGTCAGCTGCATACAGATGTATATCGTAAGCAGACATCGGTAAATGCACTCCTGCATGCCTCCTCCGCTCATCTAAACTCGACCATCAAAGCCATCCCCAGGGGACAAGTTCTCCGTGCTAGACGGATTTGTACGACTAATGATCTTTATGAAAAACAAGCGGTGGACCTTGGGCAGAGGTTTAGGGATAGGGGTTACAGTGAAAGAAGCATCAAGCAGGGCTATATGATGGCTAAAAAGGCTGCAAGAAAGGACCTTTTGATTTATCAAGACAAATCACAGAAAGAGGTGGGGATACGTTACATCTCTACATTTAATAGACAGTGGGATGTAATGCGGACCATTATGAGACGACATTGGTCCATACTCCTGACGGACCCCATTCTGTCCAAGCATCTGTCTAAAGGTCCACTTATGACTGCTCGTCGCAGTAAAAATCTTAAGGACATTCTTTGCAGGAGTCACTATGTGGGAAATGTGAAGCCCACGTTTCCTTTTGGAGGACAGAGGATGGGCTTTTTCCCATGTGGTGACTGCCTGGCCTGTAAAAATCACGTGAGGGCAAGCAGCTTTTGTTCATCTAATGGTCAGAGGGTATTTCAAATTAGGCAATACATCACGTGCAGGACGACAAATGTGATTTATTATGCCCGATGTACTTGTGGACTTATCTACATAGGTCTTACCTCAAGGGAACTACGTGTAAGAACGAGAGAACACGTGAGGGATATTTTGGCAGGACGTGAAGTAGATGATGTGAGCAGTTTAAAAACTATCCCACGTCACTTTAGGGTAAAACATAATTGTAACCCAAAGGACTTGAGGGTTTTAGGGATAGATTGCATTCATTTAGGAACTAGAGGTGGTGATGTTAAGCGGGCATTGGCACGTAGGGAATGCCAATGGATCTCAACCCTTGATACAATGACGCCAGTTGGTTTGAATGAGCAACTTAGTTTTGTTCCTTTTTTGTAAACCTCTGGTGTTGTTTCTTGGTTTTTAATTCATTTTAATCTTTTGTGTGTCTTACTTTAATTATATATTTTTTCTTTATTTTCTCTAGTATCTTTCTGCTTCTTAGATTTTGCACACTAAGATTTCTGCTGGAATCATCCTATGATTGAACTGAAGGACTAAACAGTGGATCTTGTCCTATGTCACAATTATATTATTATTAGTCTTTTGTCACTTTATATAATTTATTGTATCTTTCACTATTTAGGTGTTTTTTTCACCCAATGCATCATGCCGCCATATATTCTATATTTCACTATTGTGATATTAAGCATATTATATATATACTTTCACATTGTATATTCTTTGCACTATATATCATGGTCCACGTTATTTATGTCCCACTTGTTCTGCATCTCTATGTGCATATAATAATTTTATACTATTGGCGTTCTTCTCCCATATCCAAAATGGCGGTCTAGTTATTTCCGGTACCGGAAGTGACGAGTGCGCATGTCTTTGAGGCCGTGGCGCCGGATCATCGCGTCGGGCGCTCCTTCAATGATGTATGCGGGCCTCTGACGTCAGTGGGGAGTTTTCCCCTGACCTGCCTCATCATGGAGCGCCGGGCGCGTCGCAACTTCCGGGTCGCGGTAGCATGACATGCGCCGCTAATTGAGTCACATGGGGATGCCCTATTATTTGATATGTATATAAAGCAGTATGGACACACATTGGACACAGCCCCCCGAGGAAGCCAACGCGAAACGCGCGTTGGGGCTACGTGTCCTGGGTTTCTGAATAGAGGCACTATGGGTAAGAGTGGCACTACTTATATTCTAAGATTTATGGGGAGATTATTTGCTTCTATCTGGCTGTTTTAGCCATAAGGTTTTCTATATTAAGCCTTGGGCACTTGCCTTTTGTTATTGTACTCCTCATTTGTTTTCTTAATACAAATTCTGGTCTCATTTTATATGTGACTTTTTTGTAATCTATGTGTAGGAGTTGCCGCTCCCCCACCTCTTTACATATTCATTCAGACCTGGTGTGACATATACTTCTTTGCTTTCCCATCCCCTACATTATGTAATTAGTCATTTTTGTGATATTGTATTATCTTTCCTAATAAAGTATTGTAATTTTACATATATGGGATCTACACCTTGTTTTTCTTTGTCTTCTAATATAAACCTGGTGTCTGGTGATACTGTACCCTTTCTGCCAGGAAGTCCTCCTCCTCCCACCCCACTCTAAGTGTATCATTGACATCTGGAACATTGGCCCACGTGTGATTATTTCTTGCGGATCTTCTTTTTATATTGTGGTGTGATCCATCCTGAGCGTGTGAGTCTGTGGGTTACTCCTGCAATTTATATGTAGATTTAAAAATTACCCCAACACTGTATACAGCTCTACGCTTGTGATACATTACCCATTTACTGCTTTTTATATTCTGGTCTAATCCAAACTGACCAAGTGAGAGTCTGTTTCTGACTGTGGAAATAAATACTGAGATTGACATTGACCCCTACACTGTGTACAGCTGTACGCTTCAGATCCATTACCGTTTTACGGCTTTTTATATTGTGTTGTAATCCATACTGAGCCTGAGAGCGTCTGTGTCTGCCTCCTGAAATATCTACGGAGATTTAGAATGTTTAAACTATACTATATATACCTGGTATCTGATGATACTGTACCCTTTTTCTACTTTTTCTACTCTTGTCTTATCCATACTGAGCCTGTGAGCGTCTCTGTGTGACTCATGAAATATATAGGGAGATTGACAATTATCCTTTGACTGTATAGAGCTGTACGCTTCTGATACAGTACCATATATCTGATGTTATTTTGGGTACATTTTCTCCAAAATTTGGAAGTATGGTGGAAGAGGCCGCAGACGTGGGTGCGGGGGGGGGCCAGCTGGTACTGATGGTGGTGACAAAAGTACAATAGCAGCTAAGGCAGGAGGTGTTGAGCCTGCGTCATGGTCTGGCTCTGGAACACCTGGAAGGCTACCTTTTCTGGGAGTAGGTTAACCGCTTTTAAAGCCGGAGCATAAGGAACTGGTTTTGGCTTACATTGCCGAAACAGACTCCAGCAAATATGCCCTCCTCTTCTGAAGTTTCAAAAAATGCAAGCACTGAGTCGTCAAGTGCTGGCTCCTTGTGTCCTTCACCCCTACCAAAAGTGAATGATGCAGCAGACCACACTTCACATTAGTCCATGTAGCTCTTTCCCACATACCATGCCTGGGTTATCAAGTCAAATCGTGAATTTCCCAGTCCAAGATGAATCTGACATGGAGTGTGGGTGGCCAGCCAGGGCAGTGGGGTTAATCGGTACCGGGCCGGTGTCTCAGAGGGATGTGTCACAGTGGTGGTGACCCGGTCCGTGGGCCTGGGCGTCCATGCAAAGGGGTGAATAACGTTTATAGGTGATTGATATGTGACGCCACCTGTGGTTTCTGATCAGATTGACCAGCGCTGCAGTGTCGCTTCTCTGGGACAGATGTTGTGGTGCAGCTAAGATGTAGAAGCCCTGCACAGGTAGGGCCATAGTCGCAGGGCAGATAAAAGAGTTGGCAGATGGTGTGCAGTGCAGGACAGGCCCGGATTGGCAATATAACCAACCGGGCATTTTCCCGCTGGGCCGCTGTCATGTGGGCCGTGGGCGGCAGCGCCCGAACATCTGGCCGCTTGCCAGCCGCTGCGGCCACTGTTGCTCCTGCCGCCGGCCCTCTGCAGCACGGCGGTGATAGATTCAAGTTCCTCCCGCACTGCAGGGAGATAAGCCGCCACGCACCCCCACGCACCCCATCCTCGCCGTAGCATGAGACCCCCTCACCCCCGCAGCCACTCACAGCGTCGCACTCGCTTGCCTGCTCGCTCTGTTCGCAGGACCTGTGATGAGGTCACAGGAGGGGAGGAGTCAGGGGGTCACATGATCAGGAGCCTTTGTCCAGACCCCCGATCATATCACCCCCTGACTCCGACCCTCCTGTGACCTCATCACAGGTCCTGTGCGCTCAGCCTTGCCTCTACCGTCTGCAAGACTCTGCTTTGCTGTTGTCATGGTGCTGGTTGAGGTAAGTATGTGTGGGGTCAGGATTTACAGTGTGGATGTAGCAGAGCTGTGTGTGTATGAGATGTACGGAGCAGAGCCGTGTGTGTACGAGGTGTACGGAGCGGAGCCGTGTGTGTACGAGGTGTACGGAGCGGAGCCGTGTGTGTACGAGGTGTACGGAGCGGAGCCGTGTGTGTACGAGGTGTACGGAGCGGAGCCGTGTGTGTACGAGGTGTACGGAGCGGAGCCGAGTGTGTACGAGGTGTACGGAGCGGAGCCGCGTGTGTACGAGGTGTACGGAGCGGAGCCGTGTGTGTACGAGGTGTACGGAGCGGAGCCGTGTGTACGAGGTGTACGGAGCGGAGCCGTGTGTACGAGGTGTATGGAGCGGAGCCGTGTGTACGAGGTGTACGGAGTGGAGCCACGCGTGTACGGAGCGGAGCCGTGTGTACGAGGTGTATGGAGCGGAGCCGTGTGTACGAGGTGTACGGAGCGGAGCAGTGTGTACGAGGTGTACGGAGCGGAGCCGTGTGTACGAGGTGTACGGAGCGGAGCCGTGTGTACGAGGTGTACGGAGAGGAGCCGTGTGTGTATGAGGTGTACGGAGCGGAGCCGTGTGTACGAGGTGTACGGAGAGGAGCCGTGTGTGTACGGAGCGGAGCCATGTGTATGAGGTGTACGGAGTGGAGCCACGCGTGTACGGAGCGGAGCCGTGTGTACGAGGTGTACGGAGCGGAGCCGTGTGTACGAGGTGTACGGAGAGGAGCCGTGTGTGTATGAGGTGTACGGAGCGGAGCCGTGTGTACGAGGTGTACGGAGAGGAGCCGTGTGTGTACGGAGCGGAGCCATGTGTATGAGGTGTACGGAGTGGAGCCACGCGTGTACGGAGCGGAGCCGTGTGTACGAGGTGTACGGAGCAGAGCCGTGTGTACGAGGTGTACGGAGCGGAGCCATGTGTACGAGGTTTAGGGAGCGGAGCCGTGTGTACGGAGAGGAGCCGTGTGTATGTACGAGGTGTACGGAGCGGAGCCGTGTGTACGAGGTGTACGGAGAGGAGCCGTGTGTGTACGAGGTGTACGGAGCGGAGCTGTGTGTACGAGGTGTACGGAGCGGAGCAGTGTGTACGAGGTGTACGGAGAGGAGCCGCGCGTGTACGAAGTGTACGGAGAGGAGCCGCGCGTGTACGAGGTGTACGGAGAGGAGCCGCTCGTGTACGAGGTGTACGGAGAGGAGCCGCACGTGTATGAGGTGTACGGAGCGGAGCCGTGCATGTACGAGGTGTACGGAGCGGAGCCGTGTGTACGAGGTGTACGGAGAGGAGCCGCGCGTGTACGAGGTGGACGGAGCGGAGCCGCGCGTGTACGAGGTGTACGGAGAGGAGCCACGCGTGTACGAGGTGTACGGAGAGGAGCCACGCGTGTACAAGGTGGACGGAGTGGAACCGTGTGTGTATGGAGTGGAGCCATATGTGTACGGGATGTATGGAGCGAAGCCAAGTGTGTACAAAGCATACAAAGCGGGCTTTTCCCACGGACACAGGAGTACACGGCGGAGCCCCGAGGAGCATTTTAAAACACACACATGACGTTCCACCTGAAGTGATGTGCTGGAAGCTGACCGGAAATGAGATAATTTCTTGAGGAGATTGTGACGGAACCAGGAATGCTTCAGATCCATCACCGTGTCCTCCTCCGACAGCGCAGACAGCAGGATCGCCTTGGAATCGGGGATGCCGGCCATGTGAGCGGATCATGATAGGTCCTGCACCGGGAGGCTCAGGTGGGCACTACAATGGGAGCCGGGCTACTATAGTATCTTTGTAGAATCTTTCTTTATTTCTTTCTCTCTTTTTCTTTCTTTCTCTGTTCTTTCATTCTCTCTCTGTTCTTTCTTTCTCTCTCTAATCTTTCTTTTTTCTCTCTCTGTTCTTTCTTCCCCTCTTTCTTTCTTTTTCTTTCCTCTCTTTCTCTCTGTTCTTTCTTTCTTTTCTTTACTTCTTTCTTTCTCTCTCTGTTCTTTCTCTGTTCTTTCTTTCTTTCCCCTCTTTCTTTCTCTCTCTGTTCTTTCTCTGTCTCTCACTGTTCTTTCTTTGTCTCTCACTGTTCTTTCTTTCTTTTCCCTTTCTTTCTCGCTCTCTCTGTTTTCTTTTTTCTCTCTCTCTCTGTTTTCTCTCTTCCTTAGTGCCAGTCAGTGTGCCCATAATGCCAGCCACTGTGCCCTCAGTACCAGTCCGTGTGATCAGCAGTGCTAAATGGGTGCGATTAGGTGTGGACATGGGTGTGACTAGTTGTGAAATGGGTGTGGTTGGGCGTGGCCAAAATTAGCAGCGGCGTCTTTGTCCGTCTTTCCCTTCTTCAAAAGTTGGGAGGTATGATAGGGGCGGCTATGACCAGGGGGTCTGGTTGCCCAATAGAGAGCAGTTCTGCCAGGAATTCTGTAATCATGCATACAAAAGGGGACAGAGATTTGGGAGGAGTACTGTACCTAAAAGCAATAAATAGGACTGAGCTGAAATACTGGGCACAGCTGTGACTACATGTTATATAGTCGTGTTAATCTCCTCTCACTTCTTGTAAACTACAACTGTACAAAGATATTATATAGTCACCATGTGACTAGTGGGCCTGTGTAACTTCAAATGCCAGGGCTGAATTTTAGTCCCAGTCCGGCCCTGGTGCAGGATGTAGCAGAGCCATGCGCCAGGTGCAGGAGAAAGATGACAGACACAGTCGTGCAGTTCCTTTACCTGTACTTGGTAAATGCCGTCCAGGACCCAGAGTACAGATGGAGAAGGAGTTGGTGAGCCTGGAAGCAAATTAGGAATTCTCTCTCTGTAGATAGGTAGTGTGGCCTCCGTTCTAGCGCTTATCTGAGGTACTCGCAGTACTGAGTTCACTGGAGCTCCCCCTGTTGACTCTCTTTTGAAACTTTCTCGTTTGGTAGGCAGCCATAGACTTTTCCTTCTGGCTCACACAAGTCGCTGCTGGGGCCTCCGAACCTTAGTTGGGAACAGAGCATTTACAGCTGCTACTTCCTCCGGTTTCTGCTGCAGGACCGTCAGTGTCCCTACAAACTCGGAGACTGGAATCCGGACCATGCGCTCCAGCTAGGAGTGAGCCTCAACTCTGCTCATCCTCCAGCTCCCCTTCTCACATCCACACACTTAAGGCTAGAAGGGCTCAATTCTGGATTTACTAGCATTCAGTGAGCGTCATGTTAATGCCATCCTTAAAATTTCTAAGACGGCAGTCCATTACAACGAGGTCAAGCAGCAGACATTGGGGACAACAAAGTTACAGACTGTCAGAGGGCAAAAACGACTCTCCACTGACCGGGACGACAGTCATCTTATTCGAATGTCAGCAACCGCAGGATGACATTAAGTGACCTACAAAAGGAATGGCAAATCACAGCTGGGGTGAAGTGCACGGCAAGAACAGTTCATAACAGGCTCCTAGAGGCAGGGCTCAAGTCATGTAAAGCTAGAAAAAAGCCTTTCAACAATGAGAAGCAAAGGAGAGCCAGGCTGAAGTTTGCCAAAGACCATAAGGATTGGACCATAGAGGACTGGAGTAAGGTAATCTTCTCTGATAAGTCTAATTTTCAGCTTTGCCCAACACCTGGTCATCTAATGGATAGACAGAGACCTGGAGAGGCGTACAAGCCACAGTGTCTTGCACCCACTGTGAAATTTGGTGGAGGATCGGTGATGATCCGGGGATGCTTCACCAAGGCTGGAATTGGGCAGGTTAATCTTTGCGAAGGACGTATGAATCAAGCCGCATACAAGGTTATCCTGGAAAAACAGGTGATTCCTTCTGTTCAGGCAATGTTCCCCAACTCTGACGATTGTTTTTTCCAGCAGGACAATGCGCCATGCCACACAGCTAGGTCAATCAATGTGTGGATGAAGGACCACCACATCAAATCCCTGTCATGGCCAGCCCAATCTCCAGACCTGAACCCCATTGAAAACCTCTGGAATGTAATCAAGAGGAAGATGGATAGTCAGGGTCGGTCTCTCTCTCTCCACAATCCGCACAGACCAACCCGCAATAGAATCTGCATCAATTCCGCTAGACAAAATATAGGAATCCGCAGGGAAAACTGCATGCGTTTTACCCTGCAGTTTCTGCCAAGCGATGCGGATTTATCTGCAGAAAAAATCCGCAGCGCGTGCACACACCCTTACAAGCCATCAAACAAAGAAGAACTGCTTAAATTTTTGTACCAGGAGTGGCATAAGGTTACCCAAAAGCAGTGTGAAAGACTGTAGGAAAGCATGCCAAGACTCATGAAAGCTGTGATTAAAAATCATGGTTATTCCACAAAATATTGATTTCTGAACTTTTCCTGAGTTACAACTTTAAAAGAGCAACTTACATTTTACTCAAAGAATATACCTATAAAAAGAAAAATCAGACAAACTGAAAATTTTGCAGTGGTCTCTTAATTTTTGCCAGAGCTGTAAATGAGATATCGCTGCAATCATACTGACCCGAAGAATGAAGCCGCCTTACCAATTATACCACATGCGGAATGATATATATATATATATATATATATATATAAAAAAGTAATTCCTGAATTGTTGGTTTTTGGTCATTCTGTCTTCCAAAAATTGGAAGAGAAAGCAATCAAAAAATGTCATGTGCCCGAAAATGGTACCAATAAAAACATGAACTTGTCCCGCAAAAAAAACAAGCCCTCACATTGCTGTCGGCTGAAATATGAAAAAATTAAAACTCTCAAAATATGGTGACGCAAAAACTAGTTTTCGCAATAAAAAGCATCTTTTAGTGTGTGACAGCAGCCAAACATAAAAATCCGATACAAATCTGGTATCGCTGTAATCGCACCGACCCGAAGGATAAAATCTCCTAATTACTTATACCACATGATGAACTGCCTAAAAAATAAATAAAACCAATTCTTCACATGTTGTTGATTTTTTCATTCTGCCTCCCAAAGATCACAGTAAGACTCGGCACACATTTATCCTGTGCTCTATGCTGAGCGCTTACACCATGATTTCCATGGAAATCTCTAAAACACGTGATTCAGACAGAACCTTTGGCGGAAGATTCCCTATAATGAGGCAGATGGAGGCACTGTGGACACCATAGCACCTGTGATCCAGCAGTGTCCGTCTTTTAGGATTGTCTAAAAGTGCCATCATCTACAGTTTTGTGCACTTCTGAAAAGAAGGACACCGATGAACAGAGGCCAGACGTAGTCCACAGCATTTCTGCTACCTCACTATAGCGAATGGATCCATCAGGGGTTTCATTTGAATCATGTCACTCAGAGATTTAGATGGAAACTCCAAAGTCAGTGCTCAGCGTATAGCGCCGGATAACTTTGATCCCAAATGTTATGTAAAATGTTCCGAATAAAAGCTTCCACTCAATCCACAAAAAAAGCAAGTCCTCACTCAGATCTGTCATCTCTTAATTGAAATATAGGGGACTTCAATGTTACTGGTAGCAGAAAGGCTCTGGAAAAGCAAAATGGCTCTTCACCCGACAAAAGAAATTCAGCAAATTCTCCACTCCCAAATCCAAATGCCCCCTCTTCTGAGCCCCAGTGTGCCTAAACTACATACAGAGCCCACATGTTTGGCATTTCTGTGGTGATGAGAGCCTGCCTAATTTACAGGTGCGTATCTCCAGAAGCATGAACTGGGCATAATGTACTGGTCACTACAACGTACTGGTCACTACAACGACAGTTTGCAATTATCACTCAGCAACATGCACTGCTGCCTGTTTCTGGAAAACACCCATGGAGTCAAAACCGTCACTACACCTGTAGATAGATTCCCAAAGGGGTATAATTTCCAAAATGGGGTCACTTGAGGGGGGATTCTGCTTTTCTAGCACTTAGGGGCTCTTTATATGGCATCCACAAACTAGTCTAGGAAAATCTGCGTTCCAGGAGGCAAATAGCGCTCTGTCTCTCCCGAGTCACTCCATATGGCAAAGTAGTACTGTACCGCCACTGTACCGCCACTTATGGGGTATTTCTACATTCAACAGAAATTTGGGACATATTCTGGTGCCATTTTTATCCATATCCCAGTGTGAAAATGTAAAACTTGGGGCTAACACACAATCTTGGTGGTAAAAATGTAAATTATATTTTCTTCACTGCCCAATGGTATAAAAGTTTGTGACACACCTGTGGTGTCAGTATATAATCACTGCACCCCTAGATGAATTCATTGAGAGGTTTAATTGGTAAAATGGGGTCACTTATGAGGGGTTCTGCTGTTATGGTACTTCAGGGGCTCTGCTAATGTAACATGGTACCCTCAAACAAGTGCAGCAAAATCTGCACTGTAATATGGCGCTACTTCCCTTCAGAGCTTTGCACTCTGCCTCAAAAGTAGTTTTCGACCACATATGGGGTAGCAGTGAACTCAGGAGAAATTGCACAACAAACTTTGGGATCCATTTTCTCCTTTTGACCTTGTGAAAATATAAAATTTGCAGCTAAAAATTATTTTTGTGGGAAAAATGTGATTTTTTTTAAAATTTTAATTTTCATGGCTTAACGTTCTAAACTTCTGTGAAGCACCTGTGGGTTCAAGGTGCTCAATTTTGCAACATGGCAACCACTAATTATTCCAGGATATTTTACATTCAAAAAGTGAAATGGCGCTCCTTCCCTTTCGAGTCCTGCCATGTGCTCAAACAGTAGATTTCCCCCACATATAGGGTAACGGCATGCTCAGGAGAAATTGCACAATGAAATGTATGGTCCATTTTCTCCTGTTACCCTTGCGAAAGTAAAAAAAAAAAAAAAAAAAATAATACCGTATGTACTCAAGTATAAGCCGAGATTTTCAGCCCATTTTTTAGGCTGAAATTGCCACCTCTCAGCTTATACTCGAGTCATTGTCCCAGGGGGTTGGCGGGGGAGGGGGAGCGGCAGGAGCCGGCAGCTGCACATCATACTCACCCCCTCCTGGCACGGTCTCTGCACTTCCCTGCTTCTACGATGGTCTCAGGCACCAGCAGCTTGTTCTGGTGTTCAGCGGTCACGTGGTACCGCTCATTAAAGTAATGAATATGCACGTGACTCCACTCCTATAGGCGTGTAGCGCATATTCATTACTTTAATAAGCGGTACCACGTGACCGCTGAACACAGCAACAAGCTGCTGGCGCCTGAGACCATCAGAGAAGCAGGGAAGTGCAGAGACCGCGCCAGGAGGGGTGAGTATGATGGGGAAGACCCGTTCATACAACAGGCGGAGGATGGAGGAGCCATGCATACAACAGGGGGAGGACGGAGGAGCCATGCATATAGCAGGGGGAGCCACACATACCAGGACAGGGATGAGGGAACAATGCATGCCCGGCTTATACTCGAGTCAATAAGCTTACCTAGTTT
The DNA here is from genome assembly GCF_039654945.1 of Dendrobates tinctorius. Classification (NCBI taxonomy): domain Eukaryota; kingdom Metazoa; phylum Chordata; class Amphibia; order Anura; family Dendrobatidae; genus Dendrobates; species Dendrobates tinctorius. Next base: position 24,138,146 of record NW_027361733.1, on the reverse strand, counting down.
TCTGTGGCAAAATTAGGTGCTTTGGCTTATACTCGGGTCGGAAGGTGAAAACAGGCTTTGGGGTGATGGGGTTAAATAGAAACGGTTCCGGTGTCTACATGTTTAAGAAGCCGAGTGAGACGATCTACCACTAATATGTATATATATATATATATATATATATATATATATATAAAACAAAGTATATGAAGAAACATTTTTGCGCATATATTTGTGGGGTTTTTTTCATATTCCATGTTAGACCATAACTGAGGAAGAGACCTAAAGCTTGCTTTGTAACATAATTTATTTTTCTTTTGTTAGCCACTAAAATGTATCCTATAACTACAAAATTATCTTGTTGATTTTTTTTTTAATCTTGTGTTTCTTGTATCTTGTTTTCCCAACTCATGTCTCCCTGTACAACAGCGGAGCATAACTATAAGCTGCGCACGCCGATAGTTAACAGTGACAGTAGCTCCGGTGGGCCCCGCAGTGTGCGCCTATACACTTCAGCCTCACACCTCCCTGAGTGGGTGAGAGAACAGATAAGGGTAAGATTAGAGCACACCAAGGTACGAGACCCAGGCATCGCCACCATCCAGGGACAGCTTAGACACCGGTGCGCCTAGATTGAGGGATTAGGTAGGTGCCTACAGTCACTTGTCACTATGTGACATTTTGTTTGCTCATCGGATGACCAGTAGCCTGTTTAGACTACAAGACATATGTGATATCTTATTTATTTGTATAATGTATATTATGTCTATCAGGGTTAGGTGATTTTTATACACACTCACCTTTTTCGACATATATTGTATTAATCTGCGGTAGGTATTTGCTTTTTGACTAATCTTTATTGTTATTTACATATTATCATTGAACACTACCTTTATTGCTATTATTGCTATTGTTTTGCATATCCAGCACCAAGCACTTTAAGTGTTTTCATCATTTTTTGCTATTGATTAACCATGTCATTGTTTGATAAGGCAGAATTAAAACTCTATTATGGATTTATGTGATGAACAGCCATTTGGCTTTTTAAGTGTTTTTGATGTTGATTTTGTTTCATGTACAATAAACATTAATTATTTGAAGTGCATACTTCTTTTTTTTCATGTATTCTCTGATATGCTGCAGATTGATCCCTTTGTATAGGATGTGCCCTCTACTCTTCAGTTGTTCACTTTTTTCTGAAAGGAATGTGTTAAGTGACTTTTTACTGTCATATATTGTGACTTTTTGATGAACAAAAAAGAGAAGTGAGAATTTTTATATGAATTGTCATGATTTAGATAACAAAGGATGAGATCTGTTTTTTTGTGTGTGTGATTGTTCACAGGAAGCTTGATGAAGTGTGTAAATGTAATGATTCCTATCATTCCTTGTATTTTTGTTGGTTTTATGTTCATGCAGATATTTGTGTGCTGGAATAGATAACCTGAAAAACTGGTTTAAACTGAGCTAATTAACATTTGATTATTTTCTTTGGAAAACTGATGATTGTGATGAATTATTTCCCGCAATTCTGAACAATGGATGTACAGAACGTCTGGTTTTCAACCGCAGTAATCATTTATTTTTCTTTGTGGAAATGAAAAAACCTTGATCTAACTTTGCTTCATTGCTGACAATTAGAATAGAAGAAAAAACCTACATTGTTAAATAATGATGTATTTGATTATAAAAAAAATCGTACAAAAATAAGGGCGTGACAGGGACTGTTCTATGCCTCTCACCCTTAAAAGTGTTTGCAATAAGCGTTTGATTTTATTGCATTTTTGTGACTGTCATGAAATGTGAAACTGCATACAAATTTATAGGCAGTAATGTTCGCCGTTAATGTAATATATTGTGATTAATGTTTAGCGTATAGGGCTATGTTTAGAGCATCAGGTATAGGATAAGGCTCATAGTTTAGATTAGGAATGGGAACGATTCAGTTGTGGGGATATTATAGGAAGAGGTGCACAAGGTTAGCTACTGTTAATGTTTGGGACCAGCCCAGCATGGGAGAAAATTCGGCCATATAAGAAGGGGAGCACTTACCGGTTAGATTAGATATGGAGATAGATTAAAGATTAGTAAGAGTTCAAGGCTAGAGGGCACGAAAAGTACGCATTGTTCTGGAAACATGAGAACGTCAGCAACAGTCTCCAGCAGACATTCAAGTAACATCTGGGACCTATGGCCCAAAGTAGGCACTGGGAAGCGTACCTTATTGTCTTCCAACAAGTAGAGGCCAGACGGGGAAAAGTGTGAGGGAGACCTGATGGGTTTTGTGAGTACTGCGGAGCCGGACTGAATATCCTGGGGGTTGAAGGAGCCAGTAAGAGAATAGCTCAGACTGAATTAATGGAGAACATGGAAACATAATGTGCTGATGCCCCTGATTTGTGTGCAGCTGTTCCTGGACCAAAAGATATGGATGCAGCGGAGGCCTTCGGCCTGAATGTGAGAACACTGCATTGTACACAGTGTGATACTGGAACACTGTTTTTTTGTGGGGTGCCAGGGAGTGGGAACGCAGCCCATCAACCATGACTACCGCCCTGCGCACCTTACAGAAATGTCTTCAAGTTCTGTTTGGAACTAAAGTGTTTTATTGTTGTGCTTTTTCTTTTTGTCTGAATGGAAAAGAAATTGTGAGTTTTTGACAAATACCGTATTTTTTGGATTATAAGGTGCACCTTTTTTTTCTCCCAAATTTGGGGGTAAAATGGGGGATCGTCTTATAATGCAGATATACCTTATCGGTGCACCGCTACGGGTGTCTGGTATGCTACCGCTGCGGGGAGCTCTGCCGACATTTTGTGAAAGGCCAGAGCCCCCGGCAGTTCCATGGTTTCCTGTGCGGTGGACTCCGGGAAAATGGCCGCCGGGGGACAGCGCATGCGCAGATGGAGACCTCGGCACCAAGATCTCGAGATGAGATTTCAGCGCTGAGATCTCATCTCCCGAGATCTTGGTACCGAGATCTCCATCTGTGCATGCGCCGCCCCCTGGTGGCCATTTTCCCGGCGCCCACCGAACAGGAAACCATGGAAATGCCAGGGGCTCTTGCCTTTCACAAAATGTCAGCAGAGCCCCCCGCAGCGGCATCGCACCGGACACACCGTATTAGCGCGCCGCACATCGGTACACCCCCTCATCCCAGCATGCTGCGTGCAGCAACGCTCCACTCTTGCCTCCTCCAGCAGCAACCCTGGGACCTGCTTCACCGCAGCCACCACCCCCGGTAAGCAATAAGACACATGGATTATCACAAGCACCACCATTTTATTTAAAAAAAAGATTTCCTATTTTTCTGCTCAAAATTTGGAATGCGTTTTTATAATCTGGAACGTCGTATAATCCGAAAAATGCGGATTGGCCCTTGTCTGTGAGGTTCATAAAAGGTCCATCTTACAGTGTGTTATTTTCTGTCGATGGGGTGTGAATGTAGGATGTGTTTGGCATGTTCGCATTTTGTATGCTTTTCTTTTAATTTATGTTGAACTTCCTTGTTTGATCTGGGAAATATACAAGGGTGTTGTTAACTCTATGCGAGTTTCTTTTTCTGTTTTTTTTTTTTTGCCGTGCTTAACATTGCAATTTTCTGGGGGAAGTATACTTCCTGTTAGGCATCAGGTTCCTGTCGCTGCACAGCAGGAATCCCGAGCCTTGCATCCGGCAGTCTCCCATTCCTCTCCGGCTGCAGAGGAGCCTGCTCAGCAGACTCGTCGATCCCGGCACTCTGCTCAAACCAGCTCTGTGGGTTTGGTTGCTGCTGCCACCTCTGGCCCAGCTATAGCAACTCATGCTGGTCAGCAGCGAGCTACTCCAGGCACTAAGTCCTTCTTTCGGTCCACTGAGCATGCCCGTGGGACGATCTCTTATTGAAGATCGGAGGTCACATGCTCAAGTCCTTCTCCAGCTTGGATTGGACCATCAGAAAGGTCAGGAAGGTCCCGGAAGGACGCAGCTATAAAAGATTTGCATGGCCACTCGGCCATGCACTAGTATAGACTGCATTATCAGACTATGAGGAGTGAGTGTCGTATGCATGTATGAATGTCTCTGGTGAATGACTCATTAAGAAACCCCTACCCTTGGTACGCATGTGTTGTGCAGCCTAGCCTGTTAAGCTCCCAGGCTTTAGTGTAGGTAGGACAGAGTCTGAGACAGGCATCAGTGTCCACAGTACACGTGCTCGACATTCCATAGTCAGTGTCTATAGTGGTATCTGCAGGTGCGACGCTGCTCACTCAGAAGGTCTAGAGGGACTCTGACCCCGTGTCCTTGGGGCAGAGTTCTGTGACCGCATTCTGTGCACTCCGTGGCCGGGCTCTGTGAGCTAAACAGGCACCGGCATTTATGTTCTGTGGTAGCGCGGCTCTGTGAGTTAACAGAGTTCGCTTCTGTTCACACTGGGTGACGTTAACCCACGTGTGACATTTTGTACACTGCTTTATACTTCCGCCATTACTAAGCAGCAGTTTACCACCCCTGCACGGTGGACCCCGGGCCTCGAGTGCACCTTACTATTATTTCATTTTTTGGTGCATTCCGCTAGCCGTAACACTTCCAAGGCATAAGCTTCCTCTCATCAAAGCACTGGGTCCCAAACTTTTTGGAGCCGGCGGTCAGTGATGAATATAGAATTTTGGTTCGATCCGATATTTTTATGGAATATGTATTTTCAGCGTGACAGCAATGGGGCAAACATAATGCATTCATTCACATCACTGTAAGGCTGGCAGAACCCCTCAACTTAATATTGGCCAATCGATGATGCCATCCATGTCGTGTTTCATCTCTACAGAAAGGTAAATTTGCAATAGGAGACATGACAACAAAATCTACCGCCTGAGACCTTAAGGGGCGAAGATATCCCTGAGATCTCACAAAATGCTAACAGACCTAATACATCCCACATCCAGCTACCACATGAGCTTACCAAGGTTGGGTATGTGTGCGTAACCTTCATCTAATAAAAATGAGAGTTTGGGCGTCTGTCATTGTTTATTCTGGAGGACATAGTTCGCTGTGTGTTTCATTTTCCTAATCTAAGTGCTTCCCTCGATAACGATAAGATTCATTCCTGCAACATTAGGTTTAGTACTTCTCTTTCCTTTTTATTTTATGTAATTGTATATATTGTATTGCTTGGTTCCCATTTTGTATAATCTTTTATAAAAACTGCCTAGCTTTCCGTTTTAAATATATACAATGTAATAAGCTCTGTTCCTCTTGCTATGTAAACCGCAGCCCTGTGGCCATACGCTACCTGTAATGGGTGTCCAATTGGCCTGTATAAATGAATGGTGGTGGCAGCCAGTAGTTCATTCGTTGTTGTGAAGTTGGCAGTGATCATACCGGGGTATATACACTCATCAGGAGAGCTTTAAACTAGAACAATGTGGGAAGGGAAGCAAAAGGCCAGAAAAAGCCATACACCTGACAAATGCTATTAAGAACTCTGCTATTAGAAGTGGAAAGGAAGAACAAAGACAAAAGAATCTAAATAATAAAAATATTGGAGAAAGAGAAACCAATCACAAGCTAAAATGTTTCTATACTAATGCACAAAACATGGGCAACAAACAAGGAGAATTGGAACTACTAACACAGGAAAAGAAATATGATGTCATACTATGTTACTATGAAACTTGGTGGGACAATACATATGATTGGAATACAAGGATAGAAGGAAACAACTTATTTGCAGGAAACAGACTTGATAAACGAGGAAGCGGTGTCGCATTATGTTACAAACGCGTATATCTGCACACAGATTGAAGCTTCAGAGACTGGGAGTTCTGTGGAAACTGTTTGGGTAAGAATACAAGGACAGAACAATGCAAAGGACACCATTGTAGGCATTTACTACAGGCCGCCTGTGCAAGCTGAAGATATGGATGAACTCTTTATGCATCAAATGGCCGAGTTCTCCAAAAAATATGACATAGTTGTTATGGGAGATTTCAACTATCCAGACATTTGTTGGGAATCTCTCTCATGCAAAACTAACAGGTCAAGGAAATTCTTATCCTTTCTTGCTGACAACTTTATCTTCCAAAAGGTAGGGGAGAAAACAAGGGGAACTGCTACCTTGGATCTAATCCTTATAAACAGAGAGGAAATGGTTGAGGAGGTAAAAGTGGCTGGGACCCTAGGAGGTAGCGACCATGCTATTTTAGAATTTTGGATAACTAGAGGAGGAAGACCTGTGAAGACTCAGACGTCAAGGTTAGATTTCAGAAAGGCAGATTTTAAGGGATTCAGAAAGAGAATTGGAGGGATCCGGTGGCTGGATATCCTTAAGGACAAAAATGTCCAGAAAGGATGGGAAATCTTGAAAAATGAAATTCTCAAAGCACAATTGTTAACAATTCCGAAAAGAGGGAAGAATAGGAAGCGTTTACGGAAACCAGGATGGATGAACACAGAACTTAAGCACATGCTAAAAAGGAAGAAAGAAATGTTTATAAAATGGAAAGAGGGAGGCATATCTAAAGAAGAATATAATGCTGTCTGCAGAACCTGCAGGGCACAAATCAGATTATCTAAAGCTGACAATGAATTGAGGCTTGCAAAAGACGTCAAAAGCAATAATAAAGGATTTTGGGGATAAGGTATGTCAAAAGTAAAAGAAAGTCAAAGATGCTATAGGATTTTTACAGGATGAAAATGATGAAATGGTAAGACAGGATGTTGAGAAGGCCGAACTTTTAAATTCCTATTTTGCATCTGTTTTCTCTCAGAAAGGAATTGTAACATCAACAGTTCTTCATTGTCCTATTAAGGGAATAGAAGAATCCAGGATATCTATAAACAGAAAGATAGTGAGGAAACACTTAGGTAACCTAAATGAATTCAAGTCTCCAGGTCCAGATGAATTACACCCCAGAGTTCTGAAGGAGATAGCAGAAGAAATTTTTGAACCCCTGTCCATAATCTTTGAAAATTCTTGGAGAACAGGAGAAGGCCCAGAAGACTGGAGAAGAGCAAATGTTGTTCCTATCTTCAAAAAGGGAAAGAAGGTAGACCCAGGGAACTATAGGCCAGTGAGTTTGACTTCTATACCAGGAAAGATCTTTGAACAAACTATTAAACAACATGTATGTAAGTACCTGGACAAGAATGAAGTGATTAAACAGAGTCAGCATGGGTTTGTAACTAATAAGTCATGTCAGACTAACTTAATTTCCTTCTATGACAGAATCAATGATTGGGTGGATCAGGGAAATGCTGTATAGTATATCTTAACTTCAGCACAGCATTTGACAAAGTATCTTACACAATCCTTATTGATAAAATGGCTAAGTTTGGAATGGACAAGGCAACTGTTAGGTGGATTCATAACTGGCTTAGTGATCGGACCCAAAGAGAGGTCGTAAATGGCTGCACATCCAGTTGGAAGAATGTCTCAAGTGGGGTACCACAGGGCTCTGTCCTGGGCCCTGTGTTATGGGTCACCGAGGAGGAAAAAATAAACAACAAGCTAAGTCTCAGAAAACCAGAGAAGTTGGTAACTATGCAGATTGCATATCCCTGAATTTAACCGCACAACTAGCAGCAGTCGTGGAGGGTTCCTACATTGGTCCTAGATGCCTCGACACAACCGGAGAGCTACATAAGCCTAAAGCAGGAAAAGAGGAAAACTAACTGCCCCAGAGCAGACCCCAAAGGAAAGACAGCCCCCCACATGTATTGACGGTGAAACAAGATGAAATTACAAACAGGAAAAAAGGCTGAGCAAATGATGGGTGGGGCCCGGCTAACTAAAAAGGACAGGAAAGGAAAGACACTGTCTGCAATCTGCCAAAAAAACCTACAAAAATATTGTTCAACACTTCTGATAGCAAAATTAACCCTGGAGTCACTAGACTTCTAAACCTATATCATCACTCTGAAATATTCTGAGACAGAGCAAAAAAGAGGCCAAAGTAACAAAAAGCAGATTGACAAATGCTGATTAATAGGAGTGGAAATTCAGCATAGCCCCAGCAGGGGCAAGCTGATTACACAAAAAACTGAATTGACCAACAAGCGCAAGTGTGAACATTAGCAAAAAACAAACTTAACTTGAGAAGACTGGAAGAGAGCTGAAGTCCAGGACCTGAGAAGCAGACTGAATCACCAGCACCCGGATAGGGCGTCAGCTGTCTTATATCCAGTCTGATACTTCAGAGATCCAATCGTTATCTTCCTCATCAGGTGGCAGATCACTACCACTTAAACCAACAGCACTACCTCCTGTCACCACCAGAGGGAGAACGGAAGGGGAACTCTCAACTGGTGGAGCAGAAAATGAGTTCATGACAGCCCTGTATTGTTCAACATCTTTATCAACGATTTAGATGAAGGAATTGAGGGTAAACTGATAAAATTTGCTGATGACACAAAGCTAGGAGGGATAGCTAATACTAGAGAAGAGAGAGAGAGGATTCAAAAAGATATAAATAAACTGGAGCAGTGGGCAGCAACTGACAGAATGTTTTTTAACAGGGAAAAATGCAAAGTACTACATCTTGGCAATAAAAATGAAAAAAAGCATATACAAAATGGGAGGAATAGGGCTAAGCAACAGCACATGTGAAAAAGACTTGGGTATACTAATTGATCACAGACTGAATGAGTCAACAGTGTGATGCAGCAGCAAAAAAGGCAAATGCAATTCTAGGATGTATAAACAGAAGCATACAGTCTAGATCACGTGAAGTCATTATTGCCCTCTACTCCTCTTTGGTCAGACCTCTGTTGTGAATTCACTTTCTGGCCTACCTCTGGTTACTAGTGAAGGTAGTGGAGCTGGTTATATTGACAGAGGGGTCGCGAGTTCTCTTTCCGGGCTCCCTCTGGTGGTTACATGAGGTAGTGGAGCTGATCTAATTATCAGAGGTCTGCCACCTGATAATGAGGAGGACATCTGGAGATTTTGACTGGATTTAAGACAGCCGACTCCCTCTATCCCTGCTGGTGATTTTTTTCCTGCCTCCTGAGGTCTTAGTTTCCAGCTCAGTCCCTGCATGCTCAAGCTAAGTGTTCTTTTGCTATTGTTCACATTTGATTTGGTTTTGTATATTCAGTTTTGTGTGGTCGACCAGCCCCTGCTGGGGCTGTGCTAAGTTTCCATCCTTATGTTGCTGCTTGTGCCAGATTGTTTTTGTCCCTTATTAGATTGGCCTCTTTTTGCTCTGCTTTCAGAATATGCCAGAGTGCTGATATAGTGGGCGAAGTCGAGGGACTTCAGTATTTTTCTATCAGACGTGTTGGACATTTTTTGCAGGGTTTTTTGCGTGATTGCAGACAGTGTCTTTCCTTTCCTGTCTAGTTAGTGTGGACCCCATCGTTTGCTCAGCCTATTTTCCTACCTGCGTTTGTGTTTTCATCTTGTCTCACCAACAATATATGTTTGGGGGCTGTCTAATCCTTTGGGGTCTGCTCTGGGGCAGTTTAGATTTCCCCTTTCTTGCTTTAGGCTTATTTAGTTCTCCGGCTGTGTTGAGGCGTCTAGAATCATCGTAGGTACGCTCCACGGCTACTGCTAGTTGTGTGGATAGGATCAGGGGTCTGCAATCTGCTTAGTTACCAACCTCTCTGGTTTTCTGTGGCGTAGCTTGGTCTTGCTTTCCTCCTCGGTGACCCAATCATAACAGACCTCATCTGGAATACTGTGTCCAGTTTTGGGTGCCACATTTTAAAAAGACATCAACAAACTGGAGCAAGTTCAGAAAAGAGCGACCAGAATGGTGACCAGTCTGCAAACCCTGTCTTATGAGGAAAGGTTGCAGGATTTGGGAATGTTTAGCTTGCAGAAGAGAAGACTGAGAGGAGACTTAATAGCTGTCTACAAATATCTCAAGGGCTGTCACACTGTAGAAGGATCATCTTTATTCTCATTTGCACAAGGAAAGACTAGAAGCAATGGGATGAAACTGAATGGGAGGAGACACAGATTAGATATTAGAAAAAACTTTTTGACAGTTAGTGATCAATGAGTGGAACAGGCTGCCACGAGAGTTGGTGAGTTCTCCTTCAATAGAAGTCTTCAAACAGAGGCTGGACAGACATCTGTCTGGGATGATTTAGCGAATCCTGCTTTGAGCAGGGGTTTGGACCAGATGGCCCAGGAGGTCCCTTCCAACTCTACGATTCTATGATTCTATATATATTACGTGCTTGAATCGGTGGTGTATATACTCACTCACTGTGAGTTCCCTAATAACCTGCCTAGTAGTGGAAGCAGCAGCGGCCTCATCCATCACTCGTCAGTCAATTGCATAATCGTCCTGACGATTAGAGACAGCAGGTGATCAGGACAATTATGCAATTGACTGATGAGTGATAGATGGATAGCAATGGGATCTGCGTGACCCCCCCCCCTCCCCTTGGTGTCCTCCCTGACAAACTGTTGGCAGCAGTGGGATGTGTGCGAGCCCCCTGGCTATTATCCTTGACAAACTGGTGGCAGCAGTAGGATGTGTTCGACCTCCCCTTCGCCCTGCTGTTATCCTTGACAAAGTATATTAGAAAACAGATTAGATTATGACATTAGACATTTAGGATTAAAATTAATTTCAATTTCGGATCACCCCTGGAGTATTAATGCTAAAATGAATATGCATATGTTATGCTTACCACCATTGTTCTTGGTTGGAAAAAAAAATGTTCCTGGTGCCAACGTGGTATTTGTCACATATCACATGTCAGCCGATCTATGTCTTGTATGTCAAGTAGCCCTTATGTTCCTTATAATTGTTTGCTTTTTGTTTCTATTTGAATACACTATATAGCAGATGCCGGGGTAAAGGATAAATGTATCGATTACTGTTTTTTATTGTCAGTCTTTTTGCACCTTTCATTTTATTATATGCAACCTGTAGCTTTAATTGAATCTATGCCTAATTGTTTTCAAATTGGATTCTTCCCATTTAATATTCTTAATTTCAACTTTGCTTTAGCTTTTTTAGAAGTGATATACCAGGCACTGCCATATACTACACCACGTTCCTAAATTATAACTTGAGAACATGTGCACTTCAGGCATTTACATATAAATTCTAGTAAGATTTATGTTCATCTTAAAGGGGTTCTCAGAGAATAAGATAAAATGGTATCCTTGATATACCGTAATTCAAACTGCAGCTCGTCATAGTCACGTGTCAGTATGGGCGTCAGACTGAAGACACACAGCTCCCGAGACCTGTGCCTCAACTGACAAGAGCTATCTCACACAAAAAAAAAAGCAGGAGACGTCTCAGTTGAAAGCATGAATGCTGTGTATAATACAGGTTTATTGTTTATATACTGCTCATAAAAATAAAGGGAACGCTATTCCAGTTGCAAAAGGCTGTTTGTGTTCCCTTTATTTCTTTGAGCAGTATATTTAGATGTAGCTACCTTTTGACATATTGCACATTTTTTTATCTTTTTTATTTATAATCTCTTGCATATATTTTCATCAACTTTTGACCATGTTCAAACATTCAGTATTTTACAGCAATATCTGTAAACCAAAAAGAGGAGTGGAACAATCAGTGAAAAGGTATAATAGAAACACGTCACCACTTCTGTATTAATCACCCACACCTGATTTTTACTTAAAACATACTGATGTTAAATACTGAATGTGTGAACATGGCCTGTTAGGTAATTATTTCATTTAGTCATTGTGTGCGTAAGTCCATTTATCTTGCATATTCAAATCCATACTAAAACATCCACCTATGAACAATAATATATCTACTATAATACTGCCCCCTATGTACAAGAATATAACTACTATAATACTGCCCCTATGTACAAGAATATAACTACTATAATCTGCACCCTATGTGCAAGAATACAACTACTATAATACTGCCCCTATGTACAAGAATATAACTACTATAATACTGCCCCCTATGTACAAAGATATAACTACTATAAAATTGCTCCGTATGTACAAGAATATAACTACTATATAATACTGCCACTATGTACAAGAATATAGCTACTATAATACTGGCCACTATGTACAAGAACATGACTACTATAATACTGCCCACTATGTATAAGAATATAGCTACTATAATACTGCCTCTATGTACAAGAATATAGCTACTATAATACTGCCCCTATGTAGAAGAATATAATTACTATAAAACTGCCACTATGTAGAAGAATATAACTACTATATAATACTGCCCCTATGTGCAAGAATATAAATACTAGAATACTGCTCCCTATGTACAAGAATATAACTACTATAATACTGCTCCCTATGTACAAGAATATAGCTACTATAATACTGCCCCCTATGTACAAGAATATAACTACTATAATACTGCTCCCTATGTACAAGAATGTAACTACTATAACTCCGGAGAGAGTGGACGTGCCTGTCTGCTCTCTGCAAGACGGAGGGATAGAGGAGATAAAACTGGCGCCGTGCTACTGGCAGCCCATTGCAGCAGCAGCTACTCAGTTTGTTTTTTTCTGTTGGACTTTCTTTGGAATTTTGGACCTTGGGAACTTTGATGGACCCCTAACTTTAACCTTGGATTTATGGATGTTTTACACCCAGTTGATCGCACTGCGGACATTTTACACTCTGCGGATCGCACTGTTCCTGCATTACGGACCATTGTGGGAAGGTGCCCTTGGACATGCAGCTCTGGATCGGCACCCGGATCTGCCACCACTACATAAATCTACCACAGGTACATGCAACTCCTAATTGGATACATGTGATGCAGTTATTAGTACCCGTGGACATGAATCTAATACTGCCTCTGTCAGCTATGGTTCTGCAATACACACAGCTTCTACCTTGGTGGTAAGTGAAGCAGCCATCTGTGTACAGAGGTGGACACTGGACACAATCAGTCACGGTGAGGACTGGAGCGAATGACAGGGTCACTGACCTGCTGGCAGTCCCTAAGCCCATCACTAAACGTGTTGTGTATTCAAGAGATCGACTTCTTGAGCTGAGCTGGCTGAAGCCTTCTCCAGCTCTGGCCATACCACAGGTTCCTCGTGAAGTGTGGAGACCTTTTAGAGGTGCAGAGCAGGAAAAAAGTTGAAGTCCAAGAGAAGAAGGTTTAAACCATCAGTACCATCAATCATCATGGGCAACGTGCGCTCGCTTGGAAATAAGACAGATGAACTGCTAGCTCTGTGTAAAACCCAGACGGAGTTCAAGGAATGCAGTCTTATGTGCTTTACAGAAACCTGGTTTCATGGGGACATTCCTGATTCAAGTATCTCAGTTCCAGGGTTTCAAATGGTTCGGGCTGATAGACACAAAGTCAAATGTGGTAAGAAGACGGGTGGGGGTGTTATACTATACATTAATAACAGATGGTGTAATCAGCGGCACATAACTGTTAAGGAAAGTCACTGCTGTCAAAACATTGAACTCGTAGCAGTTGGCCTTAGGCCTTACTATCTACCTAGAGAATTCTCCATTTGCATTGTGATAGTCATGTATATACGTACCTCCATCTGCTAGCCAAGATGCAGCTAGGGAAGTGCTGTTGGGGGTGTTAGCTCGCCTTCAGACAAAGCTCCCAAACTCGGTAACATTAATCTCTGGGGATTTTAACAGAGTCATGATCTCAAAGGCTCTTCCAAAGTTCTATCAATATGTTAAATGTGCAACAAGGGAAAGCAGTATATTGGATCTCCTCTATGCAAACGTTAAAGACGCCGATTTATCGTCTGCATTACCCCCCCTGGGAAAATCTGACCACAACCTCATACTATTGTCTCCATCTTATCAACCTGTTGTCAGCACACAACCAGCGACAATAAAACTAATCAGAAAGTGGTCTCCTGCAGCTGAGGAAGCTCTGCAAGACTGCTTTGACCTCACAGACTGGGAGGTGATATGCGACAGAGGAGAGCATGATGATGTAAATGATACTGTCGGGAGAGTAACTGATTACATAAATTTTTGTACTGATAGTGTAGTACCAGTTAAAAAGATTCGATGTTATGCAAATAACAAGCCTTGGATTACAAAAGAATTGAAATACTTACTAAATGAGAAAAAAACTAGCATTTAAAATGAAGGATACTAAGAAACTGAAATTGATACAAAGGGACTTAAAGGGGAAAATTAAGAATGCCCGTGAGGCGTTCCGAATTAAATTAGAAAATAAACTGTCACACAACAATTCCAAGGAGGTGTGGTCGAGCATGAAGCAGTTAACTGGGTTTAAGGCTAGGCCGAAGCATGGGGAAGTGATTTACCCATGGCTAATGAAATGAACGAGTTCTTCAACAGATTTACTAACACATGTCCCTCATCAGGAATGAGGGATAGAGCTGAGGAACGATCGTCAGCATCGACTTTGGATGATGAATTGTCTGCTTTCACTGTCTCCCCAAGTGATATGAGGAAAGTTTCGCAAACTAGTCATTGGCAAAGCAGCTGGGCCTGATGGCCTCAGTCCACGTGTTCTAAAAGTGTGTGCAAACCAACTGTGTAATGTCTTTCAGCTCCTGTTTAACAGGAGCCTACAATCTCAGAGAATACCAGTGCTGTGGAAGACCACCTGCCTGGTGCCAGTTCCCAAGATCACCTTTCCAACTTCCCTACACAACTATCGTCCAGTGGCCTTAACATCGCATGCTATGAAGTAGTTGGAGAGAATAGTACTTGCCTACTTGTGCTCGAGGGTGAGGGCCTACACTGATGCCCTGCGGTTTGCGTACCAGCAGAGATTGGGGGTGGATGATGCTGTAGTGTCTCTGCTACATACAATACATTCATTCTTGGACAATGATGGAACTGCAGTGTGCGCCATGTTCTTTGACTTCTCTAGTGCTTTCAATACCTTACAGCCGCTCTTATTACGAAATAAGTTGACTGATATGGCAGTGGATGAGGGGGATGGTCAACTGGATAAGAGACTACCTGACGGACAGGCCGCAGTTTGTAAGGATGGGGGAGGTGGTATCTGGCAGGCAGTGTACGGAGCAGTGTGGGAGCCCCTCAGGGTACAGTGCTGTCGCCCTTCCTCTTCACATTGTATACAGCTAACTTTCAGTATAAATCCGATCTCTGTCACCTCCAAAAATTCTCAGATGACTCAGTGATTGTAGGGGGAATTGTGGGGGACCGGGGTGAGGAGGAATATAGAAGGGTGGTTTTTGACTTTGTGCATTGGTGCCAGACTAACTGTCTAGAACTAAATGTAAAGAAAACCAAGGAGATGGTGGTGAGTTATAGAAGGAAGTCGTAGTTACTTACCGATAACGGTATTTCTCCGATCCCATGACGGCACCATGGAGAGAGGGGACCTACCGATAAAAAGGCGGTACCTCTCTCCCGCATCAGTTGTTTTACAGAGCATTAATGGAACTTCAGCCTAATACTAACACAACACTTTATATATAAAAAAAAAAAAAAAAAAAAAAAAAAAAAGGAATTTCTATAATTATTAAACTGCGTAGAGGAGACACCACGTGACTTTCTGACTAAACTATATTTAAAATAAGTGCGCACCCCACACGTGTAGGGAGGGAATATACGGGTGCCGTCATGGGATCGGAGAAATACTGTTATCGGTAAGTAACTACGATTTTCTCCTTCCCCCATGACGGCACCACGGAGAGAATTGCAGAGACTATCTATTAGGGTGGGACCACTGCCTCCAGCACCCTTCTACCAAAGGTTAGATCTGAGGAGGTGGCTAGGTCCAGCCGATAGTGGTTAAAGAAGGTTGAAGGAGAGGACCAAGTAGCGGCTCTACATATCTGCTCAATGGAGATGCCTGCTCTCTCCGCCCAGGAAGTTGACACTGCTCTTGTGGAATGGGCCGTTATTCTGCCTGGGATGTCTGACGAGTACGACAAGGTGATGCGTCCCTTATCCACCTCGCCAGCGTGCTCTTTGATGCCTTTCGCCCTTTCTTTGGCCCCTGGAAGCAGACAAAAAGAGCCCTAACCTTCCTACACTCACTGGTTGCCGCTAGGTACTCCATTAGGCATCTCCTGATATCTAATGCGTGTAGAGCTTCTTCTCCCTTGTTTTTGGGATTGGGGCAAAAGGAGAGGAGGGAGATTTCCTGAGTTTGATGGAATCGAGACGCTACCTTCGGCAGATATACTGGGTCCGTTCTAAGTACCACCCTGTCATCCAGGATCTGTGTGAATGGAGGAAAGGCTGACAGGGCCTGGATGTCGCTAATTCTACGGGCCGATGTGAGGGCTATCAGGAGGGAGGTCTTGAGAGATATTAATTTTAGTGGTGCCCTCTGCAAAGGCTCAAAGGGAGACTTGGTCAGGGCTGAGAGTACTAAGTTTAGATCCCAGGGAGGGGTGATTAGGGAAGACATGGGCCTGGATCTACTGACTGCCTTAATGAACCTGGACACCCAACGATTCCCTGCCAAGTCACAGTTGTATAGGACCCCCAGGGCTGCCACTTGAACCTTTAGTGTGCTGGTAGCTAGGCCTTGCTCTAACCCCCTTTGTAGGAATTCTAAGATCTTTGATATGGGTACCTTCCCCTTTGGACTAGCCTTTGACACTGAAAAGAATTTCCTCCAGACCCTCCCGTACTGTTTAGTGGTTATCGGCTTCCTACTTTGCAGTAGCGTGGACACTAAATTTTGGGAGAAGCCTCTGTTGTTTAATAGAGCCCTTTCAAATTCCAGGCCGTCATATGTAGGTTCTCCACCTGAGGGTGCAGTACTGGGCCCTGGGAGAGTAAGTTCGGGATATCCGGGAGGACCCAAGGATCGGAGATGGACATTCTCCTCAGCCAAGAGAACCGCGTCCTTCTAGGCCAGAAGGGGGCTATTAGTATTACCCTTGCTTTGTCCTCCCGAATCTTCCTCAGAACTGATGGAATTAAGGCTATTGGTGGGAATGCATATGCCAGGGGAAAGTGCCAGGGGATCATAAGGGCGTCCAGGGCTACCGGGTCCCCGGATGGGTCTATGGAACAGAATGTTTTCACTTTCCGATTCGTTTTGTTGGCGAACAGGTCTATGTTGGGTATCCCCCATAGCTTTGTGATCTGGTTGAAAACTTCCTGGTTCAGCTCCCATTCGCCCTGCCTTAGCTGTGTGCAACTTAAAAAGTCTGCCATCACATTGTCTGATCCTTTTATGTGTAATGCGGTTAGTGAGCCTAGATTCCCTTCTGCCAAGTGGAAAATTGACTTTGTCACTTCCATAAGGGTACGGGATCTCGTGCCCCCCTGATGATTCAAGTAAGCAACTACAGTGCTGTCGGAGAACACCCTTACGTGATGGTCTTTGAGGGGATTTAGAAAAAACAGGAGGGCGCGCTTCACCGCTAATAGCTCCTTCATATTCGAGGAGGCTGACCTTTCGTTTTCTGTCCAGGCTCCTTGTGCTATCTGGTTGTCCCAGTGAGCCCCCCACCCCCTGGGGCTTGCATCCGTAGTAAGAATCTGAGAGACCGGTATTACCCAAGGAACCCCCCTGGATAGGTTGGATGGTTTCGTCCACCACTGTAGAAAGTGAGCTGTTACAGGTGAGATGTTTAACTACCCTTCTAAATTCCCGTGAAGAGAAATTTCTGCCTCTAGTATCTCCCACTGGAGATTTCTTGTATGAACTTGGGCCCACTGGACCGCTGGTAGGCAGGCTGTCATTGAGCCGAGCAAGGACTTGGCCTTCCTGAGTGTCATTAGTGTCCGTGTTATTGCTCCTGTTGCTAGCTGCTCTATGTGTAACCTTTTCCCTTCGGGAAGGCGGCACTCCTGCCTGACGGAATCTATGGTTATGCCCAAATATTCCTGCACCTGGCTCTGAATTAACCGAGATTTCGGTAAGTTCAGTAGTCAACCTAAGTTGGACAAAGGTTCCATAGTCTGGTTCAATTGGTCTCTACAATGATCGGGGGAGTTGCCTACTATTAGGAAGTCGTCCAAGTATGGGACTATTAAGATGTCCTGTTTTCTCAAGTGCGCCATAACTCCAGATATGACTTTCGTGAACACTCTCGGGGCAATGGCCAGCCCGAATGGGAGGGCTTTGAATTGATAATGCTTTATCTCTCCCCCTATCGTGACTGCTATTCTGAGAAATCGGCGGTAGTCCGAGTGTATGGGGACGTGATAGTACGCGTTTTTTAAGTCGAGTACTGCCATGTAACAAGCTGGAATCAAAATCTTTACTGCAGACTTTATTATCTCCATCTTGAATGGAGGGATCACTAGGCATTTGTTTAACTCTTTTAGGTTTACTATCGTCCTGAATGTCACATCCGGTTTCTTCCGCAAGAAGATAGGGGAGTAGAAACCATCTCCTTTTTCTTGGTGGGGAACCTCCTGCAACACCGCTTTCTCCACCAGGGTCTGAATCTCCAATTGTACTGCAACTTGCTCTTCTATCGACTGCCTCTGTGGGGTCACTACGAAAGAGGGTTTGGGTGAGGTGTGGAATTTTAGTTTGAGACCTGTTTCTACAACGCTTAGTATCCAGCAACTGCTTGATATCTTTTCCCAGGTCGGGAAGAAGCAGCTCAATCTTCCCCCTACCTGGGAGACACCTTCATTGGGATTGCTTCTTGTCTGCCGGTTTCCCGAACATGAACCCCTTCCCTTTGCCTCTTCTGTCTTCCCACTTGTCCAGGGAGTTTTTAGGCAGCTTCCTCTGGATAAATTTCCTGCTCCGAAAACGTTTGAAGGGGAAATTGGATGGGTTAGGGAAAGACTTTTTCTTATCCCCCGCTTTCTCAAGAATATCATCCAGTGTAGGCCCGAAAATGAATTCCCCTTCACAGGGGATGGAACACAACTTTGTTTTTGTTTGCAGGTCTCCCGTCCAGCACTTGAGCCATAGAGCCCTTCGTGCTGCGTTCGAGAATGAGGCTGCTCTGGCTGTCAACCTGATTGAGTCCACAGATGCGTTTGCTAGAAATGCCGCTGCTCCTCTCATTAACGGGATGGAGTCCAGGATTGCTCCCCTTGGCGTTTTGTTCCTTAGTTGGTCGTCCAGCCACACCATCAGGGCTCTGGCTGTGCAAGTGGCAGCTATAGCGGGTTTTAGTCCACCTCCGGCTGCCTCCCAGGCTCCTTTTACGAATGTTTCCGCTTTTTTATCCATAGGGTCTTTCAGTGTCCCCATGTCCTCGAACGGCAGGGAAATTTTTTTCGAGGCCTTTGCTATAGCTATATCCACTTTTGGTGCCTTATCCCAAAACGAGCAGCTTGGCTCTTCAAAGGGGTATTTCCTTTTTGGTGTTAGGAGGCCTTTCTTCTCTGGCCTTTTCCATTCCCTCTGTATGAGCGCCTGGATTTTATCGTTCATGGGAAATGACCTCCTTTTCTTCTGCTCCAACCCACTAAACATGGCGTCCTGGATAGTCCTTTTAGGCCTGGTGTCTACTAGCCCCATAGTGGTTCTGATAGCCTTTATTAAGTTATCCGTCTCTTCTATAGGGAAGCGACCTTCATCCTCAGACGATGAGGAGCCAGACGACGGGCTGTGTCTGATGAAGATCCACTTTCCCTTCCACTAGGATCTGACTCGGGTTCCTTTCTCTTGGGTTTATTGTTTTTTCCTTGAAGGGTTTTGACAGTGTTCTCTACCTGGTGGGCAATTAGGGCTCTAAGGTCAGCCGCGAACCCTGGGGATTCCTGTTCAATGCAGGACTGGCAGATCCTTTTTTCCCACGCCGTATGGAGTTCATCCTTACAAAGTGGGCAAATCTTGTGGTTGGGCTTCTGTGTGCACTTCTTTCCCTATGAGAGGAGGACAGGCCCTAAATACAGCATATACGTTCACGTAGTCCACTTACCCGCCCGCCCGAAGAAGGATACAGAGTCAGACGTGGGCCCCGGACCTGTACGCAGCTTGTCCTTTGGGGCTCCTGCCCCCCCAGACTCCCTGCTGCGTCGGGACTCCGAACGGCTACTGCTGCCGCATCGTAGTGACTACTCCTTTGTTTCCTTCTTCCAGTGCTGCTGCGGTGACTTTCGTGGTTGCTGCTGGTGTCCTGCGTCCGAAGACATGTCCAGCAGCTGCTGCTCTTCTGGCTCTGTACTCATGGCTCCAGGTGACAGGCCGCGCTATGCCCCCTGTGCGCTTTTAAGCCACGTGAGGGCGAGTACCATAAGGGAAAGTTTTTGTTTTTTTTGTATGCGCGCCCCAGCTGGTTTGCGACACCCCGCCCTCCGCGCGTGCACCCCACTGTCGCACCCAGTGGTGCATTGCGCTGACTGCGGCGTCTCCTCCTGCCGCCCCGCGCACCGCCGCTGGCCTTCCCAGAGGTGCATTGCGCGGTTGGCGGTGTCACCTCCTGCCGCCCCGCCGGACTTCCAAGAGATGCATTGCGCAGGCGGCGGCCTGGCCTCTGCCGCCCTGCACTACCGCCGGCTCCAACGGTGTCCTGCGCGGCGGCAGCGTCTCCCCTGGCTACCGGAGCGCGAGGGGATACCTGCGCTCGCTGGCGCACTCCTACCCCGGTACCTGCTCCGGCCCAGGGCCGCTTCCGGCCGCCATGGAAGGACGGATCTCCTGCTGCCGTCTCTCCCCCCCCGCACACACTGGAGGCCCGCTGACCCCAGCGGTGGCGCCTCGGGTAACCGCCCCAGCTGGGGCAGGGGGCTCCCGCTGCCATCCACCAGACTGGTCGGTCCCTGCATCCGGTAAGTCTGTAGGTTCCCTTATGGGGACAGGAAACCAACTGATGCGGGAGAGAGGTACCGCCTTTTTATCGGTAGGTTTCCTGTCCCCGTGGGGAGGATCCCCTCTCTCCGTGGTGCCGTCATGGGGGAAGGAGAAAAAAAAATGCTTACTCACCGATCACTATTGCTGGCCAGGAGGTGGAGATGGTTGAGACCTACAAATATTTGGGGGGTCACCTTGACAGCAAACTTGATTGGAGGTGTCATACAGAGAAGATTCACAAGAAGGGAATGAGCAGACTGTACTTTCTGCGGATGCTCAGGTCGTTCAATGTGTGCAGTAAAATGCTAGAAAAGTTCTACCAGTCCGTTGTAGCAAGTGCAATCTTTTTTGCTATCATTTGCTGGGGCAGCTCTGTGCGAGTAGCTGACGCTAATAAGCTCAACAAACTTATCAAGAAGGCAAGCACGGCTGTTGGCCTCCATCTTGACTCTTTTGAGGAGGTAGTGGAAGATAGGATTCAAAAGAAGTGCAGGGCTATAATGAACAATAATACAGACCCACTATACGGGCTGTTCTTGAATCAGAAGAGCACATTCAGCAGCAGTCTAATCCTACTAAGGTGCAAGGAGAAATTCAGGAAATCGTTTGTGCCTACTGCTATGGGGGTATATAACAATTCACTAAGGGTGAAAGATGGCTATGACCTAGGGCCGGCGCACTAATGTAAAGGGATCAGAGGTTTGTGTACCTTTGTTGTTACGTATTGTGGTTAGTCATGTGCAGGATCTGTGTCTAGTAATTACTCTATGTAATGCTGTTTGTAATGTAATGTATTAATGCTGTTTGTAATGTTTTGTTTGTAATGCTGTTATAACGCTGCTGTGATACCATAATTTCCCTCGGGATCAATAAAGTGTATCGTATCATAATACTGCTCCCTATGTACAAGAATATAACTACTATAATACTGCTCCCTATATACAAGAATATAACTACTATAATACTGCTCCCTATATACAAGAATATAACTACTATAATACTGCTCCCTATGTACAAGAATATAACTACAATAATACTGCTCCCTATATACAAGAATATAACTACTATAATACTGCTCTCTATGTACAAGAATATAACTACTATAATACTGCCCCTATGTACAAGAATATAACTACTATAATACTGCCCCCTATGTATAAGAATATAACTACTATAATACTGCTCCCTAAAGTACAAGAATATAGGTACTATAATACTGCCCCTCTGTACAAGAATATTACTACAATACTGCTCCCTATAGTACAAGAATATAACTACTATAATACTGCTCCCTATGTGCAAGAATATAACTACTATAATACTGTTCCTTATTTAACAGTGTTTGGAGAGCTGTAATTGTTGGACAGCAGATATGAAGGTCTGTAGAGTCTGTAAGAGGACTGCAGTTGGTTTACACTATTGAGCGTAAAGGAAGGATATGTATACACTATTTTATTGTTCGTACACTGCCGATTGTTACTTGTTCTTGACACCTAAAAGAACACTGACCAGTCACACAGAGTACCAGAATTTTACATTCAGACTGACAGAAGGACAGCAGAGTGGTACAACTTGAAAATTGGCAAATTCTAAATCCTGGAAATCCATACACTGGTAAAGGAAGAAATACAAAACATTGTGGATGTCCAGCGGTTATTCCAATCTAATACTGACAGGCTACAGGGACAACCTACCCTGCAGTCAGACTGACAAGGAGGACAACTATCACAAGTTGAAGACTGACAGAACATATGAAGGATGTACACACACTATGCTATGAGACAGACGTTAGGGTATAAATACAATAACCAGGCACATAATGGTAAATAGATCTCAGGTCATAATAAACCATGAATAAATAAGCAAATATGCTCAAAAGCCACTCCTAGGTCATATAGAAAAAGGAGAAAAAAATTTGAAGTTTTAGGGATAAAAATTTTCTTTATTAATACAAAAAATTTAAAAAGTCAGATGACTCATAAAAAGACAGACAGGTCACAATATAAAATTAGGGCAATGTACTAGAAGAATGGTCCAATAATATGAATGGGTGGGGAGGAGAGAGAAGAAACATGGATTTTTGTGAGTACTCACCGTAAAATCCTTTTCTCCGAGACACTCATTCATTTCTCCTTCGTCCTAAAGCAGTCCCTGGGTGGGAGCAACTCACCGATCCAAACCGCATGCCCTCCTGTCTAAAGGTGTGCCACTGCTGCTTGAAGAATTTTTCTACCCAGGCTCGCATCTGACGAAGCCTGAGTATGCACTATTCCTGTTGGAATCGGCGTGCCTCTAATACGGTAAGCCACTTGAATAGTTAGACGAATCCATCTGGCTATGGTCGACCGTGAGGCTGCGAGCCCCTTCCTGCGCCCTTCGGGAATCACAAACAACGAGTCTGTCTGGCGAAAAGGTGCTGTCCTTGACACGTACCTCCTGAGAGCGCCCTTTCCACTGTGTACTGGCGCTGGACAAAACGAAGGCAGAACAATGTCCTCATTAATATGGAAAGGACTACCTTATCCTTAAAAAGTCAGAAACGGAGCTCTACAAGATAGGGCTGCCAACTCCGAGACCCGCCTAATGGAAGTTATGGCTACCAATACAACCTTCCTGGAAAGGTATGACAATGAGATTTCTTGTAACGGCTCAAAAGGAGTTTCCTGCAGGACACTCAGAACCAGGTTAAGGTCCCAGGCGTCTATGGGCGCTCTAAAGCGGGGCACCAAATGAGAGACCCCTTGAATGAACGTCTTGACCTGCATATTGGTAGCGACATTTCGCTGGAAAAGGACAGACAAGGCCCACATCTGTCTCCTCAGGGAACTCGGGGCCAAACCTGCGTCTAGGCCTGACTGCAGAAAAGCCAGGATGTTGGGAACTGAGAAGGACAATGGCGCAACCCCGTGCTCTCGACACCAGTGAAAGAAAACCTTCCAAGTGTTATGATAAACCTTCGCCGAGGCTGGCTTCCGGGTACTAACCATTGTAGCAACCACCTCACGCCCAAACCCCGCCTGGGTCAGAATCCAAGATTCAACGGCCATGCCGTCAAACACAGGGCCCCTAAGTTCGGGTGGCAGATCGGCCCCTGGGACAGTAAGTCTGGTCGTTCCGGCAGACACCAAGGCACGTCTGCGAGGAGCTGCACTAGATCCACGTACCATACTCGACAGGGTCAGTCTGGGGCCAGCAGAATTGCCGGCACCCCCTCTGTCTTGATCTTTCTGATGACCCTTGGGAGAAGTGGCAGTGGGGGAGACAGGTATGGGAGCCGAAACTGGTTCCATGGTAGGACCAACGCATCCACTGCGATTGCTCGCAGGTCCTGAGACCGAGCGACAAAAGTGCCCACTTTGGCGTTCTCCCCGGAGGCCATCAGATCCACGTCCGGAGTCCCCCACCGTTGGCAAATCTGCTGGAAGACCTCGGGGTGCAGGGACCATTCCCCGGCCGCGACACCTTGCCGGCTTAGGAAATCTGCTGCCCAATTTTCCACGCCTGGTATGTGAACTGCTGAGATTACCGAGTGGTGCCTCTCGGGCCCAACGGAGTACATGCTCTGTCTCGCGCATGGTTGCCCTGCTGCGCGTGCCTCCCTGGTGATTCACGTACGCCACTACCGTAGCGTTGTCTGATTGAACCCGGACTGGGCGTCCTGCTAGCAAGTGCTGAAAATGCTGCAGTGCCAACTGCACCGCTCGAATCTCCAAGTTGATTGGGAGATGAGCCTCCTGAGGTGACCATTGCCCCTGGGCCTTGTGATGGCGAAAAACTGCTCCCCAATCGAGAAGACTCGCATCGGTTGTGATCACCAACCATTGATCTGGGGGAAAGGGTTTCCCCTGAAGAAGAGAGGAGTTGCGCGTCCACCACTGAAGTGCCCGTTGGACTTGAGAGGACAACCTGCACTGATGATCGAGGGAGAACGGACTTCTGTCCCAAGATGCCAAGAGAGCGTGCTGCAGGGGACGAAGATGAAATTGAGCAAACGGAATCGCTTCCATTGCCGCCACCATCCTCCCTAGAACCCTCATCCTGAATCGAATAGTGTGAGGGCCTGGTCGCTGAAGACTCCAAACTCCCTGCCGGAGCGCCCGAGCCTTGTCTTGAGGGAGAATTACCAACCCTCGGGAAGTGTCGAAAATCATCCCTAGGAATGGAATCCTCTGAGCTGGGATAAGGGATGACTTTTTCCCGTTGACCAACCATCCTAGGCGAGATAGGGTATCCAGCGTGATGCTGACATTTTCCTCACATGCCCGAAAGGACGGACCCTTTACTAAGAGGTCGTCTAAGTACGGCAAAACCACTATGCCCCGAGAATGTAGAATGGCCATGACGACCGCCATTACCTTCGTGAATATCCTGGGGGCCGTGGCTAACCCGAAAGGCAGAGCCACAAACTGGAAATGCCGACCATCGATTGCAAACCGAAGGAACCTTTGATGCGGGGGAAAAATAGAGATGTGCAGGTAGGCATCCTGGACATCGATCGAGGCCAAATATTCTCCCTGCTCCATGGCCGATATCACTGACCGGAGGGATTCCATTCGAAAGTGCCTGACTCTGATGAACCTGTTCAGGAGCTTTAGGTCCAGAACCGGCCTTACTGTTCCGTCCTTCTTGGGGACCGCGAACAGGTTGGAATAAAATCCCTGAGTTCTTTCGCACTCTGGTACCGGGACAATGACCCCGTTGCGCTGAAGAACCCTGATGGCCCCTAGCAATGCCTCTGCCCGGGATTCCGATTTGGGAAGCCGGGAAAGAAAAAATCGTCTTGGAGGATCTCCGACAAATTCCATTTTGTACCCGGATGACACTAATTCCGCCACCCACGCGTCGTGTGCCACCTCGACCCAGATGTGGCAGAACCTGAGCAGACGTCCGCCTACTCTGCTGTCTTCAGGTACCTGATGCCCCGAGACATTTTGCTAAGGGCCTCTGGGACCTGGCCCCTGTTGACCTGGGCGGTCGGCCCCGCATCCTACCCAGCGGGTTGGCTCTATACGTGACCTGACGCTCTTTGTCTTGGTTGTAGCGAGCTGGGGCAGAACTGGCCGCTGTCGCCCACCCGGGGGTGCGAAATGCTCGAAAGCGCGCCTGAGGTTGACGAAAAGGCAGTCTAATTTTCTGCTGTGGGAGAAAGCTGCTTTTTCCCCCTGTAGCATCCGAAATGAGTTTGTCTAATTTCTCCCCAAATAGCCGGTTACCCTGATACGGCAGGGAAGTTAAAGATTTCTTAGAAATCGAATCAGCCCGCCATAGCCTTAGCCACAAGGCTCTCCTAATGGCGATAGCATTTGCCGCCGCTAGTGCCGCGCAATTAGCCGCATCCAAGGACGCATTAATTAAATAGTCACCCGCCATCGCCATCTGATTTGCTATCTCAGACACCTCCGTCGGCAAGTCTCTATCCTGTAGGACTTTATTCAAAGAATCTGATCATGACATCATGGCTTTGGCTACCCATGTTGCCGCAAATGAAGGAGCGCTGATCCTGATGCCTCATAAACCGAGCGGGCTAAACCTTCTATGAGCCGATCCGTGGGGTCCTTAATGGAAGAACCACTAGGTACTGACAAGGATCTTGAGGCCAGGGGTGACACTGGGGGATCCACAACCGGAGATTCCGCCCATCCCTTACAGAGCTCTGGTGCAAACGGATATCTCGTTTCTAGCGTTTTTTGTCCCGAAAAAACGCTTGTCTGGACGTTCCCTGTGCCGCTGCACTATGTCCTCGAACTCTGGATGAGTGCTAAACACTATGTGGTCGCCTGGCCTTCTTTAAGGATATCTTATGCCCTGCGGTTAGGGAGACATCCTCCTCAATACCTAGTCTGATTGACAGCTTCAATGAGACTGTCTACCGTCTCCCGACACCCCGGGGTATCCAGGGCCAAGAATTCCTCCACGTCATCACCTGAACTCTGCTCGCTCCCAGAAAATAGTGACGGTGAGCGAGACGCCGCACTCACGGATGCCGAAGCACCGGAGGGGCCCGGAGACGCCGTATGGGTTCTCTTCCTATGCGTTTGCTTAGAGAGAGTGCGGCCCCTGCAGGCCGGAGGCTCTTGTGAGGTGGATGAACCCTCCCAAACAGGCGAGCCGTCGTCTCTACCCCTATCCGGGGCCTGAAGGGTCTCAATTGCCTTCGTAAGCGAAACCATGGACCGAGAAAATGATAACACCCATTCCGGGGGATCCAGACCCCTGGGCTCCGTTGCAGGGGAGGGCTCCTGGGCGCGTTCGGAGTTACAGGCTTCACATAAACAGTCTGCGCTCGTGGGAACATAACCCCACAGGAAACGCATGCGGTATAAAGGAACGTGTGCGTTTTTCCTTTCCCAGACATACTGCTGAAATAGGCCAATTTACTCTCTTTTTCTTTTCTTTCTTTGAAGGTTCAAAGGGAAATGAGGAGGGTAACCCTTTAATGCCCTAGTGTGGCTCTGGGACGGGGTCGCACTTACCCGGCTCCTGCGTGTCTATCCCGCTCTCCTGCGTCTGCCTGCTCCTTCCTTTGGGTAGGCTGCGAGGGCTCCCCTGATCGCGGCCTACCCTGCTCTGAAGCCAGGGCCTCAATTTTATCCAGCGCCCGCCCCGGTCATGGGGGGTGGCGCCGGATATGACGTCACGCCGGGGGGGGGGGGGGGGCGGAACTTCCACCCGCGGCCTAGGCCGAAGTCACTGCCCGCCCGTGCACTGGCGGCCCCGCTATCCTGGAGATCCCACCGGCACCCCCATGAAGCGCTCTCCTTCACCACCGCTGGGGAATCTTCCTAACGCGGCCCTCCACGTGCAGGTATAGGGAGGGAGGAGGGGGGAGGAATGGAGACTGCTGGATCACAGCCCTAGCCCAAGAACCTGCCACTTCTGGCCGCACCGCTAACCTGAAGCCTCTCGCTGCCCAGGGGCCCTCCCCAGCCATCCATACCTGCCCTCAGCAGCGGCCATGAGGTAATCCATTTTTGGACGGTGCAGACACCCTAGCTCCGTCCGCCTTGTAGGGGCGAGGAGAGGGACTGTCCGCCGCCATGCAGCACCGCCGTCGTGTGTTGGTGGAGCAGTGGGGGCCGCACACACTAGTCTTGTGCCTCTGTGCAAGCCCATGGTTTCGATACCTAGGGGTGGATAGGGCTAAGTCTGGCATAGTGTCCCACGTTGCGGGAAAGGATACATGGAGGGACACTCGCACGTGGTCGCCCGTTGCTGGTTTGGGGAAATCGGATCCTTTCAATAGGATGCGTTGCCCCTGTCTTATCTTCACAAAATAAAAAAGAAAAATAGATGTCTGGGGAAAAAGTCCCAGAGATGTCCCTCGGTGCGGGAAAGGATACGCGGAGGCGATACTCACACGTGCTCGCCTGTTCATGGTTTGGGGAGATCGGACCCTTTCAATAGGATCCGTCGCCCGTCTCCTCTTCATAGCGAGAAAAAACAAACAAAAAAAAGTCTGGAGAGAACCAGACTGCGTGTGCCTCCATCAGACACTAAGCAATAAACTGGTTTCCGCCCGCTATCGGGGCGAGGGTGTATGCGGCGGAGGAGGAGCTAACTTGTTTTTTGTATAGTGTCGGCCTCCAGACTGCAGTAGCATACACCCCACAGTCTCAGTGTCCCCCAATGAGACGAAGGAGAAAAGTATCTTATTTATCCATTGTCCACATATCACCTTAATATTGACAACTCCAGGTGCGAATTGCCGGGCTCCTCTCATCTACGTCCAGCACGCATGTCCAGGAACAAGGACACGTCACCAAGGCTCCCAGACACACGCACAGCAGCATAAACATGCCGGGATGTGAACAAAGGGCGCAAAGCGGAGAAACGCACACAAGTACTCAGATCACAATAAGATTACTAACAGATGATCACACACTGATCACAGCAAACAACAATATACAATAGAAAAACCCCAAGAGGGGAATTACAATTAACACTAAAAACAAAGAACTTTCTGGGGAAGAGCTGAATAAATTTATTGAAGATATTGACCAAGAACACGTGTTCGGGACGTGTCCTCGCTCCTGGACATGCCTGCTGATAGCTTTGGGTGTATGAGAGGTGCGCGCGGCAACAGACCGATCTGATTGGCTAGCCACTGGCCATGTGGGCAGGGTTCATGGTGCGATAAGGTCCTGTAGGACTTCCTTCTACAGTTACTTCCCCTTGAGAAAGCAGTGGTATAAAGAAGCGCAACCCGTGTTGGGGATTTTTTTCATTTGATTCGGACGGTCCAGTAGAACGGGTAAGATTTGGTCACTATTTGGCATTAATTAAATGTTTTTGAAGTTATGGCCTGTGGAGGAGTTATAAATATTAACGTAATACACAGAAGGACACTTTTCTTCTCTCGGCTTCCCATCATTTATATTATTGGACCATTCTGCTAGAACATTGCCCTTTTTTTGGATTGTTACCTGTACGTCTTTTTATGAGTAATCTGACTGTTTTTACATTTTTTGCATTAATAAAGGATATTTTTAGCCCTAAAACTCCCATTTGGTCTCCTTCTTCTGGAAGTTATCAGGTGCAGTGTGCCTAGACCTATACAAGAAATCATATGAAAAAACCCTAAAAACGATGCTTAAGCATCGTTTTTAGGGTTTTTTCATATGATTTCTTGCTCTGAGACCCTCTACATTTGATAGTTATTTTTGCCTAGACCTATACATCAAGTATGGCAAAAGGGCCTTTGTTGCATCAAGTCTGAGATTGGCAGAACGTATGAAGGTTGTACATACTCCATGGGATTGAGTAGGTGTAAGCCAGGCGCAGGTCA
Source organism: Dendrobates tinctorius (assembly GCF_039654945.1). NCBI lineage: Eukaryota > Metazoa > Chordata > Amphibia > Anura > Dendrobatidae > Dendrobates > Dendrobates tinctorius. The sequence continues at coordinate 24,108,755 of NW_027361733.1, read as the reverse complement.
CAGAGAAAACCTAATTATCCAATCAGACTGACAGGAAGAGGTCTCTACTCCTAGGCTAATTGACAGATCATAGCGACAACATACACATTCTGGTATCTGGTGGATGTTAGTAGGTCCAAGTGTATGACGTGGTCAAGTCACGGAAAAGAGGTGCCACCGTCAGACTGGCAGAGCGCCACAGTGTTGGCCATTAGGAAACGCCAATCACTGTACACTCGCATCCCCTGAATAACAAGCACCAGAGGGCATCTGTACGGACGCTTTAATACCGTAAAAAGCAAATTCACCATACAAAATATAAAAATACCGGCCCAGCAACACATGACAGGCACAGACGCACACCCATGACGGGTGGTGGAGGGGGCGGAAGCAGTTCGAACACAGGCACGTATTGCAGAGAAGGGGGAGCAGTAACAAACGAGGGGACGGGCAGCGCTTCTTGTCTCCCAGTTTTACTCCCTCCCCAGTCATGGAGTATCTTGGGCACAGAACTCAGTCGTCTTTTTTCTCTTGCTCGCCTTTGTCTGTTTCCTTGGGCTGCTCCTCATATCTGGAAGAAGGAGGGTGGGAAATGATAAGGTGTCCAGTAATCTGCCCTGCCTGGCTCATGACTAAAGCCCCTGTCACACACAGTTTTGTGACGCAACAGCGATCTCACCAGCGAGATCGCTGTGTTTGACACTTACCAGCTACCGGCCCCCCCGCCGGGTATTGCTGATCGTCCTGGAATGGCCAGGACATTTTTTTTGATCGCTGGTCTCCCGCTTGCCAGCACGCATCGCTGCGTGTGACAGGCGGGAGACCAGCATTCAGCGAGCTGGCGCTGGTAACTAAGGTACACATTGGGTTTCTACCCGGCGCACAGCGCTTAGAAACCCGATGTGTACCTTAGTTACCAGCGCACTGGTGCAGGGCGCTGGTAACCAAGGTACACATTGGGTTTCTAAGTGCCGCGCGCCGCTTCGAAACCCAATGTGTACCTTAGTTACCAGCGCTAGCTGGTAACTAAGGTACACAGTGGGTAACTAAGCGACGTGTGTCGCTTGTTACCCGCGTGTCACTGGTGCTGATCGCTGCTGAGATCTGCCTGTTTGGCAGCTCACCAGCGATCATGTAGCGACACACCAGCGATCCTAACAAGGTCATATCGTTGTCGGGATCGCTGGTGCGTCGCTGTGTGTGACGGGGCCCTAAGACAACCCACCCCAGAATCAGTTCCAACCCCATTCACAGTATTTACAAAAAAATTCAGAAAAGCAGATTGTAGAAAAGGCCATCACTCAGAATGGACAAGGTGCCAGATTATCCATCTGATACACACATTTTATTTGTATTGCAATATGTTCAATCCTCACGTGAGCTAAACATTCAGCGTAAATCACTAAAAATCCTGTTCATATACTGTTCCTAAAGGATTATTCTCATCTTCATGGGTGGATATTGCCAGACAGTGTTTAGGAAAGAGAGCGTTTTTGCAATTTATTGCTTATTAAAATTTGCAGCAGTTGTTGAGATATTAACACTTATTTATAGCTTGTTGCCTAGGAGATCGACCACTGCTGCTGCTTAGCTTGAAAGCACTAATACTCGTAATATCTGGCCAGGATTAGAAAGGTAACGGCACACTCCATCTATTCTGGCCAGCTTTAACCCCTTAACGACCAGGGTTATTTTCGTTTTTGCGTTTTTGTTTTTCGCTCCTTTTCTTCCCAAAGCCATAACTTTTCTATTTTTCTGTCAATATGGCCATGTGAGGGCTTATTTTTTGCGGGACGAGTTGTACTTTTGAACAACACCATTGATTTTACCATGTCGTGTACTACAAAACGGGAAAAAAATTCCAAGTGCGGTGAAATTGCAAAAAAAGTGCAATCCCACACTTGTTTTTTGCTTGGCTTTTTTTGCTAGGTTCACTAAATGCTAAAACTGAACTACCATTATGATTCACCAGCTCATTACGAGTTCATACACACCAAACATGTCTAGGTTCTTTTTTATCTAAGTGGTGAAAAAAAAATCCAAAGTTTGCTAGAAAAAACAAACAAAAAAAAACAACAACATTTTCCAAGACCCATAGCGTCTCCATTTTTTGTGATCTAGGGTCGGGTGAGGGCTTATTTTTTGCGTGCCGAGCTGACGTTTTTAATGATACCACTTTCATGCAGACATGTTCTTTTGATCGCCCGTTATTGCATTTTAATGCATTGTCACAGAGATCAAAAAAACGTAATTCTGGGGTTTTGACTTTTTTTCTCGCTACGCCGTTTAGCGATCGGGTTAATGCTTTTTTTTTATTGATAGATCGGGTGATTCTGAACGCGGCGATACCTAATATGTGTATGTGGGATTTTTTTTTTACTGTTTTATTTTGATTGGGGCAAAAGGGGTTGATTTGAACTTTTAGGTTTTGTTTTTTTTTAACTTTTGGCATGCTTCAATAGCCTCCATAGGAGGCTTGAAGCATGCACAACTCGATCGGCTCTGCTATATATGGGCGATGAGCAGATCGCCCATATGTAACAGATTGCCCATATGTAGCAGATTTACTCCTGTGCTTTCAGCGCCGACCACCGGGTGGCGCTGAAAGCCATCAGCCTGGAACAACCATAGAGGTCTCTATGAGACCTCTGGTTGTCCAGGCAACATGACGCCGACCCCCGATCACGTGACAGGGGTCGGCGATGAGCTCACTTCCGGCCCGGCGGCTGGAAGTGCTATTTAAATGCCCGCTGTCGGCTTTGACAGCTGAAATTAACTAGTTAACAGGCGCGGGCGGACGGCGATTCTGCTCGCGCCTATTGCGGGCACATGTCAGCTGTTCAAAACAGCTGACATGTCCCGGCTTTGATGCGGGCTCAGCGCCGGAGCCCTCATCAAAGCAGGGGAGATGTCTAATGAAGGACTGTGTCCGTCATTGGACATTAAGGGGTTAAAACAGTGCTTACAAGCTGAATAGAAAAGAGTTTGTGAGCACTGCACATGTTTTTCTGTCTAGCAACGATGGTCTGTCTCCAAGGAAATGAACTGTAAATAAAGAAAGTGTAATATCTCAAGTACAACTGAAAGGAGTAAATTGCAAAATTTCTTTTCTTTACCCACACTATCTCACAATACCCTTTTAGGAAGATGGGAATAACTCGTACTTAAGATGCACTGAAAGCTGCATTCAGATTTCTGCTGATTTCCAGTTAACTCTCAGGCTGCACAAAGCATTTTCTGCTTGTGGGAGATGTAGGTTATACAGAAGCATGCTTTGCAGCCATCTATCTCATGAGGAATTGCCAATATATGTGGCTGTCAAAATTAGCAATATTGCAAATGCAGCTTTAAATGCGACTGGAGAATAATATTAGATATAAGAAGTGAACTGTGGGTGGCTGAAGACTAAAATTCCTCATTCACATTAGAGAAAATCTGAACCAGCCAACCTTGACTGTGTACGGGGGCTTCCAGGCTCTTTAGATTGGAAGTATCCGAGGAATGTCATTACATTTCTGCACATACTAGGCAGACATTAAACTTTTACTTAAAGCTAAGCAGAAAAGACCCCTGACCACCAAACAGCTGAACCAGTGTCCTTAAGTCCAGTAGAGATTGGCATAAAATTCACCAGGGATGAAGAGGGCGATGTGGAGCAAACTCTTATTAGCACCATCCACTATATGGCATCATGGCAGCCACGTTGTGCCCCTTTACGCCACAGAACTAGACAAGTAAACAAATCCGTGGTGGTCCCAATGGGTGATAATGCGGATGATGGGGAGGAGGAGTAATCTCAGACTACGCATGGACTTTGCTGGATGAAAGGTAAGGCTGGGGTGTGGGCCGAGATGGGATGCACCTGTCCAAATGCAGATATGAGTGGGACCCTTCATATGGAGCTGGGGTTGAGCTGCCGCCTGCGGCGGGGGGAACAGGATTTTTGTTGCATGGATTCAGCCAGGCTGGCAGGAGATCCAGACACCACCGGAAAGTGAGAGAGGCGTGGAGTGTGAGGTAGAAGTTCCGCAGAGGACTCATAGCTGTGAGAGAACAAAGGACAGGAGGGAGAACGGGGAGAGGCAAAAAATGGGACAACACAGCAAAACATGCATGGGTAGGAAATGAACATGCATGGGGAGGAAAGAAAGAAGCAGGTAAGACAGGTGAGGATGATCAAAATCAGGAAGGAAAAAAACAAAATACAACAGATTGTAAGAGGGAGGAGGAAGATTTAATGGTCGGAGGAGAGCAAGAATATTATTAAAAATAAATAAGCAAAATGATTAGTGATATTAGGAACAACAGAAGTAGTAAAGGGAAGGAAAAGAGAAGAATGGAAGACATGGGGTGTGAGGGAAAGATACAATAGGGAAGTGAGGACACAGGGGAAGATACATGAGGAAATGGAAGGGAGGACATAAATAGGAAGACACAAAAGGGAAGGTAGGACACGAACGGGAAGATACAAGAGGGGAGGGAAGGAAGGACACAACCGGGAAGATACAAGAGGGAAGGGAAGGAAGGACACAACCGGGAAGATACAAGAGGGAAGGGAGGACACAAAGGGGAAGATACAAGGAATGGAAGGGAGAACATGAACAGGATGATACAAGAGGGAAGGAAGGAAATGAATAGGAATATGTGCAAGAGGCAAAAAATTACACAAAGGGAAGATATAAAAGGGAAGAGAGAAAATGGGATTAGATGCAAGAGGGAGAGGAAGGGAGGACAAAAAGAAGGGAGGACACAGAAGGGGAAGACGCAAAAGGAAAAGGAGAAAATGGGGGTAGATGCAATAGGGAAAGGAAGAGAGGACACAAAAGGGAAGAGAGGATAAAAGAGGCAAGGAAGAACAAGAAGAGGAATATACAAAAGGAAAGGGAGGACACAAAGGGGAAAATGCAAGGGGGAAAGGAAGTGAGGACCCCAAGGGAAAGATGCAAGAAGGAAAGGAAATCAGAACACAAAGGGGAAGATGCAAAAAAGGAAAGGAATGGGGGAAACACAGGAGAAGATACAAAAGGGAAGGGAGGTCATGAAGAGGAGGATCCAAGAGGGAAATTAAGGGAGGACACAAGAAGGGAAGATTTGAGAGGAAATGAAGAGAGGATATGAAGGAGAAAAATATAATAGAGAGGGAGTACACAAATAGAGAAGGAGACAAGAGGAAGATGAGAGAGAGGAAAGAAAGATATGAGACGGAAGGAGTGACATGAAGGATATAAGAAAAATGTAGTGACATTAATACAGGAGATTGGAAATAATGAGAAAAGAGGAGTAACAGTGGCCAGAGGAAATGAAAAGGAAGTGCCAGGAGGTAGAAGGATGTGAGAGAGAAGGAGTGGTAGAAACACAAGAATGTTGTATGGGAGAGGTGTGGGCATGAATACAAATAAATGCAAACAGTGATGAATAAAAGTAGTAGAGAATATGTCGATGGAGAAGACACAGGCAAAGGAAGCAAATGAAGAACATAAAAAAGGAAGAAAAAAAAAAAAAAAAAAAAAAGGAGGCAGAAAAATGTGAAGAACGTTTTCAGGACTCATGAATCCGACTACTCTACATCCCATTCCCAAACCAAACTCTCTAACATCAGTCACTTACCTAAACATCTCTGTGATCTCGCCTTTTACCAGAGCCACGAGCAATGGGAAACCGATGCAGGCAGGGACCAGGTAGAGGAGCGCAGGCTGCCAAGGAACACACATTACAGCGTCATCAGGTCAGAAGATGGCAAAATTAACAGATAAGGACTACAAGTGCCACCCTGCACAGGATCATTTGAAACTGAAAATACTATATAAAGCCAGGGGCGCCTATCAGAGGTTCTCGAGATACTGCAAAAACAACAACTCCCAGCATGCCCTCAGTCTGAGGATGTTGGGGCATGCTTGGAGTTGTAGTCCTGTAGCAGCTCCACAGGTTGGAAAGCACTGTTGCAAAGATCAACTGCAGTGAGTTCTGAAGCTTTTCATGGTGATAAGTGCTTAGCTATTGTGTGGCCCAAATTGGTACAGCAAAGGTGGCCATAACTGCAGAAGTTGCCAGCACTTCCTCTCCTGGGTGTAGATGGCCACCTTCCAAAAACAGCCCCTCACTTGCCCACAGGTTGTGTCTGGTACTGCAGCTGAGCTACACTGAAGTGAATTGGAATGACCTGCAATACCACACATACCCAGTGGTGAAGTGTGGAGCTATTTTTGGCCAAGTTTATATAATTCAATATATTTATCTTACTTCTTTACGTAAAATAGATCTGGATAAGTAAAAATGATGTGTAAATTATAATCTAAAAACAGAGAAGTTAACACGGCAGAGAAGTGTAACCAGACTGGACAGTCCTCATCTCTAATACATAGGTTTACCTAGAGTTAACCCTTTCACTCCAGAACTTTAATGGTGATCGACTAGTCAATCGTGATGGGGGAGCCTGAGGTTTTAGTGCACGGGTGTGTACGTAGCAATGAGGTTACTTACCTGAGCATGCTTGAAGGTGTGCATCACAAAAATGGTCAGTGCCAAGCCGAAGATATAAGCCAAGAAGCTGGTGTAAAAATAAGTGTGAGAATTCTTCTTTAAGCTACAAACAAAGATGAATGAACTGGTTAGTAAGAATCAGGAGGAATGTCAAGTGTGAAAAGAAAGCTAATCTTTTTGAAGACTAGAACAACTTTACCCAGCAGTGACCCATGTGTAACAGGAACACCCCAGTCAAAAAACTCCACACCTCCAAAAAATGAATTTCTACTATTTTGTGTATAGGTTGGCAGCAAATCCTGTATATTCAATTGTATAGCTATGAAGATAATTATTAAGTTCTGCCTGCTGCCACCAATAGAAGGCATTGACTGCATAGATTTAGCTTCACCTAGTGGTGACAGGAGGTATCCAGACCTACATATATAGTATATTGGCCCCGATTCAAGACCTGCCCACCCCCAGCTGGGATGTATTCAAAAAGACAATCACTCACCTGATGTCAAAACGGAGTAACAAAGCAATGAAGATGCCTGCAACACACAGAAGGAACATGTAACATTTAGCCATGAAGGGTTACATCGTAGAACATAGGTATGTAAACTGCAAGAATACACATAGGAACTGTATACACAAGGCGGTAGGCACATTCTTATTCGAGACTATTTGCAAAGTTAATTTCATTATTTTTATTAACCCAGTTCAAGACCGTGACAAGTTGTTTATTTCTTTATACTAAAATATATTTCACATTCTGTTCCTCTTTCCATTAGCGGATTATATTTTTCTGTTGGAAACAAGACTAAAAACAGCAATTTGGATTGTCAGTGACCTTTTTGCCTGCTTGTCTTTTTTCATTTTTTCACATCTTGCCCGCCCCCCCCCCACAAAATCACGATTACTAGGGCAGAAGGAGGAAGCACTGTCAGTGCCTCTTATAGGGTATGTGAACACGTTGCAGATTTGCTGCGGATCCGCAAGTGTGTGACCAACCAATGTTATTCAATGAGAAAAAAAATGCTGTGCACATGCTGCAGAAAATTCCGCACAGAATCTGCAGCGGTTTATTTTTTATAGAATGTCAATTCTTTTTGCAGATCCGCATGCGTTTTACACCCATTGAATTAATGAAATCCCCAGGGATAAAAACGTATGCCAACCCGCAACAAATCCGCACTAAATCCGCAAAAAACCATGCAGATTTTTACCTGAGTTTTCTGCCAAGAGATGCAGATTCCGCGCACAAAAGGGGGATTTTTGGTACTTACCGTAAAATCTCTTTCTTGGAGCCTTCATTGGGGGACACAGGTTAACATGGGGTGTATGCTGCTGTCGCTAGGAGGCTGACACTATGCAAATAAGAAAAAGTTAGCTCCTCTCCAGCAGTATACACCTACCGACAGGCCCAAATTACCTCTGTTGGTGCTAAAGCAGTATAAGGAGCTACTATAAGAAACTCAACCGTAAGAACTCAACCTATGTACCAACCAAACAAGGCACATTAGCCAAGACGGTACAACATTAAGTGAGGGTGCTGTGTCCCCCAATGAAGGCTCCAAGAAAACAGGATTTTTGGGTTGCTTACCGTAAAATCTGTTTCTCGGAGCCTTCATTGGGGGACACAGAGACCATGGGTGTATGCTGCTGCCACTAGGAGGCTGACACTATGCACAAAAAGTTAGCTCCTCCTCCGCAGTGTACACCCCACCGACCGGCAGGGAATTCCTCAGTTAGTGAGAAAGCAGTAGGAGAAGAAACAGAATAGATTGAAAACAGAACAAACAACTCAACTGTAACCAATCAACCAAAGTAAGAACAGGAGTTGTAGAACATGGGAGGGTTCTGTGTCCCCCAATGAAGGCTCCGAGAAACAGATTTTACAGTAAGCAACCCAAAAATCCTGTTTTCTCGTTCGAATTATTGGGGGACACAGAGACCATGGGACGTCCCAAAGCAGTCCCTGGGGTGGGAAACAAACTTCCATCAGGCCAGTGGACTCAACACTGCTGCCTGCAGAATCCTTCTACCTAGGCTGGCGTCCGCCGAAGCGTAGGTGTGGACCCTGTAGAATTTCACAAACGTGTGAACCGAAGACCAGGTTGCAGCTTTGCAAAGCTGCAGCGCGGAAGCTCTGTGGCGTACCGCCCAGGAAGCACACACTGCCCGGGTAGAGTGCGCTCTGATCCCTGGAGGGGCCACTCGATGCTTAACCCGGTAGGCCTCCAAAATTGCCGATCTGATCCAGCGAGCAATAGTAGCTTTGGAAGCCGGGTGACCCTTCCGCGCCCCATCTGGAATGACAAAAAGAGAGTCTGTCTTTCGCAAGGAAGACGTCCTAGACAGATAGACTCTCATTGCCCTGACCAGATCCAGCTTGTTCAGGGACCGCTCCCGAGGATGAGTTGGACTCGGACAGAAGGACGGCAGAACAATATCCTCATTGAGGTGAAAGGAGGACACCACCTTCGGAAGAAAAGAGGGCGGAGGCCGCAGAACTACCTTGTCCTGGTAAAGTACCAGGAAAGGAGAGGGGCAAGAAAGAGCCGCCAATTCCGACACGCGCCGGATGGAGGTGATGGCCACCAGAAAGGCTACCTTCCAGGAGAGAAGGGAAAGGGAGACTTCTCTGAGAGGTTCAAAGGGAGAACCTTGCAGAACCTCAAGAACCAGATTAAGATCCCATGGATCCACGGGCGCTCGATACGGAGGAGCCGTGTGAGCTACGCCCTGAAGAAAGGTTTTGACCTGAGGGCGGGAGGCCAAAGTCTTCTGAAATAAAATGGAGAGTGCCGAAACTTGACCCTTCAAGGAACTGAGTGCAAGCCCCGCATCCAGCCCTGCCTGAAGAAACGCCAGAACGGAAGGGAGCGAAAAGCACATAGGCGCGATGTTATTGGCCTCACACCAAGTGAAATAGGCCATCCAAGTACGGTAGTAAATTTTGGAAGATGATGGCTTCCTGGCTCGGATCATGGTATGAATTACTCGACCGGAGAATCCTGCACGTTTCAAAACCTCAGTCTCAACAGCCACGCCGTTAAATTGAGCGGCCGAGAAATGGGGTGGCAAATCGGACCTTGAGACAGCAGATCTGCCCTGTCTGGAAGCTTCCAGGGGGCGTCCGCGAGAAGGTTGACAATGTCCGCGAACCAAGACCTTCTGGGCCAATTCGGGGCGATGAGAATGACTGGAATTCCTTCTGCTTTGATCTTCTTCAACAGCTTGGGAAGAAGAGGCAGGGGAGGAAACAGGTAGGGGAGCTCGAACTGTGACCAAGGAATGGCCAGAGCGTCAGCGCCCACTGCGAGAGGATCTCGTGCTCTGGATACAAACTGTGGGACCTTCCTGTTGAGGCGAGAAGCTAGCAGATCTACGTCCGGGGTTCCCCAACGACTGCAGAGCTGAAGAAATACCTCCGGATGTAGGGACCACTCTCCTGCCGCGAGACCCTCGCGGCTGAGAAAGTCGGCGGCCCAGTTGTCTACGCCGGGAATGTGTACCGCGGAGATTGTCGGTACCGAAATCTCTGCCCACTGAAGGATCTTGGACACTTCTGCCAGGGCTGAGGCACTCCGTGTCCCTCCTTGGCGGTTGACATATGCCACCGCTGTGGCGTTGTCTGTCTGAATCCGGACAGGCAGGCCCCTGAGGAGTCTCTCCCAGTGGACGAGAGCCAGATGGATCGCTTGTATCTCTAGAACGTTGATCGGCAGAGCAGATTCTTGAGTCGACCAACGACCCTGAACAGTGTGATTGAGGAACACTGCACCCCAGCCGAGGAGGCTGGCATCCGTTGTTACAATCTGCCAATGAACAGGAAGAAAAGACCGCCCCAAGAGGATGAGAGGTGACGTCAACCACCAGTTGAGTGACCGCTTGATCCGGCATGAAAGACGAACAGGGCGATCCAGGGACAGAGCCGACCTGTTCCACCTCGACAGAATGGCGTGTTGGAGAGGTCTGGCGTGAAATTGGGCAAAGGGAACTGCCTCTATCGCCGCCACCATTTTTCCCAGGACCCTCATAGCTGTTCGGAGGGACGGAAACCGTGTGGTCTGCAGCGATCGCACAGCCTGCTGCAGGGAGAGAATCTTCTCTTGTGGGAGAAAGACCCTTGACCGACGAGTGTCGAACAGTAGGCCCAGAAACACAAGACGTTGAGTAGGGTCCAGACAGGACTTTTTCCTGTTGATGATCCACCCGAAATCGGAAAGAGTGTCCAGGACGATCGTCAAACTTAGGCGTGCCTGTTGGAAAGAGGGAGCTTTGATCAGAATATCGTCGAGGTACGGAAAAAGAACGAGACCTCTGATCCTCAACAAGGCCATCAACGCAGCCACGATCTTCGTGACGACTCTGGGAGCGGTGGCGAGACCGAAGGGCAGCGCGACAAACTGGTAATGTTCCTGGCGAACCGCAAAACGCAGGAACTTCTGATGTCCGGAGAATATGGGAACATGTAGATGGGCATCTTGGATGTCTATCGAACACATGAATTCCTGCTCCTCCATAGAAGCGATTACCGAACGAACAGACTCCATCCGGAAGTGGCGAAGACGAACTCTCTTGTTGAGCAGCTTGAGATCCAAGATGGGTCGGACCGCCCCGTCTTTTTTCGGCACGACAAACAGGTTTGATTAAAACCCTGTAAACCGCTCCGATTCGGGAACGGGCACAATCACCCCGGAACTGAGGCGAGAGTCGATGGCCGTAAAGAAACCCGGGATCAAAGCTGGATCTTTTGGAGGATGGGATTCGAAGAAACGATCCCGTGGAAGAGAGACGAACTCTATCTTGTATCCTGACGATACAACCTCCCTGACCCAAGCATCCTCTACCGAGGCTAGCCAGACGTCCTTGAAGAACAGGAGTCGACCTCCCAATTGGGAGGGACCCTCGGGAGTCCGAGGATAGTCATGTTGATCTGGGCCGTCCCGATCCGTATCTGGATGTCTGCCCCGCGAAGAGTGGGAGCGCCAGGAGGGAGTGGGTCTGAAGGAAACTTTCTTCCTATCTTGGCGTGTCTGCGGTCTTTGTTGGTTGGAGGAGGTCTCCGCCGTATTGAAACGGCGGTAAGCGCGAAAGGGTCGAAACTGACGCCTCAGTGGGGGTCTGCGAGGTTTGGCCTGAGGCAGGAGAGAACTCGTGCCTCCGGTGGCGTCCTTAATAATTTGGTCCAATGGGATCCAAAGAGGTGCCCTCCCTGAAAAGGCAGATTAGTAAGAGACTTTTTAGAAGACAGGTCCGCCTGCCAGGCCTTGAGCCAAATTGTACGTCGGATTGCCACAACGTTACTTGACGCCTGGACTGCGCAGGATGCGGCATCCAAAGAAGCAGAAAGCAGATAATCCCCCGCATGGGAAATCTGATTGGCAAGATCGGCCAATCGATCTGGTTGTGCTTTCTTTAGGATGCCCTGACGAAGATCCTCTGCCCAAGTGGCTATGGCTTTTGCTGCCCAAGATGAAGCAAAAATTGGGCATACCGCCGTCGAAGCCGCTTCGAAGGCAGACTTCGCTAGGGATTCTATGATCCTATCATTAGAATCCCTAAGAGACGCCACGCCTGAAAGCGGGAGAACCGTGTTATTAGAAAGCCTGGACACGGGCGGATCGACCGAGGGAGAAGCAGACCAGTTGTCCGTGAGCTCTTTAGCAAACGGGTACAGAACGCCGAGACGCTTCCCTCGCTGAAAGCGTCTGGTCGGATCCCCTCTTTCCCTGGTAAAAATCTTTCCAAACTCGGAATGTAAAGGGAATACCCTGGAGGGTGTTTCCTCCCGTCTGAACGAAACCTCCTGATCTGAGGATTTCGCAGGGGGGGTCAGCAATGTCGAAGGTCTGATGGATCGCTGCAATGAGGTTCTGCACAGTAACCCTCATGTTCGCATCCTGGTCCGAATCCAGCTCTAAGATCCCCTCAGATGATCTGTCCGAGAGCGCTTCACCTGACTCGGGAGAGGAGGCCCGGGAGGGAGGCTGCCGAGAAGGACTATGTGGTGACATGGGGCGAGGAGAGGAATCCGGCTGGAGATCCTGCCTGGGTCTTTTGCGACTAACGCTGGCCGACTCAGATGGAACCTCTTGAGGCCTGCTGGACCCTGTAGAGGTGTCCAGGGGCAACTTATCCAGGACGGCTACTAGGGTCTGAGACACCCTGGTGAGGTCTGCCACTGATTGTGAAAGAGATGAAGCCCAGCCAGGCATGGGGGGGATCACTCTCGCCTGGGGCCCTAGATGGCTCCTGGGCGGCGTCAGGCTGAATAGGGTTGCTACAATCCAGGCAGAGGGAACTGGACTGACCTGAGGGAAGTTTGCGATAGCAAGAAGAGCACCCAAAGTACTTAACTAAGGTGCAAGAGGAGGCAGGAGGAGGAGAGCGGTCAGACTTAGAATTAGACATACTGACGGACAGTCACTGAGGCAGTGCCGGAAGGTTGGGGGACAGGAGGCAGAGGAGGGTGTCAGTCTGCAGTCGCAGAGCTACTCACAGTCCGGTGTCCTGTCGCAGCTTCCAGCAACTGAAGGTGCACGGCTCGTCTGGGCTTGCAGGGGGCACGGCAGATAGGACAGCGTCCGGCTGTGAAAATGGCGGCAGCCTGAGAACAGAGCAGGAAGCGCGCGCTTCCCTGCAGAGACTGAGGAAGATGGGCGGGGCTAACCGCCGATACTAAAAATGGCACCGTCCTATCCAGACTGGGGTGGGTGGAGACAGCGCCGCCTCAGGGAGACTTAGAGTGAGGGGAGAAGGCGGTGGGCAGGCTTAAAGCGGGCGGGAGGAAAGCCCTCCCGAGAAAGAAGGAGGGGGGCGTGGCCGCGACGCAGGACAAGGCCCAAGATGAAGCCGGGGCCTGGATTAGATGAGGCGGCCGCCTGTCAGCGCGGAGGCCCCGCAGCACTGCCGCGGTGACCGCTCCTGAGGCTCGCTGGGGCCGGAAGGGAGAAACCCCCCCCAGAAATGCACTGGGGGCAAGTTGCGGCAGAACAGGCCGATAAGCCGGGGCCTGAATTAAATGCGGCGGCCGCCGGGAAGCGCGGGGCGGCGCAGCACTGCCACAGTGGCCACTGGAGCTGCCGAGGAGAATGGGACCCGGGCCTCGTACTTACCCTGCCTGATCCGTCTCTATGAATAAAGGTACCTTCATCCAGCGTTCACGAAAAGTATCCGCGCCTCATCCGACCGACAGGCTCTGGTAGGCGAGTGGGTGGGAGACGAGGACCATCTGGATCGCCTGACACACATCCGTGTTTGGATCTCCTGGTCCTGCTGTAGAGACCTATGAGGATACGGGGTGGCAGTACACGCCGTACTCATAGTCTCTTTGTGGAAGTACAGCTGTGACTTTTCACACTGTATCCCTCCGGAACCTGAAAAGGAACGACGCACAACGAGGTAGATATGGGTCTAATGAAAGACCCGTGTCCACCTCCTACTGACACTAAGCTAAACTGAGGAATTCCCTGCCGGTTGGTGGGGTGTACACTGCGGAGGAGGAGCTAACTTTTTTTGTGCATAGTGTCAGCCTCCTAGTGGCAGCAGCATACACCCATGGTCTCTGTGTCCCCCAACGAGAAAGAGATTTTATGGTAACCACCAAAAATCCCCCTTTCTCGCTTCATTGGGGGACACAGGTTACCATGGGACGCCCAAAAGCAGTCCCTAGGGTGGGAAAGAAATGCTGAGAGAAGGGAACTTAGGTCGGCCGGTGTGAGACCGCTGCCTGCAGTATCTTCCTGCCTAAGCCTGCATCAGCACAGGCGTGGGTATCTACCTTGTAGAACCTCACAAAGGTATGGAGTGACAACCAGGTAGCGGCCTTGCAAACTTGCAAAGCTGAAGCCTGGTGACGAACGGCCCAGGAAGCTCCTACTGCCCTGGTAGAGTGAGCCCTCACCCCCGGAGGAGGCTGTTTGTCCTGGACGCGGTATGCCTCCAGAATCGCTGAACGAATCCAACGAGCAATGGTGGATTTGGAGGCTGGGAACCCTTTCCGATGACCATCCGAGACGATAAACAGGGAGTCGGACTGACGGAAGGGAGTAGTCCCAGCAAGGTAGATTCGAATTGCCCTGACCAAGTCCAACTTGTGCAGGGATCTCTCCAAGGGATGAGTTGGAGAGGGACAAAGAGGGGGCAGGACAATGTCCTCATTGATGTGAAAAGCAGAGACCACCTTAGGCAGAAAGGCGGGAACCGGTCTGAGCACTACCTTATCCTGGTGAAAAACCAGGAAAGTGGAACGGCAGGACAATGCTGCCAACTCCGAGACCCTCCGAATAGAAGTGATAGCGACTAGGAAGGCGACCTTCCACGATAGGAGGGAAAGAGAAATGTCCTGAATCAGCTTGAAAGGCGCACGCTGAAGAGCGCTTCAAACAAGATTCAAATCCCATGGTCCCATGGATCGACAGGAGACTGGTAAGGAGGCGCTATGTGAGCGACGCCCTGAAGAAAAGTCTTCACCTGGGGAAAAGAAGCAAGATCTCTTTGGAAGAGGATAGCTAGAGCGGACACCTGACCCTTTAAGGTACTGAGGGAAAGGTCGGAGTCGAGACCCGTCTGCAAAAAAACCAGAACGGAGGGAAGAGAAAAAAAACACACTGTTATCCTCACACCACCGAAAAAGGCTTTCCAACATCTGTGATAGCTGCAAGATGACGCTGGCTTCCTTGCGTTAAGGTACTGTCACACTTAGCGATGTACCAGCGATCCCGACCAGCGATATGACGCGGTCAGGATCGCTGGTACATCGCTAAGTGGTCGCTAGTGAGCTGCCGCACAGGCAGATCTCACCAGTGACATCGCTGGGGACGGGGGTCGCTACTTACCTGTCACACTAGGCGATCCTGACGTCCTCCCGCCCGGCTCCACGCTCGTCTCTCCACAGGAAGCGCAGCAGAAAGCTGACGACGAGAAGCGGTCCAGGACGTTCTCGTGCGATCAGCGATAACCAGCGGGGGAGCGGGTCGTAGGTAAGTATCAGACACAGCAATGTCGCTAGCAATATCGCTATAACGTCACAAGCAATCATCTTCCCTAGGACTCTCATGCAGAGCCGAATAGGAAGAGGGATCGGGCGCTTTAGGGCTTTGACCTCCTGTCGGAGGGAAGAAATTTTCTTCTTTGGAAGGAAGACTCGAGCTTGGCTGGTGTCGAATTCCATGCCCATAAATACGAGACGCTGAGTTGGGATCAGGGTCGACTTCTCTTTGTTGACTATCCAGCCGAGGCGATGCAGCGTGTCCAGCGTGATCTGGAGGCTGTGATTGCAGTCTCGGCGAGATGGACCCTTCATCAGGAGTTCGTCGAGATAAGGGATAAGAATCTCCTTTGAATGAAGGATGGCCATGACCACCGCCATGATCTTCGTGAAGACTCTGGGGGTGGACGCCAGACCGAATGGGAGAGCTGTGAACTGGTAATGGCACTCCTGTATGGCAAATCTGAGGAACTTTTGATGCTGCACACAAACAGGAACGTGCAAGTAAGCGTCCTGAATGTCCACAGAGCAAAGGTATTCCCCCGTTTCCATGGAGGCGATCACCGAGCACAAGGACTCCATTCGAAAATGGCGAACCCGAAGGTGATGAGAGAAAGGCCAAAAGGGCCGAAAAGGCTGAGGGCCCTTTCTGTTGAAGGTGCGTCTTGGCCTGGATTGGGGCAGAGAAGTACTTTTGCCTCCGGTGGCATCCAAAATGATCTGGTCTAGCTTGGCCCCAAAGAGTCTGGCGCCCTGGAAAGGCAGGCCAGTGAGAGATTTTTTTGGGAGCCAGATCTGCATTCCACGCCTTCAACCAAAGGAGGCGGCGAATAGCAATAATGTTGCTGTTAGCTCTTGCTGAGCAAGCAGCAGCATCCAGGGAGGCATTCAACAAATATTTATCAGCATGGGCAATTTGATCTGCTAAATCTGCTAGCTCCTCTGTGGGAGCTGCTGCCACAATGCCTCGACGGAGTATCTTGGCCCAGGTGGATATTGCTTTCGCCACCCATGAGGAGGCAAAGTTAGGGCAAAAGGAAGTGCCTGATGCCTCAAAGGCTGATTTGGCTAAGGCCTCAATCTGTCAGTCCATAGCGTCCTTGAGAGATGCCGCGTCAGGAATGGACAGGACTGTTTGAGATGCTAAACATGAAACCGGCGGGTCCACCTTAGGAGATTCTGACCATTTGCTGACGAGGTAAGGACTAAAGGATGTCCAGATGTTTTCTTCCCGGGAAGCGTTTTCTGGGATTTTCCCAGTGTCTAGAGGTAGTGATGTCAAACTCGTTGTGATTGGGAAAAAGCTTGGAAGGACGTTTTACCCGTTTGAAAGAAACGGATTGGTCCTGAGCAGTAGCATTTTCCTCCTTAATTTCGAGCATTTGCACAATAGCCGAAATAAGGCTATCTACCATGTCCTGCGTTCTAAAGGTGTGATCTGCGTCAGAGTCAGACTCTGACAGAGAGGCTAAGTCTGACCCGACTTCCGCCTCCAAGGAGGGGGAACGGGCAGAGAGGGGCACCCTTGGTGCTGCCTAATCTGAGGAAGAGCTAGACAGAGTCCGCTTCCCAGTCCTTTCTCCTGATCTGTCCCTGGGAAGGTCATGGTCAGGTGCGTGCAAATCACCGTGAGAGGTGTTCGGAGCACTGGTGGCAACAGAGAGATGCGGCATACGTTCCAGGACCTGTATCAGGGACTGTGAAATTTTGGTGAGGTCTGAAACAGATTGAGACATGGCAACGGTCAGACCTGAAACCGACTGGGACATGGCAAGGGCCCACTCATGAGGTGGGGGAGTGCTCTCATCCCGGGCGTTAGAGGAGTCCTGAGGCGCCGACATGGTGGAAGGACTGCAGGACGAGCAGAAAGGGGACGGCTGGCCTGAAGCCCACTTTCTCTTACAGCGGGCACAAGCGTAGTGAACTACCGTAGGGATATAGGCAGAAGCCCCTGCAGAATTGCGCATAGGTAGAGTCTAAGAGAATACTGCAGCAGAACGCTATGGAGGTGATACTGCTGAGGGGAGTTAACAGCCGGTCAGGGTAAGGAAAGAAGAGCCTACCAGACACCCAGCGATGCAGCAGCAGTAGCGCAGGTAACCAAGTCCCCTGTCGGAACACAGATGAGGAGGCTTCTGAGGTCCCAGAGAGAAAAGGACGCTGCGGGAGCACAAGATGGAGGCTGTGCACTCTAAGCCACGAGAAGAGCATGGGAGAGCCGGAGGGGGCGCGGCCTAACCGGAGAACAGCCCGGAGGAAGAGGGCTGTAAGGAAAAAAAAAATGTCGGACAGCGCGCGCTATGTGCAGGAAAAAGGCGCGGAATTTGAATCTGAATAGAGGAAAAGCAGGGGCTGCAGTGGCTTACTGGTGGGTGCTGCGAGGGCTTAGCGGTGTCGGGCTGAGGCCTACTACCTGTCTCTTGAATCCGGCTCATCTTCATAGCTGAGGATGACTTCAGGAGCCCTCGGGGAAGAGGGTCCTGGGAAAACAATCCTCCTTCCCACACCGTGTCCCGAAGGCGCAGAAGACGGTGTCACCCCTTAAAGGGAATCTGTCACTCCTTTTTTGAGATATCATATGATATAATTCAATTGTGTGTCACATAAGGATTCTCTTAGTACTTTTGCTTCCCCCTGACCCCGCACCTTTCATGCATAAATACCTTTTTTATATCGGTTCAGATGTATGTAAACTTCCGCTGTCCGGTCTGATGGGCGGGGCTTATTCAACTGCTCCCCCCCTCCCTGTCTTGCTCTACACAAGAAGAAATGCATAGAGCAAGACAGGGAGGGGTGGGAAGCAGGTAAATAAGCCCCGCCCAGCGGACCGGACCGAGGCAGTTTACATACATCTGAACCGATATAAAAAAGGTATTTATGCATGAAAGGTGCGGGGTCAGGGGGAAGCAAAAGTACTAATAGAATCCTTATGTGACACACAATTGAATGATATCACTATATGATATCTCAAAAAAGGGGTGACAGATTCCCTTTAAGAATTTAGGGGGAAGGCCACCACCGGTGACCGCCGTCTTCCTCTCAGCCCTCTCCGAGAAGAGGGGTGAGGAGGGGAATAGGCAAGAACTGCCACAGAGAGTCGCCCTGAAACACCCTAACGGGGGGACAGGGGACTAAGTCCTGCCAGCCGGCCCAAGAGTAGGTGATGTGGGTGACACCACACTGCTCTCTCGGTCGCTTAAATGTGGGAAAACAGGGTGAGCATTCTGCACCCTGTTACCCGACGAGCTGTATCTGAAAAATAATGGTGACAAGATTAATAACACACACAAAACCTGTAAAGAAAAAATACTGCAGATCTGGTGTTAGATCCAGGTCCGCCTCCTTCAGACACTAAGCAAAAACTGAGGTAATTTGGGCCTGTCGGTAGGTGTATACTGCTGGGGAAGAGCTAACTTTTTCTTATTTGCATAGTGTCAGCCTCCTAGCGACAGCAGCATACACCCCATGGTAACCTGTGTCCCCCAATGAAGCGAGAGAGAAAATCTGCAGGCAATTCTGCAACGTGTGCACATACCCATATTATATGCACAGCCCCTATGTATACAGCGATCAGGAAGGAAGAGACAGTAATAAACCATCTCTGCCTTTTCTGTGTGTGATCACCCTGCAAAGATGTACTAAAATGTCCGTGCATAGTCATATGTGAACTGGTGAAAATGTTGTACTTGTTGAGCGGTGTGTAAGTAGTTAAGGATGGATAACTGCTTGCAAAAGTACACGTAACAATGGCCTGACACAATGAAGCGGCACTGTGCAGCCGTGGCCAATGCTGTATGTAAAATGTTAAGTCTTAATGTGGTGGAGACTCAGTTTATGTATGCTGCCATGACATGGCCGGGACAACCCATGAAGGTCGGACTGTGTGCTGCCTACAGCCATCATATAGACTGAGCCAAGCAATAGCCGGCCAGTCTATGTGACTGCACAATTTGGCAACCTCTGATGGACTCACCTGGAATGACAATATCGCCCAATCCCAGCATGGCAAAATTACTGGCTTCAAGTCCCTTCTCCAACAGATCCTGAGGGAAAACCACTGGAAATAAAAAAAAAAGATTATGGGATAAGAATATGCAATATCTGTAAAAATAATAAATGGGTTGGGCTGCTACTCACACTTTATTGGTGCTTCAAAGGACTTGGCCACAGTTACCATGACATTGGTCCCAAAAACCTTAAAAAAATGAAATTGAATTAAAAGAAAAAACTGATGTAAGTTAGTAAAGTGAGGTTATTTCCCTTATTCTGCATTCTTAAGTTCTCCCAGACTTACCCAAAAAATGTCATATATGAAGAGCCCCCCCAGCAGAATGCAGCCGGTACTGACGTTGTTCAGGTGCAAAAGCTCCACACCGTTAAGGGCAAATGCCAACCCAAATAGATTATTGGCAATCCAGTGCTGGGGAGAAAACATGGAGAAAAGTGGTCAGATTGGAAGATAAAATATATATGTTGTCTTACACAAGGAGCTCCTCACCTTCTTCAGGAGGTACCAGACCCCGACCACTCCACTGATGACCAGACACACCAAGTCCCGGGTATCAAACTCATAATTTATAACCTCTGCAGGAAGAAGGTGTATAACGTGAGCGGATCAATAATCACCTCTGTACAGAATAACCCAAAAGTGATTATGAAGGCGCCCCCTAGCTGCCCACTGGCACAGGGCACTCACCTTCTTTACTCTCTCCGGAGCCCTGAGTGAAGAGCAGCTGATACTGTTTGTTGGGGAAGTTCTCTGGGAACAGTCTGTTCATGGCCGGACTGAGGGAAGAAAAAAGGTTAACAAACACAGAAAGAACGGTGTTAATAATCCATGACCGACCTGAGAGGAGAAAAAAAGAGAGGGAAGGAGAATAAAAAGGAAGATTAGTGGGATCATACAGTCTTTTGTGAATAAAGTAAAAAATATTCTAAAATGAAAACTTCTACAACTTTCCAACGAACTTTGTGGAATAATTCTTTGCAAGATTTCAGTCAATGAATGAATATAAAGATCCTGGTAACATTCAAAGCAAAATATCCTGGACGGAGCCGAAACTTCTCACAGTAAAGGTCCCATTCACATTATGTCTTTACTCATGTGATATGTGACCACAGGGATCTACCGTGACCCTCATGGCCATTTGCAGGTGAATGATACATAAGGGTCATTTAGGCACGTATAATAAATTGATCCATAGCCTGCCCCATTTACACTGGAAGGAGGCTTATTTGGCCTCCGTTCTGCAGGACGTTGTAGTTTTTCTTTCTGGCGGTGCAATTCTAAGAAGTGGCATCCAACTCAAAGCATAAAAAAACTTAAAAAAATAAGTACCATGCAGAATACATTTTTTTTTTACCCTTTCCCAACCTGGCTATTTTCCACTCTTGCGCTTCCGTTTTTCTCCTACTCTTTTTCCAAGAACCTGTAACTTTTTTAATTTTTCCGTCAGTTTAGCTGCATGAGGGCTCGTTTTTCACAAAACAACTTGTACTTTTTTTTTTTTATCGTGTGATGTTCTGGAAAGCGGGACAAAATTCCAAGTGTGGCAAAATACAATAAAAAAGTGCAAATTTTTATATATATATATTTTTACAGCTTTCATTGTATGGTGGAAATGACAATATATATGCTGTATTTAATTGCCGCAATGCTGGCTCCTACCTGCCCTTTTAAATTTGTAGGCTGTTAGCCCAGGAGAGACATGTTTGATAACTATTAGGTTTAAGGTCCCATCAGAGAGAGGTCGCCTTATCAAGGCTGATGGGCTCTCAAGAATTGGCCATTTTATGTACTAACTACCTTCATTTTTAGAAGAGCATTCTATATAGCAGTAAAGAAGCTCAAATGTCATATATTCAACGTTTGCCTACATCTTAGCTCTTTAAGAAGCTACTGTATTCTTTTCTTTGTATAAACGAACTCACAATGTGATTCTCCATGTCAGAACAAATTATGGAGATACCAAACAAGCAGATGCATTTTGGTTTTATTTAAGTGACATTTTTTTTTTTTAATTTGTAAAAAAAAAAAAAAATTGATTGTGTGGCCATTTTTTGAGAGCCGTAACGTTTTCACTTTTGGTCCATTTTTTTTGCACTGATGAGCGGATGGAAAAAAATACGCAATTCTGACATTTCGGCAAGTGGATAAAATTATGGGTTCCTACAGGCGACATGTTTGCACATTATGGCATCCGTCCAATAAACGTATTTGATGCAATTCATGTTTAAAGATAGGAAACAACGCATGGAGAAAAGATCCTATCAGCGACATCCAGGAAAGTGTCAGGTCATTGTCGGCCCTGTAAAATTCTGTTCTTTATTTATCCTGACATCTTACACGTAGCAACACTTTTGCTATACTAAAAGCCTTTCTCAAGATGTTAGGATAAATTAATACGGGACTCTGGACGGTCAATACCCTCACACTTTCCTTGTGTTCTGCTGGTGCGGCCATGAACGGATCCATTGGGACAAGCCCTAGATACATCTGTAAAACAGACAAGTCATGAAAAGGTGTAAAAACGCCACCCTGTACTTAATGTACCGCCATATGTGATGTAGGCCTACTCTAAGTATAGCAATCTTATTTCCTTACAACCTTAATTTGCTCACCTTATTGTGTGCGCCAAAGCCAGGACCCCCAGTATGAAGAAATACACAGACAGTAAGAGGTTAATATATTCTTGGGAGAAGATCTGAGGGTGGAAAAAAAAGTTACATTTAAACAAAGGACAAAACCAAATTGTATTCCCAAAAAGGAGTAAGGATTTCAAATGCTGAATTCGCAAGATGACAAATTTATATGTAGAACCATCTTAAAGATTACGACTTATAACCCCCCTTCCCAGCAGACTCAACATAACTGCAAGTTCAGGTCAGGGAATACACATAGGGCTCACAAAATGAGCAAGGGCCGTACAGGACAGGAGCCAGCTGTGTTATACAGCCAAAATCAGATCTAATAGCAGCGATCAGAGCCAGACTCAGATTGCTGCTGTTTAACCATTTCGTTGCTGCTGGCCATCATTTTCAGCAGCATTCAAATAGTTTTCCAGCTGTTTGTGAGTGTACACATGAGCACAACAGACCCCCACAACGCGATCACAAAATGACAATGGGTTACCCAGTGGAGCCCCAAAATACAAGCTCTCATACAACTGTATTAACAGATTTAAAATGTTATTTTATTTTTCTAAACTTTACCCCACCTGGAAATTTTTCTTGCCTTTTTTCACTGATGTTTCTGCAATGATAATGAACACACCCACTTGACCAATGCAGCCAATCACTGGTCTTCATATTCTCGAGCGTCACTACTGTCAACTGACACCATTAGGGACTACGGTAGCGATGGCTCTTTATGAACTTTCCAGCTAAATCTCTGACAAGCCATAAAGGGATTTCCATGACTGGACGACCCTGTATTAATGTGGGAGAAGCGAGGTAACCATGATTGAGGTAGCTGATTGGCTGCAGCGCCCTGGATTTGATGCCAGATCAGTGAACATGGAGGAGCCGCACTAGTCTTGGAGGTATCTTTCGGAGCCTAAGAGGCCAGAAGTAAACAAGCTCTGTGCAGACCACTGTGGTCATGTGACAGACAAGAAGGACGTGATGTCATAAGTCACTGTCACCTCACTGACCGCACGGACATGATGTCACAGGGTCATCTGTGGCCCTGCACTCGCTCTCCACTGACAGGATGGGTGGGCACCACGTAAAGCTGTGAGGGGCATCACTATCCTGTACATGGATCAGGGGCACGTCGTCCTTGTAACCACAGTATGTACCCAGGGGCCACACATACCTTAAAAAACAGGTACAGACCAAAGAGGGTGCAGCTGGCAATGATGGGGAACCTGGCGGCGTCCCTGCTGGTGATGGTTTCTGGCATGTCTGATGAATTCTGCAGGAAAAACAACCACCATGATTTGGGCACTGCCAGCCACAGAGACCATTCACACCCTGCGTTTCCACACCCAGCTGCCTCACCTTGCCCCGGGCACAGCTGACGCTTCTCATCGCACCAAAGAAGATGGGCAGCAGCGCCATCCCCAGCAGACTGGCGTACGCCAGCGCCGTCCCCTCAGGAGAGCTCCCCAGCCTCCCGGTGCCGTTCACTGCTGCGTCACTCTCATTGTGCAGAGCCGCGGGCTCCAGCTCCGCCATGTCCGAGATGTCGCTGCTTCGTGAGGATTAACAGCGAACGGACCGGTAAGGACACGTTACCAAAAGCTGCCGGAAGTGACGTACAAAACTTGCGACAGAGCGTAGCCTTCACTTCCTTAACGACCAGGCGCGCTGTATCCAAGGGGAGGAGCTTACAGGGCAAAGTCAGAGCTTTTCCCCGCCCACAATAGACGGCCCGCCCAGCTAACATAGCCGCAAGTGATGAGAAATAATAATGCAGAAACATGAGCACAGGGAATATGGTGTTATATCCTTGTACATAGCGGCAGTATTATGGTAGTTATATCCTTGTACATAGCGGCAGTATTATGGTAGTTATATTCTTGTACATAGGGAGCAGTATTATAGTAGTTATATTCTTGTACATAGGGGGAAGTATTATAGTAGTTATATTCTTGTACATAGGGGGCAGTATTATAGTAGTTATATTCTAGTACATAGGAGGCAGTATTATAGTAATTATATTCTTGTACATAGGGGGCAGTATTATAGTAGTTATATTCTTGTACATAGGGAGCAGTATTATAGTAGTTATATTCTTGTACATAGGGGGCAGTATTATAGTAGTTATATTCTTGTACATAGGGGGCAGTATTATAGTAGTTATATTCTTGTACATGGGGGACAGTATTATAGTAGTTATATTCTTGTACATAGGGGGCAGTATTATAGTAGTTATATTCTTGTACATAGGGGCAGTATTATAGTAGTTATATTCTTGTACATAGGGGGCAGTACTATAGTAGTTATATTCTTGTACATAGGGGGCAGTATTATAGTAGTTATATTCTTGTACATAGGGGGCAGTATTATAGTAGTTATATTCTTGTACATAGGGGCAGTATTATAGTAGTTATATTCTTGTACATAGGGGGCAGTATTATAGTAGTTATATTCTTGTACATAGGGGGCAGTATTATAGTAGTTATATTCTTGTACATAGGGGGCAGTACTATAGTAGTTATATTCTTGTACATAGGGGGCAGTATTATAGCAGTTATAGTCTTGTACATAGGGGGCAGTATTATAGTAGTTATATTCTTGTACATAGGGGGCAGTATTATAGTAGTTATATTCTTGTACATAGGGGCAGTATTATAGTAGTTATATTCTTGTACATAGGGGGCAGTACTATAGTAGTTATATTCTTGTACATAGGGGGCAGTATTATAGCAGTTATAGTCTTGTACATAGGGGGCAGTATTATAGTAGTTATATTCTTGTACATAGGGGGCAGTATTATAGCAGTTATAGTCTTGTACATGGGGGACAGTATTATAGTAGTTATATTCTTGTACATAGGGGGCAGTATTATAGTAGTTATATTCTTGTACATAGGGGCAGTATTATAGTAGTTATATTCTTGTACATAGGGGGCAGTATTATAGTAGTTATATTCTTGTACATAGGGAGCAGTATTATAGTAGTTATATTCTTGTACATAGGGGGAAGTATTATAGTAGTTATATTCTTGTACATAGGGGCAGTATTATAGTAGTTATATTCTTGTACATAGGGAGCAGTATTATAGTAGTTATATTCTTGTACATAGGGGGCAGTATTATAGTAGTTATATTCTTGTACATAGGGGGCAGTATTATAGTAGTTATATTCTTGTACATGGGGGACAGTATTATAGTAGTTATATTCTTGTACATAGGGGGCAGTATTATAGTAGTTATATTCTTGTACATAGGGGCAGTATTATAGTAGTTATATTCTTGTACATAGGGGGCAGTACTATAGTAGTTATATTCTTGTACATAGGGGGCAGTATTATAGTAGTTATATTCTTGTACATAGGGGGCAGTATTATAGTAGTTATATTCTTGTACATAGGGGCAGTATTATAGTAGTTATATTCTTGTACATAGGGGGCAGTATTATAGTAGTTATATTCTTGTACATAGGGGGCAGTATTATAGTAGTTATATTCTTGTACATAGGGGCAGTATTATAGTAGTTATATTCTTGTACATAGGGGGCAGTACTATAGTAGTTATATTCTTGTACATAGGGGGCAGTATTATAGCACTTATAGTCTTGTACATAGGGGGCAGTATTATAGTAGTTATATTCTTGTACATAGGGGGCAGTATTATAGCAGTTATAGTCTTGTACATGGGGGACAGTATTATAGTAGTTATATTCTTGTACATAAGGGGCAGTATTATAGTAGTTATATTCTTGTACATAGGGGCAGTATTATAGTAGTTATATTCTTGTACATAGGGGGCAGTATTATAGTAGTTATATTCTTGTACATAGGGGGCAGTATTATAGTAGTTATATTCTTGTACATAGGGGCAGTATTATAGTAGTTATATTCTTGTACATAGGGGGCAGTACTATAGTAGTTATATTCTTGTACATAGGGGGCAGTATTATAGCAGTTATAGTCTTGTACATAGGGGGCAGTATTATAGTAGTTATATTCTTGTACATGGGGGCAGTATTATACTAGTTATATTCTTGTACATAGGGGGCAGTATTATGGTAGTTATATTCCTGTACATAGGGAGCAGTATTATAGTATAGTCTTGTACATAGGAGGCAGTATTATAGTAGTTATATTCTTGTACATAGGGGCAGTATTATAGTAGTTATATTCTTGTACATAGGGGCAGTATTATAGTAGTTATATTCTTGTACATAGGGGGCAGTACTATAGTAGTTATATTCTTGTACATAGGGGGCAGTATTATAGCAGTTATAGTCTTGTACATAGGGGGCAGTATTATAGTAGTTATATTCTTGTACATGGGGGCAGTATTATACTAGTTATATTCTTGTACATAGGGGGCAGTATTATGGTAGTTATATTCCTGTACATAGGGAGCAGTATTATAGTATAGTCTTGTACATAGGAGGCAGTATTATAGTAGTTATATTATTGTACATAGGGGGCAGTATTATAGTAGTTATAGTCTTGTACATAGGAGCAGTATTATAGTACTTATATTCTTGTACATAGAGGGCAGTATTATAGTACTTATATTCTTGTACATAGGGGCAGAATTATAGTAGTTATATTCTTGCACATAGGGGGCAGTACTATAGTAGTTATATTCTTGTACATAGGGGGCAGTATTATAGCAGTTATAGTCTTGTACATAGGGGGCAGTATTATAGTAGTTATATTCTTGTACATAGGGGGCAGTATTATGGTAGTTATATTCCTGTACATAGGGAGCAGTATTATAGTATAGTCTTGTACATAGGTGGCAGTATTATAGTAGTTATATTCTTGTACATAGGAGCAGTATTATAGTAGTTATATTCTTATACATAGGGAGCAGTATTATAGTAGTTATTTTCTTGTACATAGGGGCAGTATTATGGTAGTTATATTCCTGTACATAGGGAGCAGTATTATAGTATAGTCTTGTGCATAGGAGGCAGTATTATAGTAGTTATATTCTTGTACATAGGAGCAGTATTATAGTAGTTATAGTCTTGTACATAGGAGGCAGTATTATAGTAGTTATAGTCTTGTACATAGGAGGCAGTATTATAGTAGTTCTATTCTTGTACATAGGGGGCAGTGTTATATTCTTGTACATAGGAGGCAGTATTATAGTAGTTATAGTCTTGTACATAGGGGCAGTATTATAGTAGCTATATTCTTGTACATAGGAGCACTATTATAGTAGTTATAGTCTTGTACATAGGAGCAGTATTATAGTAGTTATATTCTTGTAGATAGGGGCAGTATTATAGCAGTTATATTCTTGTACATAGGGAGCAGTATTATAGTAGTTATAGTCTTGTACATAGGAGCAGTATTATAGTAGTTATATTCTTGTACATAGGAGCAGTATTATAGTAGTTATATTCTTATACATAGGGAGCAGTATTATAGTAGTTATATTCTTGTACATAGGGGGTAGTATTATAGTAGTTATATTCTTGTACATAGGAGGCAGTATTATAGTAGTAATAGTCTTGTACATAGGGGCAGTATTAGGGTATGTGTACACGCTGCGGATTCCGCTGCGTTTCCGCAGCGTTTTTGGCTGCTGCGGACCCGCAGCAGTTTTAGCTGCGGTGTACAGTACCATTCAAATGAATGGTAAAAAAATAACGCTGTGTAGACGTTGCGGAAAAATCAGCGCGGATTTGCTGCGGTTTTGAAACCGCAGAAAGAAGTGACATGTCAATTCTTTCTGCGGAATCCGCAGCGGGTTCCTATCTCCACCATTGTGGAGATGGTGAATCCGCAGGACCAAACCGCAGTCAAAACCGCAGATAATCCGCAGGTCTTTTGACCTGCAGTTTATCTGCGGTTTTTGCAAAATCCGTGCGGATTAATCCGCAGCGGATTCCGCAGCATCTGCACACACCCTTATAGTAGCTATATTCTTGTACATAGGAGCACTATTATAGTAGTTGTATCCTTGTACATAGGGGGCAGTGTCACGGGGTCCTTCTCTGGTATCACACAATCAACAGAGCAAGCGAAGAGTGACCAATTCCAAGACCTTTATTCAGGCAAAAATACGAAAAGGTCCATATTCAGTCCACCACACAAAGGATAAGATAGTCCAGAATGAGAATGCAGTCCAGTATCAGGATAAAATGTCCAGGGAAACGAGATTCCACAACTCTAGCACCAGAGGATAACAAATGGGTCTCTCTCTGAAATGCAGCCTTTTCACCATCTTGTCTCTACCGCAACTGACTTGTCTAGCTGCCGTTCTTCCCCCCACCCCCTTCCTTGTCCAGGGGTAGTCAAACAAGTTGCCTCCCAGAAGAGAACAAAGGGCCTTAGGGATTAAAGCACTACAGGGTGTCATCAAGAGACAGATACAGTGAGGCTGTAGACTTACAATGTAATAAGAAAAACACTATGAAAATAACTGGAATTGTTAAAAATAGGAATATACAAAACATAACATCCACATAACATATCACACCATCACAACCTCTCCCCCCCCATAATAAGTGAGCACGCCATGAGGTCTACACAGACCTCTGGCCTGCTAACTTTAGTCCACATTGCTCAGTTATTTATAATTCCTTGTACAGTGGCAGGGGTAGGTCGGCCTGGGGAGCCTATGGTTCTTCTTGTCGAGACAGTCCATCGGCATTCTGGTGCTGGCTTCCCCGCTTGTATTGGATGGAGAAGCTGTAGGGTTGTAAGGACAAGATCCACCGCAGCAATCTTCCATTGTCCCCTGATACGCGATTCAGCCATGTGAGGGGGTTGTGGTCTGTAACAATTGTAAAGTCTCTGCCATACAAGTAGGGCTGCAATTTTTTTAGCGCCCATACGATGGCAAGGCACTCCTTTTCAATAGTGGCATAGGCAACTTCCCGATCCAGTAGTTTCCGACTGGCAAAAGCAACAGGATGTTCTTCTCCGGTGGTGTTCACTTGGCTATGTACTGCCCCAATCCCAAAGGTGGATGCATCTGTCTGCACGAGGAACCTGCATTTATAATCCGGGGCAGCCAAGACAGGACCAGTGACGAGGGCAGTCTTTAACGCTGAAAAGGCATCCTCGCATGCCGTCGTCCACGTCACATTCCTAGGCATGTTCTTGCAGGTCAGGTCGGTTAGGGGCTTGGCCAAGGTGCTGAAATTAGAAACAAATTTGCGATAGTAACCAGCAGTTCCTAAAAAGTACCTGCTTTTTAGTCTGGGGTCTACACCAGTTGCTAATGGCTTCCACCTTGGCAGGCTCAGGCCTTAGTGTCCCACCCCCTACTCTATGCCCGAGGTACTGCACCTCAGCCATCCCTATTTGGCACTTATCAGGGCGAATGGTCAGTCCTGCAGTAAGGATACAGTCCAGCACTATGCCAAAGTGTTTAAGATGTTCCTCCCAGGTTGTGCTAAAAATGGCAATGTCGTCTAAGTAAGCACAGGCAAAGTCCTGACATTGTTGTAACAGTCGATCCACCAGTCTCTGGAAAGTAGCGGGGGCAGTTTTCATCCCAAAGGGCATTCCCAGGAACTCATAAAGTCCAAATGGAGTAATGAAGGCTGAGCGCTCCCGAGCGTCCTCCGTTAGGGGTATCTGCCAGTACCCCTTGCTCAAGTCTAACGTGGTCACAAATTGGGCACTGGCCAGACGATCCAATAGGTCATCAATCCTGGGCATGGGATAAGCATCACTCTTGGTGGCATCATTTAGTCGTCTGTAATCAACGCAGAATCGTGTTGTACCATCCTTCTTGGGGACCAGGACGACAGGAGAGGCCCAAGAACTGTGAGATGGCTGAATAACTCCCAGTTGTTTCATCTCCTCCAGTTCGTTCTTTATCATGCCTTGAACAGCCTCTGGAACCCGGTAGGCAGCCTGCTGGATGGGGCGTTGTCCGGGGGTTTCCACATGGTGACTGGTGAGAGTAGTCTTCCCCGGCTTTGAGGAGAAAGCAGCAGTCCTCGGCCTTAGTACGGCGACAATATCATTCTTTTGTATATCCGATAAATGGGAGCCCAGGGGCACTTGTTCCAGTGATCCTCCCGCTTGGGCAACCTGGAGGAGATCTGGGAGATACTCGTCGTCGGCGGTATCACTAGGGGGGTGGCAGACAGCTAGAACAAACTTCACATGCCACAAATGCAAGCTTGTGTCCCTGTTGGAGGAAAAGTTGCAAAATCTCGAAGAGAGGTTGGCTACGTTGAAGATCATTAAGGAAGGTGAAGAGTTCTTGGACAGAGCAGAATTATCTCTTCATGTTACAGAAAGAGAAGAAATTCGAAGTGTACCTGAAGAAACAGAGGAATGGAGACATGTGACCCAGAGAAGCAGGAGGATCAGGAGGCAGTCAGCACCCATACTGCTCAGAAACCAGTACCAGGCTCTCACGCAGGAAAATGATGAAGAAATACATCAGGATAAGACTTTGCCAACAAACAGCAACCTTGTACGCCTTCAGAGTCCTCCTGGATGGAGAAAGAAAAATGTTGTGAAGAAGAAACGGAGAGTGGTGGTCATGGGGGATTCCCTGTTGAGAGGAACAGAGGCCGCTATCTGCAGACCGGATATAACTTCAAGAGAAATGTGCTGTCTTCCAGGTGCAAAAATTAAAGATGTGTCTGACAGGATATCAGGACTCTTCAGACCTACAGATGACTACCCATTCCTGCTACTACATGTGGGGACAAATGACACAACAAGAAACGACCTGGAAACCATCTGCAGAGACTTTGAAGACTTAGGCAAGAAAGTGAAAGAACTGGGAGCGCAGGTGGTCTTCTCTTCCATCCTCCCAGTGGATGGCCATGGACCAAGGAGGTGGAATAAGATTCTGCAGGTGAACAACTGGCTACGTCGATGGTGCCGTCAGCAACGATTTGGATTTCTGGATCACGGAGTGAACTACTTATACGATGGACTACTTGCTAGAGATGGGGTGCACCTTACGAAGACTGGAAAGCATGTATTTGGAAGTCGCCTTGCTACACTTGTAAGGAGAGCTTTAAACTAGAACAACATGGGAAGGGAAGCAAAAGACCAGAAAAAGCCATACACCTGACAAATGCTATTGAGAACTCTGCTAATAGAAGTGGAAAGGAAGAACAAAGACGAAAGAATCTAATTAATAAAAATATTGGAGAAAGAGAAACCAATCACAAACTAAAATGTTTCTATACTAATGCACAAAGCATGGGCAACAAACAAGGAGAATTGGAACTACTAACACAGGAAAAGAAATATGATGTCATTGGAATCACTGAAACTTGGTGGGACGATACACATGATTGGAATACAAGACTAGAAGGATACAACTTATTTGCAAGAAACAGACTTGATAAACGAGGAGGGGGTGTTGCATTGTATGTTAGAAACGCGTATATCTGCACAGAGATTGAAGCTTCAGAGACTGGGAGTTCTGTGGAAACTGTTTGGGTAAGAATACAAGGACAGAACAATGGAAAGGACACCATTGTAGGCATTTACTACAGGCCGCCTGTGCAAGCTGAAGATATGGATGAACTCTTTATGCATCAAATGGCCAAGTTCTCCAAAAAATATGACATAGTTGTCATGGGAGATTTCAACTATCCAGACATTTGTTGGGAATCTCTCTCAGGCAAAACTAACAGGTCAAGGAAATTCTTATCCTCTCTTGCTGAGAACTTTATCTTCCAAAAGGTAGGGGAGAAAACAAGGGGAACTGCTACCTTGGATCTAATCCTTATAAACAGGGAGGAAATGGTTGAGGAGGTAAAAGTGGCTGGAACCCTAGGAGGTAGCGACCATGCTATTTTAGAATTTTGGATAACTAGAGGCGGAAGACCTGTGAAGACTCAGACGTCAAGGTTAGATTTCAGAAAGGCAGATTTTAAGGGATTCAGAAAGATAATTGGAGGGATCCAATGGCTGGATATCCTTAAAGACAAAAATGTCCAGGAAGGATGGGAAATCTTGAAAAATGAAATTTTCAAAGCACAGTTGTTAACAATTCCGAAAAGAGGGAAGAATAGGAAGCATTTAAGGAAACCAGGATGGGTGAACACAGAACTTAAGCACATGCTAAAAAGGAAGAAAAAAATGTTTATAAAATGGAAAGAGGGAGGCATATCTAAAGAAGAATATAATGCTGTCTGCAGAATCTGCAGGGCACAAATCAGATTAGCTAAAGCTGAAAATGAATTGAGGCTTGCAAGAGATGTCAAAAGCAATAATAAAGGATTTTGGGGATATGTCAAAAGTAAAAGAAAAGTCAAAGATGCTATAGGATTTTTACAGGATGAAAATGATGAAATGGTAAGACAGGATGTTGAGAAGGCTGAACTTTTAAATTCCTATTTTGCATCTGTTTTCTCTCAGAAAGGAAATGTAACACCAACTGTTATTCACTGTCCTATTAAGGGAATAGAAGAATCCAGGATATCTATAAACAGAAAGATAGTGAGGAAACACTTAGCTAACCTAAATGAATTCAAGTCTCCAGGTCCAGATGAATTACACCCCAGAGTACTGAAGGAGATAGCAGAAGAAATTTCTGAACCACTCTCCATAATCTTTGAAAATTCTTGGAGAACAGGAGAAGTGCCAGAAGACTGGAGAAGAGCAAATGTTGTTCCTATCTTCAAAAAGGGGAAGAAGGTGGACCCAGGCAACTATAGGCCAGTGAGTCTGACTTCTATACCAGGAAAGATCTTTGAACAAATTATTAAACAACATTTAAGTCAATACCTGGATAAGAATGAAGTGATCAATCAGAGTCAGCATGGGTTTGTAACTAATAAGTCATGTCAGACTAACTTAATTTCCTTCTATGACGGTATCACTGATTGGGTGGATCAAGGAAATGCTGTAGATATAGTATATCTTGACTTCAGCAAAGCATTTGACAAAGTCTCTCATACAATCCTTATTGAAAAAATGACTAAGTATGGAATGGACAAGGCAACTGTTAGGTGGATTCATAGCTGGCTTAGTGATCGGACCCAAAGAGTGGTCGTAAATGGCTGCACATCCAGTTGGAAGAATGTCTCAAGTGGGGTACCACAGGGCTCTGTCCTGGGCCCTGTATTGTTCAACATCTTTATCAACGATTTAGATGAAGGAATTGAGGGTAAACTGATTAAATTTGCTGATGACACAAAGCTAGGAGGGATAGCTAATACTAGAGAAGAGAGAGAGAGGATTCAAAAAGATTTAAATAAACTGGAGAAGTGGGCAGTAACTAACAGAATGGTTTTTAACAGGGAGAAATGCAAAGTACTACATCTGGGCAATAAAAATGAAAAAAGCATATATAGAATGGGAGGAATAGGGCTAAGTGACAGCACATGTGAAAAAGACTTGGGTATACTAATAGATCACAGACTGAATATGAGTCAACAGTGTGATGCAGCAGCAAAAAAGGCAAATGCAGTTCTAGGATGTATTAACAGAAGCATACAGTCTAGATCACGTGAAGTCATTATTTCCCTCTACTCCTCTTTGGTCAGACCTCATCTGGAATATTGTGTCCAGTTTTGGGCACCACATTTTAAAAAAGACATCAACTAACTGGAGCAAGTTCAGAAAAGAGCGACCAGAATGGTGACCGGTCTGCAAACCCTGTCTTATGAGGAAAGGTTGCAGGATTTGGGAATGTTTAGTTTGCAAAAGAGAAGACTGAGAGGAGACTTAATTGCTGTCTACAAATATCTAAAGGGCTGTCACATTGTAGAAGGATCAACTTTATTCTCATTTGCACAAGGAAAGACTAGAAGCAATGGGATGAAACTGAATGGGAGGAGACACAGATTAGATATTAGAAGAAATTTTTTGACAGTTAGAGTGATCAATGAGTGGAACAGGCTGCCACGAGAAGTGGTGAGTTCTCCTTCAATGGAAGTCTTCAAACAGAGGCTGGACAGACATCTGACTGGGATGATTTAGCGAATCCTGCTTTGAGCAGGGGGTTGGACCAGATGGCCCAGGAGGTCCCTTCCAACTCTACGATTCTATGATTCTATGATTCTAACAGGCAGAGATCGGTCGTGGTAGTCTTTCAGCATGTTAATGTGGACGGTTTTCTGTCGTCGACCACTAGAGTCCAGGGCAATAACATAGTGTCATTAATTTTCTTGACAACCTGATAAGGGCCTTCCCACACTGCTTGAAGCTTGTTGGCAGGGGAAGCAGTAATCATGAGCACTTGCTGTCCTTCCATAAATTCCCGGTTCCTGGCATTACGGTCATACCAGGTTTTTTGTCTGGACTGGGCCATTCGCTGATGTTCTTTAGCCAAGGTAGCTAGCTGGGCGAGACGGTCTCTGAGCTCTAGAACATAGGGAACGATGGGCATTCCGGTATCTGAGATGTCTCCCTCCAAATGTTCTTTCAGAAGAGTGAGAGGCCCACGAACCTTCCGGCTAAACAGTAGTTCGAAGGGAGAAAACCCTGTGGACTCTTGGGGAACCTCCCGATAGGCGAAGAGGAGATGTGGCAGGTACTTTTCCCAGTCTTTCAACGTCATCAAAAGCCCTCAGCATATTTTTAGGGTTCCATTTAAGCGTTCACATAGTCTGTTGGTCTGCGGGTGGTATGGGGTGGTGCGAATGGCTCGAACACCACAGGTATGCCATAGGGACTGGACCAGATCTGACATGAACTGAGTGCCTTGATCCGACAATATTTCACTAGGAAACCCTACCCGGGTAAAGATGGTAACAAGGGCCTCGGCTACCTTTACTGCTGTAATACTGGACAGGGCCACAGCTTCAGGATACCTAGTGGCATAGTCCACCACGGTCAGGATATATTTTTTCCCCGACCTGCTGGGGTGGGCCAGAGGACCTATGATGTCGACGGCTACACGTTGAAATGGTTCCTCAATTATGGGCAGGGATTGCAGGGGTACCTTATGTTGAGCTCCTGGATGCCGCATTCGCTGGCACACATCACAGGTGCGGCAATAATGGGCTACCGACTGCGAGACGCCCGGCCAGTAAAAACTTTGGGTGAGTCTCTTTTCAGTCCTTTTTCTCCCTTGATGCCCAGCCAAGGGGATGTCATGGGCCAGTTGAAGTAGCTGTGCGCTGTACTTCTGAGGGACAATGAGTTGCCTGGTCGTTGCGTCAGGGTTGCCCTGGTCACTGCCCCTTGTTACACGATAATACTGTCCGTTTTCTCGAGTGAAGCCATCCCCATATCTCCCATGTGCCCAGTTTCTGCCTTTCGCCTAAGGGCTGCTAAGGTAGTGTCACCCTCTATTTCTCTCCTAAACTCCTCTCTGTCCCAAGACTCTCCCAATGTAGTAGCAGCGAAAGTATTGCTTACCGACTCTGATGCGGTTCGTGGTGGTTGCTCCCCGGTGGGGTTCGGATGACATAGTGCTTGAATCATAGAATCATAGAGTTGGAAGGGACCTCCTGGGCCATCTGGTCCAACCCCCTGCTCAAAGCAGGATTCGCTAAATCATCCCAGTCAGATGTCTGTCCAGCCTCTGTTTGAAGACTTCCATTGAAGGAGAACTCACCACTTCTCGTGGCAACTTTTTCCACTCATTGATCACTCTAACTGTCAAAAAGTTTTTTCTAATATCTAATCTGTGTCTCCTCCCATTCAGTTTCATCCCATTGCTTCTAGTCTTTCCTTGTGCAAATGAGAATAAAGTTGATCCTTCTACAATGTGACAGCCCTTTAGATATTTGTAGACAGCTATTAAGTCTCCTCTCAGTCTTCTCTTTTGCAAACTAAACAATCCCAAATCCTGCAACCTTTCCTCATAAGACAGGGTTTGCAGACCGGTCACCATTCTGGTTGCTCTTTTCTGAACTTGCTCCAGTTTGTTGATGTCTTTTTTAAAATGTGGTGCCCAAAACTGGACACAATATTCCAGATGATGTCTGACCAAAGAGGAGTAGAGGGAAATAATGACTTCACGTGATCTAGACTGTATGCTTCTGTTAATACATCCTAGAATTGCATTTGCCTTTTTTGCTGCTGCATCACACTGTTGACTCATATTCAGTCTGTGATCTATTAGTATACCCAAGTCTTTTTCACATGTGCTGTTGCTTAGGCCTATTCCTCCCATTCTGTATATGCTTTTTTCATTTTTATTGCCCAGATGTAGTACTTTGCATTTTTCCCTGTTAAAAACCATTCTGTTAGTTGCTGCCCACTTCTCCAGTTTATTTATATCTTTTTGAATCCTCTCTCTCTCTTCTCTAGTATTAGCTATCCCTCCTAACTTTGTGTCATCAGCAAATTTAATCAGTTTACCCTCAATTCCTTCATCTAAATCATTGATAAAGATGTTGAACAATACAGGGCCTAGGACAGAGCCCTGTGGTACCCCACTTGAGACATTCTTCCAACTGGATGTGCAGCCATTTACGACCACTCTCTGGGTCCGATCACTAAGCCAGTTATGAATCCACCTAACAGTTGCCTTGTCCATTCCATACATAGTCATTTTTTCAGTAAGGATTGTATGAGATACTTTGTC
This sequence comes from Dendrobates tinctorius, assembly GCF_039654945.1. Taxonomy (NCBI): domain Eukaryota; kingdom Metazoa; phylum Chordata; class Amphibia; order Anura; family Dendrobatidae; genus Dendrobates; species Dendrobates tinctorius. The sequence goes on along the minus strand of NW_027361733.1, from coordinate 24,072,209 downwards.
AAATGCTTTGCTGAAGTCAAGATATACTATATCTACAGCATTTCCTTGATCCACCCAATCAGTGATTCCGTCATAGAAGGAAATTAAGTTAGTCTGACATGACTTATTAGTTACAAACCCATGCTGACTCTGTTTAATCACTACATTCTTATCCAGGTACTGACATACATGTTGTTTAATAATTTGTTCAAAGATCTTTCCTGGTATAGAAGTCAGACTCACCTGCCTATAGTTCCCTGGGTCCACCTTCTTCCCCTTTTTGAAGATAGGAACAACATTTGCTCTTCTCCAGTCTTCTGGGACTTCTCCTGTTCTCCAAGAATTTTCAAAGATTATGGAGAGGGGTTCAAAAATTTCTTCTGTTATCTCCTTCAGTACTCTGGGGTGTAATTCATCTGGACCTGGAGACTTGAATTCATTTAGGTTAGCTAACTGTTTCCTCACTATCTTTCTGTTTATAGATATCCTGGATTCTTCTATTCCCTTAATAGGACAGTGAAGAACAGTTGGTGTTACATTTCCTTTCTGAGAGAAAACAGATGCAAAATAGGAATTTAAAAGTTCGGCTTTCTCAACATCCTATCTTACCATTTCATCATTTTCATCCTGTAAAAATCCTATAGCATCTTTGACTTTTCTTTTACTTTTGACATATCCCCAAAATCCTTTATTATTGCTTTTGACATCTCTTGCAAGCCTCAATTCATTGTCAGCTTTAGCTAATCTGATTTGTGCCCTGCAGGTTCTGCAGACAGCATTATATTCTTCTTTAGATATGCCTCCCTCTTTCCATTTTATAAACATTTTTTTCTTCCTTTTTAGCATGTGCTTAAGTTCTGTGTTCATCCATCCTGGCTTCCTTAAATGCTTCCTATTCTTCCCTCTTTTTGGAATTGTTAACAATTGTGCTTTGAGAATTTCATTTTTCAAGATTTCCCATCCTTCCTGGACATTTTTGTCTTTAAGGATATCCAGCCATTGGATCCCTCCAGTTCTCTTTCTGAATCCCTTAAAATCTGCCTTTCTGAAATCTAACCTTGACGTCTGAGTCTTCACAGGTCTTCCTCCTCTAGTTATCCAAAATTCTAAAATAGCATGGTCGCTACCTCCTAGGGTCCCAGCCACTTTTACCTCCTCAACCATTTCCTCCCTGTTTATAAGGATTAGATCCAAGAAAGCAGTTCCCCTTGTTTTCTCCCCTACCTTTTCGAAGATAAAGTTGTCAGCAAGAGAGGATAAGAATTTCCTTGACCTGTTAGTTTTGCCTGAGAGAGATTCCCAACAAATGTCTGGATAGTTGAAATCTCCCATGACAACTATGTCATATTTTTTGGAGAACTTGGCCATTTGATGCATAAAGAGTTCATCCATATCTTCAGCTTGCACAGGCGGCCTGTAGTAAATGCCTACAATGGTGTCCTTTCCATTGTTCTGTCCTTGTATTCTTACCCAAACAGTTTCCACAGAACTCCCAGTCTCTGAAGCTTCAATCTCTGTGCAGATATACGCGTTTCTAACATACAATGCGACACCCCCTCCTCGTTTATCAAGTCTGTTTCTTGCAAATAAGTTGTATCCTTCTAGTCTTGTATTCCAATCATGTGTATTGTCCCACCAAGTTTCAGTGATTCCAATGACATCATATTTCTTTTCCTGTGTTAGTAGTTCCAATTCTCCTTGTTTGTTGCCCATGCTTTGTGCATTAATATAGAAACATTTAAGTTTGTGATTGGTTTCTCTTTCTCCAATATTTTTATTAATTAGATTCTTTTGTCTTTGTTCTTCCTTTCCACTTCTAATAGCAGAGTTCTCAATAGCATTTGTCAGGTGTATGGCTTTTTCTGGTCTTTTGCTTCCCTTCCCATGTTGTTCTAGTTTAAAGCTCTCCTTACAAGTGTAGCAAGGCGACTTCCAAATACTTGTTTTCCAGTCTTCGTAAGGTGCACCCCATCTCTAGCAAGTAGTCCATCATAAAGGTAATTCACTCCGTGATCCAGAAATCCAAATCGTTGCTGATGGCACCATCGACGTAGCCAGTTGTTCACCTGCAGAATCTTATTCCACCTCCTTGTTCCATGGCAATCCACTGGGAGGATGGAAGAGAAGACCACCTGCGCTCCCAGTTCTTTCACTTTCTTGCCTAAGTCTTCAAAGTCTCTGCAGATGGTTCCCAGGTCACTTCTTGCAGTGTCATTTGTCCCCACATGTAGTAGCAGGAATGGGTAGTCATCTGTAGGTCTGAAGAGTCCTGATATCCTGTCAGACACATCTTTAATTTTTGCACCTGGAAGACAGCACATTTCTCTTGAAGTTATATCCGGTCTGCAGATAGTGGCCTCTGTTCCTCTCAACAGGGAATCCCCCATGACAACCACTCTCCGTTTCTTCTTCACAACTTTTTTTTTTCTCCATCCGGGAGGACTCTGAAGGCGTACAAGGTTGCTGTTTGTGGGCAAAGTCACATCCTGATGTATTTCTTCATCATTTTCCTGCGTTAGAGCATGGTACTGGTTCCTGAGAAGTATGGGTGCTGACTGCCTCCCGATCCTCCTGCTTCTCTGGGTCACATGTCTCCATTCCTCTGTTTCTTCAGGTGCACTTCGAATTTCTTCTCTTTCTGTAACATGAAGAGATAATTCTGCTCTGTCTAAGAACTCTTCACCTTCCTTAATGATCTTCAACGTAGCTAACCTCTCTTCGAGACTTTGCAACTTTTCCTCCAACAGGGACACAAGTTTGCATTTGTGGCATGTGAAGTTTGGCTGGACAGACATCTGACTGGGATGATTTAGCGAATCCTGCTTTGAGCAGGGGGTTGGACCAGATGGCCCAGGAGGTCCCTTCCAACTCTACGATTCTATGATTCTATGATTCTAAGAGACAGAAGACCAAGAAGCATAAAAACCAAAAGCAGAAGAACATTAAGCATAAGACTAAAAATCTGAGCAAATGAGATTATCAAATTTATATGCAGAAGAAGACTAAGCAGTGTATGGGGGTGAGTCTGTTCCTCCTCGTGGTGCCCCTGGAAAAGGCCTGCTGCTGCAGGCCAAACTGAGCGCGGACAAATCCTGTTGTAAATCTTTTGTGACAGGCTGAACGGAAGGTGTAATCTTCAAACTTTTATAGATAACAACTACAGGAATGCCTGACACAAATAAGAATATGATGAAGAAGAATTGGAAGAAGAAGAAGAATAGGAAGAAGAAGAAGAATAGGAAGAAGAAGAAGAAGAATAGGAAGAAGAAGAAGAAGAAGAATAGGAAGAAGAAGAAGAAGAATAGGAAGAAGAAGAAGAATAGGAAGAAGAAGAATAGGAAGAAGAAGAAGAAGAATAGGAAGAAGAAGAAGAAGAATAGGAAGAAGAAGAAGAAGAATAGGAAGAAGAAGAAGAATAGGAAGAAGAAGAAGAAGAATAGGAAGAAGAAGAAGAAGAAGATACTGCTGCTGCTGAAGATGATGAAGGAGAAAGTGTGGGAGAAGTGAAAAAGAAGGTGAAGAGCATGGAAGTAGTGAAACATACATATCTGACAAAAAATTAAAGACTTTAACATAGTCAATATCTTTGTAACTACGAACGTCTTTAAAAAAAACAAACAAATTCCTGCTATTCCATTTGATTGGGCTAAACCTCTATGGCTTTAATGTCTCCTACACCTCCCACAATACATTCTACATTATTATTAGTTGTTTTTCTTCATGTAGAATTAACCGACAGGGAAAGAAAGGTTTTTTTTTAATTCCAATATTTCTGTTCCATTGACTTGAATGGGATTTCCGGGATCAGAATCGGCGATACCCGATACTTTTTTTAGATCGGCCGATCCATTCCGATCCGACATTTTTCAGTATCAGGTGGTATCGCTCAACACTAGTCACAATGTGCTCTAGCTTTAATATGGAACTCTGATGTGTCACAATGGGCTCTTGTTCTTTGAATGGAACACTGATGTGGCACAATGGGCTCTTGTTCTTTAAATGGAATACAGATGTGTCACAAAGTGATCTGGCTTTTACATGGAACACTGACGTGTCACAAAGGGCTGTTGTTCTTTAAATGGAACACTGTTGTGTCACAATTGACTCTGGCTTTTATATGGAACACTGATGTGTCACAATGGGCTCTTGTTCTAATGGAACGCTGATCTGTCACAATAGGCTCTTGTCCTTTAAATGGAACACTTATGTGTCACAATGGGCTCTTGTTTTTTAAATGGAATACTGATGTGTCACAATGGGGTCATGTTCTTTAAATGGAAACCTGATATGTCGCAATGGGCTCTGGCTTTTACATGGAACACTGACGTGTCACAATGGGCTCTTGTTATTTAAATGGAACAATGATGTATCACAACGGGCTCTTGTTCTTTGTATGGAACAGTGATGTGTCACAATGGGCTCTTGTTCTTTAACTGGAACTGTGTCACAATGGCCTCTGGCTTTTATATGGAACAATGACATCTCACAATGGGCTCTTGTTCTTTAAATGGAGAACTGATGTGTCACAATGGGCTCTGGCTTTAATATGAAACACTGATGTGTCACAATGGAATCTTGTTCTTTAGATGGAACAATTATGTGTCACAATGGGCTCTTGCTCTTTAAATGGAACACGGATGTGTCACAATTGGCTCTGGCTTTTATGCGGATCACTGACATGTCACAATGGGCTCTTATTCTTTACATGGAACACTGATGTGTCACAATGGGCTCTGGCTTTAATATGAATCAGTGATGTGTCACAATGGGATCTTGTTCTTCAAATGAAACACTGATGTGTCACAATGGGCTCTTCTTAAACGGAACACTGATGTGTCACAAAGGGCTCTTGTTCTTTAAATGGAACACTGATGTGTCACAATGGGCTCTGGGTTTATATGTAACACTGGCGTGTAACAATGGGCTTTTGTTTTTTAAATGGAACATTGATGTGTCACAATGGGCCCTTGTTCTTTAAATGGATCACTGATGTGTAACAATGGGCTCTTTTTATTTAAATGGAACACTGATGTGTCACAATGTGCTCTTGTTCTTTAAATGAAACACTGATGTGTCACAATGGGCTCTTGTTCCTTAATGGAACACTGATGTGTCTCAATGGCCTCTGGCTGTTATATAGAACACTGATGTGTCACAATGGGCTCTTGTTCTTTAAATGGAACACTGCTATGTCATAATGTGCTGTGACTTTTATGTGGAACACTGACGTGTCACAATGGGCTCTTGTTCTTTAAATGGAACACTGATGTGTCACAATAGGCTCTTGTTCTTTAAATGGAATACTGATGTGTCACAATGGGCTCTTGGTCTTTAAATGGAACACTGATGTGTCACAATGGGATCTTGTTCTTTAAATGGAACACTGATGTGTCACAATCGGCTCTGGCTTTTATATGGAACACTGATGTGTCACAATGGGATCTTGTTCTTTAAAAGGAACACTGATGTGTCACAATGGGCTCTTGTTCTTTAAATGGAATACTGATGTGTCACAATGGGCTCTTGTTCTTTATATGGAACACTGATGTGTCACAATGGGATCTTGTTCTTTAAATGGAACACTGATATGTCACAATGGGATCTTGCTCTTTAAATGAAACACTGATGTGTCACAATGGGCTCTTGTTCTTTAAATTGAACACTGATGTGTCACAATTGGCTCTGGCTTTTATATGGAACACTGATGTGTCACAATAGGCTCTTGTTCTTTAAATGGAACACTTTTCTGTCACAATGGGCTCTTGTTCTCTAAATGGAATACTGATGTGTCACAATGGGCTCTGGCTTTTATATGGAACACTGATGTGTCACAATGGGATCTTGTTCTTTAAAAGGAGCACTGATGTGTCACAATGGGCTCTTGTTATTTAAATGGATCACTGACGTGTCACAATGGGCTCTTGTTCTTTAAATGGAACAATGATGTGTCACAACGGGCTCTTGTTCTTTGTATGGAAGAGTGATGTGTCACAATGGGCTCTTGTTCTTTAACTGGATCCTGTGTCTCAATGGGCTCTGGCTTTTATATGGAACAATGACATCTCACAATAGGCTCTTGTTCTTTAAATGGAGAACTGATGTGTCACAATGGGCTCTGGCTTTAATATGAATCACTGATGTGTCACAATGGGATCTTGTTCTTTAGATGGAACAATGATGTGTCACAATGGGCTCTTGTTCTTTAAATGGAACACTGATGTGTCACAATCGGCTCTGGCTTTTATGCGGATCACTGACATGTCACAATGGGCTCTTGTTCTTTACATGGAACACTGATGTGTCACAATGGGCTCTTGTTCTTTAAACGGAACACTGATGTGTCACAAAGTGGTCTGGATTTTATATGGAACACTGACGTGTCACAATGGGCTATTGTTCTTTAATTGGAACCTGTGTCATAATGGGCTCTGGCTTTTATATGGAACACTGACATCTCACAATGCGCTCTTGTTCTTTAAATGGAACACTGATGTGTCACAAAGGGCTATTGTTCTTTAATTGGAACCTGTGTCACAATGGGCTCTAGCTTTTATATGGAACACTGACATCTCACAATGGTCTCTTGTTCTTTAAATGGAACAATGATGTGTTTCAATGGGCTCTGGCTTTTACATGGAACACTGATGTGTCACAATGGGTTCTTGTTCTTTAAATGGAACACTGATGTGTCACAATGGGCTCTGACTTTTATATGGAACACTGACATCTCACAATGGACTCTTGTTCTTTAAACGGATCATTGACATGTCACAATGGGTTCTTGTTCTTTACATGGAACACTGATGTGTCACAATGGGCTCACTTTAATATGAAACACTGATGTGTCACAATGGGATCTTTTTCTTTAAATGGAACACTGACGTGTCACAATGGGCTCTTGTTCTTTATATGGAACACTGATGTGTCACAATGGGATCTTGTTCTTTAAATGGAACACTGATATGTCACATTGGGATCTTGCTCTTTAAATGAAACACTGATGTGTCACAATGGGCTCTTGTTCTTTAAATTGAACAGTGATGTGTCACAATTGGCTCTGGCTTTTATATGGAACACTGATGTGTCACAATAGGCTCTTGTTCTTTAAATGGAACACTTTTCTGTCACAATGGGCTCTTGTTCTCTAAATGGAATACTGATGTTTCACAATGGGCTCTGGCTTTTATATGGAACACTGATGTGTCACAATGGGATCTTGTTCTTTAAAAGGAGCACTGATGTGTCACAATGTGCTCAAGCTTTAATATGGAACTCTGACGTGTCACAATGGGCTCTTGTTCTTTGAATGGAACACTGATGTGGCACAATGGGCTCTTGTTCTTTAAATGGAACACTGACATGTCACAATGGGCTCTTGTTCTTTAAATGGGACAATGATGTGTCACAACGGGGTCTTGTTCTTTGTATGGAAGAGTGATGTGTCACAATGGGCTCTTGTTCTTTAAATGGAATACAGATGTGTCACAAAGTGATCTGGCTTTTACATGGAACACTGACGTGTCACAAAGGGCTGTTGTTCTTTAAATGGAACACTGTTGTGTCACAATTGACTCTGGCTTTTATATGGAACACTGATGTGTCACAATGGGCTCTTGTTCTAATGGAACGCTGATCTGTCACAATAGGCTCTTGTCCTTTAAATGGAACACTTATGTGTCACAATGGGCTCTTGTTTTTTAAATGGAATACTGATGTGTCACAATGGGGTCATGTTCTTTAAATGGAAACCTGATATGTCGCAATGGGCTCTGGCTTTTACATGGAACACTGACGTGTCACAATGGGCTCTTGTTATTTAAATGGAACAATGATGTGTCACAACGGGCTCTTGTTCTTTGTATGGAACAGTGATGTGTCACAATGGGCTCTTGTTCTTTAACTGGAACTGTGTCACAATGGCCTCTGGCTTTTATATGGAACAATGACATCTCACAATGGGCTCTTGTTCTTTAAATGGAGAACTGATGTGTCACAATGGGCTCTGGCTTTAATATGAAACACTGATGTGTCACAATGGAATCTTGTTCTTTAGATGGAACAATTATGTGTCACAATGGGCTCTTGCTCTTTAAATGGAACACGGATGTGTCACAATTGGCTCTGGCTTTTATGCGGATCACTGACATGTCACAATGGGCTCTTATTCTTTACATGGAACACTGATGTGTCACAATGGGCTCTGGCTTTAATATGAATCAGTGATGTGTCACAATGGGATCTTGTTCTTCAAATGAAACACTGATGTGTCACAATGGGCTCTTCTTAAACGGAACACTGATGTGTCACAAAGGGCTCTTGTTCTTTAAATGGAACACTGATGTGTCACAATGGGCTCTGGGTTTATATGTAACACTGGCGTGTAACAATGGGCTTTTGTTTTTTAAATGGAACATTGATGTGTCACAATGGGCCCTTGTTCTTTAAATGGATCACTGATGTGTAACAATGGGCTCTTTTTATTTAAATGGAACACTGATGTGTCGCAATGTGCTCTTGTTCTTTAAATGAAACACTGATGTGTCACAATGGGCTCTTGTTCCTTAATGGAACACTGATGTGTCTCAATGGCCTCTGGCTGTTATATAGAACACTGATGTGTCACAATGGGCTCTTGTTCTTTAAATGGAACACTGCTATGTCATAATGTGCTGTGACTTTTATGTGGAACACTGACGTGTCACAATGGGCTCTTGTTCTTTAAATGGAACACTGATGTGTCACAATAGGCTCTTGTTCTTTAAATGGAATACTGATGTGTCACAATGGGCTCTTGGTCTTTAAATGGAACACTGATGTGTCACAATGGGATCTTGTTCTTTAAATGGAACACTGATGTGTCACAATCGGCTCTGGCTTTTATATGGAACACTGATGTGTCACAATGGGATCTTGTTCTTTAAAAGGAACACTGATGTGTCACAATGGGCTCTTGTTCTTTAAATGGAATACTGATGTGTCACAATGGGCTCTTGTTCTTTATATGGAACACTGATGTGTCACAATGGGATCTTGTTCTTTAAATGGAACACTGATATGTCACAATGGGATCTTGCTCTTTAAATGAAACACTGATGTGTCACAATGGGCTCTTGTTCTTTAAATTGAACACTGATGTGTCACAATTGGCTCTGGCTTTTATATGGAACACTGATGTGTCACAATAGGCTCTTGTTCTTTAAATGGAACACTTTTCTGTCACAATGGGCTCTTGTTCTCTAAATGGAATACTGATGTGTCACAATGGGCTCTGGCTTTTATATGGAACACTGATGTGTCACAATGGGATCTTGTTCTTTAAAAGGAGCACTGATGTGTCACAATGGGCTCTTGTTATTTAAATGGATCACTGACGTGTCACAATGGGCTCTTGTTCTTTAAATGGAACAATGATGTGTCACAACGGGCTCTTGTTCTTTGTATGGAAGAGTGATGTGTCACAATGGGCTCTTGTTCTTTAACTGGATCCTGTGTCTCAATGGGCTCTGGCTTTTATATGGAACAATGACATCTCACAATAGGCTCTTGTTCTTTAAATGGAGAACTGATGTGTCACAATGGGCTCTGGCTTTAATATGAATCACTGATGTGTCACAATGGGATCTTGTTCTTTAGATGGAACAATGATGTGTCACAATGGGCTCTTGTTCTTTAAATGGAACACTGATGTGTCACAATCGGCTCTGGCTTTTATGCGGATCACTGACATGTCACAATGGGCTCTTGTTCTTTACATGGAACACTGATGTGTCACAATGGGCTCTTGTTCTTTAAACGGAACACTGATGTGTCACAAAGTGGTCTGGATTTTATATGGAACACTGACGTGTCACAATGGGCTATTGTTCTTTAATTGGAACCTGTGTCATAATGGGCTCTGGCTTTTATATGGAACAGTGACATCTCACAATGCGCTCTTGTTCTTTAAATGGAACACTGATGTGTCACAAAGGGCTATTGTTCTTTAATTGGAACCTGTGTCACAATGGGCTCTGGCTTTTATATGGAACACTGACATCTCACAATGGTCTCTTGTTCTTTAAATGGAACAATGATGTGTTTCAATGGGCTCTGGCTTTTACATGGAACACTGATGTGTCACAATGGGTTCTTGTTCTTTAAATGGAACACTGATGTGTCACAATGGGCTCTGACTTTTATATGGAACACTGACATCTCACAATGGACTCTTGTTCTTTAAACGGATCATTGACATGTCACAATGGGTTCTTGTTCTTTACATGGAACACTGATGTGTCACAATGGGCTCACTTTAATATGAAACACTGATGTGTCACAATGGGATCTTTTTCTTTAAATGGAACACTGACGTGTCACAATGGGCTCTTGTTCTTTATATGGAACACTGATGTGTCACAATGGGATCTTGTTCTTTAAATGGAACACTGATATGTCACATTGGGATCTTGCTCTTTAAATGAAACACTGATGTGTCACAATGGGCTCTTGTTCTTTAAATTGAACACTGATGTGTCACAATTGGCTCTGGCTTTTATATGGAACACTGATGTGTCACAATAGGCTCTTGTTCTTTAAATGGAACACTTTTCAGTCACAATGGGCTCTTGTTCTCTAAATGGAATACTGATGTTTCACAATGGGCTCTGGCTTTTATATGGAACACTGATGTGTCACAATGGGATCTTGTTCTTTAAAAGGAGCACTGATGTGTCACAATGTGCTCAAGCTTTAATATGGAACTCTGACGTGTCACAATGGGCTCTTGTTCTTTGAATGGAACACTGATGTGGCACAATGGGCTCTTGTTCTTTAAATGGAACACTGACATGTCACAATGGGCTCTTGTTCTTTAAATGGGACAATGATGTGTCACAACGGGGTCTTGTTCTTTGTATGGAAGAGTGATGTGTCACAATGGGCTCTTGTTCTTTAACTGGAACCTGTGTCTCAATGGGCTCTGGCTTTTATATGGAACAATTACATCTCACAATGGGCTCTTGTTCTTTAAATGGAGAACTGATGTGTCACAATGGGCTCTGGCTTTAATATGAAACACTGATGTGTCACAATGGGATCTTGTTCTTTAGATGGAACAATGATGTGTCACAATGGGCTCTTGTTCTTTAAATGGAACACTGATGTGTCACAATTGGCTCTGGCTTTTATGCGGATCACTGACCTGTCACAATGGGCTCTTGTTCTTTAAACGGAACACTGATGTGTCACAAAGTGGTCTGGATTTTATATGGAACACTGACGTGTCACAATGGGCTATTGTTCTTTAATTGGAACCTGTGTCACAATGGGCTCTGGCTTTTATATGGAACACTGACATCTCACAATGCGCTCTTGTTCTTTAAATGGAACACTGATGTGTCACAAAGGGCTATTGTTCTTTAATTGGAACCTGTGTCACAATGGGCTCTGGCTTTTATATGGAACACTGACATCTCACAAAGGTCTCTTGTTCTTTAAATGGAACAATGATGTGTTTCAATGGGCTCTGGCTTTTCCATGGAACACTGATGTGTCACAATGGGTTCTTGTTCTTTAAATGGAACACTGATGTGTCACAATGGGCTCTGACTTTTATATGGAACACTGACATCTCACAATGGGCTCTTGTTCTTTAAACGGATCATTGACATGTCACAATGGGCTCTTGTTCTTTACATGGAACACTGATGTGTCACAATGGGCTCACTTTAATATGAAACACTGATTTGTCACAATGGGATCTTGTTCTTTAAATGGAACACTGATATGTCACAAAGGGGTCTAGCTTTTATATGGAACACTGACGTGACACAATGGGCTCTTGTTCATTATATGAAACACTGATGTGTTACAAAGGGCTCTTGTTCTTTAAGTGAAACACTGATGTGTGACTATGGGCTCTTGTTCTTTAAATGAAACAATGATGTATCACAACGGGCTCTTGGTCTTTGTATGGAACAGTGATGTGTCACAATGGGCTCTTGTTCTTTAATTAGAACCTGTGTCACAATGGGCTCTGGCTTTAATATGAAACAATGATGTGTCACAATGGAATCTTGTTCTTTAAATGGAACACTGAATTGTCACAATGGGCTCTTGTTCTTCAAATGGAACACAGATGTGTCACAATGGGGTCTGGCTTTTATACAGATCACTGACATGTCACAATGGGCTCTTGTTCTTTACATGGAACAATGATGTGTCACAACGGGGTCTTGTTCTTTGTATGGAAGAGTGATGTGTCACAATGGGCTCTTGTTCTTTAACTGGAACCTGTGTCTCAATGGTCTCTGGCTTTTATATGGAACAATTACATCTCACAATGGGCTCTTGTTCTTTAAATGGAGAACTGATGTGTCACAATGGGCTCTGGCTTTAATATGAAACACTGATGTGTCACAATGGGATCTTGTTCTTTAGATGGAGCAATGATGTGTCACAATGGGCTCTTGTTCTTTAAATGGAACACTGATGTGTCACAATTGGCTCTGGCTTTTATGCGGATCACTGACCTGTCACAATGGGCTCTTGTTCTTTAAACGGAACACTGATGTGTCACAAAGTGGTCTGGATTTTATATGGAACACTGACGTGTCACAATGGGCTATTGTTCTTTAATTGGAACCTGTGTCACAATGGGCTCTGGCTTTTATATGGAACACTGACATCTCACAATGCGCTCTTGTTCTTTAAATGGAACACTGATGTGTCACAAAGGGCTATTGTTCTTTAATTGGAACCTGTGTCACAATGGGCTCTGGCTTTTATATGGAACACTGACATCTCACAAAGGTCTCTTGTTCTTTAAATGGAACAATGATGTGTTTCAATGGGCTCTGGCTTTTACATGGAACACTGATGTGTCACAATGGGTTCTTGTTCTTTAAATGGAACACTGATGTGTCACAATGGGCTCTGACTTTTATATGGAACACTGACATCTCACAATGGGCTCTTGTTTTTTAAACGGATCATTGACATGTCACAATGGGCTCTTGTTCTTTACATGGAACACTGATGTGTCACAATGGGCTCACTTTAATATGAAACACTGATTTGTCACAATGGGATCTTGTTCTTTAAATGGAACACTGATATGTCACAAAGGGGTCTAGCTTTTATATGGAACACTGACGTGACACAATGGGCTCTTGTTCATTATATGAAACACTGATGTGTTACAAAGGGCTCTTGTTCTTTAAGTGAAACACTGATGTGTCACTATGGGCTCTTGTTCTTTAAATGAAACAATGATGTATCACAACGGGCTCTTGGTCTTTGTATGGAACAGTGATGTGTCACAATGGGCTCTTGTTCTTTAATTAGAACCTGTGTCACAATGGGCTCTGGCTTTAATATGAAACAATGATGTGTCACAATGGGATCTTGTTCTTTAAATGGAACACTGATGTGTCACAATGGGCTCTTGTTCTTCAAATGGAACACAGATGTGTCACAATGGGGTCTGGCTTTTATACAGATCACTGACATGTCACAATGGGCTCTTGTTCTTTACATGGAACACTGATGTGTCACAATGGGCTCTGGCTTTAATATGAAATACTGATGTGTCACAATGGGATCTTGTTCTTTAAATGGAACACTGATGTGTCACAATGGGCTCTTGTTCTTTAAATAGAACACGGATGTGTCACAATGGAGTCTTTTTCTTCAAATGAAACACTGATGTGTCACAATGGGCTCTTCTTAAATGGAACAATGATGTGTCACAAATGGCTCTGGCTTTATTATAGAACACTGCTGTGTCACAATAGACTCTTGTTTTTTAAATGGAACACTGGTTTGTCACAATGGGCTCTTGTTCTTTAAATGGAACACTGATGTGTCACAATGCGCTCTGGGTTTATATGGATCACTGGCGTGTAACAATGGGCTTATGTTATTTAAATGGAAAATTGATGTGTCACAATGGGCCCTTGTTCTTTAAATGGAACATTGATGTGTAACAATGGGCTCTTTTTATTTAAATGGAACACTGATGTGTCACAATGGGCTCTTGTTCTTTGAATGAAACACTGATGTGTCACAATGGGCTCTTGTTCCTTAATGGAACACTGATGTGTCTCAATGGCCTCTGGCTATTATATAGAACAATGATGTGTCACAAAGGGCTCTTTTTCTTTAAATGGAATACTGCTATGTGGAACACTGACGTGTCACAATGGGCTCTTGTTCTTTAAATGGAACACTGATGTGTCACAATAGGCTCTTGTTCTTTAAATGGAGCACTTTTGTGTCACAATGGGCTCTTGTTCTTTAAATGGAACACTGATGTGTCACATTGGGATCTTGTTCTTTAACCCCTTCACCCCCAAGGGTGGTTTGCACGTTCATGACCGGGCCAATTTTTACAATTCTGACCACTGTACCTTTATGAGGTCATAACTCTGGAACGCTTCCATGGATCCCGGTGATTCTGACATTGTTTTCTCGTGACATATTGTACTTCATGTTAGTGGTAAAATTTCATTCAAAAAACTTGCGTTTATTTGTGAAAAAAATGGAAATTTGGCAAACATTTTGAAAATTTCGCAATTTTCCAACTTTGAATTTTTATGCCCTTAAATCACAGAGATACGGCACACAAAAAACTTGATAAGTAACATTTCCCACATGTTTACTTTACATCAGCACAATTTTGGAACCAAAATTTTTTTTTGTTAGGAAGTTATAAGGGTTAAAAGTTGACCAGCGATTTCTCATTTTTACAACACCATTTTATTTTTAGCACCACATCACATTTGAAGCCACTTTGAGGGGTCTATATGATAGAAAATACCCAAAAGTGACACCATTCTAAAAACTGAACCCCTTAAGGTGCTCAAAACCACATTCAAGAAGTTTATTAACCCATTAGGTGCGTCACAGGAATTTTTTTGAATATTTAAAAAGAAATGAACATCTAACTTTTTTTCACAAAAAAAATACTTCAGGTTCAATTTTTTTTATTTTACCAAGGGTAACAGGAGAAATTGGACTGCAAAAGTTATTGTGCAATTTGTCCTGAGTACGCTGATACCTGATTTGTGGGGGGGAACGACTGTTTCGGCGCATGGCAGAGCTCAGAATGGAAGGAGCGCCGTTTGACTTTTTCAATGCAAAATTGGCTGGAATTCAGATCGGACGCCATGTCACGTTTGGAGAGTCCCTGATGTACCTAAACAGTGGAAACCCCCTACAAGTGACCCTATTTTGGAAACTAGACCCCCCCCAAGGAACTTATCTAGATATGTGGTGAGAACTTTGAACCCACAAGGGCTTCACAGAAGTTTATAACGTACAGCGGTACAATTAAAAAATCATATTTTTTCCACAAAAATGATCTTTTCACCCCAATTTTTATTTTCCCAAGGGTAACAGGACCCTAAAAGTTATTGTGCAATTTGTCCTGAGTACGCTGATACCCCACATGTGGGGGTAAACCACTATTTGGGCGCATGGCAGAGCTCGGAAGGGAAGCAATGCCATTTGACGTTTTTGGCTGGAATTGAGATCGGACACCATGTCGCGTTTGGAAAACCCCTGATGTACCAAAACAGTGGAAACCCCCCACAAATGACACCATTTTGGAAACTAGACCCCCTAAGGAACTTATCTAGATGTGTGGTGAGAACTTTGAACCCCCATGGGCTTCACAGAAGTTTATAACATACAGCCATACAATTAAAAAATCATATTTTTTCCACAAAAATTATCTTTTCACCCTCAATTCTTATTCTTCCAAGGGTAACAGGACAGTAAAAGTTATTGTGCAATTTGTTCTGAGTACGCTGATACCCCACATGTGGGGGTAAACCACTATTTGGGCGCATGGCAGAGCTCGGAAGGGAAGCAGCGCCATTTGACGTTTTTGGCTGGAATTGAGATCGGACACCATGTCGCGTTTGGAAAACTCCTGATGTACCAAAACAGTGGAAACCCCCCACAAATGACACCATTTTGGAAACTAGACCCCCTAAGGAACTTATCTAGATGTGTGGTGAGCACTTTGACCCCCCCCAGTGCTTCACAGAAGTTTATAATGCCCGGGCGTGAAAATAAATAATTCGTATTTTTTCCACAAACATGATCTTTTAGTCACCATTTTTTTATTTTCCCAAGGGTACCAGGAAAAATTGGACCCCAAAAGTTGTTGTCCAATTTGTCCTGAGTATGCTGATACCCCATATGTGGGAGAAAACTACTGTATGGGCACACGTCGGGGCTCGGAAGGGAAGTAGTGACGTTTTGGAATGCAGACTTTGATGGAATGGTCTGCGGGTGTCATGTTGCCTTTGGAGAGCCCCTAATGTACCTAAACAGTGGAAACCCCCCACAAATGACACCATTTTGTAAACTAGACCCCCCAAGGAACTTATCTAGATGTGTGGTGAGCACTTTGAACCCCCCAGTGCTTCACAGAAGTTTATAACGCCCGGGCGTGAAAATAAAAAAATCGTATTTTTTCCAGAAACATGATCAATTAGTCCCCAATTTTTTCATTTTCCCAAGGGTAACAGGAGAAATTGGACCCCAAAAGTTGTTGTCCAATTTGGCCTGAGTACGCTGACACCCCATATGTGGGAGAAAACTACTGTATGGACACACGTCGGGGCTCGGAAGGGAAGCAGTGACGTTTTGGAATGCAGACTTTGATGGAATGGTCTGCGGGTGTCATGTGCGTTTGGAGAGCCCCTGATGTACCTAAACTATTGAAACTCCCCACAAGTGACCCCATTTTGGACACTAGACCCCCCACGGAACTTATCTAGATGTGTGGTGAGCACTTTGAACCCCCAAGTGCTTCACAGAAGTTTATAACACTCTGACGTGAAAATAAAAAAATCATTTTTTTCCACAAATATATTTTTGCCCCCAATTTTTTATTTTCCTAAGGGTAACAGGAGAAATTGGACCCCAAAAATTGTTTTGCAATTTGTCCTGAGTAGGCTGATACCCTACATGTGGGGGTAAAACACTGTTTGGGCGCATGGCAGAGCTTGGAAGGGAAGGAGCACCATTTGACTTTTTCAACTCAGAATTGGCTGGAATTGAGATCAGACGCCATGTTGCATTTGGAGAGCCCCTGATGTGCCCAAACAGTGGAAACCCCCAATTATAACTCCAACCCTAACCCCAACACACCCCTAACCCTAATCTGAGCCCTAACCCTAGCCCTAACCCTAACCCTAACCCTAGCCTTAACCCTAGCCCTAACCCTAGCCCTAACCCTAGCCCTAACCCTAGCCCTAACCCTAGCCCTAACCCTAAGGCTGTGTGCACACGCTGCGGATTTTGCTGCGGTTCCGCAGCGGTTTTGGCTGCTGCGGACCCCAGTACCATGATTCCCTATGGGAATCAAAAACCGCAGTGCAGACGGTGCGGAATTTTCCGCGCGGATTATTTGCGGTTTTCAATCCGCAGAAAGAATTGACATGTCAATTCTTTCTGCGGATTCTCCTGCGGTTTGCCATCTCCTCTAATGAGGAGATGAAAAACCGTAGGACAAAACCGCAGAGCAATCTGCAGGTAAAACCGCAGGTCTTTTGACTTGCGGTTTCACCTGCGGATTTTACAAAATCCGCGCGGATCCGCACCTAATCCGCAGCGTGTGCACACAGCCTTACCCTAACGGGAAAATGGAGATAAATACTTTTTTTTTAGTTTTATTATTTTTCCCTAACTAAGGGGGTGATAACGGGGGGTTTGACTTACTATTTATGGCGGTTTTTATATTTGGCAGCTGTCACACACTAAAAGACGCTTTTTATTGTAAAATAGTTTTTGCATCACCACATTTTGAGAGCTATAATTTTTCCGTATTTTGACCCACTGAGTCATGTGAGGTCTTATTTTTTGCGGGACGAGTTGACGTTTTTATTGGTACCATTTTCGGGCACGTGACATTTTTTGATCGCTTTTTATTCCTATTTTTGGGACGCAGAATGAACAAAAACCAGCGTTTCATGAATTTCTTTTGGGGGGGTGCGTTTACACCGTTCCACGTGCGGTAAAATCGATAAAGCGGTTTTATTCTTCGGGTCAGTACGGTTACAGCGATACCTCATTTAGGTCGTTTTTTTATGTTTTTGTCGGTTTTATGCAATGAAAACTATTTTATATAAAAAATAATTATTTTTGCATTGCTTTATTCTGCGAGCTATAACTTTTTTATTTTTTCGCTGATGATGCTGTGTGGCAGTTTTTTTTTGTGGGACAAGATGAAGTTTTCAGCGGTACCATGGATATTTATATGCGTCTTTTTGATCGCGCGTTATTACACTTTTTGTTTGGCGGTATGATAATAAATAATTATTTTTTGCTTCGTTTTTTATTTTTATTTTTTAAGGGGTTCGCTAAAAGGGTTAACTAATGGGACAGTTTTATAGGGCGGGTCATTACGGACGCGGCGATACCTAATATGTGTACTTTTATTGTTTTTTTTTTTATTATTTTCAAAAAATTAATTTATTGGGGAATATTTTTTTTTTTTTTACTAATTTATTTGGCGATTTTTTTAAATTTATTTTTACATTTTTTTTAAATTTTTTTTTTACTTTATTACATAGTCCCAGGTGGGACATCACTGTCCTGTGACAGATCGCTGATCTGTCACATCACAGATCACTGTGACAGATCAGCAATCTGTCACAGGCATTGAAGCAGACTTCCTCTTGCCTGCGCTTTGCAGGCACTGAGGAAGCCAGCTTCCTCAGGTCCCCGAAGGCCCCCGTCGCCATCTTGGATTCGGGGGCCTGGAGGATAGGAGCCCCCCGCAGCAGCGCTGCACATTGCGCTGCCGTGGGGGGCTCAGGGAAGCACGGAGGGAGCCCCCTCCCTGCCGATGCTTCCCTTTAACTCCCGGTACACCGCGATCATGTTTGATCGCGGTGTGCAAGGGGTTAACGTGTCGGGGGCGGTCCGTGACCGCCCCTGACACATAGTGCCGGGTGTCAGCTGTGATAATCAGCTGACACCCGGCCGCAATCAGCGGCGCTCACCACGTGGGCGCCGCTGATCGCGGTAGACGTACTATCCCGTCCATGGGCATAGGGGCCCGGGCCCCATGGACGGGATAGTACGTCTGATGTCAGGAAGGGGTTAAAAGGAACACTGATATGTCACAATGGGCTCTTGTTCTTTAAATGGAATACTGATGTGTCACAATGGGCTCTTGTTCTTTGAATGGTATACTGATGTGGCACAATGGGCTCTTGTTATTTAAATAGGACACTGCTGTGTCACAATTAGCTCTGGCTTTTATATAGAACACTAATGTGTCACAATAGGCTCTTGTTTTTTAAATGGAACACTTTTGTGTCAAAATGGGCTCTTGTTCTTTAAATGGAATACTGATGTGTCACAATAGGATCTTGTTCTTTAAATGGAACACTGATATATCACAATGCGCTCTAGCTTTTATATGGAACACTGACGTGTCACAATGGGGTCTTGTTCGTTTTATGGAACACTGATGTGTCACAATGGGCTCTTGTTCTTTAAATGAAACACTGATGTGTCAAAATGGGCGCTTGTTCTTTAAATGGAACACTGATGTGTCACAATCGGCTCTGGCTTTTATATGGAACACTGTTGTGTCACAATGGGATCTTGTTCTTTTAAAGGAGTACTGATGTGTCAAAATGTGCTCTAGCTTTAATATGGAACTCTGACGTGTCACAATGGGCACTTGTTCTTTCAATGGAACACTGATTTGTCACAATGGGATCTTGTTCTTTAAATGGAACACTGATATGTCTCAAAGGGGTCTAGCTTTTATATGGAACACTGACGTGTCACAATGGGCTCTTGTTCATTATATGAAACACTGATGTGTCACAAAGGGCTCTTGTTCTTTAAATGAAACACTGATGTGTCACAATGGGCTCTTGTTCTTTAAATGGAACACTGATGTGTCACAATTGGCTCTGGCTTTTATATGGAACACAGATGTGTCACAATGGGATCTTGTTCTTTAAAAGGAGCACTGATGTGTCACAATGTGCTCTAGCTTTAATATGGAACTGTGATGTGTCACAATGGGCTCTTGTTCTTTGAATGGAACACTGATGTGGATCAATGGGCTCTTGATCTTTAAATGGAACACTGACGTGTCACAATGGGCTCTTGTTCTTTAAATGAAACAATGATGTATCACAATGGGCTCTTGGTCTTTGTATGGAACAGTGATGTGTCACAATGGGCTCTTGTTCTTTAATTAGAACCTGTGTCACAATGGGCTCTAGCTTTAATATGAAACACTGATGTGTCACAATGGGATCTTGTTCTTTAAATGGAACACTGATGTGTCACAATGGGCTCTTGTTCTTCAAATGGAACACAGATGTGTCACAATGGGGTCTGGCTATTATACAGATCACTGACATGTCACAATGGGCTCTTGTTCTTTACATGGAACACTGATGTGTCACAATGGGCTCTGGCTTTAATATGAAACAGTGATGTGTCACAATGGGATCTTGTTCTTTAAATGGAACACTGATGTGTCACAATGGGCTCTTGTTCTTTACATGGAACACTGATGTGTCACAATGGAGTCTTTTTCTTCAAATGAAACACTGATGTGTCACAATGTGCTCTTCTTAAATGGAACAATGATGTGTCACAAATGGCTCTGGCTTTATTATAGAACACTGCTGTGTCACAATAGGCTCTTGTTTTCTAAATGGAACACTGATGTGTCACAATGGTCTCTTGTTCTTTAAATGGAACACTGATGTGTCACAATGCGCTCTGGGTTTATATGGAACACTGGCGTGTAACAATGGGCTTTTGTTATTTAAATGGAAAATTGATGTGTCACAATGGGCCCTTGTTCTTTAAATGGAACATTGATGTGTAACAATGGGCTCTTTTTATTTAAATGGAACACTGATGTGTCACAATGGGCTCTTGTTCTTTGAATGAAACACTGATGAGTCACAATGGGTTCTTGTTCCTTAATGGAACACTGATGTGTCTCAATGGCCTCTGGCTATTATATAGAACAATGATGTGTCACAAAGGGCTCTTGTTCTTTAAATAGAATACTGCTATGTCATAATGTGCTGTGGCTTTTATGTGGAACACTGACATGTCACAATGGGCTCTTGGTCTTTAAATGGAACACTGATGTGTCACAATAGGCTCTTGTTCTTTAAATGGAGCACTTTTGTGTCACAATGGGCTCTTGTTCTTTAAATGGAATACTGATGTGTCACAATGGGCTCTTGTTCTTTAAATTTAACATTGATGTGTCACAATGGGCTCTTGTTCTTTAAATGGAACACGGATGTGTCACAATGGAGTCTTTTTCTTCAAATGAAACACTGATGTGTCACAATGGGCTCTTGCTCTTTAAATGGAGTGCTGCTATGTCATAATGTGCTGTGGCTTTTATGTGGAACACTGACGTGTCACAATGGGCTCTTGTTCTTTAAACGGAACATTGATGTGTCACAATAGGCTCTTGTTCTTTAAATGGAACACTTTTGTGTCACAATGGGCTCTTGTTCTTTAACTGAAACACTGATATGTCACAATGGGCTCTTGTTCTTTATATGGAACACTGATGTGTCACAAAGGACTCTTGTTCTTTAAATGAAACACTGATGTGTCACAATGGGCTCTTGTTCTTTAATTGGAACACTGATGTGTCACAATCGGCTCTGGCTTTTACATGGAACACTGATGTGTCACAATGGGCTCCTGTTCTTTAAATGGAACACGGATGTGTCACAATAGGCTCTTGTTCTTTAAATGGAACACTTTTGTGTCAGAATGGGCTCTTGTTCTTTAAATGGAATACTGGTTTGTCACAATGGGCTCTTGTTCTTTAAATGGAACAATGATGTGTCACAACGGGCTCTTGTTCTTTGTATGGAACAGGCATGTGTCACAATGGGCTCTTGTTCTTTAATTGGAAACTGTGTCACAATGGACTCTGGCTTTTATATGGAACACTGACATCTCACAATGGGCTCTTGTTCTTTAAATGGAGAACTGATGTGTCACAATGGGCTCTGGCTTTAATATGAAACACTGATGTGTCATAATGGGATCTTTTTCTTTAGATGGAACAATGATGTGTCACAATGGGCTCTTGTTCTTTAAATGGAGAACTGATGTGTCACAATGGGCTCTGGCTTTAATATGAAACACTGACATCTCACAATGGGCTCTTGTTCTTTAAATGGTGAACTAATGTGTCACAATGGGCTCTGGCTTTAATATGAAACACTGCTGTGTCACAATAGGCTCTTGGTTTTTAAATTGAACACTGATGTGTCACAATGGGCTCTTGTTCTTTAAATGGAACACTGATGTGTCACAAAGGGCTCTTGTTCTTTAAATGGAACACTGATGTGTCACAATGGGCTCTGGGTTTATATGTAACACTGGCGTGTAACAATGGGCTTTTGTTATTTAAATGGAACATTGATGTGTCACAATGGGACCTTGTTCTTTAAATGGATCACTGATGTGTAACAATGGGCTCTTTTTATTGAAATAGAACACTGATGTGTCACAATGGGCTCTTGTTCTTTGAATGAAACACTGATGTGTCACAATGGGCTCTTGTTCCTTAATGGAACACTGATGTGTCTCAATGGCCTCTGGCTATTATATAGAACAATGATGTGTCACAAAGGGCTCTTGTTCTTTAAATAGAATACTGCTATGTAATAATGTGCTGTGGCTTTTATGTGGAACACTGACGTGTCACAATGGGCTCTTGTTCTTTAAATGGAACACTGATGTGTCACAATAGGCTCTTGTTCTTTAAATGGAGCACTTTTGTGTCACAATGGACTCTTGTTCTTTAAACGGAATACTGATGTGTCACAATGGGCTCTTGTTCTTTAAATGGAACACTGATGTGTCACAATAGGCTCTTGTTCTTTAAATGGAGCACTTTTGTGTCACAATGGACTCTTGTTCTTTAACCCCTTCACGACCTTTGACGCCACGTAGGCGTCATGAAAAGTCGTGTCAGAACGACCCATGACGCCTATGTGGCGTCATGACTTTAAAGCCCCCCTGCGGGTCGGGTGACCTAGGTCACTGAAAGGTCACCCGACCCGCAGATACATGGAGCTTTGTTCTTCGCCACAGGGGGCGTGGCTTCGCCCCCACGTGGCTACGATCGCTCTGATTGGCTGTTAAAAGTGAAACAGCCAATCAGAGCGATAGTAATATTTCATCAATGAAAATTGATGAAATATTACAATCCAGCCATGGCCGATGCTGCTGTAGCATCGGACATGGCTGGAGACACCGATTCCACCCCCCCCACCGGCGATCGCCCCCCCCGCAACTGAATGACAGCGGCGATCTGCCGCCGCTGTCATCATCTGCCCCCCCTCCCATTCCCTCCGCTCCCTGCCAGCTTCCGATCCCCCCTCACCCATTCTCACCTCCCCCGGCACCTTCTAAGTCCCCCTGTCGCTCCCGGTGTCCGGCGGGTCCGGTTCATGGGCGCCGCCATCTTAGAAAATGGCGGGCGCATGCGCAGTGCGCCCGCCCGAATCTGCCGGCTGCAGATTCCATTCTTTCATTTTGATCACTCTCACAGTGATCAAAATGAAAGAAAAAGTAAATAAACCCCCCGATTATCACCCCCATAGGTAGGCAGAACTAATAAAATAAAGAAAATATTTTTATTTTTCCATTAGGGTTAGGGTGAGGGTTAGGGTTAGGGTTGAAAAGAGGGTTAGGGGTAGGGTTGAAAAGAGGGTTAGGGTTGAAAAGAGGGTTAGGGTTGGAAAGAGGGTTAGGGTTGGAAAGAGGGTTAGGGTTAGGGTTGGAAAGAGGGTTAGGGTTGGAAAGAGGGTTAGGGTTGGAAAGAGGGTTAGGGTTAGAGTTGGAAATAGGGTTAGGGTTAGGATTGGAAAGAGGGTTAGGGTTGGAATTAGGGTTAGGGTTGGAATTAGGGTTAGAATTAGGGTTAGGGTTGGAATTAGGGTTAGCGTTGGAATTAGGGTTAGGCTTGTGGTTAGGGATGTGTTGGGGTTAGGGCTGTGGTTAGGGGTGTGTTGTGGTTAGGGTTGGAGTTAGAATTGAGGGGTTTCCACTGTTTAGGCACATCAGGGGGTCGCCAAACGCGACATGGTGCAACCATTGATTCCAGCCAATTTTGCGTTCAAAAAGTCAAACGGTGCTCCCTCCCTTCCAAGCCCTGACGTGTGCCCAAACAGTGGTTTACCCCAACATATGAGGTATCAACATACTCAGGAAAAATTGCACAACAACTTTTGGGGACTAATTTCTCGTGTTACCCTTGGGAAAATAAAAAATTGGGGGCTAAAAAATTATTTTTGTGGAAAAAAATGATTTTTTCATTTTCACGTCTCTGCATTATAAACTTCTGTGAAGCACTTGGGGGGTTCAAAGTGCTCACAACACATCTTACATACGTTCCTTGGAAGGTCTAGTTTCCAAAATGGGGTCACTTGTGGGGGGTTTCCACTGTTTAGGCACATCAGGGGCTCTGCAAACGTAATGACGACCGCAGACTATTCCATCAAAGTCTGCATTTCAAAACGTCACTACTTCCATTCCGAGCCTTGACGTGTGCCCAAACAGTGGTTCCCCCCCCACATATGGGGTACCAGCGTACTCAGGACAAACTGGACAACAACTTTTGGGGTCCAATTTCTCCTGTTACCTTTGTGAAAATAAAAAATTGCGGGCTAAAAAATCATTTTTTGAGGAAAAAAAAGATTTTTTATTTTCACGGTTCTACGTTATAAACTTCTGTGAAGCACTTGGGGGTTCAAAGTGCTGCTCACCACACATCTAGATAAGTTCCTTGGTGGTCTAGTTTCCAAAATGGGGTCACTTGTGGGGGGTTTCCACAGTTTAGGCACATCAGAGGCTCTGCAAACGTAACATGATGCCCGCAGACCATTCGATCAAGTCGGTATTTCAAAACGTCACTACTTCCCTTCCGAGCCCCGACGTGTGCCCAAACAATGGTCCCTCCCCACATATGGGGTATCAGCATACTCAGGACAAACTGGACAACAACTTTTGGGGTCCAATTTCTCCTGTTACCCTTGTGAAAATAAAAAATTGCAAGCTAAAAATTCATTTTTTGAGGAAAAAAAAAGATTTTTTATTTTCATGGCTCTGCGTTACAATCTTCTGTGAAGCACTTCGGGGTTCAAGGTGCTCACCACACATCTAGATAAGTTCCTTGGGGGGGTCTAGTTTCCAAAATGGGGTCACTTGTGGGGGGTTTCCACAGTTTAGGTACATCAAGGGCTCTGCAAATGTAACATGATGCCCGCAGACCATTCCATCAAAGTCTGCATACCAAAACGTCACTACTTCCCTTCCGAGCCCTGACGTGTGCCCATACAGTGGTCATCCCCCACATATGGGGTATCAGCGTACTCAGGACAAACTGGACAACAACTTTTGGGGTCCAATTTCTCCTGTTACCCTTGTGAAAAAAAAATTGCGTGCTAAAATTCATTTTTTTTGAGGGAAAAAAATGATTTTTTATTTTCACGGCTCTGCATTATAAACTTCTGTGAAGCACTTGGGGGTTCAAGGTGCTCACCACACATCTAGATAAGTTCCTTGGGGGGTCTAGTTTCCAAAATGGGGTCACTTGTGGGGGGTTTCTACTGTTTAGGCACACAGGGGCTCAGCAAATGTAACATGACGCCCGCAGACCATTCCATCAAAGTCAGCATTTCAAAATGTCACTACTTCCCTGCTGAGCCCCAACGTGTGCCCAAACAGTGGTTCCCCCCCACATATGGGGTACCAGCGTACTCAGGACAAACTGGACAACAACTTTTGGGGTCCAATTTATCCTAGTACCCTTGTGAAAATAAAAAATTGGCAACTAAAAAATTTTTTTTTAGGAAAAAAAAAGATTTTTTATTTTCACTGCTCTGCATTATAAACTTCTGTGAATCACCTGGGGGTTCAAAGTGCTCACTATGCATCTAGATAAGTTCCTTAGGGGGTCTAGTTTCCAAAATGGGGTCATTTGTGGGGGAGCTCCAAAGTTTAGGCACACAGGGGCTCTCCAAACACGACATGGTGTCCGCTAACGATTGGAGCTAATTTTCATTTCAAAAAGTCAAATGGCGCTCATTCCCTTCTGCGCCCTGCCGTGCACCCAAACAGTGCCCCCCCCCCAAATATGGGGTACCAGCATACTCAGGACAAACTGGACAACAACTTTTGGGGTCCAATTTCTCCTGTTACCCTTGTGAAAATAAAAAATAGCGTGCTAAAAAATCATTTTTGAGGAAAAAAAATGATTTTTTATTTTCACTGCTCTATGTTATAAATTTTTGTGAAGCACTTGGGGGTTCAAAGTGCTCACTACACATCTAGATAAGTTCCTTAAGGGGTCTAGTTTCCAAAATGGTGTCACTTGTGGGGGAGCTCCAATGTTTAGGCACACAGGGGCTCTCCAAACGCGACATGGTGTCTGATAACGATTGGAGCGAATTTTCCATTCAAAAAGTCAAATGGCGCTCCTTCCCTTCCGGGCCCTGCCGTGCACCCAAACAGTGGTTTATGACCACATATGAGGTATCGGTGTACTCAGGAGAAATTGCCCAACAAATTTTAGGATCCATTTTATCCTGTTGCCCATGTGAAAATGAAAAAACTGAGGCTAAAAGATAATTTTTGTGAAAAAAAGTACTTTTTTTTTTTTTACGGATCAATTTGAGAAGCACCTGGGGGTTCAAAGTGATCACTATGCATCTAGATAAGTTCCTTGGGGGGTCTAGTTTCCAAAATGGGGTCACTTGTGGGGGAGCTCCAGTGTTTAGGCACACAGCGACTCTCCAAACGTGACATGGCAAGCGCTAAATATTCCAGCATATTTTCCATTCAAAAAGTCAAATGGCACTCCTTCCCTTCTGAGCCCTGCCGTGCGCCCAAACAGTGGTTTTTGACCACATATGAGGTATCGGTGTACTCAGGAGAAATTGCCCAACAAATTTTAGGATCCATTTTATCCTGTTGCCCATGTGAAAATGAAGAAATTGATGCTGAAAGAAAATTTTGGTTGGAAAAATTAAAATGTCCTTTTTTCCTTCCATGTTGCTTTAGTTCCTGTGAAACACGTAAAGGGTTAATAATCTTCTTGAATGTAGTTTTGAGTAGCTTGAGGGGTGCAGTTTTTAGAATGGTGTCACTTTTGGGTATTTTCTGCCATATAGACCCCTCAAAGTGACTTCAAATGTGAGGTGGTCCCTAAAAAAAATGGTTTTCTAAATTTTGTTGTAAAAATGAGAAATCACTGGTCAACTTTTAACCCTTATAACTTCCTAACAAAAAAATATTTTGCTTCCAAAATTGTGCTGATGTAAAGTAGACATGTGGGAAATGTTATTTAGTAACTATTTTGTGTCACATAACTCTCTAGTTTAGCAGAATAAAAATTCAAAATTTGAAAATTGCGAAATTTTCAAAATTTTCGCCAAATTTCTGATTTTTTCACAAATAAACGCAAAAATTATCGATCTAAATTTACCACTAACATGAAGCCCAATATGTCACGAAAAAACAATCTCAGAATCGCTAGGATGCGTTGAAGCGTTCCAGAGTTATTACCTCATAAAGGGACACTGGTCAGAATTGCAAAAAATGGCCAGGTCATTAAGGTCAAAATAGGCTGGGTCATGAAGGGGTTAAATGGAACACTGATGTGTCACAATGGGCTCTTGTTCTTTAAATGGAACACGGATGTGTCACAATGGAGTCTTTTTCTTCAAATGAAACACTGATGTGTCACAATGGGCTCTTTTTAAATGGAACAATGATGTGTCACAAATGGCTCTGGCTTTATTATAGAACACTGCTGTGTCACAATAGGCTCTTGTTTTTTAAATGGAACACTGATGTGTCACAATGGGCTCTTGTTCTTTAAATGGAACACTGATGTGTCACAATGCGCTCTGGTTTTATATGGAACACTGGCGTGTAACAATGGGCTTATGTTATTTAAATAGAAAATTGATGTGTCACAATGGGCCCTTATTCTTTAAATGGAACATTGATGTGTAACAATGGGCTCTTTTTATTTAAATGGAACACTGATGTGTCACAATGGGCTCTTGTTCTTTGAATGAAACACTGATGTGTCACAATGGGCTCTTGTTCCTTAATGGAACACTGATGTGTCTCAATGGCCTCTGGCTATTATATAGAACAATGATGTGTCACAAAGGGCTCTTGTTCTTTAAATGGAATACTGCTATGTCATAATGTGCTGTGGCTTTTATGTGGAACACTGACGTGTCACAATGGGCTCTTGTTCTTTAAATGGAACACTGATGTGTCACAATAGGCTCTTGTTCTTTAAATGGAGCACTTTTGTGTCACAATGGGCTCTTGTTCTTTAAATGGAATACTGATGTGTCACAATGGGCTCTTGTTCTTTAAATGGAACACTGATGTGTCACAATGGGCTCTTGTTCTTTAAATGGAACACGGGTATGTCACAATGGAGTCTTTTTCTTCAAATGAAACACTGATGTGTCACAATGGGCTCTTGTTCTTTAAATGGAGCACTGCTATGTCATAATGTGCTGTGGCTTTTATGTGGAACACTGATGTGTCACAGTGGGCTCTTGTTCTTTAAATGGAACATTGATGTGTCACAATAGGCTCTTGTTCTTTAAATGGAACACTTTTGTGTCACAATGGGCTCTTGTTCTTTAAACGGAATGCTGATGTGTCACATTGGGCTCTTCTTCTTTAAATGGAACACTGATGTGTCACAATGGGATCTTGCTCTTTAAATGAAACACTGATATGTCACAATGGGCTCTTGTTCTTTATATGGAACACTGATGTGTCACAAAGGACTCTTGTTCTTTAAATGAAACACTGTTGTGTCACAATGGGATCTTGTTCTTTTAAAGGAGTACTGATGTGTCACAATGTGCTCTAGCTTTAATATGGAACTCTGACGTGTCACAATGGACTCTTGTTCTTTGAATGGAACACTGATGTGGCACAATGGACTCTTGTTCTTTAAATGGAACACTGACGTGTCACAATGGGCTCTTGTTCCTTAATGGAACACTGATGTGTCTCAATGGCCTCTGGCTGTTATATAGAACACTGATGTGTCACAATGGGCTCTTGTTCTTTAAATGGAACACTGATGTGTCACAATAGACTCTTGTTCTTTAAATGGAACACTTTTGTGTCACAATGGGCTCTTGTTCTTTAAATGGAACACTGATGTGTCACAATGGGATCTTGTTCTTTAAATGGAACACTGATGTGTCACAATCGGCTCTGGCTTTTATATGGAACACTGATGTGTCACAATGGGATCTTGTTCTTTAAAAGGAACACTGATGTGTCACAATGGGCTCTTGTTCTTTAAATGGAACACTGATGTGTCACAATGCGCTATGGGTTTATATGGAACACTGGCGTGTAACAATGGGCTTATGTTATTTAAATGGAAAATTGATGTGTCCCAATGGGCCCTTGTTCTTTAAATGGAACATTGATGTGTAACAATGGGCTCTTTTTATTTAAATGAAACACTGATGTGTCACAATGGCCTCTGGCTATTATATCGAACAATGATGTGTCACAAAGGGCTCTTGTTCTTTAAATGGAATACTGCTATGTCGTAATGTGCTTTGGCTTTTATGTGGAACACTGACGTGTCACAATGGGCTCTTGTTCTTTAAATGGAACACTGATGTCACAATAGGCTCTTGTTCTTTAAATGGAGCACTTTTGTGTCACAATGGGCTCTTGTTCTTTAAATGGAATACTGATGTGTCACAATGGGCTCTTGTTCACTGATGTGTCACAATGGGCTCTTGTTCTTTAAATGGAACACGGATGTGTCACAATGGAGTGTTTTTCTTCAAATGAAACACTGATGTGTCACAATGGGCTCTTGTTCTTTAAATGGAGCACTGCTATGTCATAATTTGCTGTGGCTTTTATGTCGAACACTGACGTGTCACAGTGGACTCTTGTTCTTTAAATGTAACATTGATGTGTAACAATAGGCTCTTGTTCTTTAAATGGAACACTTTTGTGTCACAATGGGCTCTTGTTCTTTAAACGGAATGCTGATGTGTCACAATGGGCTCTTGTTCTTTAAATGGAACACTGATGTTTCACAAAGGGATCTTGCTCTTTAAATGAAACACTGATATGTCACAATGGGCTCTTGTTCTTTATATGGAACACTTATGTGTCACAAAGGACTCTTGTTCTTTAAATGAAACACTGATGTGTCACAATGGGCTCTAGTTCTTTAATTGGAACACTGATGTGTCACAATCGGCTCTGGCTTTTATATGGAACACTGATGTGTCACAATGGGCTCTTGTTCTTTAAATGGAACACTGATGTGTCACAATGGGCTCTTGTTCTTTAAATGGAGCACTGATGTGTCACAATAGGCTCTTGTTCTTTAAAGGGAACACTTTTATGTCGCAATGGGCTCTTGTTCTTTAAATGGAATACTGATGTGTCACAATGGGCTCTTGTTCTTTAAATGGAACAATGATGTGTCACAGCGGGCTCTTGTTCTTTGTATGGAACAGGCATGTGTCACAATGGGCTCTTGTTCTTTAATTGGAAACTGTGTCACAATGGGCTCTGGCTTTGATATGGAACACTGACATCTCACAATGGGCTCTTGTTCTTTAAATGGCGAACTGATGTGTCACAATGGGCTCTGGCTTTAATATGAAACATTGATGTGTCATAATGGAATCTTGTTCTTTAGATGGAACAATGATGTTTCACAATGGGCTCTTTCAGAAAGTTGTGGGAAGCAGGGTGTGTTGCAGTCCGCGCTGCCGAGATTAACAAATCACCTGGGATGCAAGATGTTGTAGCAGTGTACTCCTTTATTTCCTCCTACGCGTTTCGGCGCCCTTCCTTTCTGAAGGTTTTTCCACGTGCGAGTGGTTGGTGGAAGTGCTGCAGCAGCTGATTCTGTGATATGCTCTCAAGCCAGTTGTGGGTTACACAACTGGAATAGGTGAGTTGAACTGTATTACACCGCTCATACTTCAAGTGTCACTAGTGATAGAGCACTATTGCGCCTCTTGTTCCCCCCACCATTTTTTGTATTGATACAATGGGCTCTTGTTCTTTAACTGGAACACGGATGTGTCATAATGGGCACTGGCTTTTATATGTATCACTGACATGTCACAATGGGCTCTTGTTCTTTTCATGGAACACTGGTGTGTCACAAATGGCTCTGGCTTTAATATGAAACACTGCTGTGTCACAAAAGGCTCTTGTTTTTTAAATTGAACACTGATGTGTCACAATGGGCTCTTGTTCTTTAAACGGAACACTGATGTGTCACAAAGGGCTCTTGTTCTTTAAATGGAACACTGATGTGTCACAATGGGCTCTGGGTTTATATGTAACACTGGCGTGTAACAATGGGCTTTTGTTTTTTAAATGGAACATTGATGTGTCACAATGGGCCCTTGTTCTTTAAATGGATCACTGATGTGTAACAATGGGCTCTTTTTATTTAAATGGAACACTGATGTGTCACAATGTGCTCTTGTTCTTTAAATGAAATACCGATGTGTCACAATGGGCTCTTGTTCCTTAATGGAACACTGATGTGTCTCAATGGCCTCTGGCTGTTATATAGAACACTGATGTGTCACAATGGGCTCTTGTTCTTTAAATGGAACACTGCTATGTCATAATGTGCTGTGACTTTTATGTGGAACACTGACGTGTCACAATGTGCTCTTGTTCTTTAAATGGAATACTGATGTGTCACAATGGGCTCTTGGTGTTTAAATGGAACACTGATGTGTCACAATGGGATCTTGTTCTTTAAATGGAACTCTGATGTGTCACAATCGGCTCTGGCTTTTATATGGAACACTGATGTGTCACAATGGGATCTTGTTCTTTAAAAGGAACACTGATGTGTCACAATGGGCTCTTGTTCTTTAAATGGAATACTGATGTGTCACAATGGGCTATTGTTCTTTAAATGGGACACTGATGTGTCACAATGGGATCTTGTTCTTTAAATGGAACACTGATATGTCACAATGGGCTCTAGCTTTTATATGGAACACTGACGTGTCACAATGGGCTCTTGTTCTTTATATGGAACACTGATGTGTCACAATGGGATCTTGTTCTTTAAATGGAACACTGATATGTCACAATGGGATCTTGCTCTTTAAATGAAACACTGATGTGTCACAATGGGCTCTTGTTCTTTAAATTGAACACTGATGTGTCACAATTGGCTCTGGCTTTTATATGGAACACTGATGTATCACAATAGGCTCTTGTTCTTTAAATGGAACACTTTTCTGTCACAATGGGCTCTTGTTCTCTAAATGGAATACTGATGTGTCACAATGGGCTCTGGCTTTTATATGGAAAACTGATGTGTCACAATGGGATCTTGTTCTTTAAAAGGAGCACTGATGTGTCACAATGTGCTCAAGCTTTAATATGGAACTCTGACGTGTCACAATGGGCTCTTGTTCTTTGAATGGAACACTGTTGTGTCACAATGGGCTCTTGTTCTTTAAATGGAACACTGACGTGTCACAATGGGCTCTTGTTCTTTAAATGGAACAATGATGAGTCACAACGGGCTCTTGTTCTTTGTATGGAAGAGTGATGTGTCACAATGGGCTCTTGTTCTTTAACTGGAACCTGTGTCTCAATGGGCTCTGGCTTTTATATGAAACAATGACATCTCACAATGGGCTCTTGTTCTTTAAATGGAGAACTGATGTGTCACAATGGGCTCTGGCTTTAATATGAAACACTCATGTGTCACAATGGGATCTTGTTCTTTAGATGGAACAATGATGTGTTACAATGGGCTCTTGTTCTTTAAATGGAACACTGATGTGTCACAATCGGCTCTGGCTTTTATGCGGATCACTGACATGTCACAATGGGCTCTTGTTCTTTACATGGAACACTGATGTGTCACAATGGGCTATTGTTCTTTAATTGGAACCTGTGTCACAATGGGCTCTGGCTTTTATATGGAACACTGACATCTCACAATGCGCTCTTGTTCTTTAAATGGAACACTGATGTTTCACAAAGGGCTATTGTTCTTTAATTGGAACCTGTGTCACAATGGACTCTGGCTTTTATATGGAACACTGACATCTCACAATGGTCTCTTGTTCTTTAAATGGAACAATGATGTGTTTCAATGGGCTCTGGCTTTTACATGGAACACTGATGTGTCACAATGGGTTCTTGTTCTTTAAATGGAACACTGATGTGTCACAATAGGCTCTGACTTTTATATGGAACACTGACATCTCACAATGGACTCTTGTTCTTTAAATGGATCATTGACATGTCACAATGGGCTCTTGTTCTTTACATGGAACACTGATGTGTCACAATGGGCTCACTTTAATATGAAACACTGATGTGTCACAATGGGATCTTTTTCTTTAAATGGAATACTGATGTGTCACAATGGGCTCTTGTTCTTTAAATGGAACAATGATGTGTCACAGCGGGCTCTTGTTCTTTGTATGGAACAGGCATGTGTCACAATGGGCTCTTAGTTCTTTAATTGGAAACTGTGTCACAATGGGCTCTGGCTTTTATATGGAACACTGACATCTCACAATGGGCTCTTGTTCTTTAAATGGAGAACTGATGTGTCACAATGGGCTCTGGCTTTAATATGAAACATTGATGTGTCATAATGGAATCTTGTTCTTTAGATGGAACAATGATGTGTCACAATGGGCTCTTTCAGAAAGTTGTGGGAAGCAGGGTGTGTTGCAGTCCGCGCTGCTGAGATTAACAAATCACCTGGGATGCAAGATGTTGTAGCAGTGTACTCCTTTATTTCCTCATACGCGTTTGGGCGCTTTTCCTTTCTGAAGGTTTTTCCACGTGCGAGTGGTTGGTGGAAGTGCTGCAGCAGCTGATTCTGTGATATGCTCTCAAGCCAGTTGTGGGTTACACAACTGGAATAGGTGAGTGGAACTGTATTACACCGCTCATACTTCAAGTGTCACTAGTGATAGGGCACTATTGCGCCTCTTGTTCCCCCCACCATTTTTTGTATTGATACAATGGGCTCTTGTTCTTTAAATGGAACACGGATGTGTCATAATGGGCACTGGCTTTTATATGTATCACTGACATGTCACAATGGGCTCTTGTTCTTTTCATGGAACACTGATGTGTCACAAATGGCTCTGGCTTTAATATGAAACACTGCTGTGTCACAAAAGGCTCTTGTTTTTTAAATTGAACACTGATGTGTCACAATGGGCTCTTTTTCTTTAAACGGAACACTGATGTGTCACAAAGGGCTCTTGTTCTTTAAATGGAACACTGATGTGTCACAATGGGCTCTGGGTTTATATGTAACACTGGCGTGTAACAATGGGCTTTTGTTTTTTAAATGGAACATTGATGTGTCACAATGGGCCCTTGTTCTTTAAATGGATCACTGATGTGTAACAATGGGCTCTTTTTATTTAAATGGAACACTGATGTGTCACAATGTGCTCTTGTTCTTTAAATGAAACACTGATGTGTCACAATGGGCTCTTGTTCCTTAATGGAACACTGATGTGTCTCAATGGCCTCTGGCTGTTATATAGAACACTGATGTGTCACAATGGGCTCTTGTTCTTTAAATGGAACACTGCTATGTCATAATGTGCTGTGACTTTTATGTGGAACACTGACGTGTCACAATGGGCTCTTGTTCTTTAAATGGAACACTGATGTGTCACAATAGGCTCTTGTTCTTTAAATGGAATACTGATGTGTCACAATGGGCTCTTGGTCTTTAAATGGAACACTGATGTGTCACAATGGGATCTTGTTCTTTAAATGGAACTCTGATGTGTCACAATTGGCTCTGGCTTTTATATGGAACACTGATGTGTCACAATGGGATCTTGTTCTTTAAAAGGAACACTGATGTGTCACAATGGGCTCTTGTTCTTTAAATGGAATACTGATGTGTCACAATGGGCTATTGTTCTTTAAATGGGACACTGATGTGTCACAATGGGATCTTGTTCTTTAAATGGAACACTGATATGTCACAATTGGCTCTAGCTTTTATATGGAACACTGACGTGTCACAATGGGCTCTTGTTCTTTATATGGAACACTGATGTGTCACAATGGGCTCTTCTTAAATGGAACAATGATGTGTCACAAATGGCTCTGGCTTTATTATAGAACACTGCTGTGTCACAATAGGCTCTTGTTTTTTAAATGGAACACTGATGTGTCACAATGGGCTCTTGTTCTTTAAATGGAACACTAATGTGTCACAATGCGCTCTGGTTTTAAATGGAACACTGGCGTGTAACAATGGGCTTATGTTATTTAAATAGAAAATTGATGTGTCACAATGGGCCCTTATTCTTTAAATGGAACATTGATGTGTAACAATGGGCTCTTTTTATTTAAATGGAACACTGATGTGTCACAATGGGCTCTTGTTCTTTGAATGAAACACTGATGTGTCACAATGGGCTCTTGTTCCTTAATGGAACACTGATGTGTCTCAATGGCCTCTGGCTATTATATAGAACAATGATGTGTCACAAAGGGCTCTTGTTCTTTAAATGGAATACTGCTATGTCATAATGTGCTGTGGCTTTTATGTGGAACACTGACGTGTCACAATGGGCTCTTGTTCTTTAAATGGATCACTGATGTGTCACAATAGGCTCTTGTTCTTTAAATGGAGCACTTTTGTGTCACAATGGGCTCTTGTTCTTTAAATGGAATACTGATGTGTCACAATGGGCTCTTGTTCTTTAAATGGAACACTGATGTGTCACAATGGGCTCTTGTTCTTTAAATGGAACACGGGTATGTCACAATGGAGTCTTTTTCTTCAAATGAAACACTGATGTATCACAATGGGCTCTTGTTCTTTAAATGGAGCACTGCTATGCATAATGTGCTGTGGCTTTTATGTGGAACACTGACGTGTCACAGTGGGCTCTTGTTCTTTAAATGGAACATTGATGTGTCACAATAGGCTCTTGTTCTTTAAATGGAACACTTTTGTGTCACAATGGGCTCTTGTTATTTAAACGGAATGCTGATGTGTCACATTGGGCTCTTCTTCTTTAAATGGAACACTGATGTGTCACAATGGGATCTTGCTCTTTAAATGAAACACTGATATGTCACAATGGGCTCTTGTTCTTTATATGGAACACTGATGTGTCACAAAGGACTCTTGTTCTTTAAATGAAACACTGTTGTGTCACAATGGGATCTTGTTCTTTTAAAGGAGTACTGATGTGTCACAATGTGCTCTAGCTTTAATATGGAACTCTGACGTGTCACAATGGACTCTTGTTCTTTGAATGGAACACTGATGTGGCACAATGGACTCTTGTTCTTTAAATGGAACACTGACATGTCACAATGGGCTCTTGTTCCTTAATGGAACACTGATGTGTCTCAATGGCCTCTGGCTGTTATATAGAACACTGATGTGTCACAATGGGCTCTTGTTCTTTAAATGGAACACTGCTATGTCATAATGTGCTGTGACTTTTATGTGGAACACTGACGTGTCACAATGGGCTCTTGTTCTTTAAATGGAACACTGATGTGTCACAATAGACTCTTGTTCTTTAAATGGAACACTTTTGTGTCACAATGGGCTCTTGTTCTTTAAATGGAACACTGATGTGTCACAATGGGATCTTGTTCTTTAAATGGAACACTGATGTGTCACAATCGGCTCTGGCTTTTATATGGAACACTGATGTGTCACAATGGGATCTTGTTCTTTAAAAGGAACACTGATGTGTCACAATGCGCTATGGGTTTATATGGAACACTGGCGTGTAACAATGGGCTTATGTTATTTAAATGGAAAATTGATGTGTCCCAATGGGCCCTTGTTCTTTAAATGGAACATTGATGTGTAACAATGGGCTCTTTTTATTTAAATGGAACACTTATGTGTCACAATGGGCTCCTGTTCTTTGAATGAAACACTGATGTGTCACAATGGCCTCTGGCTATTATATCGAACAATGATGTGTCACAAAGGGCTCTTGTTCTTTAAATGGAATACTGCTATGTCATAATGTGCTTTGGCTTTTATGTGGAACACTGACGTGTCACAATGGGCTCTTGTTCTTTAAATGGAACACTGATGTCACAATAGGCTCTTGTTCTTTAAATGGAACACTTTTGTGTCACAATGGGCTCTTGTTCTTTAAACGGAATGCTGATGTGTCACAATGGGCTCTTGTTCTTTGAATGAAACACTGATGTGTCACAATGGGCTCTTGTTCCTTAATGGAACACTGATGTGTCTCAATGGCCTCTGGCTATTATATAGAACAATGATGTGTCACAAAGGGCTCTTGTTCTTTAAATGGAATACTGCTATGTCATAATGTGCTGTGGCTTTTATGTGGAACACTGACGTGTCACAATGGGCTCTTGTTCTTTAAATGGATCACTGATGTGTCACAATAGGCTCTTGTTCTTTAAATGGAGCACTTTTGTGTCACAATGGGCTCTTGTTCTTTAAATGGAATACTGATGTGTCACAATGGGCTCTTGTTCTTTAAATGGAACACTGATGTGTCACAATGGGCTCTTGTTCTTTAAATGGAACACGGGTATGTCACAATGGAGTCTTTTTCTTCAAATGAAACACTGATGTATCACAATGGGCTCTTGTTCTTTAAATGGAGCACTGCTATGCATAATGTGCTGTGGCTTTTATGTGGAACACTGACGTGTCACAGTGGGCTCTTGTTCTTTAAATGGAACATTGATGTGTCACAATGGACTCTTGTTCTTTGAATGGAACACTGATGTGGCACAATGGACTCTTGTTCTTTAAATGGAACACTGACGTGTCACAATGGGCTCTTGTTCCTTAATGGAACACTGATGTGTCTCAATGGCCTCTGGCTGTTATATAGAACACTGATGTGTCACAATGGGCTCTTGTTCTTTAAATGGAACACTGATGTGTCACAATAGACTCTTGTTCTTTAAATGGAACACTTTTGTGTCACAATGGGCTCTTGTTCTTTAAATGGAACACTGATGTGTCACAATGGGATCTTGTTCTTTAAATGGAACACTGATGTGTCACAATCGGCTCTGGCTTTTATATGGAACACTGATGTGTCACAATGGGATCTTGTTCTTTAAAAGGAACACTGATGTGTCACAATGCGCTATGGGTTTATATGGAACACTGGCGTGTAACAATGGGCTTATGTTATTTAAATGGAAAATTGAAGTGTCCCAATGGGCCCTTGTTCTTTAAATGGAACATTGATGTGTAACAATGGGCTCTTTTTATTTAAATGGAACACTTATGTGTCACTATGGGCTCCTGTTCATTGAATGAAACACTGATGTGTCACAATGGCCTCTGGCTATTATATCGAACAATGATGTGTCACAAAGGGCTCTTGTTCTTTAAATGGAATACTGCTATGTCATAATGTGCTTTGGCTTTTATGTGGAACACTGACGTGTCACAATGGGCTCTTGTTCTTTAAATGGAACACTGATGTCACAATAGGCTCTTGTTCTTTAAATGGAACACTTTTGTGTCACAATGGGCTCTGGTTCTTTAAATGGAATACTGATGTGTCACAATGGGCTCTTGTTCTTTAAATGGAACACTGATGTGTCACAATGGGCTCTTGTTCTTTAAATGGAACACGGATGTGTCACAATGGAGTGTTTTTCTTCAAATGAAACACTGATGTGTCACAATGGGCTCTTGTTCTTTAAATGGAGCACTGCTATGTCATAATTTGCTGTGGCTTTTATGTCGAACACTGACGTGTCACAGTGGGCTCTTGTTCTTTAAATGTAACATTGATGTGTCACAATAGGCTCTTGTTCTTTAAATGGAACACTTTTGTGTCACAATGGGCTCTTGTTCTTTAAACGGAATGCTGATGTGTCACAATGGGCTCTTGTTCTTTAAATGGAACACTGATGTTTCTCAAAGGGATCTTGCTCTTTAAATGAAACACTGATATGTCACAATGTGCTCTTGTTCTTTATATGGAACACTTATGTGTCACAAAGGACTCTTGTTCTTTAAATGAAACACTGATGTGTCACAATGGGCTCTTGTTCTTTAATTGGAACACTGATGTGTCACAATCGGCTCTGGCTTTTATATGGAACACTGATATGTCACAATGGGCTCTTGTTCTTTAAATGGAACACTGATGTGTCACAATGGGCTCTTGTTCTTTAAATGGAGCACTGATGTGTCACAATAGGCTCTTGTTCTTTAAAGGGAACACTTTTATGTCGCAATGGGCTCTTGTTCTTTAAATGGAATACTGATGTGTCACAATGGGCTCTTGTTCTTTAAATGGAACAATGATGTGTCACAGCGGGCTCTTGTTCTTTGTATGGAACAGGCATGTGTCACAATGGGCTCTTGTTCTTTAATTGGAAACTGTGTCACAATGGGCTCTGGCTTTTATATGGAACACTGACATCTCACAATGGGCTCTTGTTCTTTAAATGGCGAACTGATGTGTCACAATGGGCTCTGGCTTTAATATGAAACATTGATGTGTCATAATGGAATCTTGTTCTTTAGATGGAACAATGATGTTTCACAATGGGCTCTTTCAGAAAGTTGTGGGAAGCAGGGTGTGTTGCAGTCCGCGCTGCCGAGATTAACAAATCACCTGGGATGCAAGATGTTGTAGCAGTGTACTCCTTTATTTCCTCCTACGCGTTTCGGCGCCCTTCCTTTCTGAAGGTTTTTCCACGTGCGAGTGGTTGGTGGAAGTGCTGCAGCAGCTGATTCTGTGATATGCTC
This sequence comes from Dendrobates tinctorius, assembly GCF_039654945.1. Taxonomy (NCBI): domain Eukaryota; kingdom Metazoa; phylum Chordata; class Amphibia; order Anura; family Dendrobatidae; genus Dendrobates; species Dendrobates tinctorius. The sequence goes on along the minus strand of NW_027361733.1, from coordinate 24,032,398 downwards.
TCAAGCCAGTTGTGGGTTACACAACTGGAATAGGTGAGTGGAACTGTATTACACCGCTCATACTTCAAGTGTCACTAGTGATAGGGCACTATTGCACCTCTTGTTCCCCCCACCATTTTTTGTATTGATACAATGGGCTCTTGTTCTTTAAATGGAACACGGATGTGTCATAATGGGCACTGGCTTTTATATGTATCACTGACATGTCACAATGGGCTCTTGTTCTTTTCATGGAACACTGATGTGTCACAAATGGCTCTGGCTTTAATATGAAACACTGCTGTGTCACAAAAGGCTCTTGTTTTTTAAATTGAACACTGATGTGTCACAATGGGCTCTTGTTCTTTAAACGGAACACTGATGTGTCACAAAGGGCTCTTGTTCTTTAAATGGAACACTGATGTGTCACAATGGGCTCTGGGTTTATATGTAACACTGGCGTGTAACAATGGGCTTTTGTTTTTTAAATGGAACATTGATGTGTCACAATGGGCCCTTGTTCTTTAAATGGAACACTGATGTGTCACAATAGGCTCTTGTTCTTTAAATGGAATACTGATGTGTCACAATGGGCTCTTGGTCTTTAAATGGAACACTGATGTGTCACAATGGGATCTTGTTCTTTAAATGGAACTCTGATGTGTCACAATCGGCTCTGGCTTTTATATGGAACACTGATGTGTCACAATGGGATCTTGTTCTTTAAAAGGAACACTGATCTGTCACAATGGGCTCTTGTTCTTTAAATGGAATACTGATGTGTCACAATGGGCTATTGTTCTTTAAATGGGACACTGATGTGTCACAATAGGCTCTTGTTCTTTAAATGGAACACTGATGTGTCACAATAGGCTCTTGTTCTTTAAATGGAATACTGATGTGTCACAATGGGCTCTTGGTCTTTAAATGGAACACTGATGTGTCACAATGGGATCTTGTTCTTTAAATGGAACTCTGATGTGTCACAATCGGCTCTGGCTTTTATATGGAACACTGATGTGTCACAATGGGATCTTGTTCTTTAAAAGGAACACTGATCTGTCACAATGGGCTCTTGTTCTTTAAATGGAATACTGATGTGTCACAATGGGCTATTGTTCTTTAAATGGGACACTGATGTGTCACAATGGGATCTTGTTCTTTAAATGGAACACTGATATGTCACAATGGGCTCTAGCTTTTATATGGAACACTGACGTGTCACAATGGGCTCTTGTTCTTTATATGGAACACTGATGTGTCACAATGGGATCTTGTTCTTTAAATGGAACACTGATATGTCACAATGGGATCTTGCTCTTTAAATGAAACACTGATGTGTCACAATGGGCTCTTGTTCTTTAAATTGAATACTGATGTGTCACAATGGGCTCTGGCTTTTATATGGAACACTGATGTGTCACAATGGGATCTTGTTCTTTAAAAGGAGCACTGATGTGTCACAATGTGCTCAAGCTTTAATATGGAACTCTGACGTGTCACAATGGGCTCTTGTTCTTTGAATGGAACACTGATGTGTCACAATGGGCTCTTGTTCTTTAAATGGAACACTGACGTGTCACAATGGGCTCTTGTTCTTTAAATGGAACAATGATGAGTCACAACGGTCTCTTGTTCTTTGTATGGAAGAGTGATGTGTCACAATGGGCTCTTGTTCTTTAACTGGAACCTGTGTCTCAATGGACTCTGGCTTTTATATGGAACAATGACATCTCACATTGGGCTCTTGTTCTTTAAATGGAGAACTGATGTGTCACAATGGGCTCTGGCTTTAATATTAAACACTGATGTGTCACAATGGGATCTTGTTCTTTAGATGGAACAATGATGTGTTACAATGGGCTCTTGTTCTTTAAATGGAACACTGATGTGTCACAATCGGCTCTGGCTTTTATGCGGATCACTGACATGTCACAATGGGCTCTTGTTCTTTACATGGAACACTGATGTGTCACAATGGGCTATTGTTCTTTAATTGGAACCTGTGTCACAATGGGCTCTGGCTTTTATATGGAACACTGACATCTCACAATGCGCTCTTGTTCTTTAAATGGAACACTGATGTTTCACAAAGGGCTATTGTTCTTTAATTGGAACCTGTGTCACAATGGGCTCTGGCTTTTATATGGAACACTGACATCTCACAATGGTCTCTTGTTCTTTAAATGGAACAATGATGTGTTTCAATGGGCTCTGGCTTTTACATGGAACACTGATGTGTCACAATGGGTTCTTGTTCTTTAAATGGAACACTGATGTGTCACAATGGGCTCTGACTTTTATATGGAACACTGACATCTCACAATGGACTCTTGTTCTTTAAATGGATTATTGACATGTCACAATGGGCTCTTTTTCTTTACATGGAACACTGATGTGTCACAATGGGCTCACTTTAATATGAAACACTGATGTGTCACAATGGGATCTTTTTCTTTAAATGGAATACTGATGTGTCACAATGGGCTCTTGTTCTTTAAATGGAACAATGATGTGTCACAGCGGGCTCTTGTTCTTTGTATGGAACAGGCATGTGTCACAATGGGCTCTTAGTTCTTTAATTGGAAACTGTGTCACAATGGGCTCTGGCTTTTATATGGAACACTGACATCTCACAATGCGCTCTTGTTCTTTAAATGGAACACTGATGTTTCACAAAGGGCTATTGTTCTTTAATTGGAACCTGTGTCACAATGGGCTCTGGCTTTTATATGGAACACTGACATCTCACAATGGTCTCTTGTTCTTTAAATGGAACAATGATGTGTTTCAATGGGCTCTGGCTTTTACATGGAACACTGATGTGTCACAATGGGCTCTTAGTTCTTTAATTGGAAACTGTCACAATGGGCTCTGGCTTTTATATGGAACACTGACATCTCACAATGGGCTCTTGTTCTTTAAATGGAGAACTGGTGTGTCACAATGGGCTCTGGCTTTAATATGAAACATTGATGTGTCATAATGGAATCTTGTTCTTTAGATGGAACAATGATGTGTCACAATGGGCTCTTTCAGAAAGTTGTGGGAAGCAGGGTGTGTTGCAGTCCGCGCTGCCGAGATTAACAAATCACCTGGGATGCAAGATGTTGTAGCAGTGTACTCCTTTATTTCCTCCTACGCGTTTCGGCGCTTTTCCTTTCTGAAGGTTTTTCCACGTGCGAGTGGTTGGTGGAAGTGCTGCAGCAGCTGATTCTGTGATATGCTCTCAAGCCAGTTGTGGGTTACACAACTGGAATAGGTGAGTGGAACTGTATTACACCGCTCATACTTCAAGTGTCACTAGTGATAGGGCACTATTGCGCCTCTTGTTCCCCCCACCATTTTTTGTATTGATACAATGGGCTCTTGTTCTTTAAATGGAACACGGATGTGTCATAATGGGCACTGGCTTTTACATGTATCACTGACATGTCACAATGGGCTCTTGTTCTTTTCATGGAACACTGATGTGTCACAAATGGCTCTGGCTTTAATATGAAACACTGCTGTGTCACAAAAGGCTCTTGTTTTTTAAATTGAACACTGATGTGTCACAATGGGCTCTTGTTCTTTAAACGGAACACTGATGTGTCACAAAGGGCTCTTGTTCTTTAAATGGAACACTGATGTGTCACAATGGGCTCTTGTTCTTTAAATGGAACAATGATGAGTCACAACGGTCTCTTGTTCTTTGTATGGAAGAGTGATGTGTCACAATGGGCTCTTGTTCTTTAACTGGAACCTGTGTCTCAATGGACTCTGGCTTTTATATGGAACAATGACATCTCACATTGGGCTCTTGTTCTTTAAATGGAGAACTGATGTGTCACAATGGGCTCTGGCTTTAATATTAAACACTGATGTGTCACAATGGGATCTTGTTCTTTAGATGGAACAATGATGTGTTACAATGGGCTCTTGTTCTTTAAATGGAACACTGATGTGTCACAATCGGCTCTGGCTTTTATGCGGATCACTGACATGTCACAATGGGCTCTTGTTCTTTACATGGAACACTGATGTGTCACAATGGGCTATTGTTCTTTAATTGGAACCTGTGTCACAATGGGCTCTGGCTTTTATATGGAACACTGACATCTCACAATGCGCTCTTGTTCTTTAAATGGAACACTGATGTTTCACAAAGGGCTATTGTTCTTTAATTGGAACCTGTGTCACAATGGGCTCTGGCTTTTATATGGAACACTGACATCTCACAATGGTCTCTTGTTCTTTAAATGGAACAATGATGTGTTTCAATGGGCTCTGGCTTTTACATGGAACACTGATGTGTCACAATGGGTTCTTGTTCTTTAAATGGAACACTGATGTGTCACAATGGGCTCTGACTTTTATATGGAACACTGACATCTCACAATGGACTCTTGTTCTTTAAATGGATTATTGACATGTCACAATGGGCTCTTTTTCTTTACATGGAACACTGATGTGTCACAATGGGCTCACTTTAATATGAAACACTGATGTGTCACAATGGGCTCTTTTTCTTTAAATGGAATACTGATGTGTCACAATGGGCTCTTGTTCTTTAAATGGAACAATGATGTGTCACAGCGGGCTCTTGTTCTTTGTATGGAACAGGCATGTGTCACAATGGGCTCTTAGTTCTTTAATTGGAAACTGTGTCACAATGGGCTCTGGCTTTTATATGGAACACTGACATCTCACAATGCGCTCTTGTTCTTTAAATGGAACACTGATGTTTCACAAAGGGCTATTGTTCTTTAATTGGAACCTGTGTCACAATGGGCTCTGGCTTTTATATGGAACACTGACATCTCACAATGGTCTCTTGTTCTTTAAATGGAACAATGATGTGTTTCAATGGGCTCTGGCTTTTACATGGAACACTGATGTGTCACAATGGGCTCTTAGTTCTTTAATTGGAAACTGTCACAATGGGCTCTGGCTTTTATATGGAACACTGACATCTCACAATGGGCTCTTGTTCTTTAAATGGAGAACTGATGTGTCACAATGGGCTCTGGCTTTAATATGAAACATTGATGTGTCATAATGGAATCTTGTTCTTTAGATGGAACAATGATGTGTCACAATGGGCTCTTTCAGAAAGTTGTGGGAAGCAGGGTGTGTTGCAGTCCGCGCTGCCGAGATTAACAAATCACCTGGGATGCAAGATGTTGTAGCAGTGTACTCCTTTATTTCCTCCTACGCGTTTCGGCGCTTTTCCTTTCTGAAGGTTTTTCCACGTGCGAGTGGTTGGTGGAAGTGCTGCAGCAGCTGATTCTGTGATATGCTCTCAAGCCAGTTGTGGGTTACACAACTGGAATAGGTGAGTGGAACTGTATTACACCGCTCATACTTCAAGTGTCACTAGTGATAGGGCACTATTGCGCCTCTTGTTCCCCCCACCATTTTTTGTATTGATACAATGGGCTCTTGTTCTTTAAATGGAACACGGATGTGTCATAATGGGCACTGGCTTTTACATGTATCACTGACATGTCACAATGGGCTCTTGTTCTTTTCATGGAACACTGATGTGTCACAAATGGCTCTGGCTTTAATATGAAACACTGCTGTGTCACAAAAGGCTCTTGTTTTTTAAATTGAACACTGATGTGTCACAATGGGCTCTTGTTCTTTAAACGGAACACTGATGTGTCACAAAGGGCTCTTGTTCTTTAAATGGAACACTGATGTGTCACAATGGGCTCTGGGTTTATATGTAACACTGGCGTGTAACAAAGGGCTTTTGTTTTTTAAATGGAACATTGATGTGTCACAATGGGCCCTTGTTCTTTAAATGGATCACTGATGTGTAACAATGTGCTCTTGTTCTTTAAATGAAACACTGATGTGTCACAATGGGCTCTTCTTCCTTAATGGAACACTGATGTGTCTCAATGGCCTCTGGCTGTTATATAGAACACTGATGTGTCACAATGGGCTCTTGTTCTTTAAATGGAACACTGCTATGTCATAATGTGCTGTGACTTTTATGTGGAACACTGACGTGTCACAATGGGCTCTTGTTCTTTAAATGGAACACTGATGTGTCACAATAGGCTCTTGTTCTTTAAATGGAATACTGATGTGTCACAATGGGCTCTTGGTCTTTAAATGGAACACTGATGTGTCACAATGGGATCTTGTTCTTTAAATGGAACTCTGATGTGTCACAATCGGCTCTGGCTTTTATATGGAACACTGATGTGTCACAATGGGATCTTGTTCTTTAAAAGGAACACTGATGTGTCACAATGGGCTCTTGTTCTTTAAATGGAATACTGATGTGTCACAATTGGCTATTGTTCTTTAAATGGGACACTGATGTGTCACAATGGGATCTTGTTCTTTAAATGGAACACTGATATGTCACAATGGGCTCTAGCTTTTATATGGAACACTGACGTGTCACAATGGGCTCTTGTTCTTTATATGGAACACTGATGTGTCACAATGGGATCTTGTTCTTTAAATGGAACACTGATATGTCACAATGGGATCTTGCTCTTTAAATGAAACACTGATGTGTCACAATGGGCTCTTGTTCTTTAAATTGAACACTGATGTGTCACAATTGGCTCTGGCTTTTATATGGAACACTGGTGTATCACAATAGGCTCTTGTTCTTTAAATGGAACACTTTTCTGTCACAATGGGCTCTTGTTCTCTAAATGGAATACTGATGTGTCACAATGGGCTCTGACTTTTATATGGAAAACTGATGTGTCACAATGGGATCTTGTTCTTTAAAAGGAGCACAGATGTGTCACAATGTGCTCAAGCTTTAATATGGAACTCTGACGTGTCACAATGGGCTCTTGTTCTTTGAATGGAACACTGATGTGTCACAATGGGCTCTTGTTCTTTAAATGGAACACTGATGTGTCACAATGGGCTCTTGTTCCTTAATGGAACACTGATGTGTCTCAATGGCCTCTGGCTGTTATATAGAACACTGATGTGTCACAATGGGCTCTTGTTCTTTAAATGGAACACTGCTATGTCATAATGTGCTGTGACTTTTATGTGGAACACTGACGTGTCACAATGGGCTCTTGTTCTTTAAATGGAACACTGATGTGTCACAATAGGCTCTTGTTCTTTAAATGGAATACTGATGTGTCACAATGGGCTCTTGGTCTTTAAATGGAACACTGGTGTGTCACAATGGGATCTTGTTCTTTAAATGGAACTCTGATGTGTCACAATCGGCTCTGGCTTTTATATGGAACACTGATGTGTCACAATGGGATCTTGTTCTTTAAAAGGAACACTGATGTGTCACAATGGGCTCTTGTTCTTTAAATGGAATACTGATGTGTCACAATGGGCTATTGTTCTTTAAATGGGACACTGATGTGTCACAATGGGATCTTGTTCTTTAAATGGAACACTGATATGTCACAATGGGCTCTAGCTTTTATATGGAACACTGACGTGTCACAATGGGCTCTTGTTCTTTAAATGGAACACTGATATGTCACAATGGGATCTTGCTCTTTAAATGAAACACTGATGTGTCACAATGGGCTCTTGTTCTTTAAATTGAACACTGATGTGTCACAATTGGCTCTGGCTTTTATATGGAACACTGATGTATCACAATAGGCTCTTGTTCTTTAAATGGAACACTTTTCTGTCACAATGGGATCTTGTTCTCTAAATGGAATACTGATGTGTCACAATGGGCTCTGGCTTTTATATGGAACACTGATGTGTCACAATGGGATCTTGTTCTTTAAAAGGAGCACTGATGTGTCACAATGTGCTCAAGCTTTAATATGGAACTCTGATGTGTCACAATGGGCTCTTGTTCTTTGAATGGAACACGTGTCTCAATGGACTCTGGCTTTTATATGGAACAATGATATCTCACATTGGGCTCTTGTTCTTTAAATGGAGAACTGATGTGTCACAATGGGCTCTGGCTTTAATATGAAACACTGATGTGTCACAATGGGATCTTGTTCTTTAGATGGAACAATGATGTGTTACAATGGGCTCTTGTTCTTTAAATGGAACACTGATGTGTCACAATCGGCTCTGGCTTTTATGCGGATCACTGACATGTCACAATGGGCTCTTGTTCTTTACATGGAACACTGATGTGTCACAATGGGCTATTGTTCTTTAATTGGAACCTGTGTCACAATGGGCTCTGGCTTTTATATGGAACACTGACATCTCACAATGCGCTCTTGTTCTTTAAATGGAACACTGATGTTTCACAAAGGGCTATTGTTCTTTAATTGGAACCTGTGTCACAATGGGCTCTGGCTTTTATATGGAACACTGACATCTCACAATGGTCTCTTGTTCTTTAAATGGAACAATGATGTGTTTCAATGGGCTCTGGCTTTTACATGGAACACTGATGTGTCACAATGGGTTCTTGTTCTTTAAATGGAACACTGATGTGTCACAATGGGCTCTGACTTTTATATGGAACACTGACATCTCACAATGGACTCTTGTTCTTTAAATGGATTATTGACATGTCACAATGGGCTCTTGTTCTTTACATGGAACACTGATGTGTCACAATGGGCTCACTTTAATATGAAACACTGATGTGTCACAATGGGATCTTTTTCTTTAAATGGAATACTGATGTGTCACAATGGGCTCTTGTTCTTTAAATGGAACAATGATGTGTCACAGCGGGCTCTTGTTCTTTGTATGGAACAGGCATGTGTCACAATGGGCTTTTAGTTCTTTAATTGGAAACTGTGTCACAATGGGCTCTGGCTTTTATATGGAACACTGACATCTCACAATGCGCTCTTGTTCTTTAAATGGAACACTGATGTTTCACAAAGGGCTATTGTTCTTTAATTGGAACCTGTGTCACAATGGGCTCTGGCTTTTATATGGAACACTGACATCTCACAATGGTCTCTTGTTCTTTAAATGGAACAATGATGTGTTTCAATGGGCTCTGGCTTTTACATGGAACACTGATGTGTCACAATGGGCTCTTAGTTCTTTAATTGGAAACTGTGTCACAATGGGCTCTGGCTTTTATATGGAACACTGACATCTCACAATGGGCTCTTGTTCTTTAAATGGAGAACTGATGTGTCACAATGGGCTCTGGCTTTAATATGAAACATTGATGTGTCATAATGGAATCTTGTTCTTTAGATGGAACAATGATGTGTCACAATGGGCTCTTTCAGAAAGTTGTGGGAAGCAGGGTGTGTTGCAGTCCGCACTGCCGAGATTAACAAATCACCTGGGATGCAAGATGTTGTAGCAGTGTACTCCTTTATTTCCTCCTACGCGTTTCGGCGCTTTTCCTTTCTGAAGGTTTTTCCACGTGCGAGTGGTTGGTGGAAGTGCTGCAGCAGCTGATTCTGTGATATGCTCTCAAGCCAGTTGTGGGTTACACAACTGGAATAGGTGAGTGGAACTGTATTACACCGCTCATACTTCAAGTGTCACTAGTGATAGGGCACTATTGCGCCTCTTGTTCCCCCCACCATTTTTTGTATTGATACAATGGGCTCTTGTTCTTTAAATGGAACACGGATGTGTCATAATGGGCACTGGCTTTTACATGTATCACTGACATGTCACAATGGGCTCTTGTTCTTTTCATGGAACACTGATGTGTCACAAATGGCTCTGGCTTTAATATGAAACACTGCTGTGTCACAAAAGGCTCTTGTTTTTTAAATTGAACACTGATGTGTCACAATGGGCTCTTGTTCTTTAAACGGAACACTGATGTGTCACAAAGGGCTCTTGTTCTTTAAATGGAACACTGATGTGTCACAATGGGCTCTGGGTTTATATGTAACACTGGCGTGTAACAATGGGCTTTTGTTTTTTAAATGGAACATTGATGTGTCACAATGGGCCCTTGTTCTTTAAATGGATCACTGATGTGTAACAATGGGCTCTTTTTATTTAAATGGAACACTGATGTGTCACAATGTGCTCTTGTTATTTAAATGAAACACTGATGTGTCACTATGGGCTCTTGTTCCTTAATGGAACACTGATGTGTCTCAATGGCCTCTGGCTGTTATATAGAACACTGATGTGTCACAATGGGCTCTTGTTCTTTAAATGGAACACTGCTATGTCATAATGTGCTGTGACTTTTATGTGGAACACTGACGTGTCACAATGGGCTCTTGTTCTTTAAATGGAACACTGATGTGTCACAATAGGCTCTTGTTCTTTAAATGGAATACTGATGTGTCACAATGGGCTCTTGGTCTTTAAATGGAACACTGATGTGTCACAATGGGATCTTGTTCTTTAAATGGAACTCTGATGTGTCACAATCGGCTCTGGCTTTTATATGGAACACTGATGTGTCACAATGGGATCTTGTTCTTTAAAAGGAACACTGATGTGTCACAATGGGCTCTTGTTCTTTAAATGGAATACTGATGTGTCACAATGGGCTATTGTTCTTTAAATGGGACACTGATGTGTCACAATGGGATCTTGTTCTTTAAATGGAACACTGATATGTCACAATGGGCTCTAGCTTTTATATGGAACACTGACGTGTCACAATGGGCTCTTGTTCTTTATATGGAACACTGATGTGTCACAATGGGATCTTGTTCTTTAAATGGAACACTGATATGTCACAATGGGATCTTGCTCTTTAAATGAAACACTGATGTGTCACAATGGGCTCTTGTTCTTTAAATTGAACATTGATGTGTCACAATTGGCTCTGGCTTTTATATGGAACACTGATGTATCACAATAGGCTCTTGTTCTTTAAATGGAACACTTTTCTGTCACAATGGGCTCTTGTTCTCTAAATGGAATACTGATGTGTCACAATGGGCTCTGGCTTTTATATGGAAAACTGATGTGTCACAATGGGATCTTGTTCTTTAAAAGGAGCACAGATGTGTCACAATGTGCTCAAGCTTTAATATGGAACTCTGACGTGTCACAATGGGCTCTTGTTCTTTGAATGGAACACTGATGTGTCACAATGGGCTCTTGTTCTTTAAATGGAACACTGATGTGTCACAATGGGCTCTTGTTCCTTAATGGAACACTGATGTGTCTCAATGGCCTCTGGCTGTTATATAGAACACTGATGTGTCACAATGGGCTCTTGTTCTTTAAATGGAACACTGCTATGTCATAATGTGCTGTGACTTTTATGTGGAACACTGACGTGTCACAATGGGCTCTTGTTCTTTAAATGGAACACTGATGTGTCACAATAGGCTCTTGTTCTTTAAATGGAATACTGATGTGTCACAATGGGCTCTTGGTCTTTAAATGGAACACTGGTGTGTCACAATGGGATCTTGTTCTTTAAATGGAACTCTGATGTGTCACAATCGGCTCTGGCTTTTATATGGAACACTGATGTGTCACAATGGGATCTTGTTCTTTAAAAGGAACACTGAAGTGTCACAATGGGCTCTTGTTCTTTAAATGGAATACTGATGTGTCACAATGGGCTATTGTTCTTTAAATGGGACACTGATGTGTCACAATGGGATCTTGTTCTTTAAATGGAACACTGATATGTCACAATGGGCTCTAGCTTTTATATGGAACACTGACGTGTCACAATGGGCTCTTGTTCTTTATATGGAACACTGATGTGTCACAATGGGATCTTGTTCTTTAAATGGAACACTGATATGTCACAATAGGATCTTGCTCTTTAAATGAAACACTGATGTGTCACAATGGGCTCTTGTTCTTTAAATTGAACACTGATGTGTCACAATTGGCTCTGGCTTTTATATGGAACACTGATGTATCACAATAGGCTCTTGTTCTTTAAATGGAACACTTTTCTGTCACAATGGGATCTTGTTCTCTAAATGGAATACTGATGTGTCACAATGGGCTCTGGCTTTTATATGGAACACTGATGTGTCACAATGGGATCTTGTTCTTTAAAAGGAGCACTGATGTGTCACAATGTGCTCAAGCTTTAATATGGAACTCTGACGTGTCACAATGGGCTCTTGTTCTTTGAATGGAACACTGATGTGTCACAATGGGCTCTTGTTCTTTAAATGGAACACTGACGTGTCACAATGGGCTCTTGTTCTTTAAATGGAACAATGATGAGTCACAACGGGTTCTTGTTCTTTGTATGGAAGAGTGATGTGTCACAATGGGCTCTTGTTCTTTAACTGGAACCTGTGTCTCAATGGGCTCTGGCTTTTATATGGAACAATGACATCTCACAATGGGCTCTTGTTCTTTAAATGGAGAACTGATGTGTCACAATGGGCTCTGGCTTTAATATGAAACACTCATGTGTCACAATGGGATCTTGTTCTTTAGATGGAACAATGATGTGTTACAATGGGCTCTTGTTCTTTAAATGGAACACTGATGTGTCACAATCGGCTCTGGCTTTTATGCGGATCACTGACATGTCACAATGGGCTCTTGTTCTTTACATGGAACACTGATGTGTCACAATGGGCTATTGTTCTTTAATTGGAACCTGTGTCACAATGGGCTCTGGCTTTTATATGGAACACTGACATCTCACAATGCGCTCTTGTCCTTTAAATGGAACACTGATGTTTCACAAAGGGCTATTGTTCTTTAATTGGAACCTGTGTCACAATGGGCTCTGGCTTTTATATGGAACACTGACATCTCACAATGGTCTCTTGTTCTTTAAATGGAACAATGATGTGTTTCAATGGGCTCTGGCTTTTACATGGAACACTGATGTGTCACAATGGGTTCTTGTTCTTTAAATGGAACACTGATGTGTCACAATGGGCTCTGACTTTAATATGGAACACTGACATCTCACAATGGACTCTTGTTCTTTAAATGGATCATTGACATGTCACAATGGGCTCTTGTTCTTTATATGGAACACTGATGTGTCACAATGGGCTCACTTTAATATGAAACACTGATGTGTCACAATGGGATCTTTTTCTTTAAATGGAATACTGATGTGTCACAATGGGCTCTTGTTCTTTAAATGGAACAATGATGTGTCACAGCGGGCTCTTGTTCTTTGTATGGAACAGGCATGTGTCACAATGGGCTCTTAGTTCTTTAATTGGAAACTGTGTCACAATGGGCTCTGGCTTTTATATGGAACACTGACATCTCACAATGGGCTCTTGTTCTTTAAATGGAGAACTGATGTGTCACAATGGGCTCTGGCTTTAATTTGAAACATTGATGTGTCATAATGGAATCTTGTTCTTTAGATGGAACAATGATGTGTCACAATGGGCTCTTTCAGAAAGTTGTGGGAAGCAGGGTGTGTTGCAGTCCGCGCTGCCGAGATTAACAAATCACCTGGGATGCAAGATGTTGTAGCAGTGTACTCCTTTATTTCCTCCTACGCGTTTCGGCGCTTTTTCTTTCTGAAGGTTTTTCCACGTGCGAGTGGTTGGTGGAAGTGCTGCAGCAGCTGATTCTGTGATATGCTCTCAAGCCAGTTGTGGGTTACACAACTGGAATAGGTGAGTGGAACTGTATTACACCGCTCATACTTCAAGTGTCACTAGTGATAGGGCACTTTTGCGCCTCTTGTTCCCCCCACCATTTTTTGTATTGATACAATGGGCTCTTGTTCTTTAAATGGAACACGGATGTGTCATAATGGGCACTGGCTTTTATATGTATCACTGACATGTCACAATGGGCTCTTGTTCTTTTCATGGAACACTGATGTGTCACAAATGGCTCTGGCTTTAATATGAAACACTGCTGTGTCACAAAAGGCTCTTGTTTTTTAAATTGAACACTGATGTGTCACAATGGGCTCTTGTTCTTTAAACGGAACACTGATGTGTCACAAAGGGCTCTTGTTCTTTAAATGGAACACTGATGTGTCACAATGGGCTCTGGGTTTATATGTAACACTGGCGTGTAACAATGGGCTTTTGTTCTTTAAATGGAACATTGATGTGTCACAATGGGCCCTTGTTCTTTAAATGGATCACTGATGTGTAACAAAGGGCTCTTTTTATTTAAATGGAACACTGATGTGTCACAATGTGCTCTTGTTCTTTAAATGAAACACTGATGTGTCACAATGGGCTCTTGTTCCTTAATGGAACACTGATGTGTCTCAATGGCCTCTGGCTGTTATATAGAACACTGATGTGTCACAATGGGCTCTTGTTCTTTAAATGGAACACTGCTATGTCATAATGTGCTGTGACTTTTATGTGGAACACTGATGTGTCACAATGGGCTCTTGTTCTTTAAATGGAACACTGATGTGTCACAATAGGCTCTTGTTCTTTAAATGGAATACTGATGTGTCACAATGGGCTCTTGGTCTTTAAATGGAACACTGATGTGTCACAATGGGATCTTGTTCTTTAAATGGAACACTGATGTGTCACAATCGGCTCTGGCTTTTATATGGAACACTGACGTGTCACAATGGGCTCTTGTTCTTTAAATGGAATACTGATGTGTCACAATGGGCTCTTGTTCTTTAAATGGGACACTGATGTGTCACAATGGGATCTTGTTCTTTAAATGGAACACTGATATGTCACAATGGGCTCTAGCTTTTATATGGAACACTGACGTGTCACAATGGGATCTTGTTCTTTATATGGAACACTGATGTGTCACAATGGGATCTTGTTCTTTAAATGGAACACTGATATGTCACAATGGGATCTTGCTCTTTAAATGAAACACTGATGTGTCACAATGGGCTCTTGTTCTTTAAATTGAACACTGATGTGTCACAATTGGCTCTGGCTTTTATATGGAACACTGATGTGTCACAATAGGCTCTTGTTCTTTAAATGGAACACTTTTCTGTCACAATGGGCTCTTGTTCTCTAAATGGAATACTGATGTGTCACAATGGGCTCTGGCTTTTATATGGAACACTGATGTGTCACAATGGGATCTTGTTCTTAAAAAGGAGCACTGATGTGTCACAATGTGCTCAAGCTTTAATATGGAGCTCTGACGTGTCACAATGGGCTCTTGTTCTTTGAATGGAACACTGATGTGGCACAATGGGCTCTTGTTCTTTAAATGGAACACTGACGTGTCACAATGGGCTCTTGTTCTTTAAATGGAACAATGATGTGTCACAACGGGCTCTTGTTCTTTGTATGGAAGAGTGATGTGTCACAATGGGCTCTTGTTCTTTAACTGGAACCTGTGTCTCTATGGGCTCTGGCTTTTATATGGAACAATGACATCTCACAATAGGCTCTTGTTCTTTAAATGGAGAACTGATGTGTCACAATGGGCTCTGGCTTTAATATGAAACACTGATGTGTCACAATGGGCTCTTGTTCTTTAAATGGAACACTGATGTGTCACAATCGGCTCTGGCTTTTATGCGGATCACTGACATGTCACAATGGGCTCTTGTTCTTTACATGGAACACTGATGTGTCACAATGGGCTCTTGTTCTTTAAACGGAACACTGATGTGTCACAAAGTGGTCTGGATTTTATATGGAACACTGACGTGTCACAATGGGCTATTGTTCTTTAATTGGAACCTGTGTCACAATGGGCTCTGGCTTTTATATGGAACACTGACATCTCACAATGCGCTCTTGTTCTTTAAATGGAACACTGATGTGTCACAAAGGGCTATTGTTCTTTAATTGGAACCTGTGTCACAATGGGCTCTGGCTTTTATATGGAACACTGACATCTCACAATGGTCTCTTGTTCTTTAAATGGAACAATGATGTGTTTCAATGGGCTCTGGCTTTTACATGGAACACTGATGTGTCACAATGGGTTCTTGTTCTTTAAATGGAACACTGATGTGTCACAATGGGCTCTGACTTTTATATGGAACACTGACATCTCACAATGGACTCTTGTTCTTTAAACGGATCATTGACATGTCACAATGTGCTCTTGTTCTTTACATGGAACACTGATGTGTCACAATGGGCTCACTTTAATATGAAACACTGATGTGTCACAATGGGATCTTTTTCTTTAAATGGAACACTGACGTGTCACAATGGGATCTTGTTCTTTATATGGAACACTGATGTGTCACAATGGGATCTTGTTCTTTAAATGGAACACTGATATGTCACAATGGGATCTTGCTCTTTAAATGAAACACTGATGTGTCACAATGGGCTCTTGTTCTTTAAATTGAACACTGATGTGTCATAATTGGCTCTGGCTTTTATATGGAACACTGATGTGTCACAATAGGCTCTTGTTCTTTAAATGGAACACTTTTCTGTCACAATGGGCTCTTGTTCTCTAAATGGAATACTGATGTGTCACAATGGGCTCTGGCTTTTATATGGAATACTGATGTGTCACAATGGGATCTTGTTCTTTAAAAGGAGCACTGATGTGTCACAATGTGCTCAAGCTTTAATATGGAACTCTGACGTGTCACAATGGGCTCTTGTTCTTTGAATGGAACACTGATGTGGCACAATGGGCTCTTGTTCTTTAAATGGAACACTGACGTGTCACAATGGACTCTTGTTCTTTAAATGGAACAATGATGTGTCACAACGGGCTCTTGTTCTTTGTATGGAAGAGTGATGTGTCACAATGGTCTCTTGTTCTTTAACTGGAACCTGTGTCTCAATGGTCTCTGGCTTTTATATGGAACAATTACATCTCACAATGGGCTCTTGTTCTTTAAATGGAGAACTGATGTGTCACAATGGGCTCTGGCTTTAATATGAAACACTGATGTGTCACAATGGGATCTTGTTCTTTAGATGGAACAATGATGTGTCACAATGCGCTCTTGTTCTTTAAATGGAATACTGATGTGTCACAATCGGCTCTGGCTTTTATGTGGATCGCTGACATGTCACAATGGGCTCTTGTTCTTTAAACGGAACACTGATGTGTCACAAAGTGGTCTGGATTTTATATGGAACACTGACGTGTCACAATGGGCTATTGTTCTTTAATTGGAACCTGTGTCACAATGGGCTCTGGCTTTTATATGGAACACTGACATCTCACAATGCGCTCTTGTTCTTTAAATGGAACACTGATGTGTCACAAAGGGCTATTGTTCTTTAATTGGAACCTGTGTCACAATGGGCTCTGGCTTTTATATGGAACACTGACATCTCACAAAGGTCTCTTGCTCTTTAAATGGAACAATGATGTGTTTCAATGGGCTCTGGCTTTTACATGGAACACTGATGTGTCACAATGGGTTCTTGTTCTTTAAATGGAACACTGATGTGTCACAATGGGCTCTGACTTTTATATGGAACACTGACATCTCACAATGGGCTCTTGTTCTTTAAATGGATCATTGACATGTCACAATGGGCTCTTGTTCTTTACATGGAACACTGATGTGTCACAATGGGCTCACTTTAATATGAAACACTGATGTGTCACAATGGGATCTTTTTCTTTAAATGGAACACTGATGTGTCACAATGGGCTCTTGTTCTTTAAATGGAACACTGATGTGTCACAATGGGCTCTAGCTTTTATATGGAACACTGACGTGTCACAATGGGCTCTTGTTGTTCATATGGAACACTGATGTGTCATAATGGGCTCTTGGGCTTTATGTGAAACACTGATGTGTCACAAAGGGCTCTTGTTTTTCAAATGAAACACTGATTTGTCACAATGGGCTCTTGTTCTTTAAATGGAATACTGATGTGTCACAATGGGGTCATGTTCTGTAAATGGAACACTTATGTGTCACAATGGGGTCATGTTCTTTAAATGGAGCACTGATGTGTCACAATTGGCTCTTCTTCTTTAAATGGAAACCTGATATGTCACAATGGGCTCTGGCTTTTATATGGAACACTGACGTGTCACAATGGGCTCTTGTTCTTTAAATGGTACACTGATGTGTCACAATGGGCTCTTGTCCTTTACACGGAATACTGATGTGTCACAATGGGCTCTTGTTCTTCAAATGGAACACTGCTGTGTCATAATGTGCTCTGGCTTTTATGTGGAACTCTGATGTGTCACAATGGGCTCTTGTTCTTTAAAAGGAACACTGATGTGTCACAATGGGGTCTTGTTCTTTAAATGGAAGACTGATGTGTCACAATGGGCTCTTGTTCTTTAAATGGAATACTGATGTGTCACAAAGGGCTCTTTTTCTTTAAATGGGACACTTATGTGTCACAATGGGATCTTGTTCTTTAAATGGAACACTGATGTGTCACAATGGGCTCTAGCTTTTATTTGGAACACTGACGTGTCACAATGGGCTCTTGTTCTTTATATGTAACACTGATGTGTCACAATGGGATCTTGTTCTTTAAATGGAACACTGATATGTCACAATGGGATCGTGCTCTTTAAATGAAACACTGATGTGTCACAATGGGCTCTTGTTCTTTAAATAGGACAGTGCTGTGTCACAATTAGCTCTGGCTTTTATATGGAACACTGATGTGTCACAATAGGCTCTTGTTTTTTAAATGGAACACTTTTGTGTCACAATGGGCTCTTGTTCTTTAAATGGAATACTGATGTGTCACAATGGGCTCTTTTTCTTTAAATGTTACACTGATGTGTCATAATAGGATCTTGTTCTTTAAATGGAACACTGATATGTCACAATGGGCTCTAGCTTTTATATCCAACACTGACGTGTCAAAATGGGCTCTTGTTCTTTTTATGGAAAACTGATGTTTCACAATGGACTCTTGTTCTTTAAATGAAACACTGATGTGTCACAATGGGCTCTTTTTCTTTAAATGGAACATTGATGTGTCACAATGGGCTCTTGTTCTTTTTATGGAACACTGTTGTGTCACAATGGGATCTTGTTCTTTAAAAGGAGCACTGATGTGTCACAATGGGCTCTTGTTCTTTAAATGGAACACTGACGTGTCACAATGGGCACTTGTTCTTTAAATGGAATACAGATGTGTCACAAAGTGATCTGGCTTTTACATGGAACGATGACATGTCACAATGGGCTCTTGTTCTTTAAATGGAACACTGTTGTGTCACAATGGGATCTTGTTCTTTAAATGGAACACTGATATGTCACAATGGGTTCTAGCTTTTATATGGAACACTGACGTGTCACAATGGGCTCTTGTTCTTTTTATGGAACATTGATGTGTAACAATGGGCTCTTGTTCTTTAAATGGAACATTGATGAGTCACAATGTGCTCTGGGTTTATATGGAACACTGGCGTGTAACAATGGGCTTATGTTACTTAAATGGAAAATTGATGTGTCACAATGGGCCCTTGTTCTTTAAATGGAACATTGATGTGTAACAATGGGCTCTTTTTATTTAAATGGAACACTGATGTGTCACAATGGGCTCTTGTTCCTTGAATGAAACACTGATGTGTCACAATGGGCTCTTGTTCCTTAATGGAACACTGATGTGTCTCAATGGCCTCTGGCTATTATATAGAATCATAGAACCGTAGAGTTGGAAGGGACCTCCTGGGCCATCTGGTCCAACCCCCTGCTCAAAGCAGGATTCGCTAAATCATCCCAGTCAGATGTCTGTCCAGCCTCTGTTTGAAGACTTCCATTGAAGGAGAACTCACCACTTCTCGTGGCAGCCTGTTCCACTCATTGATCACTCTGTCAAAAAGTTTTTTCTAATATCTAATTTGTGTCTCCTCCCATTCAGTTTCATCCCATTGCTTCTAGTCTTTCCTTGTGCAAATGAGAATAAAGTTGATCCTTCTACAATGTGACAGCCCTTTAGATATTTGTAGACAGCTATTAAGTCTCCTCTCAGTCTTCTCTTTTGCAAACTAAACATTCCCAAATCCTGCAACCTTTCCTCATAATATAGAACAATGATGTGTCACAAACGGCTCTTGTTCTTTAAATGGAATACTGCTATGTCATAATGTGCTGTGGCTTTTATGTGGAACACTGACGTGTCACAGTGGGCTCTTGTTCTTTAAATGGAACACTGATGTGTCGCAATAGGCTCTTGTTCTTTAAATGGAATACTGATGTGTCACAATGGGCTCTTGTTCTTTAAATGGAACACTGATGTGTCACAATGGGCTCTTGTTCTTTAAATGGAATACTGATGTGTAACAATGGGCTCTTGTTCTTTAAATGGAACACTGATGTGTCACAATGGGCTCTTGTTCTTTAAATGGAACACGGATGTGTCACAATGGAGTCTTTTTCTTCAAATGAAACACTGATGTGTCACAATGGGCTCTTGTTCTTTAAATGGAGCACTGCTATGTCATAATGTGCTGTGTGTCAAAAAGGACTCTTGTTCTTTAAATGAAACACTGATGTGTCACAATGGGCTCTTGTTCTTTAATTGGAACACTGATTTTTCACAATCGGCTCTGGCTTTTATATGGAACACTGATGTGTCACAATGGGCTCTTGTTCTTTAAATGGAACACTGATGTGTCACAATGGGCTCTTGTTCTTTAAATGGAACACTGATGTGTCACAATAGACTCTTGTTCTTTAAATGGAACACTTTTTTGTCACAATGGGCTCTTGTTCTTTAAATGGAATACTGATGTGTCACAATGGGCTCTTGTTCTTTAAATGGAACAATGATGTGTCACAACGGGCTCTTGTTCTTTGTATGGAACAGGCATGTGTCACAATGGGCTCTTGTTCTTTAATTGGAAAATGTGTCACAATGGGCTCTGGCTTTTATATGGAACACTGACATCTCACAATGGGCTCTTGTTCTTTAAATGGAGATCTGATGTGTCACAATGGGCTCTGGCTTTAATATGAAACACTGATGAGTCATAATGGGATCTTGTTCTTTAGATGGAACAATAATGTGTCACAATGGGCTCTGGCTTTTATATGTATCACTGACATGTCACAATGGGCTCTTGTTTTTTTCATGGAACACTGATGTGTCTCAAATGGCTCTGGCTATAATATGAAACACTGCTGTGTCACAATAGGCTCTTGTTTTTTAAATTGAACACTGATGTGTCACAATGGGCTCTTGTTCCTTAAATAGAACACTGATGTGTCACAAAGGGCTCTTGTTCTTTAAATGGAACACTGATGTGTCACATTGGGCTCTGGGTTTATATGTAACACTGGCGTGTAACAATGGGCTTTTATTATTTAAATGGAACATTGATGTGTCACAATGGGCCCTTGTTCTTTAAATGGATCACTGATGTGTAACAATGGGCTCTTTTTATTTAAAAGGAACACTGATGTGTCACAATGTGCTCTTGTCCTTTAAATGAAACACTGATGTGTCACAATGGGCTCTTGTTCCTTAATGGAACACTGATGTATCTCAATGGCCTCTGGCTGTTAAATAGAACACTGATGTGTCACAATGGGCTCTTGTTCTTTAAATGGAACACTGCTATGTCATAATGTGCTGTGACTTTTATATGGAACACTGACGTGTCACAATGGGCTCTTGTTCTTTAAATGGAATACTGATGTGTCACAATGGGCTCTTGTTCTTTAAATGGAACACTGATGTGTCACAATGGGATCTTGTTCTTTAAATGGAACACTGATGTGTCACAATCGGCTCTGGCTTTTATATGGAACACTGATGTGTCACAATGGGATCTTGTTCTTTAAAAGGAACACTGATGTGTCACAATGGGCTCTTGTTCTTTAAATGGAATACTGATGTGTCACAATGGGCTCTTGTTCTTTAAATGGTACACTGATGTGTCACAATGGGATCTTGCTCTTTAAGTGAAACACTGATGTGTCACAAAGGGCTCTTGTTCTTTAAAAGGAACACTGATGTGTCACAATGGGCTCTTGTTCTTTAAATGGAATACTGATGTGTCACAATGGGCTCTTGTTCTTTAAATTTAACACTGATTTGTCACAATGGGCTCTTGTTCTTTAATTTGAACACTGATGTGTCACAATTGGCTCTGCCTTTTATATGGAACACTGATGTGTCACAATAGGCTCTTGTTCTTTAAATGGAACACTTTTCTGTCACAATGGGCTCTTGTTCTCTAAATGGAATACTGATGTGTCACAATGGGCTCTGGCTTTTATATGGAACACTGATGTGTCACAATGGGATCTTGTTCTTTAAAAGGAGCAGTGATGTGTCACAATGTGCTCAAGCTTTAATATGGAACTCTGACTTGTCACAATGGGCTCTTGTTCTTTGAATGGAACACTGATGTGGCACAATGGGCTCTTGTTCTTTAAATGGAACACTGACGTGTCACAATGGGCTCTTGTTCTTTAAATGGAACAATGATGTGTCACAACGGGCACTTGTTCTTTGTATGGAAGAGTGATGTGTCACAATGGGCTCTTGTTCTTTAACTGGAACCTGTGTCACAATGGGCTCTGGCTTTTGTATGGAACAATGACATTTCACAATGGGCTCTTGTTCTTTAAATGGAGAACTGATGTGTCACAATGGGCTCTGGCTTTAATATGAAACACTGATGTGTCACAATGGGATCTTGTTCTTTAGATGGAACAATGATGTGTCACAATGGGCTTTTGTTCTTTAAATGGAACACGGATGTGTTACAATCGGCTCTGGCTTTTATGCGGATCACTGACATGTCACAATGGGCTCTTGTTCTTTACATGGAACACTGATGTGTCACAATGGGCTCTGGCTTTAATATGAAACACTGATGTGTCACAATGGGATCTTGTTCTTCAAATGAAACACTGATGTGTCACAATGGGCTCTTCTTAAATGGAACACTGATTTGTCATAATGGGCTCTTGTTCTTTACATGGAACACTGATGTGTCACAATGGGCTCTGGCTTTAATATGAAACACTGATGTGTCACAATGGGATCTTGTTCTTCAAATGAAACACTGATGTGTCACAATGGGATCTTCTTAAATGGAACACTGCTGTGTAGCAATAGGCTCTTGTTCTTTAAATGGAACACTGATTTGTCACAATGGGCTCTTGTTCTTTAAACGGAACACTAATGTGTCACAAAGTGGTCTGGATTTTATATGGAACACTGACGTGTCACAATGGGCTATTGTTCTTTAATTGGAACCTGTGTCATAATGGGCTCTGGCTTTTATATGGAACACTGACATCTCACAATGGTCTCTTGTTCTTTAAATGGAACACTGATGTGTTTCAATGGGCTCTGGCTTTTACATGGATCACTGATGTGTCACAATGGGTTCTTATTCTTTAAATGGAACACTGATGTGTCACAATGGGCTCTGACTTTTATATGGAACACTTACATCTCACAATGGGCTCTTGTTCTTTAAACGGAATGCTGATGTGTCACAATGGGCTCTTGTTCTTTAAATGGAACACTGATGTGTCACAATGGGATCTTGTTCTTTAAATGAAACACTGATATGTCACAATGGGCTCTTGTTCTTTGTATGGAACACTGATGTGTCACAAAGGACTCTTGTTCTTTAAATGAAACACTGATGTGTCACAATGGGCTCTTGTTCTTTAATTGGAACACTGATGTGTCACAATCGGCTCTGGCTTTTATATGGAACACTGATGTGTTACAATGGGCTCTTGTTCTTTAAATGAAACACTGATGTGTCACAATGGGCTCTTGTTCTTTAAATGGAACACTGATGTGTCACAATAGGCTCTTGTACTTTAAATGGAACACTTTTGTGTCACAATGGGCTCTTGTTCTTTAAATGGAATACTGATGTGTCACAATGGGCTCTTGTTCTTTAAATGGAACAATGATGTGTCACAATGGGCTCTTGAGTTCTTTGTATGGAACAGGCATGTGTCACAATGGGCTCTTGTTCTTTAATTGGAAACTGTGTCACAATGGGCTCTGGCTTTTACATGGAACACTGACATCTCACAATGGGCTCTTGTTCTTTAAATGGAGAACTGATGTGTCACAATGGGCTCTGGCTTTAATATGAAACACTGATGTGTCATAATGGGATCTTGTTCTTTAGATGGAATAATGATGTGTCACAATGGGCTCTTGTTCTTTAAATGGAACACGGATGTGTCATAATGGGCTCTGGCTTTTATATGTATCACTGACATGTCACAATGGGCTCTTGTTCTTTTCATGGAACACTGATGTGTCACAAATGGCTCTGGCTTTAATATGAAACACTGCTGTGTCACAATAGGCTCTTGTTTTTTAAATTGAACACTGATGTGTCACAATGGGCTCTTGTTCTTTAAATGGAACACTAATGTGTCACAAAGGGCTCTTGTTCTTTAAATGGAACACTGATATGTCACAATGGGCTCTGGGTTTATATGTAACACTGGCGTGTATCAATGGGCTTTTGCTATTTAAATGGAACATTGATGTGTCACAATGGTCCCTTGTTCTTTAAATGGATCACTGATATGTAACAATGGGCTCTTTTTATTTAAATGGAACACTGATGTGTCACAATGGGCTCTTGTTCTTTAAATGGAGCACTGCTATGTCATAATGTGCTGTGTGTCATAAAGGACTCTTGTTCTTTAAATGAAACACTGATGTGTCACAATGGGCTCTTGTTCTTTAATTGGAACACTGATATGTCACAATCGGCTCTGGCTTTTATATGGAACACTGATGTGTCACAATGGACTCTTGTTCTTTAAATGGAACACTGATGTGTCACAATGGGCTCTTGTTCTTTAAATGGAACACTGATGTGTCACAATAGACTCTTGTTCTTTAAATGGAACACTTTTTTGTCACAATGGGCTCTTGTTCTTTAAATGGAATACTGATGTGTCACAATGGGCTCTTGTTCTTTAAATGGAACAATGATGTGTCACAATGGGCTCTTGTTCTTTGTATGGAACAGGCATGTGTCACAATGGGCTCTTGTTCTTTAATTGGAAAATGTGTCACAATGGGCTCTGGCTTTTATATGGAACACTGACATCTCACAATGGGCTCTTGTTCTTTAAATGGAGAACTGATGTGTCACAATGGGCTCTGGCTTTAATATGAAACACTGATGTGTCAAAATGGGATCTTGTTCTTTAGATGAAACACTGACGTGTCACAATGGGCTCTTGTTCTTTATATGGAACACTGATGTGTCACAATTGGCTCTGGCTTTTATATGGAACACTGATGTGTCACAATAGGCTCTTGCTCTTTAAATGGAACACTTTTCTGTCACAATGGGCTCTTGTTCTCTAAATGGAATACTGATGTGTCACAATGGTCTCTGGCTTTTATATGGAACACTGATGTGTCACAATGGGATCTTGTTCTTTAAAAGGAGCACTGATGTGTCACAATGTGCTCAAGCTTTAATATGGAACTCTGACGTGTCACAATGGGCTCTTGTTCTTTGAATGGAACACTGATGTGGGACAATGGGCTCTTGTTCTTTAAATGGAACACTGACGTGTCACAATGGGCTCTTGTTCTTTAAATGGAACACTGATGTGTCACAAAGTGGTCTGGATTTTATATGGAACACTGACGTGTCACAATGGGCTATTGTTCTTTAATTGGAACCTGTGTCTCAATGGGCTCTGGCTTTTATATGGAACAATGACATCTCACAATGGGCTCTTGTTCTTTAAATGGAGAACTGATGTGTCACAATGGAATCTGGCTTTAATATGAAACACTGATGTGTCACAATGGGATCTTGTTCTTTAGATGGAACAATGATGTGTCACAATGGGCTCTTGTTCTTTAAATGGAACACTGATGTGTCACAATCGGCTCTGGCTTTTATGCGGATCACTGACATGTCACAATGGGCTCTTGTTCTTTACATGGAACACTGATGTGGCACAATGGGCTCTTGTTCTTTAAACGGAACACTGATGTGTCACAAAGTGGTCTGGATTTTATATGGAACACTGACGTGTCACAATGGGCTATTGTTCTTTAATTGGAACCTGTGTCACAATGGGCTCTGGCTTTTATATGGAACACTGACATCTCACAATGCGCTCTTGTTCTTTAAATGGAACACTGATGTGTCACAAAGGGCTATTGTTCTTTAATTGGAACCTGTGTCTCAATGGGCTCTGGCTTTTACATGGAACACTGATGTGTCACAATGGGTTCTTGTTCTTTAAATGGAACACTGATGTGTCACAATGGGCTCTGACTTTTATATGGAACACTGACATCTCACAATGGACTCTTGTTCTTTAAACGGATCATTGACATGTCACAATGTGCTCTTGTTCTTTACATGGAACACTGATGTGTCACAATGGGCTCACTTTAATATGAAACACTGATGTGTCACAATGGGATCTTTTTCTTTAAATGGAACACTGACGTGTCACAATGGGATCTTGTTCTTTATATGGACCACTGATGTGTCACAATGGGATCTTGTTCTTTAAATGGAACACTGATATGTCACAATGGGATCTTGCTCTTTAAATGAAACACTGATGTGTCACAATGGGCTCTTGTTCCTTAAATTGAACACTGATGTGTCACAATTGGCTCTGGCTTTTATATGGAACACTGATGTGTCACAATAGGCTCTTGTTCTTTAAATGGAACACTTTTCTGTCACAATGGGCTCTTGTTCTCTAAATGGAATACTGATGTGTCACAATGGGCTCTGGCTTTTATATGGAATACTGATGTGTCACAATGGGATCTTGTTCTTTAAAAGGAGCACTGATGTGTCACAATGTGCTCAAGCTTTAATATGGAACTCTGACGTGTCACAATGGGCTCTTGTTCTTTGAATGGAACACTGATGTGGCACAATGGGCTCTTGTTCTTTAAATGGAACACTGACGTGTCACAATGGGCTCTTGTTCTTTAAATGGAACAATGATGTGTCACAACGGGCTCTTGTTCTTTGTATGGAAGAGTGATGTGTCACAATGGTCTCTTGTTCTTTAACTGGAACCTGTGTCTCAATGGTCTTTGGCTTTTATATGGAACAATTACATCTCACAATGGGCTCTTCTTCTTTAAATGGAGAACTGATGTGTCACAATGGGCTCTGGCTTTAATATGAAACACTGATGTGTCACAATGGGATCTTGTTCTTTAGATGGAACAATGATGTGTCACAATGCGCTCTTGTTCTTTAAATGGAATACTGATGTGTCACAATCGGCTCTGGCTTTTATGTGGATCGCTGACATGTCACAATGGGCTCTTGTTCTTTAAACGGAACACTGATGTGTCACAAAGTGGTCTGGATTTTATATGGAACACTGACGTGTCACAATGGGCTATTGTTCTTTAATTGGAACCTGTGTCACAATGGGCTCTGGCTTTTATATGGAACACTGACATCTCACAATGCGCTCTTGTTCTTTAAATGGAACACTGATGTGTCACAAAGGGCTATTGTTCTTTAATTGGAACCTGTGTCACAATGGGCTCTGGCTTTTATATGGAACACTGACATCTCACAAAGGTCTCTTGTTCTTTAAATGGAAAAATGATGTGTTTCAATGGGCTCTGGCTTTTACATGGAACACTGATGTGTCACAATGGGTTCTTGTTCTTTAAATGGAACACTGATGTGTCACAATGGGCTCTGACTTTTATATGGAACACTGACATCTCACAATGGGCTCTTCTTCTTTAAATGGATCATTGACATGTCACAATGGGCTATTGTTCTTTACATGGAATACTGATGTGTCACAATGGGCTCACTTTAATATGAAACACTGATGTGTCACAATGGGATCTTTTTCTTTAAATGGAACACTGATGTGTCACAATGGGCTCTTTTTCTTTAAGTGGAACACTGATGTGTCACAATGGGCTCTTGTTCTTTAAATGGAACACTGATGTGTCACAATGGGCTCTAGCTTTTATATGGAACACTGACTTGTCACAATGGGCTCTTGTTGTTCATATGGAACACTGATGTGTCATAATGGGCTCTTGGGCTTTATGTGAAACACTGATGTGTCACAAAGGGCTCTTGTTTTTCAAATGAAACACTGATGTGTCACAATGGGCTCTTGTTCTTTAAATGGAATACTGATGTGTCACAATGGGGTCATATTCTGTAAATGGAACACTTATGTGTCACAATGGGGTCATGTTCTTTAAATGGAGCACTGATGTGTCACAATTGGCTCTTGTTCTTTAAATGGAAACCTGATATGTCACAATGGGCTCTGGCTTTTATATGGAACACTGACGTGTCACAATGGGCTCTTGTTCTTTAAATGGTACACTGATGTGTCACAATGGGCTCTTGTCCTTTACACGGAATACTGATGTGTCACAATGGGCTCTTGTTCTTCAAATGGAACACTGCTGTGTCATAATGTGCTCTGGCTTTTATGTGGAACTCTGATGTGTCACAATGGGCTCTTGTTCTTTAAAAGGAACACTGATGTGTCACAATGGGGTCTTGTTCTTTAAATGGAAGACTGATGTGTCACAATGGGCTCTTGTTCTTTAAATGGAATACTGATGTGTCACAAAGGGCTCTTTTTCTTTAAATGGGACACTTATGTGTCACAATGGGATCTTGTTCTTTAAATGGAACACTGATGTGTCACAATGGGCTCTAGCTTTTATATGGAACACTGACGTGTCACAATGGGCTCTTGTTCTTTATATGTAACACTGATGTGTCACAATGGGATCTTGTTCTTTAAATGGAACACTGATATGTCACAATGGGATCGTGCTCTTTAAATGAAACACTGATGTGTCACAATGGGCTCTTGTTCTTTAAATTGAACACTGATGTGTTACAATTGGCTCTTGCTTTTATATGGAACACTGATGTGTCACAATAGGCTCTTGTTCTTTAAATGGAACACTTTTCTGTCACAATGGGCTTTTATTCTCTAAATGCAATACTGATGTGTCACAATGGGCTCTTGTTCTTTGAATGGCACACTGATGTGGCACACTGGGCTCTTGTTCTTCAAATAGGACAGTGCTGTGTCACAATTAGCTCTGGCTTTCATATGGAACACTGATGTGTCACAATAGGCTCTTGTTTTTTAAATGGAACACTTTTGTGTCAAAATGGGCTCTTGTTCTTTAAATGGAATACTGATGTGTCACAATGGGCTCTTTTTCTTTAAATGTTACACTGATGTGTCATAATAGGATCTTGTTCTTTAAATGGAACACTGATATGTCACAATGGGCTCTAGCTTTTATATCCAACACTGACGTGTCAAAATGGGCTCTTGTTCTTTTTGTGGAAAACTGATGTTTCACAATGGACTCTTGTTCTTTAAATGAAACACTGATGTGTCACAATGGGCTCTTTTTCTTTAAATGGAACATTGATGTGTCACAATGGGCTCTTGTTCTTTTTATGGAACACTGTTGTGTCACAATGGGATCTTGTTCTTTAAAAGGAGCACTGATGTGTCACAATGTGCTCTAGCTTTAATATGGAACTCTAACGTGTCACAATGGGCTCTTGTTCTTTGAATGGAACACTGATGTGGCACAATGGGCTCTTGTTCTTTAAATGGAACACTGACGTGTCACAATGGGCACTTGTTCTTTAAATGGAATACAGATGTGTCGCAAAGTGATCTGGCTTTTACATGGAACGATGACATGTCACAATGGGCTCTTGTTCTTTAAATGGAACACTGATATGTCACAATGGGTTCTAGCTTTTATATGGAACACTGACGTGTCACAATGGGCTCTTGTTCTTTTTATGGAACTTTGATGTGTAACAATGGGCTCTTGTTCTTTAAATGGAACATTGATGAGTCACAATGTGCTCTGGGTTTATATGGAACACTGGCGTGTAACAATGGGCTTATGTTACTTAAATGGAAAATTGATGTGTCACAATGGGCCCTTGTTCTTTAAATGGAACATTGATGTGTAACAATGGGCTCTTTTTATTTAAATGGAACACTGATGTGTCACAATGGGCTCTTGTTCCTTGAATGAAACACTGATGTGTCACAATGGGCTCTTGTTCCTTAATGGAACACTGATGTGTCTCAATGGCCTCTGGCTATTATATAGAATCATAGAACCGTAGAGTTGGAAGGGACCTCCTGGGCCATCTGGTCCAACCCCCTGCTCAAAGCAGGATTCGCTAAATCATCCCAGTCAGATGTCTGTCCAGCCTCTGTTTGAAGACTTCCATTGAAGGAGAACTCACCACTTCTCGTGGCAGCCTGTTCCACTCATTGATCACTCTAACTGTCAAAAAGTTTTTTCTAATATCTAATTTGTGTCTCCTCCCATTCAGTTTCATCCCATTGCTTCTAGTCTTTCCTTGTGCAAATGAGAATAAAGTTGATCCTTCTACAATGTGACAGCCCTTTAGATATTTGCAGACAGCTATTAAGTCTCCTCTCAGTCTTCTCTTTTGCAAACTAAACATTCCCAAATCCTGCAACCTTTCCTCATAATATAGAACAATGATGTGTCACAAACGGCTCTTGTTCTTTAAATGGAATACTGCTATGTCATAATGTGCTGTGGCTTTTATGTGGAACACTGACGTGTCACAGTGGGCTCTTGTTCTTTAAATGGAACACTGATGTGTCGCAATAGGCTCTTGTTCTTTAAATGGAATACTGATGTGTCACAATGGGCTCTTGTTCTTTAAATGGAACACTGATGTGTCACAATGGGCTCTTGTTCTTTAAATGGAATACTGATGTGTCACAATGGGCTCTTGTTCTTTAAATGGAACACTGATGTGTCACAATGGGCTCTTGTTCTTTAAATGGAACACGGATGTGTCACAATGGAGTCTTTTTCTTCAAATGAAACACTGATGTGTCACAATGGGCTCTTGTTCTTTAAATGGAGCACTGCTATGTCATAATGTGCTGTGTGTCAAAAAGGACTCTTGTTCTTTAAATGAAACACTGATGTGTCACAATGGGCTCTTGTTCTTTAATTGGAACACTGATTTTTCACAATCGGCTCTGGCTTTTATATGGAACACTGATGTGTCACAATGGGCTCTTGTTCTTTAAATGGAACACTGATGTGTCACAATGGGCTCTTGTTCTTTAAATGGAACACTGATGTGTCACAATAGACTCTTGTTCTTTAAATGGAACACTTTTTTGTCACAATGGGCTCTTGTTCTTTAAATGGAATACTGATGTGTCACAATGGGCTCTTGTTCTTTAAATGGAACAATGATGTGTCACAACAGGCTCTTGTTCTTTGTATGTAACAGGCATGTGTCACAATGGGCTCTTGTTCTTTAATTGGAAAATGTGTCACAATGGGCTCTGGCTTTTATATGGAACACTGACATCTCACAATGGGCTCTTGTTCTTTAAATGGAGAACTGATGTGTCACAATGGGCTCTGGCTTTAATATGAAACACTGATGAGTCATAATGGGATCTTGTTCTTTAGATGGAACAATGATGTGTCACAATGGGCTCTGGCTTTTATATGTATCACTGACATGTCACAATGGGCTCTTGTTTTTTTCATGGAACACTGATGTGTCTCAAATGGCTCTGGCTATAATATGAAACACTGCTGTGTCACAATAGGCTCTTGTTTTTTAAATTGAACACTGATGTGTCACAATGGGCTCTTGTTCTTTAAATAGAACACTGATGTGTCACAAAGGGCTCTTGTTCTTTAAATGGAACACTGATGTGTCACATTGGGCTCTGGGTTTATATGTAACACTGGCGTGTAACAATGTGCTTTTGTTATTTAAATGGAACATTGATGTGTCACAATGGGCCCTTGTTCTTTAAATGGATCACTGATGTGTCACAATGGGCTCTTTTTATTTAAATGGAACACTGATGTGTCACAATGTGCTCTTGTCCTTTAAATGAAACACTGATGTGTCACAATGGGCTCTTGTTCCTTAATGGAACACTGATGTATGTCAATGGCCTCTGGCTGTTATATAGAACACTGATGTGTCACAATGGGCTCTTGTTCTTTAAATGGAACACTGCTATGTCATAATGTGCTGTGACTTTTATATGGAACACTGACGTGTCACAATGGGCTCTTGTTCTTTAAATGGAACACTGATTTGTCAAAATAGGCTCTTGTTCTTTAAATGGAACACTTTTGTGTCACAATGGGCTCTTGTTCTTTAAATGGAATACTGATGTGTCACAATGGGCTCTTGTTCTTTAAATGGAACACTGATGTGTCACAATGGGATCTTGTTCTTTAAATGGAACACTGATGTGTCACAATCGGCTCTGGCTTTTATATGGAACACTGATGTGTCACAATGGGATCTTGTTCTTTAAAAGGAACACTGATGTGTCACAATGGGCTCTTGTTCTTTAAATGGAATACTGATGTGTCACAATGGGCTCTTGTTCTTTAAATGGGACACTGATGTGTCACAATGGGATCTTGCTCTTTAAGTGAAACACTGATGTGTCACAAAGGGCTCTTGTTCTTTAAAAGGAACACTGATGTGTCACAATGGGCTCTTGTTCTTTAAATGGAATACTGATGTGTCACAATGGGCTCTTGTTCTTTAAATTTAACACTGATATGTCACAATGGGCTCTTGTTCTTTAATTTGAACACTGATGTGTCACAATTGGCTCTGCCTTTTATATGGAACACTGATGTGTCACAATAGGCTCTTGTTCTTTAAATGGAACACTTTTCTGTCACAATGGGCTCTTGTTCTCTAAATGGAATACTGATGTGTCACAATGGGCTCTGGCTTTTATATGGAACACTGATGTGTCACAATGGGATCTTGTTCTTTAAAAGGAGCAGTGATGTGTCACAATGTGCTCAAGCTTTAATATGGAACTCTGACTTGTCACAATGGGCTCTTGTTCTTTGAATGGAACACTGATGTGGCACAATGGGCTCTTGTTCTTTAAATGGAACACTGACGTGTCACAATGGGCTCTTGTTCTTTAAATGGAACAATGATGTGTCACAACGGGCACTTGTTCTTTGTATGGAAGAGTGATGTGTCACAATGGGCTCTTGTTCTTTAACTGGAACCTGTGTCACAATGGGCTCTGGCTTTTGTATGGAACAATGACATTTCACAATGGGCTCTTGTTCTTTAAATGGAGAACTGATGTGTTACAATGGGCTCTGGCTTTAATATGAAACACTGATGTGTCACAATGGGATCTTGTTCTTTAGATGGAACAATGATGTGTCACAATGGGCTTTTGTTCTTTAAATGGAACACGGATGTGTTACAATCGGCTCTGGCTTTTATGCGGATCACTGACATGTCACAATGGGCTCTTGTTCTTTACATGGAACACTGATGTGTCACAATGGGCTCTGGCTTTAATATGAAACACTGATGTGTCACAATGGGATCTTGTTCTTCAAATGAAACACTGATGTGTCACAATGGGCTCTTCTTAAATGGAACACTGATTTGTCATAATGGGCTCTTGTTCTTTACATGGAACACTGATGTGTCACAATGGGCTCTGGCTTTAATATGAAACACTGATGTGTCACAATGGGATCTTGTTCTTCAAATGAAACACTGATGTGTCACAATGGGATCTTCTTAAATGGAACACTGCTGTGTAGCAATAGGCTCTTGTTCTTTAAATGGAACACTGATTTGTCACAATGGGCTCTTGTTCTTTAAACGGAACACTAATGTGTCACAAAGTGGTCTGGATTTTATATGGAACACTGACGTGTCACAATGGGCTATTGTTCTTTAATTGGAACCTGTGTCATAATGGGCTCTGGCTTTTATATGGAACACTGACATCTCACAATGGTCTCTTGTTCTTTAAATGGAACACTGATGTGTTTCAATGGGCTCTGGCTTTTACATGGATCACTGATGTGTCACAATGGGTTCTTGTTCTTTAAATGGAACACTGATGTGTCACAATGGGCTCTGACTTTTATATGGAACACTTACATCTCACAATGGGCTCTTGTTCTTTAAACGGAATGCTGATATGTCACAATGGGCTCTTGTTCTTTAAATGGAACACTGATGTGTCACAATGGGATCTTGTTCTTTAAATGAAACACTGATATGTCACAATGGGCTCTTGTTCTTTGTATGGAACACTGATGTGTCACAAAGGACTCTTGTTCTTTAAATGAAACACTGATGTGTCACAATGGGCTCTTGTTCTTTAATTGGAACACTGATGTGTCACAATCGGCTCTGGCTTTTATAAGGAACACTGATGTGTTACAATGGGCTCTTGTTCTTTAAATGAAACACTGATGTGTCACAATGGGCTCTTGTTCTTTAAATGGAACACTGATGTGTCACAATAGGCTCTTGTACTTTAAATGGAACACTTTTGTGTCACAATGGGCTCTTGTTCTTTAAATGGAATACTGATGTGTCACAATGGGCTCTTGTTCTTTAAATGGAACAATGATGTGTCACAACGGGCTCTTGAGTTCTTTGTATGGAACAGGCATGTGTCACAATGGGCTCTTGTTCTTTAATTGGAAACTGTGTCACAATGGGCTCTGGCTTTTATATGGAACACTGACATCTCACAATGGGCTCTTGTTCTTTAAATGGAGAACTGATGTGTCACAATGGGCTCTGGCTTTAATATGAAACACTGATGTGTCATAATGGGATCTTGTTCTTTAGATGGAATAATGATGTGTCACAATGGGCTCTTGTTCTTTAAATGGAACACGGATGTGTCGTAATGGGCTCTGGCTTTTATATGTATCACTGACATGTCACAATGGGCTCTTGTTCTTTTCATGGAACACTGATGTGTCACAAATGGCTCTGGCTTTAATATGAAACACTGCTGTGTCACAATAGGCTCTTGTTTTTTAAATTGAACACTGATGTGTCACAATGGGCTCTTGTTCTTTAAATGGAACACTAATGTGTCACAAAGGGCTCTTGTTCTTTAAATGGAACACTGATATGTCACAATGGGCTCTGGGTTTATATGTAACACTGGCGTGTATCAATGGGCTTTTGCTATTTAAATGGAACATTGATGTGTCACAATGGTCCCTTGTTCTTTAAATGGATCACTGATATGTAACAATGGGCTCTTTTTATTTAAATGGAACACTGATGTGTCACAATGGGCTCTTGTTCTTTAAATGGAGCACTGCTATGTCATAATGTGCTGTGTGTCAAAAAGGACTCTTGTTCTTTAAATGAAACACTGATGTGTCACAATGGGATCTTGTTTTTTAATTGGAACACTGATGTGTCACAATCGGCTCTGGCTTTTATATGGAACACTGATGTGTCACAATGGGCTCTTGTTCTTTAAATGGAACACTGATGTGTCACAATGGGCTCTTGTTCTTTAAATGGAACACTGATGTGTCACAATAGACTCTTGTTCTTTAAATGGAACACTTTTTTGTCACAATGGGCTCTTGTTCTTTAAATGGAATACTGATGTGTCACAATGGGCTCTTGTTCTTTAAATGGAACAATGATGTGTCACAACGGGCTCTTGTTCTTTGTATGGAACAGGCATGTGTCACAATGGGCTCTTGTTCTTTAATTGGAAAATGTGTCACAATGGGCTCTGGCTTTTATATGGAACACTGACATCTCACAATGGGCTCTTGTTCTTTAAATGAAGAACTGATGTGTAACAATGGGCTCTGGCTTTAATATGAAACACTGATGAGTCATAATGGGATCTTGTTCTTTAGATGGAACAATGATGTGTCACAATGGGCTCTGGCTTTTATATGTATCACTGACATGTCACAATGGGCTCTTGTTTTTTTCGTGGAACACTGATGTGTCTCAAATGGCTCTGGCTATAATATGAAACACTGCTGTGTCACAATAGGCTCTTGTTTTTTAAATTGAACACTGATGTGTCACAATGGGCTCTTGTTCTTTAAATGGAACACAGATGTGTCAAAATGGGCTCTTGTTCTTTAAATGGAACACTGTTGTGTCACAATGGGATCTTGTTCTTTAAATGGAACACTGATATGTCACAATGGGTTCTAGCTTTTATATGGAACACTGACGTGTCACAATGGGCTCTTGTTCTTTTTATGGAACATTGATGTGTAACAATGGGCTCTTGTTCTTTAAATGGAACATTGATGAGTCACAATGTGCTCTGGGTTTATATGGAACACTGGCGTGTAACAATGGGCTTATGTTACTTAAATGGAACACTGATATGTCACAATGGGTTCTAGCTTTTATATGGAACACTGACGTGTCACAATGGGCTCTTGTTCTTTAAATGGAACATTGATGTGTAACAATGGGCTCTTTTTATTTAAATGGAACACTGATGTGTCACAATGGGCTCTTGTTCCTTGAATGAAACACTGATGTGTCACAATGGGCTCTTGTTCCTTAATGGAACACTGATGTGTCTCAATGGCCTCTGGCTATTATATAGAATCATAGAACCGTAGAATTGGAAGGGACCTCCTGGGCCATCTGGTCCAACCCCCTGCTCAAAGCAGGATTCGCTAAATCATCCCAGTCAGATGTCTGTCCAGCCTCTGTTTGAAGACTTCCATTGAAGGAGAACTCACCACTTCTCGTGGCAGCCTGTTCCACTCATTGATCACTCTAACTGTCAAAAAGTTTTTTCTAATATCTAATTTGTGTCTCCTCCCATTCAGTTTCATCCCATTGCTTCTAGTCTTTCCTTGTGCAAATGAGAATAAAGTTGATCCTTCTACAATGTGACAGCCCTTTAGATATTTGTAGACAGCTATTAAGTCTCCTCTCAGTCTTCTCTTTTGCAAACTAAACATTCCCAAATCCTGCAACCTTTCCTCATAATATAGAACAATGATGTGTCACAAACGGCTCTTGTTCTTTAAATGGAATACTGCTATGTCATAATGTGCTGTGGCTTTTATGTGGAACACTGACGTGTCACAGTGGGCTCTTGTTCTTTAGATGGAACACTGATGTGTCGCAATAGGCTCTTGTTCTTTAAATGGAATACTGATGTGTCACAATGGGCTCTTGTTCTTTAAATGGAACACTGATGTGTCACAATGGGCTCTTGTTCTTTAAATGGAATACTGATGTGTCACAATGGGCTCTTGTTCTTTAAATGGAACACTGATGTGTCACAATGGGCTCTTGTTCTTTAAATGGAACACGGATGTGTCACAATGGAGTCTTTTTCTTCAAATGAAACACTGATGTGTCACAATGGGCTCTTGTTCTTTAAATGGAGCACTGCTATGTCATAATGTGCTGTGTGTCAAAAAGGACTCTTGTTCTTTAAATGAAACACTGATGTGTCACAATGGGCTCTTGTTCTTTAATTGGAACACTGATTTTTCACAATCGGCTCTGGCTTTTATATGGAACACTGATGTGTCACAATGGGCTCTTGTTCTTTAAATGGAACACTGATGTGTCACAATGGGCTCTTGTTCTTTAAATGGAACACTGATGTGTCACAATAGACTCTTGTTCTTTAAATGGAACACTTTTTTGTCACAATGGGCTCTTGTTCTTTAAATGGAATACTGATGTGTCACAATGGGCTCTTGTTCTTTAAATGGAACAATGATGTGTCACAACGGGCTCTTGTTCTTTGTATGGAACAGGCATGTGTCACAATGGGCTCTTGTTCTTTAATTGGAAAATGTGTCACAATGGGCTCTGGCTTTTATATGGAACACTGACATCTCACAATGGGCTCTTGTTCTTTAAATGGAGAACTGATGTGTCACAATGGGCTCTGGCTTTAATATGAAACACTGATGAGTCATAATGGGATCTTGTTCTTTAGATGGAACAATGATGTGTCACAATGGGCTCTGGCTTTTATATGTATCACTGACATGTCACAATGGGCTCTTGTTTTTTTCATGGAACACTGATGTGTCTCAAATGGCTCTGGCTATAATATGAAACACTGCTGTGTCACAATAGGCTCTTGTTTTTTAAATTGAACACTGATGTGTCACAATGGGCTCTTGTTCTTTAAATAGAACACTGATGTGTCACAAAGGGCTCTTGTTCTTTAAATGGAACACTGATGTGTCACATTGGGCTCTGGGTTTATATGTAACACTGGCGTGTAACAATGGGCTTTTGTTATTTAAATGAAACATTGATGTGTCACAATGGGCCCTTGTTCTTTAAATGGATCACTGATGTGTAACAATGGGCTCTTTTTATTTAAATGGAACACTGATGTGTCACAATGTGCTCTTGTCCTTTAAATGAAACACTGATGTGTCACAATGGGCTCTTGTTCCTTAATGGAACACTGATGTATCTCAATGGCCTCTGGCTGTTATATAGAACACTGATGTGTCACAATGGGCTCTTGTTCTTTAAATGGAACACTGCTATGTCATAATGTGCTGTGACTTTTATATGGAACACTGACGTGTCACAATGGGCTCTTGTTCTTTAAATGGAACACTGATTTGTCAAAATAGGCTCTTGTTCTTTAAATGGAACACTTTTGTGTCACAATGGGCTCTTGTTCTTTAAATGGAATACTGATGTGTCACAATGGGCTCTTGTTCTTTAAATGGAACACTGATGTGTCACAATGGGATCTTGTTCTTTAAATGGAACACTGATGTGTCACAATCGGCTCTGGCTTTTATATGGAACACTGATGTGTCACAATGGGATCTTGTTCTTTAAAAGGAACACTGATGTGTCACAATGGGCTCTTGTTCTTTAAATGGAATACTGATGTGTCACAATGGGCTCTTGTTCTATAAATGGGACACTGATGTGTCACAATGGGATCTTGCTCTTTAAGTGAAACACTGATGTGTCACAAAGGGCTCTTGTTCTTTAAAAGGAACACTGATGTGTCACAATGGGCTCTTGTTCTTTAAATGGAATACTGATGTGTCACAATGGGCTCTTGTTCTTTAAATTTAACACTGATATGTCACAATGGGCTCTTGTTCTTTAATTTGAACACTGATGTGTCACAATTGGCTCTGCCTTTTATATGGAACACTGATGTGTCACAATAGGCTCTTGTTCTTTAAATGGAACACTTTTCTGTCACAATGGGCTCTTGTTCTCTAAATGGAATACTGATGTGTTACAATGGGCTCTGGCTTTTATATGGAACACTGATGTGTCACAATGGGATCTTGTTCTTTAAAAGGAGCAGTGATGTGTCACAATGTGCTCAAGCTTTAATATGGAACTCTGACTTGTCACAATGGGCTCTTGTTCTTTGAATGGAACACTGATGTGGCACAATGGGCTCTTGTTCTTTAAATGGAACACTGACGTGTCACAATGGGCTCTTGTTCTTTAAATGGAACAATGATGTGTCACAATGGGCACTTGTTCTTTGTATGGAAGAGTGATGTGTCACAATGGGCTCTTGTTCTTTAACTGGAACCTGTGTCACAATGGGCTCTGGCTTTTGTATGGAACAATGACATTTCACAATGGGCTCTTGTTCTTTAAATGGAGAACTGATGTGTCACAATGGGCTCTGGCTTTAATATGAAACACTGATGTGTCACAATGGGATCTTGTTCTTTAGATGGAACAATGATGTGTCACAATGGGCTTTTGTTCTTTAAATGGAACACGGATGTGTTACAATCGGCTCTGGCTTTTATGCGGATCACTGACATGTCACAATGGGCTCTTGTTCTTTACATGGAACACTG
This sequence comes from Dendrobates tinctorius, assembly GCF_039654945.1. Lineage (NCBI taxonomy): Eukaryota > Metazoa > Chordata > Amphibia > Anura > Dendrobatidae > Dendrobates > Dendrobates tinctorius. Next base: position 23,993,066 of record NW_027361733.1, on the reverse strand, counting down.
ATGTGTCACAATGGGCTCTGGCTTTAATATGAAACACTGATGTGTCACAATGGGATCTTGTTCTTCAAATGAAACACTGATGTGTCACAATGGGCTCTTCTTAAATGGAACACTGATTTGTCATAATGGGCTCTTGTTCTTTACATGGAACACTGATATGTCACAATGGGCTCTGGCTTTAATATGAAACACTGATGAGTCATAATGGGATCTTGTTCTTTAGATGGAACAATGATGTGTCACAATGGGCTCTGGCTTTTATATGTATCACTGACATGTCACAATGGGCTCTTGTTTTTTTCATGGAACACTGATGTGTCTCAAATGGCTCTGGCTATAATATGAAACACTGCTGTGTCACAATAGGCTCTTGTTTTTTAAATTGAACACTGATGTGTCACAATGGGCTCTTGTTCTTTAAATAGAACACTGATGTGTCACAAAGGGCTCTTGTTCTTTAAATGGAACACTGATGTGTCACATTGGGCTCTGGGTTTATATGTAACACTGGCGTGTAACAATGTGCTTTTGTTATTTAAATGGAACATTGATGTGTCACAATGGGCCCTTGTTCTTTAAATGGATCACTGATGTGTAACAATGGGCTCTTTTTATTTAAATGGAACACTGATGTGTCACAATGTGCTCTTGTCCTTTAAATGAAACACTGATGTGTCACAATGGGCTCTTGTTCCTTAATGGAACACTGATGTATCTCAATGGCCTCTGGCTGTTATATAGAACACTGATGTGTCACAATGGGCTCTTGTTCTTTAAATGGAACACTGCTATGTCATAATGTGCTGTGACTTTTATATGGAACACTGACGTGTCACAATGGGCTCTTGTTCTTTAAATGGAACACTGATTTGTCAAAATAGGCTCTTGTTCTTTAAATGGAACACTTTTGTGTCACAATGGGCTCTTGTTCTTTAAATGGAATACTGATGTGTCACAATGGGCTCTTGTTCTTTAAATGGAACACTGATGTGTCACAATGGGATCTTGTTCTGTAAATGGAACACTGATGTGTCACAATCGGCTCTGGCTTTTATATGGAACACTGATGTGTCACAATGGGATCTTGTTCTTTAAAAGGAACACTGATGTGTCACAATGGGCTCTTGTTCTTTAAATGGAATACTGATGTGTCACAATGGGCTCTTGTTCTTTAAATGGGACACTGATGTGTCACAATGGGATCTTGCTCTTTAAGTGAAACACTGATGTGTCACAAAGGGCTCTTGTTCTTTAAAAGGAACACTGATGTGTCACAATGGGCTCTTGTTCTTTAAATGGAATACTGATGTGTCACAATGGGCTCTTGTTCTTTAAATTTAACACTGATTTGTCACAATGGGCTCTTGTTCTTTAATTTGAACACTTATGTGTCACAATTGGCTCTGCCTTTTATATGGAACACTGATGTGTCACAATAGGCTCTTGTTCTTTAAATGGAACACTTTTCTGTCACAATGGGCTCTTGTTCTCTAAATGGAATACTGATGTGTCACAATGGGCTCTGGCTTTTATATGGAACACTGATGTGTCACAATGGGATCTTGTTCTTTAAAAGGAGCACTGATGTGTCACAATGTGCTCAAGCTTTAATATGGAACTCTGACTTGTCACAATGGGCTCTTGTTCTTTGAATGGAACACTGATGTGGCACAATGGGCTCTTGTTCTTTAAATGGAACACTGACGTGTCACAATGGGCTCTTGTTCTTTAAATGGAACAATGATGTGTCACAACGGGCACTTGTTCTTTGTATGGAAGAGTGATGTGTCACAATGGGCTCTTGTTCTTTAACTGGAACCTGTGTCACAATGGGCTCTGGCTTTTGTATGGAACAATGACATTTCACAATGGGCTCTTGTTCTTTAAATGGAGAACTGATGTGTCACAATGGGCTCTGGCTTTAATATGAAACACTGATGTGTCACAATGGGATCTTGTTCTTTAGATGGAACAATGATGTGTCACAATGGGCTTTTGTTCTTTAAATGGAACACGGATGTGTTACAATCGGCTCTGGCTTTTATGCGGATCACTGACATGTCACAATGGGCTCTTGTTCTTTACATGGAACACTGATGTGTCACAATGGGCTCTGGCTTTAATATGAAACACTGATGTGTCACAATGGGATCTTGTTCTTCAAATGAAACACTGATGTGTCACAATGGGCTCTTCTTAAATGGAACACTGATTTGTCATAATGGGCTCTTGTTCTTTACATGGAACACTGATGTGTCACAATGGGCTCTGGCTTTAATATGAAACACTGATGTGTCACAATGGGATCTTGTTCTTCAAATGAAACACTGATGTGTCACAATGGGATCTTCTTAAATGGAACACTGCTGTGTAGCAATAGGCTCTTGTTCTTTAAATGGAACACTGATTTGTCACAATGGGCTCTTGTTCTTTAAACGGAACACTAATGTGTCACAAAGTGGTCTGGATTTTATATGGAACACTGACGTGTCACAATGGGCTATTGTTCTTTAATTGGAACCTGTGTCATAATGGGCTCTGGCTTTTATATGGAACACTGACATCTCACAATGGTCTCTTGTTCTTTAAATGGAACACTGATGTGTTTCAATGGGCTCTGGCTTTTACATGGATCACTGATGTGTCACAATGGGTTCTTGTTCTTTAAATGGAACACTGATGTGTCACAATGGGCTCTGACTTTTATATGGAACACTTACATCTCACAATGGGCTCTTGTTCTTTAAACGGAATGCTGATGTGTCACAATGGGCTCTTGTTCTTTAAATGGAACACTGATGTGTCACAATGGGATCTTGTTCTTTAAATGAAACACTGATATGTCACAATGGGCTCTTGTTCTTTGTATGGAACACTGATGTGTCACAAAGGACTCTTGTTCTTTAAATGAAACACTGATGTGTCACAATGGGCTCTTGTTCTTTAATTGGAACACTGATGTGTCACAATCGGCTCTGGCTTTTATAAGGAACACTGATGTGTTACAATGGGCTCTTGTTCTTTAAATGAAACACTGATGTGTCACAATGGGCTCTTGTTCTTTAAATGGAACACTGATGTGTCACAATAGGCTCTTGTACTTTAAATGGAACACTTTTGTGTCACAATGGGCTCTTGTTCTTTAAATGGAATACTGATGTGTCACAATGGGCTCTTGTTCTTTAAATGGAACAATGATGTGTCACAACGGGCTCTTGAGTTCTTTGTATGGAACAGGCATGTGTCACAATGGGCTCTTGTTCTTTAATTGGAAACTGTGTCACAATGGGCTCTGGCTTTTATATGGAACACTGACATCTCACAATGGGCTCTTGTTCTTTAAATGGAGAACTGATGTGTCACAATGGGCTCTGGCTTTAATATGAAACACTGATGTGTCATAATGGGATCTTGTTCTTTAGATGGAATAATGATGTGTCACAATGGGCTCTTGTTCTTTAAATGGAACACGGATGTGTCATAATGGGCTCTGGCTTTTATATGTATCACTGACATGTCACAATGGGCTCTTGTTCTTTTCATGGAACACTGATGTGTCACAAATGGCTCTGGCTTTAATATGAAACACTGCTGTGTCACAATAGGCTCTTGTTTTTTAAATTGAACACTGATGTGTCACAATGGGCTCTTGTTCTTTAAATGGAACACTAATGTGTCACAAAGGGCTCTTGTTCTTTAAATGGAACACTGATATGTCACAATGGGCTCTGGGTTTATATGTAACACTGGCGTGTATCAATGGGCTTTTGCTATTTAAATGGAACATTGATGTGTCACAATGGTCCCTTGTTCTTTAAATGGATCACTGATATGTAACAATGGGCTCTTTTTATTTAAATGGAACACTGATGTGTCACAATGGGCTCTTGTTCTTTAAATGGAGCACTGCTATGTCATAATGTGCTGTGTGTCAAAAAGGACTCTTGTTCTTTAAATGAAACACTGATGTGTCACAATGGGCTCTTGTTCTTTAATTGGAACACTGATGTGTCACAATCGGCTCTGGCTTTTATATGGAACACTGATGTGTCACAATGGGCTCTTGTTCTTTAAATGGAACACTGATGTGTCACAATGGGCTCTTGTTCTTTAAATGGAACACTGATGTGTCACAATAGACTCTTGTTCTTTAAATGGAACACTTTTTTGTCACAATGGGCTCTTGTTCTGTAAATGGAATACTGATGTGTCACAATGGGCTCTTGTTCTTTAAATGGAACAATGATGTGTCACAACGGGCTCTTGTTCTTTGTATGGAACAGGCATGTGTCACAATGGGCTCTTGTTCTTTAATTGGAAAATGTGTCACAATGGGCTCTGGCTTTTATATGGAACACTGACATCTCACAATGGGCTCTTGTTCTTTAAATGGAGAACTGATGTGTCACAATGGGCTCTGGCTTTAATATGAAACACTGATGAGTCATAATGGGATCTTGTTCTTTAGATGGAACAATGATGTGTCACAATGGGCTCTGGCTTTTATATGTATCACTGACATGTCACAATGGGCTCTTGTTTTTTTCATGGAACACTGATGTGTCTCAAATGGCTCTGGCTATAATATGAAACACTGCTGTGTCACAATAGGCTCTTGTTTTTTAAATTGAACACTGATGTGTCACAATGGGCTCTTGTTCTTTAAATGGAACACAGATGTGTCAAAATGGGCTCTTGTTCTTTAAATGGAACACTGTTGTGTCACAATGGGATCTTGTTCTTTAAATGGAACACTGATATGTCACAATGGGTTCTAGCTTTTATATGGAACACTGACGTGTCACAATGGGCTCTTGTTCTTTTTATGGAACATTGATGTGTAACAATGGGCTCTTGTTCTTTAAATGGAACATTGATGAGTCACAATGTGCTCTGGGTTTATATGGAACACTGGCGTGTAACAATGGGCTTATGTTACTTAAATGGAAAATTGATGTGTCACAATGGGCCCTTGTTCTTTAAATGGAACATTGATGTGTAACAATGGGCTCTTTTTATTTAAATGGAACACTGATGTGTCACAATGGGCTCTTGTTCCTTGAATGAAACACTGATGTGTCACAATGGGCTCTTGTTCCTTAATGGAACACTGATGTGTCTCAATGGCCTCTGGCTATTATATAGAATCATAGAACCGTAGAGTTGGAAGGGACCTCCTGGGCCATCTGGTCCAACCCCCTGCTCAAAGCAGGATTCGCTAAATCATCCCAGTCAGATGTCTGTCCAGCCTCTGTTTGAAGACTTCCATTGAAGGAGAACTCACCACTTCTCGTGGCAGCCTGTTCCACTCATTGATCACTCTAACTGTCAAAAAGTTTTTTCTAATATCTAATTTGTGTCTCCTCCCATTCAGTTTCATCCCATTGCTTCTAGTCTTTCCTTGTGCAAATGAGAATAAAGTTGATCCTTCTACAATGTGACAGCCCTTTAGATATTTGTAGACAGCTATTAAGTCTCCTCTCAGTCTTCTCTTTTGCAAACTAAACATTCCCAAATCCTGCAACCTTTCCTCATAATATAGAACAATGATGTGTCACAAACGGCTCTTGTTCTTTAAATGGAATACTGCTATGTCATAATGTGCTGTGGCTTTTATGTGGAACACTGACGTGTCACAGTGGGCTCTTGTTCTTTAAATGGAACACTGATGTGTCGCAATAGGCTCTTGTTCTTTAAATGGAATACTGATGTGTCACAATGGGCTCTTGTTCTTTAAATGGAACACTGATGTGTCACAATGGGCTCTTGTTCTTTAAATGGAATACTGATGTGTCACAATGGGCTCTTGTTCTTTAAATGGAACACTGATGTGTCACAATGGGCTCTTGTTCTTTAAATGGAACACGGATGTGTCACAATGGAGTCTTTTTCTTCAAATGAAACACTGATGTGTCACAATGGGCTCTTGTTCTTTAAATGGAGCACTGCTATGTCATAATGTGCTGTGTGTCAAAAAGGACTCTTGTTCTTTAAATGAAACACTGATGTGTCACAATGGGCTCTTGTTCTTTAATTGGAACACTGATTTTTCACAATCGGCTCTGGCTTTAATATGAAACACTGATGTGTCACAATGGGATCTTGTTCTTCAAATGAAACACTGATGTGTCACAATGGGATCTTCTTAAATGGAACACTGCTGTGTAGCAATAGGCTCTTGTTCTTTAAATGGAACACTGATTTGTCACAATGGGCTCTTGTTCTTTAAACGGAACACTAATGTGTCACAAAGTGGTCTGGATTTTATATGCAACACTGACGTGTCACAATGGGCTATTGTTCTTTAATTGGAACCTGTGTCATAATGGGCTCTGGCTTTTATATGGAACACTGACATCTCACAATGGTCTCTTGTTCTTTAAATGGAACACTGATGTGTTTCAATGGGCTCTGGCTTTTACATGGATCACTGATGTGTCACAATGGGTTCTTGTTCTTTAAATGGAACACTGATGTGTCACAATGGGCTCTGACTTTTATATGGAACACTTACATCTCACAATGGGCTCTTGTTCTTTAAACGGAATGCTGATGTGTCACAATGGGCTCTTGTTCTTTAAATGGAACACTGATGTGTCACAATGGGATCTTGTTCTTTAAATGAAACACTGATATGTCACAATGGGCTCTTGTTCTTTGTATGGAACACTGATGTGTCACAAAGGACTCTTGTTCTTTAAATGAAACACTGATGTGTCACAATGGGCTCTTGTTCTTTAATTGGAACACTGATGTGTCACAATCAGCTCTGGCTTTTATAAGGAACACTGATGTGTTGCAATGGGCTCTTGTTCTTTAAATGAAACACTGATGTGTCACAATGGGCTCTTGTTCTTTAAATGGAACACTGATGTGTCACAATAGGCTCTTGTACTTTAAATGGAACACTTTTGTGTCACAATGGGCTCTTGTTCTTTAAATGGAATACTGATGTGTCACAATGGGCTCTTGTTCTTTAAATGGAACAATGATGTGTCACAACGGGCTCTTGAGTTCTTTGTATGGAACAGGCATGTGTCACAATGGGCTCTTGTTCTTTAATTGGAAACTGTGTCACAATGGGCTCTGGCTTTTATATGGAACACTGACATCTCACAATGGGCTCTTGTTCTTTAAATGGAGAACTGATGTGTCACAATGGGCTCTGGCTTTAATATGAAACACTGATGTGTCATAATGGGATCTTGTTCTTTAGATGGAATAATGATGTGTCACAATGGGCTCTTGTTCTTTAAATGGAACACGGATGTGTCATAATGGGCTCTGGCTTTTATATGTATCACTGACATGTCACAATGGGCTCTTGTTCTTTTCATGGAACACTGATGTGTCACAAATGGCTCTGGCTTTAATATGAAACACTGCTGTGTCACAATAGGCTCTTGTTTTTTAAATTGAACACTGATGTGTCACAATGGGCTCTTGTTCTTTAAATGGAACACTAATGTGTCACAAAGGGCTCTTGTTCTTTAAATGGAACACTGATATGTCACAATGGGCTGTGGGTTTATATGGAACACTGGCGTGTATCAATGGGCTTTTGCTATTTAAATGGAACATTGATGTGTCACAATGGTCCCTTGTTCTTTAAATGGATCACTGATATGTAACAATGGGCTCTTTTTATTTAAATGGAACACTGATGTGTCACAATGGGCTCTTGTTCTTTAAATGGAGCACTGCTATGTCATAATGTGCTGTGTGTCAAAAAGGACTCTTGTTCTTTAAATGAAACACTGATGTGTCACAATGGGCTCTTGTTCTTTAATTGGAACACTGATGTGTCACAATCGGCTCTGGCTTTTATATGGAACACTGATGTGTCACAATGGGCTCTTGTTCTTTAAATGGAACACTGATGTGTCACAATGGGCTCTTGTTCTTTAAATGGAACACTGATGTTTCACAATAGACTCTTGTTCTTTAAATGGAACACTTTTTTGTCACAATGGGCTCTTGTTCTTTAAATGGAATACTGATGTGTCACAATGGGCTCTTGTTCTTTAAATGGAACAATGATGTGTCACAACGGGCTCTTGTTCTTTGTATGGAACAGGCATGTGTCACAATGGGCTCTTGTTCTTTAATTGGAAAATGTGTCACAATGGGCCCTGGCTTTTATATGGAACACTGACATCTCACAATGGGCTCTTGTTCTTTAAATGGAGAACTGATGTGTCACAATGGGCTCTGGCTTTAATATGAAACACTGATGAGTCATAATGGGATCTTGTTCTTTAGATGGAACAATGATGTGTCACAATGGGCTCTGGCTTTTATATGTATCACTGACATGTCACAATGGGCTCTTGTTTTTTTCATGGAACACTGATGTGTCTCAAATGGCTCTGGCTATAATATGAAACACTGCTGTGTCACAATAGGCTCTTGTTTTTTAAATTGAACACTGATGTGTCACAATGGGCTCTTGTTCTTTAAATGGAACACAGATGTGTCAAAATGGGCTCTTGTTCTTTAAATGGAACACTGTTGTGTCACAATGGGATGTTGTTCTTTAAATGGAACACTGATATGTCACAATGGGTTCTAGCTTTTATATGGAACACTGACGTGTCACAATGGGCTCTTGTTCTTTTTATGGAACATTGATGTGTAACAATGGGCTCTTGTTCTTTAAATGGAACATTGATGAGTCACAATGTGCTCTGGGTTTATATGGAACACTGGCGTGTAACAATGGGCTTATGTTACTTAAATGGAAAATTGATGTGTCACAATGGGCCCTTGTTCTTTAAATGGAACATTGATGTGTAACAATGGGCTCTTTTTATTTAAATGGAACACTGATGTGTCACAATGGGCTCTTGTTCCTTGAATGAAACACTGATGTGTCACAATGGGCTCTTGTTCCTTAATGGAACACTGATGTGTCTCAATGGCCTCTGGCTATTATATAGAATCATAGAACCGTAGAGTTGGAAGGGACCTCCTGGGCCATCTGGTCCAACCCCCTGCTCAAAGCAGGATTCGCTAAATCATCCCAGTCAGATGTCTGTCCAGCCTCTGTTTGAAGACTTCCATTGAAGGAGAACTCACCACTTCTCGTGGCAGCCTGTTCCACTCATTGATCACTCTAACTGTCAAAAAGTTTTTTCTAATATCTAATTTGTGTCTCCTCCCATTCAGTTTCATCCCATTGCTTCTAGTCTTTCCTTGTGCAAATGAGAATAAAGTTGATCCTTCTACAATGTGACAGCCCTTTAGATATTTGTAGACAGCTATTAAGTCTCCTCTCAGTCTTCTCTTTTGCAAACTAAACATTCCCAAATCCTGCAACCTTTCCTCATAATATAGAACAATGATGTGTCACAAACGGCTCTTGTTCTTTAAATGGAATACTGCTATGTCATAATGTGCTGTGGCTTTTATGTGGAACACTGACGTGTCACAGTGGGCTCTTGTTCTTTAAATGGAACACTGATGTGTCGCAATAGGCTCTTGTTCTTTAAATGGAATACTGATGTGTCACAATGGGCTCTTGTTCTTTAAATGGAACACTGATGTGTCACAATGGGCTCTTGTTCTTTAAATGGAATACTGATGTGTCACAATGGGCTCTTGTTCTTTAAATGGAACACTGATGTGTCACAATGGGCTCTTGTTCTTTAAATGGAACACGGATGTGTCACAATGGAGTCTTTTTCTTCAAATGAAACACTGATGTGTCACAATGGGCTCTTGTTCTTTAAATGGAGCACTGCTATGTCATAATGTGCTGTGTGTCAAAAAGGACTCTTGTTCTTTAAATGAAACACTGATGTGTCACAATGGGCTCTTGTTCTTTAATTGGAACACTGATTTTTCACAATCGGCTCTGGCTTTTATATGGAACACTGATGTGTCACAATGGGCTCTTGTTCTTTAAATGGAACACTGATGTGTCACAATGGGCTCTTGTTCTTTAAAAGGAACACTGATGTGTCACAATAGACTCTTGTTCTTTAAATGGAACACTTTTTTGTCACAATGGGCTCTTGTTCTTTAAATGGAATACTGATGTGTCACAATGGGCTCTTGTTCTTTAAATGGAACAATGATGTGTCACAACGGGCTCTTGTTCTTTGTATGGAACAGGCATGTGTCACAATGGGCTCTTGTTCTTTTATTGGAAAATGTGTCACAATGGGCTCTGGCTTTTATATGGAACACTGACATCTCACAATGGGCTCTTGTTCTTTAAATGGAGAACTGATGTGTCACAATGGGCTCTGGCTTTAATATGAAACACTGATGAGTCATAATGGGATCTTGTTCTTTAGATGGAACAATGATGTGTCACAATGGGCTCTGTCTTTTATATGTATCACTGACATGTCACAATGGGCTCTTGTTTTTTTCATGGAACACTGATGTGTCTCAAATGGTTCTGGCTATAATATGAAACACTGCTGTGTCACAATAGGCTCTTGTTTTTTAAATTGAACACTGATGTGTCACAATGGGCTCTTGTTCTTTAAATAGAACACTGATGTGTCACAAAGGGCTTTTGTTCTTTAAATGGAACACTGATGTGTCACATTGGGCTCTGGGTTTATATGTAACACTGGCGTGTAACAATGGGCTTTTGTTATTTAAATGGAACATTGATGTGTCACAATGGGCCCTTGTTCTTTAAATGGATCACTGATGTGTAACAATGGGCTCTTTTTATTTAAATGGAACACTGATGTGTCACAATGTGCTCTTGTCCTTTAAATGAAACACTGATGTGTCACAATGGGCTCTTGTTCCTTAATGGAACACTGATGTATCTCAATGGCCTCTGGCTGTTATATAGAACACTGATGTGTCACAATGGGCTCTTGTTCTTTAAATGGAACACTGCTATGTCATAATGTGCTGTGACTTTTATATGGAACACTGACGTGTCACAATGGGCTCTTGTTCTTTAAATGGAACACTGATTTGTCAAAATAGGCTCTTGTTCTTTAAATGGAACACTTTTGTGTCACAATGGGCTCTTGTTCTTTAAATGGAATACTGATGTGTCACAATGGGCTCTTGTTCTTTAAATGGAACACTGATGTGTCACAATGGGATCTTGTTCTTTAAATGGAACACTGATGTGTCACAATCGGCTCTGGCTTTTATATGGAACACTGATGTGTCACAATGGGATCTTGTTCTTTAAAAGGAACACTGATGTGTCACAATGGGCTCTTGTTCTTTAAATGGAATACTGATGTGTCACAATGGGCTCTTGTTCTATAAATGGGACACTGATGTGTCACAATGGGATCTTGCTCTTTAAGTGAAACACTGATGTGTCACAAAGGGCTCTTGTTCTTTAAAAAGAACACTGATGTGTCACAATGGGCTCTTGTTCTTTAAATGGAATACTGATGTGTCACAATGGGCTCTTGTTCTTTAAATTTAACACTGATATGTCACAATGGGCTCTTGTTCTTTAATTTGAACACTGATGTGTCACAATTGGCTCTGCCTTTTATATGGAACACTGATGTGTCACAATAGGCTCTTGTTCTTTAAATGGAACACTTTTCTGTCACAATGGGCTCTTGTTCTCTAAATGGAATACTGATGTGTTACAATGGGCTCTGGCTTTTATATGGAACACTGATGTGTCACAATGGGATCTTGTTCTTTAAAAGGAGCAGTGATGTGTCACAATGTGCTCAAGCTTTAATATGGAACTCTGACTTGTCACAATGGGCTCTTGTTCTTTGAATGGAACACTGATGTGGCACAATGGGCTCTTGTTCTTTAAATGGAACACTGACGTGTCACAATGGGCTCTTGTTCTTTAAATGGAACAATGATGTGTCACAACGGGCACTTGTTCTTTGTATGGAAGAGTGATGTGTCACAATGGGCTCTTGTTCTTTAACTGGAACCTGTGTCACAATGGGCTCTGGCTTTTGTATGGAACAATGACATTTCACAATGGGCTCTTGTTCTTTAAATGGAGAACTGATGTGTCACAATGGGCTCTGGCTTTAATATGAAACACTGATGTGTCACAATGGGATCTTGTTCTTTAGATGGAACAATGATGTGTCACAATGGGCTTTTGTTCTTTAAATGGAACACGGATGTGTTACAATCGGCTCTGGCTTTTATGCGGATCACTGACATGTCACAATGGGCTCTTGTTCTTTACATGGAACACTGATGTGTCACAATGGGCTCTGGCTTTAATATGAAACACTGATGTGTCACAATGGGATCTTGTTCTTCAAATGAAACACTGATGTGTCACAATGGGCTCTTCTTAAATGGAACACTGATTTGTCATAATGGGCTCTTGTTCTTTACATGGAACACTGATATGTCACAATGGGCTCTGGCTTTAATATGAAACACTGATGAGTCATAATGGGATCTTGTTCTTTAGATGGAACAATGATGTGTCACAATGGGCTCTGGCTTTTATATGTATCACTGACATGTCACAATGGGCTCTTGTTTTTTTCATGGAACACTGATGTGTCTCAAATGGCTCTGGCTATAATATGAAACACTGCTGTGTCACAATAGGCTCTTGTTTTTTAAATTGAACACTGATGTGTCACAATGGGCTCTTGTTCTTTAAATGGAACACTGATGTGTCACATTGGGCTCTGGGTTTATATGTAACACTGGCGTGTAACAATGTGCTTTTGTTATTTAAATGAAACATTGATGTGTCACAATGGGCCCTTGTTCTTTAAATGGATCACTGATGTGTAACAATGGGCTCTTTTTATTTAAATGGAACACTGATGTGTCACAATGTGCTCTTGTCCTTTAAATGAAACACTGATGTGTCACAATGGGCTCTTGTTCCTTAATGGAACACTGATGTATCTCAATGGCCTCTGGCTGTTATATAGAACACTGATGTGTCACAATGGGCTCTTGTTCTTTAAATGGAACACTGCTATGTCATAATGTGCTGTGACTTTTATATGGAACACTGACGTGTCACAATGGGCTCTTGTTCTTTAAATGGAACACTGATTTGTCAAAATAGGCTCTTGTTCTTTAAATGGAACACTTTTGTGTCACAATGGGCTCTTGTTCTTTAAATGGAATACTGATGTGTCACAATGGGCTCTTGTTCTTTAAATGGAACACTGATGTGTCACAATGGGATCTTGTTCTTTAAATGGAACACTGATGTGTCACAATCGGCTCTGGCTTTTATATGGAACACTGATGTGTCACAATGGGATCTTGTTCTTTAAAAGGAACACTGATGTGTCACAATGGGCTCTTGTTCTTTAAATGGAATACTGATGTGTCACAATGGGCTCTTGTTCTTTAAATGGGACACTGATGTGTCACAATGGGATCTTGCTCTTTAAGTGAAACACTGATGTGTCACAAAGGGCTCTTGTTCTTTAAAAGGAACAATGATGTGTCACAATGGGCTCTTGTTCTTTAAATGGAATACTGATGTGTCACAATGGGCTCTTGTTCTTTAAATTTAACACTGATATGTCACAATGGGCTCTTGTTCTTTAATTTGAACACTGATGTGTCACAATTGGCTCTGCCTTTTATATGGAACACTGATGTGTCACAATAGGCTCTTGTTCTTTAAATGGAACACTTTTCTGTCACAATGGGCTCTTGTTCTCTAAATGGAATACTGATGTGTCACAATGGGCTCTGGCTTTTATATGGAACACTGATGTGTCACAATGGGATCTTGTTCTTTAAAAGGAGCACTGATGTGTCACAATGTGCTCAAGCTTTAATATGGAACTCTGACTTGTCACAATGGGCTCTTGTTCTTTGAATGGAACACTGATGTGGCACAATGGGCTCTTGTTCTTTAAATGGAACACTGACGTGTCACAATGGGCTCTTGTTCTTTAAATGGAACAATGATGTGTCACAATGGGCACTTGTTCTTTGTATGGAAGAGTGATGTGTCACAATGGGCTCTTGTTCTTTAACTGGAACCTGTGTCACAATGGGCTCTGGCTTTTGTATGGAACAATGACATTTCACAATGGGCTCTTGTTCTTTAAATGGAGAACTGATGTGTCACAATGGGCTCTGGCTTTAATATGAAACACTGATGTGTCACAATGGGATCTTGTTCTTTAGATGGAACAATGATGTGTCACAATGGGCTTTTGTTCTTTAAATGGAACACGGATGTGTTACAATCGGCTCTGGCTTTTATGCGGATCACTGACATGTCACAATGGGCTCTTGTTCTTTACATGGAACACTGATGTGTCACAATGGGCTCTGGCTTTAATATGAAACACTGATGTGTCACAATGGGATCTTGTTCTTCAAATGAAACACTGATGTGTCACAATGGGCTCTTCTTAAATGGAACACTGATTTGTCATAATGGGCTCTTGTTCTTTACATGGAACACTGATGTGTCACAATGGGCTCTGGCTTTAATATGAAACACTGATGTGTCACAATGGGATCTTGTTCTTCAAATGAAACACTGATGTGTCACAATGGGATCTTCTTAAATGGAACACTGCTGTGTAGCAATAGGCTCTTGTTCTTTAAATGGAACACTGATTTGTCACAATGGGCTCTTGTTCTTTAAACGGAACACTAATGTGTCACAAAGTGGTCTGGATTTTATATGGAACACTGACGTGTCACAATGGGCTATTGTTCTTTAATTGGAACCTGTGTCATAATGGGCTCTGGCTTTTATATGGAACACTGACATCTCACAATGGTCTCTTGTTCTTTAAATGGAACATTGATGTGTTTCAATGGGCTCTGGCTTTTACATGGATCACTGATGTGTCACAATGGGTTCTTGTTCTTTAAATGGAACACTGATGTGTCACAATGGGCTCTGACTTTTATATGGAACACTTACATCTCACAATGGGCTCTTGTTCTTTAAACGGAATGCTGATGTGTCACAATGGGCTCTTGTTCTTTAAATGGAACACTGATGTGTCACAATGGGATCTTGTTCTTTAAATGAAACACTGATATGTCACAATGGGCTCTTGTTCTTTGTATGGAACACTGATGTGTCACAAAGGACTCTTGTTCTTTAAATGAAACACTGATGTGTCACAATGGGCTCTTGTTCTTTAATTGGAACACTGATGTGTCACAATCGGCTCTGGCTTTTATAAGGAACACTGATGTGTTACAATGGGCTCTTGTTCTTTAAATGAAACACTGATGTGTCACAATGGGCTCTTGTTCTTTAAATGGAACACTGATGTGTCACAATAGGCTCTTGTACTTTAAATGGAACACTTTTGTGTCACAATGGGCTCTTGTTCTTTAAATGGAATACTGATGTGTCACAATGGGCTCTTGTTCTTTAAATGGAACAATGATGTGTCACAACGGGCTCTTGAGTTCTTTGTATGGAACAGGCATGTGTCACAATGGGCTCTTGTTCTTTAATTGGAAACTGTGTCACAATGGGCTCTGGCTTTTATATGGAACACTGACATCTCACAATGGGCTCTTGTTCTTTAAATGGAGAACTGATGTGTCACAATGGGCTCTGGCTTTAATATGAAACACTGATGTGTCATAATGGGATCTTGTTCTTTAAATGGAACACTGATGTGTCATAATGGGCTCTGGCTTTTATATGTATCACTGACATGTCACAATGGGCTCTTGTTCTTTTCATGGAACACTGATGTGTCACAAATGGCTCTGGCTTTAATATGAAACACTGCTGTGTCACAATAGGCTCTTGTTTTTTAAATTGAACACTGATGTGTCACAATGGGCTCTTGTTCTTTAAATGGAACACTAATGTGTCACAAAGGGCTCTTGTTCTTTAAATGGAACACTGATATGTCACAATGGGCTCTGGGTTTATATGTAACACTGGCGTGTATCAATGGGCTTTTGCTATTTAAATGGAACATTGATGTGTCACAATGGTCCCTTGTTCTTTAAATGGATCACTGATATGTAACAATGGGCTCTTTTTATTTAAATGGAACACTGATGTGTCACAATGGGCTCTTGTTCTTTAAATGGAGCACTGCTATGTCATAATGTGCTGTGTGTCAAAAAGGACTCTTGTTCTTTAAATGAAACACTGATGTGTCACAATGGGCTCTTGTTCTTTAATTGGAACACTGATGTGTCACAATCGGCTCTGGCTTTTATATGGAACACTGATGTGTCACAATGGGCTCTTGTTCTTTAAATGGAACACTGATGTGTCACAATGGGCTCTTGTTCTTTAAATGGAACACTGATGTGTCACAATAGACTCTTGTTCTTTAAATGGAACACTTTTTTGTCACAATGGGCTCTTGTTCTTTAAATGGAATACTGATGTGTCACAATGGGCTCTTGTTCTTTAAATGGAACAATGATGTGTCACAACGGGCTCTTGTTCTTTGTATGGAACAGGCATGTGTCACAATGGGCTCTTGTTCTTTAATTGGAAAATGTGTCACAATGGGCTCTGGCTTTTATATGGAACACTGACATCTCACAATGGGCTCTTGTTCTTTAAATGGAGAACTGATGTGTCACAATGGGCTCTGGCTTTAATATGAAACACTGATGAGTCATAATGGGATCTTGTTCTTTAGATGGAACAATGATGTGTCACAATGGGCTCTGGCTTTTATATGTATCACTGACATGTCACAATGGGCTCTTGTTTTTTTCATGGAACACTGATGTGTCTCAAATGGCTCTGGCTATAATATGAAACACTGCTGTGTCACAATAGGCTCTTGTTTTTTAAATTGAACACTGATGTGTCACAATGGGCTCTTGTTCTTTAAATGGAACACAGATGTGTCAAAATGGGCTCTTGTTCTTTAAATGGAACACTGTTGTGTCACAATGGGATCTTGTTCTTTAAATGGAACACTGATATGTCACAATGGGTTCTAGCTTTTATATGGAACACTGACGTGTCACAATGGGCTCTTGTTCTTTTTATGGAACATTGATGTGTAACAATGGGCTCTTGTTCTTTAAATGGAACATTGATGAGTCACAATGTGCTCTGGGTTTATATGGAACACTGGCGTGTAACAATGGGCTTATGTTACTTAAATGGAAAATTGATGTGTCACAATGGGCCCTTGTTCTTTAAATGGAACATTGATGTGTAACAATGGGCTCTTTTTATTTAAATGGAACACTGATGTGTCACAATGGGCTCTTGTTCCTTGAATGAAACACTGATGTGTCACAATGGGCTCTTGTTCCTTAATGGAACACTGATGTGTCTCAATGGCCTCTGGCTATTATATAGAATCATAGAACCGTAGAGTTGGAAGGGACCTCCTGGGCCATCTGGTCCAACCCCCTGCTCAAAGCAGGATTCGCTAAATCATCCCAGTCAGATGTCTGTCCAGCCTCTGTTTGAAGACTTCCATTGAAGGAGAACTCACCACTTCTCGTGGCAGCCTGTTCCACTCATTGATCACTCTAACTGTCAAAAAGTTTTTTCTAATATCTAATTTGTGTCTCCTCCCATTCAGTTTCATCCCATTGCTTCTAGTCTTTCCTTGTGCAAATGAGAATAAAGTTGATCCTTCTACAATGTGACAGCCCTTCAGATATTTGTAGACAGCTATTAAGTCTCCTCTCAGTCTTCTCTTTTGCAAACTAAACATTCCCAAATCCTGCAACCTTTCCTCATAATATAGAACAATGATGTGTCACAAACGGCTCTTGTTCTTTAAATGGAATACTGCTATGTCATAATGTGCTGTGGCTTTTATGTGGAACACTGACGTGTCACAGTGGGCTCTTGTTCTTTAAATGGAACACTGATGTGTCGCAATAGGCTCTTGTTCTTTAAATGGAATACTGATGTGTCACAATGGGCTCTTTTTCTTTAAATGGAACACTGATGTGTCACAATGGGCTCTTGTTCTTTAAATGGAATACTGATGTGTCAAAATGGGCTCTTGTTCTTTAAATGGAACACTGATGTGTCACAATGGGCTCTTGTTCTTTAAATGGAACACGGATGTGTCACAATGGAGTCTTTTTCTTCAAATGAAACACTGATGTGTCACAATGGGCTCTTGTTCTTTAAATGGAGCACTGCTATGTCATAATGTGCTGTGTGTCAAAAAGGACTCTTGTTCTTTAAATGAAACACTGATGTGTCACAATGGGCTCTTGTTCTTTAATTGGAACACTGATTTTTCACAATCGGCTCTGGCTTTTATATGGAACACTGATGTGTCACAATGGGCTCTTGTTCTTTAAATGGAACACTGATGTGTCACAATGGGCTCTTGTTCTTTAAATGGAACACTGATGTGTCACAATAGACTCTTGTTCTTTAAATGGAACACTTTTTTGTCACAATGGGCTCTTGTTCTTTAAATGGAATACTGATGTGTCACAATGGGCTCTTGTTCTTTAAATGGAACAATGATGTGTCACAACGGGCTCTTGTTCTTTGTATGGAACAGGCATGTGTCACAATGGGCTCTTGTTCTTTAATTGGAAAATGTGTCACAATGGGCTCTGGCTTTTATATGGAACACTGACATCTCACAATGGGCTCTTGTTCTTTAAATGGAGAACTGATGTGTCACAATGGGCTCTGGCTTTAATATGAAACACTGATGAGTCATAATGGGATCTTGTTCTTTAGATGGAACAATGATGTGTCACAATGGGCTCTGGCTTTTATATGTATCACTGACATGTCACAATGGGCTCTTGTTTTTTTCATGGAACACTGATGTGTCTCAAATGGCTCTGGCTATAATATGAAACACTGCTGTGTCACAATAGGCTCTTGTTTTTTAAATTGAACACTGATGTGTCACAATGGGCTCTTGTTCTTTAAATAGAACACTGATGTGTCACAAAGGGCTCTTGTTCTTTAAATGGAACACTGATGTGTCACATTGGGCTCTGGGTTTATATGTAACACTGGCGTGTAACAATGGGCTTTTGTTATTTAAATGGAACATTGATGTGTCACAATGTGCTCTTGTTCTTTAAATGGATCACTGATGTGTAACAATGGGCTCTTTTTATTTAAATGGAACACTGATGTGTCACAATGTGCTCTTGTCCTTTAAATGAAACACTGATGTGTCACAATGGGCTCTTGTTCCTTAATGGAACACTGATGTATCTCAATGGCCTCTGGCTGTTATATAGAACACTGATGTGTCACAATGGGCTCTTGTTCTTTAAATGGAACACTGCTATGTCATAATGTGCTGTGACTTTTATATGGAACACTGACGTGTCACAATGGGCTCTTGTTCTTTAAATGGAACACTGATTTGTCAAAATAGGCTCTTGTTCTTTAAATGGAACACTTTTGTGTCACAATGGGCTCTTGTTCTTTAAATGGAATACTGATGTGTCACAATGGGCTCTTGTTCTTTAAATGGAACACTGATGTGTCACAATCGGCTCTGGCTTTTATATGGAACACTGATGTGTCACAATGGGATCTTGTTCTTTAAAAGGAACACTGATGTGTCACAATGGGCTCTTGTTCTTTAAATGGAATACTGATGTGTCACAATGGGCTCTTGTTCTATAAATGGGACACTGATGTGTCACAATGGGATCTTGCTCTTTAAAAGGAACACTGATGTGTCACAATGGGTTCTTGTTCTTTAAATGGAATACTGATGTGTCACAATGGGCTCTTGTTCTTTAAATTTAACACTGATATGTCACAATGGGCTCTTGTTCTTTAATTTGAACACTGATGTGTCACAATTGGCTCTGCCTTTTATATGGAACACTGATGTGTCACAATAGGCTCTTGTTCTTTAAATGGAACACTTTTCTGTCACAATGGGCTCTTGTTCTCTAAATGGAATACTGATGTGTTACAATGGGCTCTGGCTTTTATATGGAACACTGATGTGTCACAATGGGATCTTGTTCTTTAAAAGGAGCAGTGATGTGTCACAATGTGCTCAAGCTTTAATATGGAACTCTGACTTGTCACAATGGGCTCTTGTTCTTTGAATGGAACACTGATGTGGCACAATGGGCTCTTGTTCTTTAAATGGAACACTGACGTGTCACAATGGGCTCTTGTTCTTTAAATGGAACAATGATGTGTCACAACGGGCACTTGTTCTTTGTATGGAAGAGTGATGTGTCACAATGGGCTCTTGTTCTTTAACTGGAACCTGTGTCACAATGGGCTCTGGCTTTTGTATGGAACAATGACATTTCACAATGAGCTCTTGTTCTGTAAATGGAGAACTGATGTGTCACAATGGGCTCTGGCTTTAATATGAAACACTGATGTGTCACAATGGGATCTTGTTCTTTAGATGGAACAATGATGTGTCACAATGGGCTTTTGTTCTTTAAATGGATCACGGATGTGTTACAATCAGCTCTGGCTTTTATGCGGATCACTGACATGTCACAATGGGCTCTTGTTCTTTACATGGAACACTGATGTGTCACAATGGGCTCTGGCTTTAATATGAAACACTGATGTGTCACAATGGGATCTTGTTCTTCAAATGAAACACTGATGTGTCACAATGGGCTCTTCTTAAATGGAACACTGATTTGTCATAATGGGCTCTTGTTCTTTACATGGAACACTGATATGTCACAATGGGCTCTGGCTTTAATATGAAACACTGATGTGTAGCAATAGGCTCTTGTTCTTTAAATGGAACACTGATTTGTCACAATGGGCTCTTGTTCTTTAAACGGAACACTAATGTGTCACAAAGTGGTCTGGATTTTATATGGAACACTGACGTGTCACAATGGGCTATTGTTCTTTAATTGGAACCTGTGTCATAATGGGCTCTGGCTTTTATATGTAACACTGACATCTCACAATGGTCTCTTGTTCTTTAAATGGAACACTGATGTGTTTCAATGGGCTCTGGCTTTTACATGGATCACTGATGTGTCACAATGGGTTCTTGTTCTTTAAATGGAACACTGATGTGTCACAATGGGCTCTGACTTTTATATGGAACACTTACATCTCACAATGGGCTCTTGTTCTTTAAACGGAATGCTGATGTGTCACAATGGGCTCTTGTTCTTTAAATGGAACACTGATATGTCACAATGGGCTCTTGTTCTTTGTATGGAACACTGATGTGTCACAAAGGACTCTTGTTCTTTAAATGAAACACTGATGTGTCACAATGGGCTCTTGTTCTTTAATTAGAACACTGATGTGTCACAATCGGCTCTGGCTTTTATAAGGAACACTGATGTGTTACAATGGGCTCTTGTTCTTTAAATGAAACACTGATGTGTCACAATGGGCTCTTGTTCTTTAAATGGAACACTGATGTGTCACAATAGGCTCTTGTTCTTTAAATGGAATACTGATGTGTCACAATGGGCTCTTGTTCTTTAAATGGAACAATGATGTGTCACAACGGGCTCTTGAGTTCTTTGTATGGAACAGGCATGTGTCACAATGGGCTCTTGTTCTTTAATTGGAAACTGTGTCACAATGGGCTCTGGCTTTTATATGGAACACTGACATCTCACAATGGGCTCTTGTTCTTTAAATGGAGAACTGATGTGTCACAATGGGCTCTGGCTTTAATATGAAACACTGATGTGTCATAATGGGATCTTGTTCTTTAGATGGAATAATGATGTGTCACAATGGGCTCTTGTTCTTTAAATGGAACACGGATGTGTCATAATGGGCTCTGGCTTTTATATGTATCACTGACATGTCACAATGGGCTCTTGTTCTTTTCATGGAACACTGATGTGTCACGAATGGCTCTGGCTTTAATATGAAACACTGCTGTGTCACAATAGGCTCTTGTTTTTTAAATTGAACACTGATGTGTCACAATGGGCTCTTGTTCTTTAAATGGAACACTAATGTGTCACAAAGGGCTCTTGCTCTTTAAATGGAACACTGATATGTCACAATGGGCTCTGGGTTTATATGTAACACTGACGTGTATCAATGGGCTTTTGCTATTTAAATGGAACATTGATGTGTCACAATGGTCCCTTGTTCTTTAAATGGATCACTGATATGTAACAATGGGCTCTTTTTATTTAAATGGAACACTGATGTGTCACAATGGGCTCTTGTTCTTTAAATGGAGCACTGCTATGTCATAATGTGCTGTGTGTCAAAAAGGACTCTTGTTCTTTAAATGAAACACTGATGTGTCACAATGGGCTCTTGTTCTTTAATTGGAACACTGATGTGTCACAATCGGCTCTGGCTTTTATATGGAACACTGATGTGTCACAATGGGCTCTTGTTCTTTAAATGGAACACTGATGTGTCACAATGGGCTCTTGTTCTTTAAATGGAACACTGATGTGTCACAATAGACTCTTGTTCTTTAAATGGAACACTTTTTTGTCACAATGGGCTCTTGTTCTTTAAATGGAATACTGATGTGTCACAATGGGCTCTTGTTCTTTAAATGGAACAATGATGTGTCACAACGGGCTCTTGTTCTTTGTATGGAACAGGCATGTGTCACAATGGGCTCTTGTTCTTTAATTGGAAAATGTGTCACAATGGGCTCTGGCTTTTATATGGAACACTGACATCTCACAATGGGCTCTTGTTCTTTAAATGGAGAACTGATGTGTCACAATGGGCTCTGGCTTTAATATGAAACACTGATGAGTCATAATGGGATCTTGTTCTTTAGATGGAACAATGATGTGTCACAATGGGCTCTGGCTTTTATATGTATCACTGACATGTCACAATGGGCTCTTGTTTTTTTCATGGAACACTGATGTGTCTCAAATGGCTCTGGCTATAATATGAAACACTGCTGTGTCACAATAGGCTCTTGTTTTTTAAATTGAACACTGATGTGTCACAATGGGCTCTTGTTCTTTAAATGGAACACTGATGTGTCACAAAGGGCTCTTGTTCTTTAAATGGAACACTGATGTGTCACATTGGGCTCTGGGTTTATATGTAACACTGGCGTGTAACAATGGGCTTTTGTTATTTAAATGGAACATTGATGTGTCACAATGGGCCCTTGTTCTTTTAATGGATCACTGATGTGTAACAATGGGCTCTTTTTATTTAAATGGAACACTGATGTGTCACAATGTGCTCTTGTCCTTTAAATGAAACACTGATGTGTCACAATGGGCTCTTGTTCCTTAATGGAACACTGATGTATCTCAATGGCCTCTGGCTGTTATATAGAACACTGATGTGTCACAATGGGCTCTTGTTCTTTAAATGGAACACTGCTATGTCATAATGTGCTGTGACTTTTATATGGAACACTGACGTGTCACAATGGGCTCTTGTTCTTTAAATGGAACACTGATTTGTCAAAATAGGCTCTTGTTCTTTAAATGGAACACTTTTGTGTCACAATGGGCTCTTGTTCTTTAAATGGAATACTGATGTGTCACAATGGGCTCTGGCTTTAATATGAAACACTGATGAGTCATAATGGGATCTTGTTCTTTAGATGGAACAATGATGTGTCACAATGGGCTCTGGCTTTTATATGGAACACTGACATCTCACAATGGGCTCTTGTTCTTTAAATGGAGAACTGATGTGTCACAATGGGCTCTGGCTTTAATATGAAACACTGATGAGTCATAATGGGATCTTGTTCTTTAGATGGAACAATGATGTGTCACAATGGGCTCTGGCTTTTATATGTATCACTGACATGTCACAATGGGCTCTTGTTTTTTTCATGGAACACTGATGTGTCTCAAATGGCTCTGGCTATAATATGAAACACTGCTGTGTCACAATAGGCTCTTGTTTTTTAAATTGAACACTGATGTGTCACAATGGGCTCTTGTTCTTTAAATGGAACACTGATGTGTCACAAAGGGCTCTTGTTCTTTAAATGGAACACTGATGTGTCACATTGGGCTCTGGGTTTATATGTAACACTGGCGTGTAACAATGGGCTTTTGTTATTTAAATGGAACATTGATGTGTCACAATGGGCCCTTGTTCTTTTAATGGATCACTGATGTGTAACAATGGGCTCTTTTTATTTAAATGGAACACTGATGTGTCACAATGTGCTCTTGTCCTTTAAATGAAACACTGATGTGTCACAATGGGCTCTTGTTCCTTAATGGAACACTGATGTATCTCAATGGCCTCTGGCTGTTATATAGAACACTGATGTGTCACAATGGGCTCTTGTTCTTTAAATGGAACACTGCTATGTTATAATGTGCTGTGACTTTTATATGGAACACTGACGTGTCACAATGGGCTCTTGTTCTTTAAATGGAACACTGATTTGTCAAAATAGGCTCTTGTTCTTTAAATGGAACACTTTTGTGTCACAATGGGCTCTTGTTCTTTAAATGGAATACTGATGTGTCACAATGGGCTCTTGTTCTTTAAATGGAACACTGATGTGTCACAATGGGATCTTGTTCTTTAAATGGAACACTGATGTGACACAATCGGCTCTGGCTTTTATATGGAACACTGATGTGTCACAATGGGATCTTGTTCTTTAAAAGGAACACTGATGTGTCACAATGGGCTCTTGTTCTTTAAATGGAATACTGATGTGTCACAATGGGCTCTTGTTCTTTAAATGGGACACTGATGTGTCACAATGGGATCTTGCTCTTTAAGTGAAACACTGATGTGTCACAAAAAGCTCTTGGTCTTTAAAAGGAACACTGATGTGTCACAATGGGCTCTTGTTCTTTAAATGGAATACTGATGTGTCACAATGGGCTCTTGTTCTTTAAATTTAACACTGATATGTCACAATGGGCTCTTGTTCTTTAATTTGAACACTGATGTGTCACAATTGGCTCTGCCTTTTATATGGAACACTGATGTGTCACAATAGGCTCTTGTTCTTTAAATGGAACACTTTTCTGTCACAATGGGCTCTTGTTCTCTAAATGGAATACTGATGTGTCACAATGGGCTCTGGCTTTTATATGGAACACTGATGTGTCACAATGGGATCTTGTTCTTTAAAAGGAGCACTGATGTGTCACAATGTGCTCAAGCTTTAATATGGAACTCTGACTTGTCACAATGGGCTCTTGTTCTTTGAATGGAACACTGATGTGGCACAATGGGCTCTTGTTCTTTAAATGGAACACTGACGTGTCACAATGGGCTCTTGTTCTTTAAATGGAACAATGATGTGTCACAGCGGGCACTTGTTCTTTGTATGGAAGAGTGATGTGTCACAATGGGCTCTTGTTCTTTAACTGGAACCTGTGTCACAATGGGCTCTGGCTTTTGTATGGAACAATGACATTTCACAATGGGCTCTTGTTCTTTAAATGGAGAACTGATGTGTCACAATGGGCTCTGGCTTTAATATGAAACACTGATGTGTCACAATGGGATCTTGTTCTTTAGATGGAACAATGATGTGTCACAATGGGCTTTTGTTCTTTAAATGGAACACGGATGTGTTACAATCGGCTCTGGCTTTTATGCGGATCACTGACATGTCACAATGGGCTCTTGTTCTTTACATGGAACACTGATGTGTCACAATGGGCTCTGGCTTTAATATGAAACACTGATGTGTCACAATGATGTCTTGTTCTTCAAATGAAACACTGATGTGTCACAATGGGCTCTTCTTAAATGGAACACTGATTTGTCATAATGGGCTCTTGTTCTTTACATGGAACACTGATGTGTCACAATGGGCTCTGGCTTTAATATGAAACACTGATGTGTCACAATGGGATCTTGTTCTTCAAATGAAACACTGATGTGTCACAATGGGATCTTCTTAAATGGAACACTGCTGTGTAGCAATAGGCTCTTGTTCTTTAAATGGAACACTGATTTGTCACAATGGGCTCTTGTTCTTTAAACGGAACACTAATGTGTCACAAAGTGGTCTGGATTTTATATGGAACACTGACGTGTCACAATGGGCTATTGTTCTTTAATTGGAACCTGTGTCATAATGGGCTCTGGCTTTCATATGGAACACTGACATCTCACAATGGTCTCTTGTTCTTTAAATGGAACACTGATGTGTTTCAATGGGCTCTGGCTTTTACATGGATCACTAATGTGTCACAATGGGTTCTTGTTCTTTAAATGGAACACTGATGTGTCACAATGGGCTCTGACTTTTATATGGAACACTTACATCTCACAATGGGCTCTTGTTCTTTAAACGGAATGCTGATGTGTCACAATGGGCTCTTGTTCTTTAAATGGAACACTGATGTGTCACAATGGGATCTTGTTCTTTAAATGAAACACTGATATGTCACAATGGGCTTTTGTTCTTTGTATGGAACACTGATGTGTCACAAAGGACTCTTGTTCTTTAAATGAAACACTGATGTGTCACAATGGGCTCTTGTTCTTTAATTGGAACACTGATGTGTCACAATCGGCTCTGGCTTTTATAAGGAACACTGATGTGTTACAATGGGCTCTTGTTCTTTAAATGAAACACTGATGTGTCACAATGGGCTCTTGTTCTTTAAATGGAACACTGATGTGTCACAATAGGCTCTTGTACTTTAAATGGAACACTTTTGTGTCACAATGGGCTCTTGTTCTTTAAATGGAATACTGATGTGTCACAATGGGCTCTTGTTCTTTAAATGGAACAATGATGTGTCACAACGGGCTCTTGAGTTCTTTGTATGGAACAGGCATGTGTCACAATGGGCTCTTGTTCTTTAATTGGAAACTGTGTCACAAATGGCTCTGGCTTTAATATGAAACACTGCTGTGTCACAATAGGCTCTTGTTTTTTAAATTGAACACTGATGTGTCACAATGGGCTCTTGTTCTTTAAATGGAACACTAATGTGTCACAAAGGGCTCTTGTTCTTTAAATGGAACACTGATATGTCACAATGGGCTCTGGGTTTATATGTAACACTGGCGTGTATCAATGGGCTTTTGCTATTTAAATGGAACATTGATGTGTCACAATGGTCCCTTGTTCTTTAAATGGATCACTGATATGTAACAATGGGCTCTTTTTATTTAAATGGAACACTGATGTGTCACAATGGGCTCTTGTTCCTTAATGGAACACTGATGTGTCTCAATGGCCTCTGGCTGTTATATCGAACACTGATGTGTCACAATGGGCTCTTGTTCTTTAAATGGAACAATGCTATGTCATAATGTGCTGTGACTTTTATGTGGAACACTGATGTATCACAATGGGCTCTGGCTTTAATATGAAACACTGATGAGTCATAATGGGATCTTGTTCTTTAGATGGAACAATGATGTGTCACAATGGGCTCTGGCTTTTATATGTATCACTGACATGTCACAATGGGCTCTTGTTTTTTTCATGGAACACTGATGTGTCTCAAATGGCTCTGGCTATAATATGAAACACTGCTGTGTCACAATAGGCTCTTGTTTTTTAAATTGAACACTGATGTGTCACAATGGGCTCTTGTTCTTTAAATGGAACACTGATGTGTCACAAAGGGCTCTTGTTCTTTAAATGGAACACTGATGTGTCACATTGGGCTCTGGGTTTATATGTAACACTGGCGTGTAACAATGGGCTTTTGTTATTTAAATGGAACATTGATGTGTCACAATGGGCCGTTGTTCTTTTAATGGATCACTGATGTGTAACAATGGGCTCTTTTTATTTAAATGGAACACTGATGTGTCACAATGTGCTCTTGTCCTTTAAATGAAACACTGATGTGTCACAATGGGCTCTTGTTCCTTAATGGAACACTGATGTATCTCAATGGCCTCTGGCTGTTATATAGAACACTGATGTGTCACAATGGGCTCTTGTTCTTTAAATGGAACACTGCTATGTCATAATGTGCTGTGACTTTTATATGGAACACTGACGTGTCACAATGGGCTCTTGTTCTTTAAATGGAACACTGATTTGTCAAAATAGGCTCTTGTTCTTTAAATGGAACACTTTTGTGTCACAATGGGCTCTTGTTCTTTAAATGGAATACTGATGTGTCACAATGGGCTCTTGTTCTTTAAATGGAACACTGATGTGTCACAATGGGATCTTGTTCTTTAAATGGAACACTGATGTGTCACAATCGGCTCTGGCTTTTATATGGAACACTGATGTGTCACAATGGGATCTTGTTCTTTAAAAGGAACACTGATGTGTCACAATGGGCTCTTGTTCTTTAAATGGAATACTGATGTGTCACAATGGGCTCTTGTTCTTTAAATGGGACACTGATGTGTCACAATGGGATCTTGCTCTTTAAGTGAAACACTGATGTGTCACAAAGGGCTCTTGGTCTTTAAAAGGAACACTGATGTGTCACAATGGGCTCTTGTTCTTTAAATGGAATACTGATGTGTCACAATGGGCTCTTGTTCTTTAAATGTAACACTGATATGTCACAATGGGCTCTTGTTCTTTAATTTGAACACTGATGTGTCACAATTGGCTCTGCCTTTTATATGGAACACTGATGTGTCACAATAGGCTCTTGTTCTTTAAATGGAACACTTTTCTGTCACAATGGGCTCTTGTTCTCTAAATGGAATACTGATGTGTCACAATGGGCTCTGGCTTTTATATGGAACACTGATGTGTCACAATGGGATCTTGTTCTTTAAAAGGAGCAGTGATGTGTCACAATGTGCTCAAGCTTTAATATGGAACTCTGACTTGTCACAATGGGCTCTTGTTCTTTGAATGGAACACTGATGTGGCACAATGGGCTCTTGTTCTTTAAATGGAACACTGACGTGTCACAATGGGCTCTTGTTCTTTAAATGGAACAATGATGTGTCACAACGGGCACTTGTTCTTTGTATGGAAGAGTGATGTGTCACAATGGGCTCTTGTTCTTTAACTGGAACCTGTGTCACAATGGGCTCTGGCTTTTGTATGGAACAATGACATTTCACAATGGGCTCTTGTTCTTTAAATGGAGAACTGATGTGTCACAATGGGCTCTGGCTTTAATATGAAACACTGATGTGTCACAATGGGATCTTGTTCTTTAGATGGAACAATGATGTGTCACAATGGGCTTTTGTTCTTTAAATGGAACACGGATGTGTTAAAATCGGCTCTGGCTTTTATGCGGATCACTGACATGTCACAATGGGCTCTTGTTCTTTACATGGAACACTGATGTGTCACAATGGGCTCTGGCTTTAATATGAAACACTGATGTGTCACAATGATGTCTTGTTCTTCAAATGAAACACTGATGTGTCACAATGGGCTCTTCTTAAATGGAACACTGATTTGTCATAATGGGCTCTTGTTCTTTACATGGAACACTGATGTGTCACAATGGGCTCTGGCTTTAATATGAAACACTGATGTGTCACAATGGGATCTTGTTCTTCAAATGAAACACTGATGTGTCACAATGGGATCTTCTTAAATGGAACACTGCTGTGTAGCAATAGGCTCTTGTTCTTTAAATGGAACACTGATTTGTCACAATGGGCTCTTGTTCTTTAAACGGAACACTAATGTGTCACAAAGTGGTCTGGATTTTATATGGAACACTGACGTGTCACAATGGGCTATTGTTCTTTAATTGGAACCTGTGTCATAATGGGCTCTGGCTTTTATATGGAACACTGACATCTCACAATGGTCTCTTGTTCTTTAAATGGAACACTGATGTGTTTCAATGGGCTCTGGCTTTTACATGGATCACTGATGTGTCACAATGGGTTCTTGTTCTTTAAATGGAACACTGATGTGTCACAATGGGCTCTGACTTTTATATGGAACACTTACATCTCACAATGGGCTCTTGTTCTTTAAACGGAATGCTGATGTGTCACAATGGGCTCTTGTTCTTTAAATGGAACACTGATGTGTCACAATGGGATCTTGTTCTTTAAATGAAACACTGATATGTCACAATGGGCTTTTGTTCTTTGTATGGAACACTGATGTGTCACAAAGGACTCTTGTTCTTTAAATGAAACACTGATGTGTCACAATGGGCTCTTGTTCTTTAATTGGAACACTGATGTGTCACAATCGGCTCTGGCTTTTATAAGGAACACTGATGTGTTACAATGGGCTCTTGTTCTTTAAATGAAACACTGATGTGTCACAATGGGCTCTTGTTCTTTAAATGGAACACTGATGTGTCACAATAGGCTCTTGTACTTTAAATGGAACACTTTTGTGTCACAATGGGCTCTTGTTCTTTAAATGGAATACTGATGTGTCACAATGGGCTCTTGTTCTTTAAATGGAACAATGATGTGTCACAACGGGCTCTTGAGTTCTTTGTATGGAACAGGCATGTGTCACAATGGGCTCTTGTTCTTTAATTGGAAACTGTGTCACAAATGGCTCTGGCTTTAATATGAAACACTGCTGTGTCACAATAGGCTCTTGTTTTTTAAATTGAACACTGATGTGTCACAATGGGCTCTTGTTCTTTAAATGGAACACTAATGTGTCACAAAGGGCTCTTGTTCTTTAAATGGAACACTGATATGTCACAATGGGCTCTGGGTTTATATGTAACACTGGCGTGTATCAATGGGCTTTTGCTATTTAAATGGAACATTGATGTGTCACAATGGTCCCTTGTTCTTTAAATGGATCACTGATATGTAACAATGGGCTCTTTTTATTTAAATGGAACACTGATGTGTCACAATGGGCTCTTGTTCCTTAATGGAACACTGATGTGTCTCAATGGCCTCTGGCTGTTATATCGAACACTGATGTGTCACAATGGGCTCTTGTTCTTTAAATGGAACAATGCTATGTCATAATGTGCTGTGACTTTTATGTGGAACACTGATGTATCACAATGGGCTCTTGTTCTTTAAATGTAACACTGCTATGTCATAATGTGCTGTGACTTTTATGTGGAACACTGATGTGTCACAATGGGCTCTTGTTCTTTAAATGGAACACTGATGTGTCACAATAGGCTCTTGTTCTTTAAATGTAACACTTTTGTGTCACAATGGGCTCTTGTTCTTTATATGAATACTGATGTGTCACAATGGGCTCTTGTTCTTTAAATGGAACACTGATGTGTCACAATGGGATCTTGTTCTTTAAATGGAACACTGATGTGTCACAATTGGCTCTGGCTTTTATATGGAACACTGATGTGTCACAATGGGATCTTGTTCTTTAAAAGGAACACTGATGTGTCACAATGGGCTCTTGTTCTTTAAATGGAATACTGATGTGTCACAATGGGATCTTGTTCTTTAAATGGAACACTGTTGTGGATGGATTTACTTTTGATTTGGGTAGATTTACCCCTGTGCATACTGTGGCCTGTCCTAATTAGACAGAGTCTTATTGAGCGCTCAAAGAAGGAAAGACGCCAGACTTGGTTGGCAGCAATACCTTCCAGCAAAACTCTGGAAGTTTATTGAATATACTTGGTTTTATCAGTTGTACAGAAAGGAGTGGCTACTCATTAACATAAAGGCTTTACTTCTTAGCTAATTGGTCAGTTTTAATGCATAAACATATATGGGCGTCGACCTAAGGTGACTTAAGCATCAGATGATATACTGCTCTTTGTCTTACAATGTCAGCAATGTTCTGATATCGGCTGGCACATCTGGCCTAAACTTCCTCTTTCTATGTCTGGGACAAATATCACAAGACAATGCTTTCATAAGATACCATCTGCTCCCCAGACTCTCTCATGGGGGGGCAGTAGGTCATTTCCACCAACTAGTTACAAGGTTCAAACTTTGAATATGTATCTGTGTGCATATAAGAGTATATAGCAGTATATGGAGTATATAGCCTATAGCAGGCAAGTGAGATCTATATGAAATACATATACATATATATTTCCATAACAATCCCCCCTTAGATATCACTTGCCCTAAAACCCTGCTCCTGGCCCAAAGCGCTGCAACTCTTTTATGCTGCCAATGGACTGACATATGCCTAGTGCATACATCCTCCTCTGTACAGACTTTTCGCAAATGGGCAGTCAGGAGATCTGTCCCTAAAGGGGGTGTGGTGCAATGTAATCAAAGTTTCTTAGTTAGCAGTCTATGCAGTCAGTGCATGTGTATTCTCTTTCAGGTAGGTAATTTATTCAGTCAGGGAGGTCATCCACAGCATCATTCCAGCTCAGGTGTATCTTCTGGTATGAAGGCCTTTTCCTGCAATGCAATGCGTGGATCCAGGCGGGGTTTTCCCTCCAGGTCGGTGGCGTCAGCACTTGGAGAAGGGCCATCGGATCTGGGATCGAGTGCTTCTCTTTACAGACTTTCTCCACCCACACTCAGTCTCCTGACTTCAGGACGTGTATACCAGGCACCGAATCTGGACCTGGCAATGAAGGAGAGAAACTCAAGAATGGACATTAGCAAAATTCTTGATAAATTCAATTACACATGCAGACAAAGTATCATATTGCATAGTCAACTGCTAAGTAAAGAATACTCCTAAACTGGGTTTTTTACCCAAATAAAGTTTCATATTGGTGACAGCTTTTTCTGAGCCTATGGTAGTGTCTAATGCCAGGGTTTGTCTGTCTCTTGAGCAGATATTTTAGCATGCTGCTCTTAAGTGTCCCACCTAGTCTATGGCGTGGGATGGTGAGAAGTGTGTAGGCCTACGTCTAACCCTACTGCTGATCAGATCCCTTGTGTAAGGTTTGCTGTGTATGGGGGTCCCTGATCACTTGCTATTGCTTCTGGAAACCCCATATCTGCACACTATTTTTGAGAGTAGCTTCTTTGCAGTAGTCTTCGCCAACTGGTTCCTTACTGGGAAGTCTTCAGGCTAGATGATGTGGGGGAACTTTTCCCGCTTGTCCGATGTTAAATTTGTCGGTGGCCGAACAGCTGCTGGGAATCTTCGCTGTTTAGGTGTGAGTTGAGTCCAATCAGGTCATTCATCTGTGTCTTCAATTCTGTGTGGGGGCCATGTGCCCATTGAACCACCGTAGGGTACACACTTTGAGATAGACTGGGTCTGTCTTGAGATAGACGTTTTGAGGTAGACGGTCGAGGTAGACTAGGCCTGTCTCGAGGTAGATGTTTTGATGTAGACGGTTTCTTGGAGCCCAGTGCTTTTGGCCTTCAGCATCCAGCTTTCCTTCTCCTCCTTCCGAGTCTGATCCTGTTACTTCTTGTACAGGTTTCAGGAAGTCATTTTGTCAGGTTTAGTGACTGGGCTGTGGTAATTGACATTCTCTGAGCTGATGGTGGGATTTTAGCTGAGGTTCCGTCTATGTCCGCGCCTCCCTCTGTATGAAGACTCTGGTTACACTGTGTCAGAGGAGGACTTGGGACTCTTTGCATTGCTACAGGTCCAGCCGGTATTCTCCGGGGATGAGGGGGAAGGTCAAGCTGTTGTAGCCTTGGGATGCCTTCGGACTCATGCAGCTCATCTCGGGGGGCGGGGTAAGTGTTGCCGTGGACTGCTGACCGTAGGACTGTGCTGGAGAAGAAGCTTCCCCACGAGAGGGTGGTGGAGGACAATCTTCTGGAATGTTCTCCATCAAATACGTCCTTTCTGGAAAGGTAGGCACCATTCTTCTGTTTAGAATTCATATCCACGTCAGAGTCTTCATCCTGGAAGTGATTCAGCTTGTTGGCTGGTGGAGGAGGAGGCAGCACTTCTGTCCAATTCAGAGATGGCATCTTCAACGTTTTTCCCTTTGACTTCTGTTTGCCAGGTTTTCTCGTCTTCAGTCGTCATGTAGCAGCCGTCCGGCTCTACGACCTCTCCCATTTTCCATATTGTCTTCCTCTGGCTGCTTCTTTGGCTGCCACGTCTGCTGTTGATGCCCCGTGTCTCTACTGTGTTCAGTTTTCCGTGTGCCTTGGCCTTCAGCACTGCCACCACTTTTAGTAGTTGAAAGGCGTCCAGCAGGTCTCTGATGGCTCCATGGTGCTTCACGGTCGATCCGCTTGCTGTGATGAAGTTTCTTGCAGCCCAGATGGGTCCGAAGTCAGGTGCCATGTCATGCGAGTACCTGGAAGTTTTCGTTCTTCGCAATCTGGCAGGTCTTTCGTCAGCTCTATCAGCTCTGCTTCTTGGGCTCTTGGGCTGACAACCTTCTGGACCATAGAATGTCCTGATTGCTGGTCGTTGCACATCCCGTGTGGAACTTTCCTTCATCATTTGCAAGACTGGAGCCATGTACGGTATCTTGCAGATTTTTCATCTGAGGGTCCGTATCCGCATCCCCCCTTGGGAGTGGGAGTAGAGACAGGTAACAGCTGAGAGCACTGAAGAGTGGTGGAGAGCAGCCTTATCAGGAGGGCGTGTGCTGCGGGTATTGCTTTCATGCAGGAGGGCCCCCCCCCCTTGCAACTGGATCCAGGCCAGCTGAGAGGTAGTCTAGAGGCCTCTGGTTTTCTTCCGTGGGTCTGTTTTAAGCCTGGCCAGTAGCATGACCTTCTCCATCTTGGTCCTTCTTTTTCCGTTTTGGCCAGGACAGGATGGCTTCTCATAGTCAGGGAGGCCTAGAGTTGGCGCAGAGACTATGAAGTCTTTCAGTTTCCTGTACGAGATGAAGGTTGCAATGCGTCGATGCAATTGTACAGAGGCTGCATTAAGCCTGGAGCACCAGGGATCCAAGTTCTGCAGTACGAGACTAGACTAATGATGGACTGCATCTTCGGAGTTGTTGAGGGAGCCATCTTCTCCTCCGCGGCCCTCCGGTCATCTGTCAAGTGTTTCGTCTAGTGGGTGATACAGTGTCTTCAGGAACTTGCTTTTGACACCACTGGACTCTGTTTTGCAGAACTTACGTTGCTGCTCTGCCAGGCAGAGTAGAGGAGACATGGAAAGCGCTGTGCAGGTAGCGGTGTCGATGACTTCTGCATGCTCCGCAATCCAGTTGGTGGGGACGGAGGGCAATGCTCTTGTGAGCTGTGAAAGGCTGTTCCGGGCCCTCTTGGGCCTCACTGTCCATTTGTTCCGCACCCCCTTGTGCGTTTTCAGGAACTGGTCGACCAGGTGAGGGGGAACATTGAGGGAAGCTTCGGGCAGATCCATTGCCGTGAGCACCGTTGCTGTGGCTGGCACGTTTGTCAGCAGAGTGTGCAGATCTGGCACAACTGGGGTTTCAAACACGGTTGCTTCGCTCACAGTCCTCAGGTTATGCACCATTCAATCTGATCTGGTTCTCCTTTCACAGTCTTCCTCTTGATCGAGAGAAGCTGGGACCGCATGATGATTCCCGTGGGTGAGGTGGCTCAATCTGGCCTTGCTCTTCACAGTGCCGTGAGTGACTCCCATCTTCTGGCACAGGGCTGGCAGGAAACCAAACCGTTTGCTGGGGTCCTTATTTTTCGTCAGAGGTGACGTTCAGCTGAGCTTTCTTGCTCTCACAGGGGGTCTTTTTGCTGGGGCATCTTCTTTACCAGCCAGCAGCAGTTCCTTTCACCCACCTTGATTTCTGGTCAGCATCTTGTTAACCAATTTGAGGAGCTGAGTGGCTGTCTTCTGGTCCAGGGCCTGGATTAACTTCAGGGAGCACCTTCAGAATCTTGTCCAAGATGATCTTCTGGCGTTGGAGCCGGAAGCAGTGCAGCCATTTCACGAAGCGGGTGTGGTCCCTCTGGGTTGAGAGTTTTCCTGGCCCATGCCAAAGTTCTTAGGCCGTTTCTTGAACAGCAGTTCCACTTAGACCTCCAGTTGGTCAGAGGCAGTTTAACTCTGGGTGATGAGCTGCGGATGCTGGGCCTTCGGAGCGTCCGGGGTTGTAGACTTGAGTGACACCCGCACTGGCGCAACTTGAAGTCTCCCTTGGGCCATAGGCTTCTGGGTGCTATGTCCAGCACCTCCTTGGGTAGGCTTGCACCGGTTGTTCGAGCGAGGCTCTTGTAGGGCCACCAGCATGATTGATTCTTCTTGGGTCTGAGGTGGGGAAGAGGTCGAGGTCACATCTTCATGGGACACTTTGGTCACCTTCAGTTCCTGCAGTAGGTCTGCGCTCATCAGGTGGGGTGGGCAGGTCTCCACCGTAAACTGGAACAAGATGGAGTGTCCTGGCTGTGTCCACATGCTCAGGGGCTTGCAAGCTGGGGAACGTCTGTCTTGACCTTAAATCCCCATACAAGACACAGAGTGTTCTGAGAGACTGGTGGGGTCGGGGATTTTCATTTCTGACTGCACCAGTGTCCACAAGGAAAGATATGACAGCCCCCCAGTGATTTGAGGTATTGGGTCCGCTGATGGGGTTTCACATGTCAGGGGCGTGACGTCTGGCGGACCTGGTTTGCCTCTGTCCTATTGACAGGGTTCTTCATTGTCTCCTGTGTTTCTTTCTTGGCCTATTCCTCTGCGTGATGACCTGGGTTGCCGGGGTGCTGCGCACTGGTTCCGGAAATGGCCAAGGTTGCCACAGTTGAAACACCTGACAGGTCTTCTGTCTCTGCAGGGTGGTTGCTCCTCCACGTCAGTGGCCATCACGGGAGGGCCTGTCCTCCGTACTCCTGGGAGGGACTCAATTCTTCTGGCTACTGTAAGCAGGACATCTACTGCTATTGTCCTGTACTCAGGCCTGGCCACTATCAGCAGTTTCTTGATTGGTTCTCTTAGTCCATGCACAGAGGCCTGTGCCAACATCTGTCCGTGTATCTGATCATGAATAGTGAAGCCTAAAATTTGGAATACTTGCCTCACTCTGCCATGAAACTCGTCTACAGACTCTGTCTCGGCTTGTCTCATGTTATGCAGGCTGAGTGCTTGTCTGGCGTTAGCCCACTCTCTAAGCTGTTCAATTAGCTTTGATCCTGATTCCCAGGAATGCACATCTAATTCTGATGGAAGCTTGAAGTGTTCCTTCATGATTTTAGAATACTGAACACCTGACTAGGGGTGAAGGGCACATACTGTAGTGTAAGAGTTCTGGCTCTATCTGCCCCTGCCTACTATGCAGCATAATCTCCTCTTCATGTTCATCAGAGGAGGAACTGTGCCACTGTGTGATTGTCTTTCTGTGTGTGTGTGTACTTCCCCCACTTCTGAGACTGCAGCTCCGTTTGGCACATAGGATCTTCAGTCTCAGAGTTAGCAGGTGCAGTGTCTGATGGCCCACACCTCCCTTCTGCTATCTGTTGTATCGGGAGGGCACCTGTGTTGTCATGTGTGGGGAGTGATTCACTTCTCCCGGTGACATAACTGTCTCTTTAGAGAGAGTCCCCTGTGGAACTAGGGACACTCCATTGTCTGGATCTGGCACTGGGCCAGCGTGTGACGATGAACTGAGAGGTGGGTGAGAAAAAAGAAGAAGAAGAGGAAAGGGTGGAGGAGTTGGTGAAGACAAGGAGGAGGGAAGAGGAGACGGGTGCGGTGGATGAGAGGGATGAGAGGTGGGCGTTGGTGATGAAGATGGAAAGGGAGGAGAGGAAGGAGAGAGAAAAGGAGGAGGAGGACGAGGGATAGGAGGAGAGATAGATGAGAGAGGGGAGGAGATTTTGCATTGTGAGAATAGCAGAGATAGAGGGAGGAGGGAGATGGGAGGAGGGAAGAGTGAGGAGAGAGAAGATGGGGGGCGGACTGCTTCCCCCCCTGCCGTCACGGAAGGCATTCTTAGACCTGTGGTCCTTCTCAGACGGCACAGATTAGTATGAAAAGACTTTTTCCTACACGTAAAACAAAAAAAAAACAATCCTGTCTTGTTCACACTATCTGCTAGCACCTACTGCGGCGTTAAATTCTCTGTCACTTTAAGAAATGCAGACGGCAATTGAGCTCAACTAGCTACTTCCCTTTTTTCCTTTCAATACATTATGCCATGCTACAGCATACGGAGCTGCCCGTAGAAACCGACATGCTTAACTTTCTGAATAACACCTACTGTGTCTGTTCCAAAAACTTCAAAAAAGGTAAGTGATTAAAAACTTTAAACACTTTGCAACCCCTT
This sequence comes from Dendrobates tinctorius, assembly GCF_039654945.1. NCBI lineage: Eukaryota > Metazoa > Chordata > Amphibia > Anura > Dendrobatidae > Dendrobates > Dendrobates tinctorius. Next base: position 23,955,317 of record NW_027361733.1, on the reverse strand, counting down.
TTAACCTGCTTAAAAGGGAAACAAAAGAAAACAAGAATATGGAGAATCAAAAATTGGCAAGATAACACAGCAATTACCAAAGCAGGTAAAAATTCAAAATTCTTTTTAACAAAAAACTGGAAGAAAGAAGTGAAAATTCTCTTTTTAACAAAAACAGAAAAAAAGTGAAAACTAAACCTAAAAACTGATAAAATATGTCACAAAAAATGTGGAAGAAAAACTCGGAAGAAAAATTAAAAGAGATAAAAAAGGAAAAAAGGAAAACATTTTCTTTTCTTTTTTTTTTCCTTAAAAAGATTTTTAAAGGATGAAACCCCCCAAAAAATTGATAAAATCAAAAAGTATATAGTATATAAAACTTTAAACCAACAATAAAAGGGTTAATGTAGAATGCAGGCACCCAACTTCCTCTTTTTTATGCCTGCGTCTCTGTAAAATCTGAGAACAATGTAAAACCAAAAAACAGACTCAAAATGACCCAGCTTTCCCAAAAAATTCTCATACTGCAGTAACAAAAGCCTCTACCAAAAATGCAAAATAAAATATAAAATAGGGAAGAACAGAGTCCAAAATATAACAATATGAAAAATATGTATATATCAGGGCCACACCCTGCAGGCAAAAGAGGAAGTTTACAATAAAAAAAGGCAAAACTCTTTCTGCTTCAGATCTTTGCGGAAACCTGCAATAAATTCACATATAGATGTCCGGGGAGAGAGATCGAAAGCCCTTCTGTGACACATCAAACAGCTGCTGACAACCGGTAACTGCCAATCACCCATGGCGCTTTGGTTAGCACCTGGATGTTTCACCCTCCGTCTGCTGGCAGACGGGAGCCGTGATATCCCATTAGATTATCACCCCTCCGTGTACACCCGAGAACCATGATAACCTCTCCAGTGATCAGTCTGTGATATCCCCCCAGTCTGCCGCATCCGCATGTGTGCGGGGACTGTGGCAGCCGAGAGATTCAACTGTGATACCTCCCTTAAGCTGACACCTCCGTGTGTGTGTGCGGGGACCGTGACAGCCGTGGGATTCACCTGTGATACCTCCTTGAAGCTGACACCTCCGTGTGTGTGTGCGGGGACCGTGACAGCTTTTTCAGAGGAAACCACCTGTGATATCCCGTCTAAGTCAAAACCTCCGCGTGGTGCGGGGACATGATCTGACTTAGTCAGAGAGACTCAGTCTTGTTATCGGTGTCTCAGCAGCTACAAATCAAGTCACAGTCTCCACCAACTCTCTCACCCGAATCTCAGACACACAGGATCACAGTAGACACTTAGCTTATCCCAGGGTTTGGATTTGCTCGTGGACTTTTCAACAGTACCTGGGTTTGGTGACCACACTGACCAGCTAGAGTTGCTGACCCGGACTGGGCACAGGGAACATTCAGGTAAGATAACTAGATTTTCTTACCTTACTTATGGAGTTGCGCAAATCTCCGTTCCCATGAGCCAAGACCTTGGCCGGCACCTCTGTCCTCTCCGATCATCAGGATCCCCGTGCGTTTTCGTCCACGGCCCCACGTTGGGAGCCACTTGTTGTGGATGGATTTACTTTTGATTTGGGTAGATTTACCCCTGTGCATACTGTGGCCTGTCCTAATTAGACAGAGTCTTACTGAGCGCTCAAAGAAGGAAAGACGCCAGACTTGGTTGGCAGCAATACCTCCCAGCAAAACTCTGGAAGTTTATTGAATATACTTGGTTTTATCAGTTGTACAGAAAGGAGTGGCTACTCATTAACATAAAGGCTTTACTTCTTAGCTAATTGGTTAGTTTTAGTGCACAAACATATATGGGCGTCGACCTAAGGTGACTTAAGCATCAGATGATATACTGCTCTTTGTCTTACAATGTCAGCAATGTTCTGATATCGGCTGTTTCTGGGACAAATATCACAAGACAATGCTATCATAAGATACCATCTGCTCCCCAGACTCTCTCATGGGGGGGCAGTAGGTCATTTCCACCAACTAGTTACAAGGTTCAAACTGTGAATATGTATCTGTGTGCATATAAGAATATATAAGAGTATATAGCAGTATATGGAGTATAAAGCCTATAGCAGGCAAATGAGATCTATATGAAATACATATACATATATATTTCCATAACAACACTGATGTGTCACAAAGGGATCTTGTTCTTTAAATGGAACACTGATATGTCACAATGGGATCTTGCTCTTTAAATGAAACACTGATGTGTCACAATGGGCTCTTGTTCTTTAAATTGAACACTGACGTGTCACAATTGGCTCTGGCTTTTATATGGAACACTGATGTGTCACAATAGGCTCTTGTTCTTTAAATGGAACACTTTTCTGTCACAATGGGCTCTTGTTCTCTAAATGGAATATTGATGTGTCACAATGGGCTCTGACTTTTATATGGAACACTGATGTGTCACAATGGGATCTTGCGCTTTAAAAGGAGCACTGATGTGTCACAATGTGCACAAGCTTTAATATGGAACTCTGACATGTCACAATGGGCTCTTGTTCTTTGAATGGAACACTGATGTGGCACAATGGGTTCTTGTTCATTAAAAGGAACACTGACGTGTCACAATGCGCTCTTGTTCTTTAAATGGAACAATGATGTGTCACAACGGGCTCTTGTTCGTTGTATGGAAGAGTGATGTGTCACAATAGGCTCTTGTTCTTTAACTGGAACCTGTGTCACAATCGGCTCTGGCTTTTATATGGAACAATGACATCTCACAATGGGCTCTTGTTCTTTAAATGGAGAACTGATGTGTCACAATGGGCTCTGGGTTTAATATGAAACACTGATGTGTCAGAATGGGATCTTGTTCTTTAGATGGAACAATGATGTGTCACAATGGGCTTTTGTTCTTTAAATGGAACACGGATGTGTCACAATCGGCTCTGGCTTTTATGCGGATCACTGACATGTCACAATGGGCTCTTGTTCTTTACATGTCCTATTTAAAGAACAAGAGCCCATTGTGCCACATTAGTGTTCCATTGTGATGTGTCACAATGGGCTCTGGCTTTAATATGAAACACTGATGTGTAACAATGGTATCTTGTTCTTCAAATGAAACATTGATGTGTCACAATGGGCTCTTCTTAAATGGAACACTGATATGTCACAATGGGCTCTTGTTCTTTAAATGGAACACTGATGTGTCACAAATGGCTCTGGCTTTAATATGGAACACTGCTGTGTCGCAGTAGGCTCTTGTTCTTTAAACGGAACACTGATGTGTCACAAAGTGGTCTGGATTTTATATGGAACACTGACGTGTCACAATGGGCTATTGTTCTTTAATTGGAACCTGTGTCACAATGAGCTCTGGCTTTTATATGGAACACTGACATCTCACAATGCGCTCTTGTTCTTTAAATGGAACACTGATGTGTCACAAAGGGCTATTGTTCTTTAATTGGAACCTGTGTCACAATGGGCTCTGGCTTTTATATGGAACACTGACATCTCACAATGGTCTCTTGTTCTTTAAATGGAACACTGATGTGTTTCAATGGGCTCTGGCTTTTACATGGAACACTGATGTGTCACAACGGGTTCTTGTTCTTTAAATGGAACACTGATGTGTCACAATGGGCTCTGACTTTTATATGGAACACTGACATCTCACAATGGGCTCTTGTTCTTTAAACGGATCACTGACATGTCACAATGGGCTCTTGTTCTTTACATGGAACACTGATGTGTCACAATGGGCTCACTTTAATATGAAACACTGATGTGTCACAATGGGATCTTGTTCTTTAAATGGAACACTGATGTGTCACAATGGGCTCTTTTTCTTTAAGTGGAATACTGATGTGTCACAATGGGCTCTTGTTCTTTAAATGGAACACTGACGTGTCACAATGGGCTCCTGTTCTTCATATGGAACACTGATGTGTCACACTGGGCTCTTGGGCTTTAAGTGAAACACTGATGTGTCACAAAGGGCTCTTGTTTTTTAAATGAAACACTGATGTGTCACAATGGGCTCTTGTTCTTTAAATGGAACACTGATGTGTCTCAATGGGCTCTGGCTGTTATATGGAACGCTGATGTGTCATAACAGGCTCTTGTCCTTTAAATGGAACACTTATGTGTCACAATGGGCTCTTGTTCTTTAAATGGAATACTGATGTGTCACAATGGGGTCATGTTCTTTAAATGGAGCACTGATGTGTCACAATTGGCTCTTGTTCTTTAAATGGAAACCTGATATGTCACAATGGGCTCTGGCTTTTATATGGAACACTGACATGTCACAATGGGCTCTTGTTCTTTAAATGGTACACTGATGTGTCACAATGGACTCTTGTCCTTTACAAGGAATACTGATGTGTCACAATGGGGTCTTGTTCTTTAAATGGAACACTGATGTGTCACAATTGGATCTTTTTCTTTAAATGGGACACAGATGTGTCACAATTGGATCTTGTTCTTTAAATGGAACACTGATGTGTCACAATGGGCTCTAGCTTTTATATGGAACACTGACGTGTCACAATGGGCTCTTGTTCTTTATATGGAACACTGTTGTGTCACAATGGGATCTTGTTCTTTAAATGGAACATTGATATGTCACAATGGGATCTTGCTCTTTAAGTGAAACACTGATGTTTCACAATGGGCTCTTGTTCTTTAAATTGAACACTGATGTGTCACAATTGGCTCTGGCTTTTATATGGAACACTGATGTGTCACAATAGGCTCTTGTTCTTTAAGTGGAACACTTTTCTGTCACAATGGGCTCTTGTTCTCTAAATGGAATACTGATGTGTCACAATGGGCTCTTGTTCTTTGAATGGAACACTGATGTGGCACAATGGGCTCTTGTTCTTTAAATAGGACAGTGCTGTGTCACAATTAGCTCTGGCTTTTATATGGAACACTGATGTGTCACAATGGGCTCTTGTTCTTTTTATGGAACACTGATGTGTCATAATAGGATCTTTTTCTTTAAATAGAACACTGATATGTCACAAAGGGCTCTAGCTTTTATATCGAACACTGACGTGTCACAATGGGCTCTTGTTCTTTTTATGGAACACTGATGTTTCACAATGGGCTCTTGTTCTTTAAATGAAACACTGATGTGTCACAATGGGCTCTTGTTCTTTAAATGGAACATTGATGTGTCACAATCGGCTTTGGCTTTTATATGGAACACTGTTGTGTCACAATGGGATCTTGTTCTTTAAAAGGAGCACTGATGTGTCACAATGTGCTCTAGCTTTAATATGGAACTCTGACGTGTCACAATGGGCTCTTGTTCTTTGAATGGAACACTGATGTGGCACAATGGGCTCTTGTTCTTTAAATGGAACACTGACGTGTCACAATGGGCACTTGTTCTTTAAATGGAATACAGATGTGTCACAAAGTGATCTGGCTTTTACAAGGAACGATGACATGTCACAATGGGCTCTTGTTCTTTAAATGGAACACTGTTGTGTCACAATGGGATCTTGTTCTTTAAATGGAACACTGAGTTCTTGCCACGCTGGAGCTTCGTGTCCTTGAGCCGTCCCTCCTAGTACCGGCTGTCGCGGTTCTGTCCTCTGCGGTTTTGCCCCTAACGATCCCTGTATAGGGGTCGGTCATCATCTGGCGTGCTCGACCCAGGGGCTCCAGATCCGCGACCCAGAGGGTCCACTCTTGGACGTTGTCCATTGCCTGAACGTCACAGGCACAATGGACTCTTGTTCTTTTAATGGAACACTGATGTGTCACAATGGGCACTTGTTCTTTAAATTCAATACAGATGTGTCACAAAGTGATCTGGCTTTTATATGGAACACTGACATGTCACAATGGGCTCTTGTTCTTTAAATGGAACACTTGGCTCTGGCTTTTATATAGAATACTGATGTGTCACAATAGCCTCTTGTTCTTTAAATGGAACACTTTTGTGTCACAATGGGCTCTTGTTCTTTAAATGGATCACTGATATGTCACAATGGTCTCTAGCTTTTATATGGAACAATGACGTGACACAATGGGTTCTTGTTCTTTAAAAGGAGCACTGATGTGTCACAATGTGCTCTAGCTTTAATATGGAACTCTGACGTGTCACAATGGGCTCTTGATCTTTGAATGGAACACTGATGTGGCACAATGGGTTCTTGTTCTTTAAATGGAACTCTGACATGTCACAATGGGCTCTTGTTCTTTGAATGGAACACTGATGTGGCACAATGGGCTCTTGTTCTTTAAATGGAACACTGACGTGTCACAATGAGCACTTGTTCTTTAAATGGAATACAGATGTGTCACAAAGTGATCTGGCTTTTATATGGAACACTGACGTGTCACAATGGGCTCTTGTTCTTAATATGGAACACTGATGTGTCTTAAAGGGATCTTGTTCTTTAAATGAAACACTGATGTGTCACAATGGGATCTTGTTCTTTAAAAGGAGCACTGATGTGTCACAATGGGCTCTAGCTTCAATATGGCACTCTGACGTGTCAAAATGGGCTCTTGTTCTTTGAATGGAACACTGATGTGTCACAATCGGCTCTGGGTTTATATGGAACACTGATGTGTCACAATGGGATCATGTTCTTTAAATGGAACACTGATATGTCACAATGGGCTCTAGCTTTGATATGGAACACTGATGTGTCACAATGGGCTCTTGTTCTTTTTATGGAACATTGAAGTGTCACAATGGGTTCTTGTTCTTTAAATGGAACACTGATATGTCACAATCGGCTCTGGCTTTTATATGGAACACCGATGTGTCACAATGGGATCTTGTTCTTTAAAAGGAGCACTGATGTGTCACAATGTGCTCTAGCTTTAATATGGAACTCTGACGTGTCACAATGGGCTCTTGTTCTTTGAATGGAACACTGATGTGGCACAATGGGCTCTTGTTCTTTTAATGGAACACTGATGTGTCACAAAGGGCACTTGTTCTTTAAATTCAATTCAGATATTTCACAAAGTGATCTGGCTTTTATATGGAACACTGACGTGTCACAATGGGCTCTTGTTCTTTAAATGGAACACTTGGCTCTGGCTTTTATATGGAACACTGATATGTCACAATAACCTCTTGTTCTTTAAATGAAACACTTTTGTGTCACAATGGGCTCTTGTTCTTCAAATGGAATACTGATGTGTCACAATGGGCTCTTGTTCTTTAAATGGAACACTGATATGTCACAATGGGCTCCAGCTTTTATATGGAACACTGACGTGTCACAATGGGCTTTTGTTCTTTAAATGGAACACTGATATGTCACAATGGGATCTTGCTCTTTAAATGAAACACTGATGTGTCACAATGGGCTCTTGTTCTTTAAATGGAACACTTTTCTGTCACAATGGGCTCTTGTTCTCTAAATGGAATACTGATGTGACACAATGGGCTCTTCTTCTTTGAATGGAACACTGGTGTGGCACAATGGGCTATTGTTCTTTAAATAGGACAGTGCTGTGTCACAATTAGCTCTGGCTTTTCTATGGAACTCTTTTGTGTCACAATGGGCTCCTGTTCTTTAAATGTTACACTGATGTGTCATAATAGGATCTTGTTCTTTAAATGGAACACTGATATGTCACAAAGGGCTCTAGCTTTTATATCGAACACTGACGTGTCACAATGGGCTCTTGTGCTTTTTATGGAACACTGATGTTTCACAGTGGGCTCTTGTTCTTTAAATGAAACACTGATGTGTCACAATGGGCTCTTGTTCTTTAAATGGAACATTGATGTGTCACAATCGGCTCTGGCTATTATATGGAACACTGTTGTGTCACAATGGGATCTTGTTCTTTGAATGGAACACTGATGTGGCACAATGGGCTCTTGTTCTTTAAATGGAACAGACGTGTCACAATGGGCTCTTGTTCTTTAAATGGATCACTGTTGTGTCACAATGGGATCTTTTTCTTTAAATGGAACATTGATATGTCACGATGGGAACTTGCTCTTTAAATGAAACACTGATGTTTTACAATGGGCTCTTGTTCTTTAAATTGAACACTGATGTGTCACAATTGGCTCTGGCTTTTATATGGAACACTGATGTGTCACAATAGGCTCTTGTTCTTTAAATGGAACACTTTTCTGTCACAATGGGCTCTTGTTCTCTAAATGGAATACTGATGTGTCACAATGGGCTCTTGTTCTTTGAATGGAACACTGATGTGGCACAATGGGCTCTAGTTCTTTAAATAGGACAGTGATGTGTCACAATTAGCTCTGGCTTTTATATGGAACACTGATGTGTCACAATAGGCTCTTGTTTTTTAAGTGGAACACTTTTGTGTCACAATGGGTTCTTGTTCTTTAAATGGAATACTGATGTGTCACAATGGGCTCTTGTTCTTTAAATGTTACACTGATGTGTCATAATATGATCTTGTTCTTTAAATAGAACACTGATATGTCACAATGGGCTCTAGCTTTTATATCGAACACTGACGTGTCACAATGGGCTCTTGTTCTTTTTATGGAACACTGATGGTTCACAATGGGCTCTTGTTCTTTAAATGAAACACTGATGTGTCACAATGGGCTCTTGTTCTTTAAATGGAACATTGATGTGTCACAATCGGCTCTGGCTTTTATATGGAACACTGTTGTGTCACAATGGATCTTGTTCTTTAAAAGGAGCACTGATGTGTCACAATGTGATCTAGCTTTAATATGGAACTCTGACGTGTCACAATGGGCTCTTGTTCTTTGAATGGAACACTGATGTGGCACAATGGGCTCTTGTTCTTTAAATGGAACACTGATGTGTCACAATGGGCACTTGTTCTTTAAATGGAATACAGATGTGTCACAAAGTGATCTGGCTTTTACATGGAACGATGACATGTCACAATGGGCTCTTGTTCTTTAAATGGAACACTGTTGTGTCACAATGGGCTCTTGTTCTTTAAATGGAACACTGATGTGTCACAATCGGCTCTGGCTTTTATATGGAACACCGATGTGTCACAATGGGATCTTGTTCTTTAAAAGGAGCACTGATGTGTCACACTGTGCTCTAGCTTTAATATGGAACTCTGACATGTCACAATGGGCTCTTGTTCTTTGAATGGAACACTGATGTGGCACTGTAACATCGGCGGCCGTGCCCGCCCTCGCGTCCTCTCCGGCAGCACTAGCTGCCATCACCCCTTACCAGCATCCTCGCCGCAGCGCGCACTCTCACCCAGCCTCCTGCCCTGCGACGTCTCCGCGCTCCTTCCTTAGGCCGCGGGCGCGCGCCAGCGCTCCCTCTTCTGCCGACGGTGGGCGTCGCTGAGGGCGGTGTTCTTTAAATGGATCACTGATATGTCACAATGGGCTCTAGCTTTTATATGGAAAACTGACGTGTCACAATGGGCTCTTGTTCTTTAAATGGAACTCTGACATTTCACAATGGGCTCTTGTTCTTTGAATGGAACACTGATGTGGCACAATGGGCTCTTGTTCTTTAAATGGAACACTGACGTGTCACAATGAGCACTTGTTCTTTAAATGGAATACAGATGTGTCACAAAGTGATCTGGCTTTTATATGGAACACTGACGTGTCACAATGGGCTCTTGTTCTTAATATGGAACACTGATGTGTCATAAAGGGCTCTTGTTCTTTAAATGAAACACTGATGTGTCACAATGGGTTCTTGTTCTTTAAAAGGAGCACTGATGTGTCACAATGGGCTCTAGCTTTAATATGGAACTCTGACGTGTCACAATGGGCTCTTGTTCTTTGAATGGAACACTGATGTGTCACAATCGGCTCTGGGTTTATATGGAACACTGATGTGTCACAATGGGATCATGTTCTTTAAATGGAACACTGATATATCACAATGGGCTCTAGCTTTGATATGGAACACTGACGTGTCACAATGGGCTCTTGTTCTTTTTATGGAACATTGAAGTGTCACAATGGGTTCTTGTTCTTTAAATGGAACACTGATGTGTCACAATCGGCTCTGGCTTTTATATGGAACACCGATGTGTCACAATGGGATCTTGTTCTTTAAAAGGAGCACTGATGTGTCACAATGTGCTCTAGCTTTAATATGGAACTCTGACGTGTCACAATGGGCTCTTGTTCTTTGAATGGAACACTGATGTGGCACAATGGGCTCTTGTTCTTTTAATGGAACACTGACGTGTCACAATGGGCACTTGTTCTTTAAATTCAATTCAGATATTTCACAAAGTGATCTGGCTTTTATATGGAACACTGACGTGTCACAATGGGCTCTTGTTCTTTAAATGGAACACTTGGCTCTGGCTTTTATATGGAACACTGATATGTCACAATAACCTCTTGTTCTTTAAATGAAACACTTTTGTGTCACAATGGGCTCTTGTTCTTCAAATGGAATACTGATGTGTCACAATGGGCTCTTGTTCTTTAAATGGAACACTGATATGTCACAATGGGTTCCAGCTTTTATATGGAACACTGACGTGTCACAATGGGCTCTTGTTCTTTATATGGAACACTGATGTGTCACAATGGGATCTTGTTCTTTAAATGGAACACTGATATGTCACAATGGGATCTTGCTCTTTAAATGAAACACTGATCTGTCACAATGGGCTCTTGTTCTTTAAATTGAACACTGATGTGTCACAATTGGCTCTAGCTTTTATATGGAACACTGGTGTGTCACAATAGGCTCTTGTTCTTTAAATGGAACACTTTTCTGTCACAATGGGCTCTTGTTCTCTAAATGGAATACTGATGTGACACAATGGGCTCTTGTTCTTTGAATGGAACACTGATGTGGCACAATGGGCTCTTGTTCTTTAAATAGGACAGTGCTGTGTCACAATTAGTTCTGGCTTTTATATGGAACACTGATGTGTCACAATAGGCTCTTGTTTTTTAAATGGAACACTTTTGTGTCACAATGGGCTCCTGTTCTTTAAATGTTACACTGATGTGTCATAATAGGATCTTGTTCTTTAAATGGAACACTGATATGTCACAAAGGGCTCTAGCTTTTATATCGAACACTGACGTGTCACAACGGGCTCTTGTGCTTTTTATGGAACACTGATGTTTCACAGTGGGCTCTTGTTCTTTAAATGAAACACTGATGTGTCACAATGGGCTCTTGTTCTTTAAATGGAACATTGATGTGTCACAATCGGCTCTGGCTTTTATATGGAACACTGTTGTGTCACAATGGGATCTTGTTCTTTGAATGGAACACTGATGTGGCACAATGGGCTCTTGTTCTTTAAATGGAACACTGACGTGTCACAATGGGCACTTGTTCTTTAAATGGAATACAGATGTGTTACAAAGTGATCTGGCTTTTACATGGAACGATGACATGTCACAATGGGCTCTTGTTCTTTAAATGGATCACTGTTGTGTCACAATGGGATCTTGTTCTTTAAATGGAACATTGATATGTCACGATGGGATCTTGCTCTTTAAATGAAACACTGATGTTTTACAATGGGCTCTTGTTCTTTAAATTGAACACTGATGTGTCACAATTGGCTCTGGCTTTTATATGGAACACTGATGTGTCACAATATGCTCTTGTTCTCTAAATGGAACACTTTTCTGTCACAATGGGCTCTTGTTCTCTAAATGGAACACTGATGTGGCACAATGGGCTCTTGTTCTTTAAATAGGACAGTGATGTGTCACAATTAGCTCTGGCTTTTATATGGAACACTGATGTGTCACAATAGGCTCTTGTTTTTTAAGTGGAACACTTTTGTGTCACAATGGGCTCTTGTTCTTTAAATGGAATACTGATGTGTCACAATGGGCTCTTGTTCTTTAAATGTTACACTGATGTGTCATAATATGATCTTGTTCTTTAAATAGAACACTGATATGTCACAATGGGCTCTAGCTTTTATATCGAACACTGACGTGTCACAATGGGCTCTTGTTCTTTTTTAGGAACACTGATGTTTCTCAATGGGCTCTTGTTCTTTAAATGGAACATTGATGTGTCACAATCGGCTCTGGCTTTTATATGGAACACTGTTGTGTCACAATGGGATCTTGTTCTTTAAAAGGAGCACTGATGTGTCACAATGTGATCTAGCTTTAATATGGAACTCTGACGTGTCACAATGGGCTCTTGTTCTTTGAATGGAACACTGATGTGGCACAATGGGCTCTTGTTCTTTAAATGGAACACTGACGTGTCACAATGGGCACTTGTTCTTTACATGGAATACAGATGTGTCACAAAGTGATCTGGCTTTTACATGGAACGATGACATGTCACAATGGGCTCTTGTTCTTTTAATGGAACACTGTTGAGTCACAATGGGCTCTTGTTCTTTGAATGGAACACTGATGTGGCACAATGGGCTCTTGTTCTTTTAATGGAACACTGACGTGTCACAATGGGCACTTGTTCTTTAAATTCAATTCAGATATTTCACAAAGTGATCTGGCTTTTATATGGAACACTGACGTGTCACAATGGGCTCTTGTTCTTTAAATGGAACACTTGGCTCTGGCTTTTATATGGAACACTGATATGTCACAATAACCTCTTGTTCTTTAAATGAAACACTTTTGTGTCACAATGGGCTCTTGTTCTTCAAATGGAATACTGATGTGTCACAATGGGCTCTTGTTCTTTAAATGGAACACTGATATGTCACAATGGGTTCCAGCTTTTATATGGAACACTGACGTGTCACAATGGGCTCTTGTTCTTTATATGGAACACTGATGTGTCACAATGGGATCTTGTTCTTTAAATGGAACACTGATATGTCACAATGGGATCTTGCTCTTTAAATGAAACACTGATCTGTCACAATGGGCTCTTGTTCTTTAAATTGAACACTGATGTGTCACAATTGGCTCTAGCTTTTATATGGAACACTGGTGTGTCACAATAGGCTCTTGTTCTTTAAATGGAACACTTTTCTGTCACAATGGGCTCTTGTTCTCTAAATGGAATACTGATGTGACACAATGGGCTCTTGTTCTTTGAATGGAACACTGATGTGGCACAATGGGCTCTTGTTCTTTAAATAGGACAGTGCTGTGTCACAATTAGTTCTGGCTTTTATATGGAACACTGATGTGTCACAATAGGCTCTTGTTTTTTAAATGGAACACTTTTGTGTCACAATGGGCTCCTGTTCTTTAAATGTTACACTGATGTGTCATAATAGGATCTTGTTCTTTAAATGGAACACTGATATGTCACAAAGGGCTCTAGCTTTTATATCGAACACTGACGTGTCACAATGGGCTCTTGTGCTTTTTATGGAACACTGATGTTTCACAGTGGGCTCTTGTTCTTTAAATGAAACACTGATGTGTCACAATGGGCTCTTGTTCTTTAAATGGAACATTGATGTGTCACAATCGGCTCTGGCTTTTATATGGAACACTGTTGTGTCACAATGGGATCTTGTTCTTTGAATGGAACACTGATGTGGCACAATGGGCTCTTGTTCTTTAAATGGAACACTGACGTGTCACAATGGGCACTTGTTCTTTAAATGGAATACAGATGTGTTACAAAGTGATCTGGCTTTTACATGGAACGATGACATGTCACAATGGGCTCTTGTTCTTTAAATGGATCACTGTTGTGTCACAATGGGATCTTGTTCTTTAAATGGAACATTGATATGTCACGATGGGATCTTGCTCTTTAAATGAAACACTGATGTTTTACAATGGGCTCTTGTTCTTTAAATTGAACACTGATGTGTCACAATTGGCTCTGGCTTTTATATGGAACACTGATGTGTCACAATATGCTCTTGTTCTCTAAATGGAACACTTTTCTGTCACAATGGGCTCTTGTTCTCTAAATGGAACACTGATGTGGCACAATGGGCTCTTGTTCTTTAAATAGGACAGTGATGTGTCACAATTAGCTCTGGCTTTTATATGGAACACTGATGTGTCACAATAGGCTCTTGTTTTTTAAGTGGAACACTTTTGTGTCACAATGGGCTCTTGTTCTTTAAATGGAATACTGATGTGTCACAATGGGCTCTTGTTCTTTAAATGTTACACTGATGTGTCATAATATGATCTTGTTCTTTAAATAGAACACTGATATGTCACAATGGGCTCTAGCTTTTATATCGAACACTGACGTGTCACAATGGGCTCTTGTTCTTTTTTAGGAACACTGATGTTTCTCAATGGGCTCTTGTTCTTTAAATGGAACATTGATGTGTCACAATCGGCTCTGGCTTTTATATGGAACACTGTTGTGTCACAATGGGATCTTGTTCTTTAAAAGGAGCACTGATGTGTCACAATGTGATCTAGCTTTAATATGGAACGCTGACGTGTCACAATGGGCTCTTGTTCTTTGAATGGAACACTGATGTGGCACAATGGGCTCTTGTTCTTTAAATGGAACACTGACGTGTCACAATGGGCACTTGTTCTTTACATGGAATACAGATGTGTCACAAAGTGATCTGGCTTTTACATGGAACGATGACATGTCACAATGGGCTCTTGTTCTTTTAATGGAACACTGTTGAGTCACAATGGGCTCTTGTTCTTTAAATGGAACACTGATGTGTCACAATCGGCTCTGGCTTTTATATGGAACACCGATGTGCCACAACGGGATCTTGTTCTTTAAAAGGAGCACTGATGTGTCACACTGTGCTCTAGCTTTAATATGGAACTCTGTCATGTCACAATGGGCTCTTGTTCTTTGAATGGAACACTGATGTGGCACAATGGGTTCTTGTTCTTTAAATGGAACTCTGACATGTCACAATGGGCTCTTCTTCTTTGAATTGAACACTGATGTGGCACAATGGGCTCTTGTTCTTTAAATGGAACACTGACGTGTCACAGTGAGCACTTGTTGTTTAAATGGAATACAGATGTGTCACAAAGTGATCTGGCTTTTATATGGAACACTGATGTGTCACAATGGGCTCTTGTTCGTTATATAGAACACTGATGTGTCATAAAGGGCTCTTGTTCTTTAAATGAAACACTGATGTGTCACAATGGGCACTTGTTCTTTAAATGGAACACTGACGTGTCACAATGGGCACTTGTTCTTTAAATGGAATACAGATGTGTTACAAAGTGATCTGGCTTTTACATGGAACGTTGACATGTCACAATGGGCTCTTGTTCTTTAAATGGATCACTGTTGTGTCACAATGGGATCTTGTTCTTTAAATGGAACATTGATATGTCACGATGGGATCTTGCTCTTTAAATGAAACACTGATGTTTTACAATGGGCTCTTGTTCTTTAAATTGAACACTGATGTGTCACAATTGGCTCTGGCTTTTATATGGAACACTGATGTGTCACAATATGCTCTTGTTCTCTAAATGGAACACTTTTCTGTCACAATGGGCTCTTGTTCTCTAAATGGAACACTGATGTGTCACAATGGGCTCTTGTTCTTTGAATGGAACACTGATGTGGCACAATGGGCTCTTGTTCTTTAAATAGGACAGTGATGTGTCACAATTAGCTCTGGCTTTTATATGGAACACTGATGTGTCACAATAGGCTCTTGTTTTTTAAGTGGAACACTTTTGTGTCACAATGGGCTCTTGTTCTTTAAATGGAATACTGATGTGTCACAATGGGCTCTTGTTCTTTAAATGTTACACTGATGTGTCATAATATGATCTTGTTCTTTAAATAGAACACTGATATGTCACAATGGGCTCTAGCTTTTATATCGAACACTGACGTGTCACAATGGGCTCTTGTTCTTTTTATGGAACACTGATGTTTCACAATGGGCTCTTGTTCTTTAAATGGAACATTGATGTGTCACAATCGGCTCTGGCTTTTATATGGAACACTGTTGTGTCACAATGGGATCTTGTTCTTTAAAAGGAGCACTGATGTGTCACAATGTGATCTAGCTTTAATATGGAACTCTGACGTGTCACAATGGGCTCTTGTTCTTTGAATGGAACACTGATGTGGCACAATGGGCTCTTGTTCTTTAAATGGAACACTGACGTGTCACAATGGGCACTTGTTCTTTACATGGAATACAGATGTGTCACAAAGTGATCTGGCTTTTACATGGAACGATGACATGTCACAATGGGCTCTTGTTCTTTTAATGGAACACTGTTGAGTCACAATGAGCTCTTGTTCTTTAAATGGAACACTGATGTGTCACAATCGGCTCTGGCTTTTATATGGAACACCGATGTGCCACAATGGGATCTTGTTCTTTAAAAGGAGCACTGATGTGTCACACTGTGCTCTAGCTTTAATATGGAACTCTGTCATGTCACAATGGGCTCTTGTTCTTTGAATGGAACACTGATGTGGCACAATGGGTTCTTGTTCTTTAATTGGAACTCTGACATGTCACAATGGGCTCTTCTTCTTTGAATTGAACACTGATGTGGCACAATGGGCTCTTGTTCTTTAAATGGAACACTGACGTGTCACAATGAGCACTTGTTGTTTAAATGGAATACAGATGTGTCACAAAGTGATCTGGCTTTTATATGGAACACTGATGTGTCACAATGGGCTCTTGTTCGTTATATAGAACACTGATGTGTCATAAAGGGCTCTTGTTCTTTAAATGAAACACTGATGTGTCACAATGGGATCTTGCTCTTTAAATGAAACACTGATGTGTCACTATGGGCTCTTGTTCTTTAAATTGAACACTGATGTGTCACAATTGGCTCTGGATTTTATATGGAACACAGATGTGTCACAATAGTCTCTTGTTCTTTAAATGGAACACTTTTCTGTCACAATGGGCTCTTGTTCTCTGAATGGAATACTGATGTGTCACAATGGGCTCTTGTTCTTTGAATGGAACACTGATGTGGCACAATGGGCTCTTGTTCTTTAAATAGGACAGTGCTGTGTCACAATTAGCTCTGGCTTTTATATGGAACACTGATGTGTCAAAATAGGCTCTTGTTTTTTAAATGGAACACTTTTGTGTCACAATGGGCTCCTGTTCTTTAAATGTTACACTGATGTGTCATAATAGGATCTTGTTCTTTAAATGGAACACTGATATGTCACAATGGGCTCTAGCTTTTATATCGTACACTGACGTGTCACAATGGGCTCTTGTTCTTTTTATGGAACACTGATGTTTCACAGTGTGCTCTTGTTCTTTAAATGAAACACTGATGTGTCACAATGGGCTCTTGTTCTTTAAATGGAACATTGATGTGTCACAATCGGCTCTGGCTTTTATATGGAACACTGTTGTGTCACAATGGGATCTTGTTCTTTAAAATGAGCACTGATGTGTCACAATGTGCTCTAGCTTTAATATGGAACTCTGACGTGTTACAATGGGCTCTTGTTCTTTGAATGGAACACTGATGTGGCACAATGGGCTCTTGTTCTTTAAATGGAACACTGACGTGTCACAATGGTCACTTGTTCTTTAAATGGAATACAGATGTGTTACAAAGTGATCTGGCTTTTACATGGAACGATGACATGTCACAATGGGCTCTTGTTCTTTAAATGGAACACTGTTGTGTCACAATGGGATCTTGTTCTTTAAATGGAACACTGATATGTCACAATGGATTCTAGCTTTTATATGGAACACTGACATGTCACAATGGGCTCTTGTTCTTTTTATGGAACATTGATGTGTCACAATGGGCTCTTGTTCTTTAAATGTAACACTGATGTGTCACAATCGGCTCTGGCTTTTATATGGAACACCGATGTGTCACAATGGGATCTTGTTCTTAAAAGGAGCACTGATGTGTCACACTGTGCTCTAGCTTTAATATGGAACTCTGACATGTCACAATGGGCTCTTGTTCTTTGAATGGAACACTGATGTGGCACTGTAACATCGGCGGCCGTGCCCGCCCTCGCGTCCTCTCCGGCAGCACTAGCTGCCATCACCCCTTACCAGCATCCTCGCCGCAGCGCGCATTCTCACCCAGCCTCCTGCCCTGCGACGTCTCCGCGCTCCTTCCTTAGGCCGCGGGCGTGCGCCAGCGCTCCCTCTTCTGCCGACGGTGGGCGGCGCTGAGGGCGGTGCGTACTTCCCCCTTCCGGATCCTAAGGTATTTCAGGCGGTCTCTCTGTAGAGAGGATGCCTGAGGATTGTGTGTGCTAATCCACGCTTTGTCCTGGCCTCTATAGTGTTGCTATAGGTTCCTCGTTTATTTCCTCTCACCTCCTCCCTGTCAGTCTCCGTCTTGTCCTGCCTTTTCCTCGCCTTGCTCTCCTGGTTCCCTGGGTCACTTCCCTCCTGCATATCTGCCCCTGTACCCCCTCCAGGGTCCTCCTCGCCTGCACTCCCCCTGCCCCTGTGGCTACTTCTGTTGCTCCTACTAGTAGCTGCTGCCTGGCTTCCTCCTCATCCTATAACCCTGCTCGGGTTCTCTAAATCTCTGTCCAGAGTTCTTGCCCCGCTGGTGCTTCGTGTCCTTGAGTCGTCCCTCCTGGTACAGGCTGTCGCGGTTCTGTCCTCTGCGGTTTTGTCCCTAACGATCCATGTATAGGGGTCGGTCATCATCTGGCGCGCTCGTCCCAGGGGCTCCAGATCCGCGACCCACAGGGTCCACTCTCGGACGTTGTCCATTTCCTGAACGTCACAGGCACAATGAACTCTTGTTCTTTTAATGGAACACTGATGTGTCACAATGGGCACTTGTTCTTTAAATTCAATACAGATGTGTCACAAAGTGATCTGACTTTTATATGGAA
The DNA here is from genome assembly GCF_039654945.1 of Dendrobates tinctorius. Taxonomy (NCBI): domain Eukaryota; kingdom Metazoa; phylum Chordata; class Amphibia; order Anura; family Dendrobatidae; genus Dendrobates; species Dendrobates tinctorius. The sequence goes on along the minus strand of NW_027361733.1, from coordinate 23,936,666 downwards.
CACTGACATGTCACAATGGGCTCTTGTTCTTAAAATGGAACACTTGGCTCTGGATTTTATATGGAATACTGATGTGTCACAATAGCCTCTTGTTCTTTAAATGGAACACTTTTGTGTCACAATGGGCTCTTGTTCTTTAAATGGATCACTGATATGTCACAATGGGCTCTAGCTTTTATATGGAAAACTGACGTGTCACAATGGGCTCTTGTTCTTTAAAAGGAGCACTGATGTGTCACAATGTGCTCTAGCTTTAATATGGAACTCTGACGTGTCACAATGGGCTCTTGATCTTTGAATGGAACACTGATGTGGCACAATGGGTTCTTGTTCTTTAAATGGAACTCTGACATTTCACAATGGGCTCTTGTTCTTTGAATGGAACACTGATGTGGCACAATGGGCTCTTGTTCTTTAAATGGAACACTGACGTGTCACAATGAGCACTTGTTCTTTAAATGGAATACAGATGTTTCACAAAGTGATCTGGCTTTTATATGGAACACTGACGTGTCACAATGGGCTCTTGTTCTTAATATGGAACACTGATGTGTCATAAAGGGCTCTTGTTCTTTAAATGAAACACTGATGTGTCACAATGGGATCTTGTTCTTTAAAAGGAGCACTGATGTGTCACAATGGGCTCTAGCTTTAATATGGAACTCTGACGTGTCACAATGGGCTCTTGTTCTTTGAATGGAACACTGATGTGTCACAATCGGCTCTGGGTTTATATGGAACACTGATGTGTCTCAATGGGATCATGTTCTTTAAATGGAACACTGATATGTCACAATGGGCTCTAGCTTTGATATGGAACACTGACGTGTCACAATCGGCTCTGGCTTTTATATGGAACACCGATGTGTCACAATGGGATCTTGTTCTTTAAAAGGAGCATTGATGTGTCGCAATGTGCTCTAGCTTTAATATGGAACTCTGACGTGTCACAATGGGCTCTTGTTCTTTGAATGGAACACTGATGTGGCACAATGGGCTCTTGTTCTTTTAATGGAACACTGACGTGTTACAATTGGCACTTGTTCTTTAAATTCAATTCAGATATTTCACAAAGTGATCTGGCTTTTATATGGAACACTGACGTGTCACAATGGGCTCTTGTTCTTTAAATGGAACACTTGGCTCTGGCTTTTATATGGAACACTGATATATCACAATAACCTCTTGTTCTTTAAATGAAACACTTTTGTGTCACAATGGGCTCTTGTTCTTCAAATGGAATACTGATGTGTCACAATGGGCTCTTGTTCTTTAAATGGAACACTGATATGTCACAATGGGTTCCAGCTTTTATATGGAACACTGACGTGTCACAATGGGATCTTGTTCTTTATATGGAACACTGATGTGTCACAATGGGATCTTGTTCTTTAAATGGAACACTGATATGTCACAATGGGATCTTGCTCTTTAAATGAAACACTGCTCTGTCACAATGGGCTCTTGTTCTTTAAATTGAACACTGATGTGTCACAATTGGCTCTAGCTTTTATATGGAACACTGATATGTCACAAAGGGCTCTAGGTTTTATATCGAACACTGACGTGTCACAATGGGCTCTTGTGCTTTTTATGGAACACTGATGTTTCACAGTGGGCTCTTGTTCTTTAAATGAAACACTGATGTGTCACAATGGGCTCTTGTTCTTTAAATGGAACATTGATGTGTCACAATCGGCTCTGGCTTTTATATGGAACACTGTTGTGTCACAATGGGATCTTGTTCTTTGAATGGAACACTGATGTGGCACAATGGGCTCTTGTTCTTTAAATGGAACACTGACGTGTCACAATGGGCACTTGTTCTTTAAATGGAATACAGATGTGTTACAAAGTGATCTGGCTTTTACATGGAACGATGACATGTCACAATGGGCTCTTGTTCTTTAAATGGATCACTGTTGTGTCACAATGGGATCTTGTTCTTTAAATGGAACATTGATATGTCACGATGGGATCTTGCTCTTTAAATGAAACACTGATGTTTTACAATGGGCTCTTGTTCTTTTAATGGAACACTGTTGAGTCACAATGGGCTCTTGTTCTTTAAATGGAACACTGATGTGTCACAATCGGCTCTGGCTTTTTTATGGAACACCGATGTGCCTCAATGGGATCTTGTTCTTTAAAAGGAGCACTGATGTGTCACACTGTGCTCTAGCTTTAATATGGAACTCTGTCATGTCACAATGGGCTCTTGTTCTTTGAATGGAACACTGATGTGGCACAATGGGTTCTTGTTCTTTAAATGGAACTCTGACATGTCACAATGGGCTCTTCTTCTTTGAATTGAACACTGATTTGGCACAATGGGCTCTTGTTCTTTAAATGGAACACTGACGTGTCACAATGAGCACTTGTTGTTTAAATGGAATACAGATGTGTCACAAAGTGATCTGGCTTTTATATGGAACACTGATGTGTCACAATGGGCTCTTGTTCGTTATATAGAACACTGATGTGTCATAAAGGGCTCTTGTTCTTTAAATGAAACACTGATGTGTCACAATGGGCACTTGTTCTTTAAATGGAACACTGACGTGTCACAATGGGCACTTGTTCTTTAAATGGAATACAGATGTGTTACAAAGTGATCTGGCTTTTACATGGAACGATGACATGTCACAATGGGCTCTTGTTCTTTAAATGGATCACTGTTGTGTCACAATGGGATCTTGTTCTTTAAATGGAACATTGATATGTCACGATGGGATCTTGCTCTTTAAATGAAACACTGATGTTTTACAATGGGCTCTTGTTCTTTAAATTGAACACTGATGTGTCACAATTGGCTCTGGCTTTTATATGGAACACTGATGTGTCACAATATGCTCTTGTTCTCTAAATGGAACACTTTTCTGTCACAATGGGCTCTTGTTCTCTAAATGGAACACTGATGTGTCACAATGGGCTCTTGTTCTTTGAATGGAACACTGATGTGGCACAATGGGCTCTTGTTCTTTAAATAGGACAGTGATGTGTCACAATTAGCTCTGGCTTTTATATGGAACACTGATGTGTCACAATAGGCTCTTGTTTTTTAAGTGGAACACTTTTGTGTCACAATGGGCTCTTGTTCTTTAAATGGAATACTGATGTGTCACAATGGGCTCTTGTTCTTTAAATGTTACACTGATGTGTCATAATATGATCTTGTTCTTTAAATAGAACACTGATATGTCACAATGGGCTCTAGCTTTTATATCGAACACTGACGTGTCACAATGGGCTCTTGTTCTTTTTATGGAACACTGATGTTTCACAATGGGCTCTTGTTCTTTAAATGGAACATTGATGTGTCACAATCGGCTCTGGCTTTTATATGGAACACTGTTGTGTCACAATGGGATCTTGTTCTTTAAAAGGAGCACTGATGTGTCACAATGTGATCTAGCTTTAATATGGAACTCTGACGTGTCACAATGGGCTCTTGTTCTTTGAATGGAACACTGATGTGGCACAATGGGCTCTTGTTCTTTAAATGAAACACTGACGTGTCACAATGGGCACTTGTTCTTTACATGGAATACAGATGTGTCACAAAGTGATCTGGCTTTTACATGGAACGATGACATGTCACAATGGGCTCTTGTTCTTTTAATGGAACACTGTTGAGTCACAATGGGCTCTTGTTCTTTAAATGGAACACTGATGTATCACAATCGGCTCTGGCTTTTATATGGAACACCGATGTGCCACAATGGGATCTTGTTCTTTAAAAGGAGCACTGATGTGTCACACTGTGCTCTAGCTTTAATATGGAACTCTGTCATGTCACAATGGGCTCTTGTTCTTTGAATGGAACACTGATGTGGCACAATGGGTTCTTGTTCTTTAAATGGAACTCTGACATGTCACAATGGGCTCTTCTTCTTTGAATTGAACACTGATGTGGCACAATGGGCTCTTGTTCTTTAAATGGAACACTGACGTGTCACAATGAGCACTTGTTGTTTAAATGGCATACAGATGTGTCACAAAGTGATCTGGCTTTTATATGGAACACTGATGTGTCACAATGGGCTCTTGTTCGTTATATAGAACACTGATGTGTCATAAAGGGCTCTTGTTCTTTAAATGAAACACTGATGTGTCACAATGGGATCTTGCTCTTTAAATGAAACACTGATGTGTCACTATGGGCTCTTGTTCTTTAAATTGAACACTGATGTGTCACAATTGGCTCTGGCTTTTATATGGAACACAGATGTGTCACAATAGTCTCTTGTTCTTTAAATGGAACACTTTTCTGTCACAATGGGCTCTTGTTCTCTGAATGGAATACTGATGTGTCACAATGGGCTCTTGTTCTTTGAATGGAACACTGATGTGTCACAATGGGCACTTGTTCTTTAAATGGAACACTGACGTGTCACAATGGGCACTTGTTCTTTAAATGGAATACAGATGTGTTACAAAGTGATCTGGCTTTTACATGGAACGATGACATGTCACAATGGGCTCTTGTTCTTTAAATGGATCACTGTTGTGTCACAATGGGATCTTGTTCTTTAAATGGAACATTGATATGTCACGATGGGATCTTGCTCTTTAAATGAAACACTGATGTTTTACAATGGGCTCTTGTTCTTTAAATTGAACACTGATGTGTCACAATTGGCTCTGGCTTTTATATGGAACACTGATGTGTCACAATATGCTCTTGTTCTCTAAATGGAACACTTTTCTGTCACAATGGGCTCTTGTTCTCTAAATGGAACACTGATGTGTCACAATGGGCTCTTGTTCTTTGAATGGAACACTGATGTGGCACAATGGGCTCTTGTTCTTTAAATAGGACAGTGATGTGTCACAATTAGCTCTGGCTTTTATATGGAACACTGATGTGTCACAATAGGCTCTTGTTTTTTAAGTGGAACACTTTTGTGTCACAATGGGCTCTTGTTCTTTAAATGGAATACTGATGTGTCACAATGGGCTCTTGTTCTTTAAATGTTACACTGATGTGTCATAATATGATCTTGTTCTTTAAATAGAACACTGATATGTCACAATGGGCTCTAGCTTTTATATCGAACACTGACGTGTCACAATGGGCTCTTGTTCTTTTTATGGAACACTGATGTTTCACAATGGGCTCTTGTTCTTTAAATGGAACATTGATGTGTCACAATCGGCTCTGGCTTTTATATGGAACACTGTTGTGTCACAATGGGATCTTGTTCTTTAAAAGGAGCACTGATGTGTCACAATGTGATCTAGCTTTAATATGGAACTCTGACGTGTCACAATGGGCTCTTGTTCTTTGAATGGAACACTGATGTGGCACAATGGGCTCTTGTTCTTTAAATGAAACACTGACGTGTCACAATGGGCACTTGTTCTTTACATGGAATACAGATGTGTCACAAAGTGATCTGGCTTTTACATGGAACGATGACATGTCACAATGGGCTCTTGTTCTTTTAATGGAACACTGTTGAGTCACAATGGGCTCTTGTTCTTTAAATGGAACACTGATGTATCACAATCGGCTCTGGCTTTTATATGGAACACCGATGTGCCACAATGGGATCTTGTTCTTTAAAAGGAGCACTGATGTGTCACACTGTGCTCTAGCTTTAATATGGAACTCTGTCATGTCACAATGGGCTCTTGTTCTTTGAATGGAACACTGATGTGGCACAATGGGTTCTTGTTCTTTAAATGGAACTCTGACATGTCACAATGGGCTCTTCTTCTTTGAATTGAACACTGATGTGGCACAATGGGCTCTTGTTGTTTAAATGGAACACTGACGTGTCACAATGAGCACTTGTTGTTTAAATGGCATACAGATGTGTCACAAAGTGATCTGGCTTTTATATGGAACACTGATGTGTCACAATGGGCTCTTGTTCGTTATATAGAACACTGATGTGTCATAAAGGGCTCTTGTTCTTTAAATGAAACACTGATGTGTCACAATGGGATCTTGCTCTTTAAATGAAACACTGATGTGTCACTATGGGCTCTTGTTCTTTAAATTGAACACTGATGTGTCACAATTGGCTCTGGCTTTTATATGGAACACAGATGTGTCACAATAGTCTCTTGTTCTTTAAATGGAACACTTTTCTGTCACAATGGGCTCTTGTTCTCTGAATGGAATACTGATGTGTCACAATGGGCTCTTGTTCTTTGAATGGAACACTGATGTGGCACAATGGGCTCTTGTTCTTTAAATAGGACAGTGCTGTGTCACAATTAGCTCTGGCTTTTATATGGAACACTGAGGTGTCAAAATAGGCTCTTGTTTTTTAAATGGAACACTTTTGTGTCACAATGGGCTCCTGTTCTTTAAATGTTACACTGATGTGTCATAATAGGATCTTGTTCTTTAAATGGAACACTGATATGTCACAATGGGCTCTAGCTTTTATATCGTACACTGACGTGTCACAATGGGCTCTTGTTCTTTTTATGGAACACTGATGTTTCACAGTGTGCTCTTGTTCTTTAAATGAAACACTGATGTGTCACAATGGGCTCTTGTTCTTTAAATGGAACATTGATGTGTCACAATCGGCTCTGGCTTTTATATGGAACACTGTTGTGTCACAATGGGATCTTGTTCTTTAAAAGGAGCACTGATGTGTCACAATGTGCTCTAGCTTTAATATGGAACTCTGACGTGTTACAATGGGCTCTTGTTCTTTGAATGGAACACTGATGTGGCACAATGGGCTCTTGTTCTTTAAATGGAACACTGATGTGTCACAATGGTCACTTGTTCTTTAAATGGAATACAGATGTGTTACAAAGTGATCTGGCTTTTACATGGAACGATGACATGTCACAATGGGCTCTTGTTCTTTAAATGGAACACTGTTGTGTCACAATGGGATCTTGTTCTTTAAATGGAACACTGATATGTCACAATGGGTTCTAGCTTTTATATGGAACACTGACATGTCACAATGGGCTCTTGTTCTTTTTATGGAACATTGATGTGTCACAATGGGCTCTTGTTCTTTAAATGTAACACTGATGTGTCACAATCGGCTCTGGCTTTTATATGGAACACCGATGTGTCACAATGGGATCTTGTTCTTTAAAAGGAGCACTGATGTGTCACACTGTGCTCTAGCTTTAATATGGAACTCTGACATGTCACAATGGGCTCTTGTTCTTTGAATGGAACACTGATGTGGCACAATGGGCTCTTGTTCTTTAAATGGAACTCTGACATTTCACAATGGGCTCTTGTTCTTTGAATGGAACACTGATGTGGCACAATGGGTTCTTGTTCTTTAAATGGAACTCTGACATTTCACAATGGGCTCTTGTTCTTTGAATGGAACACTGATGTGGCACAATGGGCTCTTGTTCTTTAAATGGAACACTGACGTGTCACAATGAGCACTTGTTCTTTAAATGGAATACAGATGTGTCACAAAGTGATCTGGCTTTTATATGGAACACTGATGTGTCACAATGGTCTCTTGTTCGTTATATAGAACGCTGATGTGTCATAAAGGGCTCTTGTTCTTTAAATGAAACACTGATGTGTCACAATGGGATCTTGTTCTTTAAAAGGAGCACAGATGTGTCACAATGGGCTCTAGCTTTAATATGGAACTCTGACATGTCACAATGGGCTCTTGTTCTTTTTATGTAACATTGATGTGGCACAATGAGTTCTTGTTCTTTAAATGGAACACTGATGTGTCACAATCGGCTCTGGGTTTATATGGAACACTGACGTGTCACAATGGGCTCTTGTTCTTAATATGGAACACTGATGTGTCATAAAGGCCTCTTGTTCTTTAAATGAAACACTGATGTGTCACAATGGGATCTTGTTCTTTAAAAGGAGCACTGATGTGTCACAATGGGCTCTAGCTTTAGTATGGAACTCTGACGTGTCACAATGGGCTCTTGTTCTTTGAATGGAACACTGATGTGTCACAATCGGCTCTGTGTTTATATGGAACACTGATGTGTCACAATGGGATCATGTTCTTTAAATGGAACATTGAAGTGTCACAATGGGTTCTTGTTCTATAAATGGAACACTGATATGTCACAATGGGCTCTAGCTTTGATATGGAACACTGACGTGTCACAATGGGCTCTTGTTCTTTTTATGGAACATTGAAGTGTCACAATGGGTTCTTGTTCTTTAAATGGAACACTGATGTGTCACAATCGGCTCTGGCTTTTATATGGAACACCGATGTGTCACAATGGGATCTTGTTCTTTAAAAGGAGCACTGATGTGTCACAATGTGCTCTAGCTTTAATATGGAACTCTGACGTGTCACAATGGGCTCTTGTTCTTTGAATGGAACACTGATGTGGCACAATGGGCTCTTGTTCTTTTAATGGAACACTGACGTGTCACAATGGGCACTTGTTCTTTAAATTCAATTCAGATATTTCACAAAGTGATCTGGCTTTTATATGGAACACTGACGTGTCACAATGGGCTCTTGTTCTTTAAATGGAACACTTGGCTCTGGCTTTTATATGGAACACTGATATGTCACAATAACCTCTTGTTCTTTAAATGAAACACTTTTGTGTCACAATGGGCTCTTGTTCTTCAAATGGAATACTGATGTGTCACAATGGGCTCTTGTTCTTTAAATGGAACACTGATATGTCACAATGGGTTCCAGCTTTTATATGGAACACTGACGTGTCACAATGGGCTCTTGTTCTTTATATGGAACACTGATGTGTCACAATGGGATCTTGTTCTCTAAATGGAACACTGATATGTCACAATGGGATCTTGCTCTTTAAATGAAACACTGATGTGTCACAATGGGCTCTTGTTCTTTAAATTGAACACTGATGTGTCACAATTGGCTCTAGCTTTTATATGGAACACTGGTGTGTCACAATAGGCTCTTGTTCTTTAAATGGAACACTTTTCTGTCACAATGGGCTCTTGTTCTCTAAATGGAATACTGATGTGACACAATGGGCTCTTGTTCTTTGAATGGAACACTGATGTGGCACAATGGGCTCTTGTTCTTTAAATAGGACAGTGCTGTGTCACAATTAGCTCTGGCTTTTATATGGAACACTGATGTGTCACAATAGGCTCTTGTTTTTTAAATGGAACACTTTTGTGTCACAATGGGCTCCTGTTCTTTAAATGTTACACTGATGTGTCATAATAGGATCTTGTTCTTTAATGGAACACTGATATGTCACAAAGGGCTCTAGCTTTTATATCGAACACTGACGTGTCACAATGGGCTCTTGTGCTTTTTATGGAACACTGATATTTCACAGTGGGCTCTTGTTCTTTAAATGAAACACTGATGTGTCACAATGGGCTCTTGTTCTTTAAATGGAACATTGATGTGTCACAATGGGCTCTGGCTTTTATATGGAACACTGTTGTGTCACAATGGGATCTTGTTCTTTGAATGGAACACTGATGTGGCACAATGGGCTCTTGTTCTTTAAATGGAACACTGACATGTCACAATGGGCACTTGTTCTTTAAATGGAATACAGATGTGTTACAAAGTGATCTGGCTTTTACATGGAACGATGACATGTCACAATGGGCTCTTGTTCTTTAAATGGATCACTGTTGTGTCACAATGGGATCTTGTTCTTTAAATGGAACATTGATATGTCACGATGGGATCTTGCTCTTTAAATGAAACACTGATGTTTTACAATGGGCTCTTGTTCTTTAAATTGAACACTGATGTGTCACAATTGGCTCTGGCTTTTATATGGAACACTGATGTGTCACAATATGCTCTTGTTCTCTAAATGGAACACTTTTCTGTCACAATGGGCTCTTGTTCTCTAAATGGAACACTGATGTGTCACAATGGGCTCTTGTTCTTTAAATAGGACAGTGATGTGTCACAATTAGCTCTGGCTTTTATATGGAACACTGATGTGTCACAATAGGCTCTTGTTTTTTAAGTGGAACACTTTTGTGTCACAATGGGCTCTTGTTCTTTAAATGGAATACTGATGTGTCACAATGGGCTCTTGTTCTTTAAATGTTACACTGATGTGTCATAATATGATCTTGTTCTTTAAATAGAACACTGATATGTCACAATGGGCTCTAGCTTTTATATCGAACACTGACGTGTCACAATGGGCTCTTGTTCTTTTTATGGAACACTGATGTTTCACAGTGTGCTCTTGTTCTTTAAATGAAACACTGATGTGTCACAATGGGCTCTTGTTCTTTAAATGGAACATTGATGTGTCACAATCGGCTCTGGCTTTTATATGGAACACTGTTGTGTCACAATGGGATCTTGTTCTTTAAAAGGAGCACTGATGTGTCACAATGTGATCTAGCTTTCATATGGAACTCTGACGTGTCACAATGGGCTCTTGTTCTTTGAATGGAACACTGATGTGGCACAATGGGCTCTTGTTCTTTAAATGGAACACTGGCGTGTCACAATGGGCACTTGTTTTTTAAATGGAATACAGATGTGTCACAAAGTGATCTGGCTTTTACATGGAACGATGACATGTCACAATGGGCTCTTGTTCTTTTAATGGAACACTGTTGAGTCACAATGGGCTCTTGCTCTTTAAATGGAACACTGATGTGTCACAATCGGCTCTGGCTTTTATATGGAACACCGATGTGTCACAATCGGATCTTGTTCTTTAAAAGGAGCACTGATGTGTCACACTGTGCTCTAGCTTTAATATGGAACTCTGTCATGTCACAATGGGCTCTTGTTCTTTGAATGGAGCACTGATGTGGCACAATGGGTTCTTGTTCTTTAAATGGAACTCTGACATGTCACAATGGGCTCTTCTTCTTTGATTGGAACACTGATGTGGCACAATGGGCTCTTGTTCTTTAAATGGAACACTGACGTGTCACAATGAGCACTTGTTCTTTAAATGGAATACAGATGTGTCACAAAGTGATCTGGCTTTTATATGGAACACTGATGTGTCACAATGGGCTCTTGTTCGTTATATAGAACACTGATGTGTCATAAAGGGCTCTTGTTCTTTAAATGAAACACTGATGTGTCACAATGGGATCTTGTTCTTTAAAAGGAGCACTGATGTGTCACAATGGGCTCTAGCTTTAATATGGAACTCTGACATGTCACAATGGGCTCTTGTTCTTTTTATGGAACATTGATGTGGCACAATGAGTTCTTGTTCTTTAAATGGAACACTGATGTGTCACAATCGGCTCTGGGTTTATATGGAACACTGGTGTGTCACAATGGGATCATGTTCTTTAAATGGAACACTGATATTTCACAATGGGCTCTAGCTTTGATATGGAACACTGACGTGTCACAATGGGCTCTTGTTCTTTTTATGGAACATTGATATGTCACAATGAGTTCTTGTTCTTTAAATGGAACACTGATGTGTCACAATCGGCTCTGGCTTTTATATGGAACACCGATGTGTCACAATGGGATCTTGTTCTTTATAAGGAGCACTGATGTGTAACAATGTGCTCTAGCTTTAATATGGAACTCTGACGTTTCACAATGGGCTCTTGTTCTTTGAATGGAACACTGATGTGGCACAATGGGCTCTTGTTCTTTAAATAGGACAGTGATGTGTCACAATTAGCTCTGGCTTTTCTATGGAACACTGATGTGTCACAATAGGCTCTGGGTTTATAAGGAACACTGATGTGTCACAATGGGATCATGTTCTTTAAATGGAACACTGATATTTCACAATTGGCTCTAGCTTTGATATGGAACACTGACATGTCACAATGGGCTCTTGTTCTTTTTATGGAACATTGATATGTCACAATGAGTTCTTGTTCTTTAAATGGAACACTGATGTGTCACAATCGGCTCTGGCTTTTATATGGAACACCGATGTGTCACAATGGGATCTTGTTCTTTATAAGGAGCACTGATGTGTCACAATGTGCTCTAGCTTTAATATGGAACTCTGACGTGTCACAATGGGCTCTTGTTCTTTGAATGGAACACTGATGTGGCACAATGGGCTCTTGTTCTTTTAATGGAACACTGACGTGTCACAATGGGCACTTGTTCTTTAAATTCAATTCAGATATTTCACAAAGTGATCTGGCTTTTATATGGAACAGTGATGTGTCACAATGGGCTCTTGTTCTTTAAATGGAACACTTGGCTCTGGCTTTTATATGGAACACTGATGTGTCACAATAACCTCTTGTTCTTTAAATGAAACACTTTAGTGTCACAATGGGCTCTTGTTCTTTAAATGGAATACTGATGTGTCACAATGGGCTTTTGTTCTTTAAATGGAACACTGATATGTCACAATGGGCTCTAGCTTTTATATGGAACACTGACGTATCACAATGGGCTCTTGTTCTTTATATGGAACACTGATGTGTCACAATGGGATCTTGTTCTTTAAATGGAACACTGATATGTCACAATGGGATCTTGCTCTTTAAATGAAACACTGATGTGTCACAATGGGCTCTTGTTCTTTAAATTGAACACTGATGTGTCACAATTGGCTCGGGCTTTTATATGGAACACAGATGTGTCACAATAGTCTCTTGTTCTTTAAATGGAACACTTTTCTGTCACAATGGGCTCTTGTTCTCTGAATGGAATACTGATGTGTCACAATGGGCTCTTGTTCTTTGAATGGAACACTGATGTGGCACAATGGGCTCTTGTTCTTTAAATAGGACAGTGCTGTGTTACAATTAGCTCTGGCTTTTATATGGAACACTGATGTGTCACAATAGGCTTTTGTTTTTTAAATGGAACACTTTTGTGTCACAATGGGCTCCTGTTCTTTAAATGTTACACTGATGTGTCATAATAGGATCTTGTTCTTTAAATGGAACACTGATATGTCACAATGGGCTCTAGCTTTTATATCGTACACTGACGTGTCACAATGGGCTCTTGTTCTTTTTATGGAACACTGATGTTTCACAGTGTGCTCTTGTTCTTTAAATGAAACACTGATGTGTCACAATGGGCTCTTGTTCTTTAAATGGAACATTGATGTGTCACAATCGGCTCTGGCTTTTATATGGAACACTGTTGTGTCACAATGGGATCTTGTTCTTTAAAAGGAGCACTGATGTGTCACAATGTGCTCTAGCTTTAATATGGAACTCTGACGTGTCACAATGGGCTCTTGTTCTTTGAATGGAACACTGATGTGGCACAATGGGCTCTTGTTCTTTAAATGGAACACTGACGTGTCACAATGGGCACTTGTTCTTTAAATGGAATACAGATGTGTTACAAAGTGATCTGGCTTTTACATGGAACGATGACATGTCACAATGGGCTCTTGTTCTTTAAATGGAACACTGTTGTGTCACAATGGGATCTTGTTCTTTAAATGGAACACTGATATGTCACAATGGGTTCTAGCTTTTATATGGAACACTGACATGTCACAATGGGCTCTTGTTCTTTTTATGGAACATTGATGTGTCACAATGGGCTCTTGTTCTTTAAATGTAACACTGATGTGTCACAATCGGCTCTGGCTTTTATATGGAACACCGATGTGTCACAATGGGATCTTGTTCTTTAAAAGGAGCACTGATGTGTCACACTGTGCTCTAGCTTTAATATGGAACTCTGACATGTCACAATGGGCTCTTGTTCTTTGAATGGAACACTGATGTGGCACTGGAACATCGGCGGCCGTGCCCGCCCTCGCGTCCTCTCCGGCGGCACCAGCTGCCATCACCCCTTACCAGCATCCTCGCCGCAGCGCGCACTCTCACCCAGCCTCCTGCCCTGCGACGTCTCCGCGCTCCTTCCTTAGGCCGCGGGCGCGCGCCCGCGCTCCCTCTTCTGCCGACGGTGGGAGGCGCTGAGGGCGGTGCGTACTTCCCCCTTCCAGATCCTAAGGTATTTCAGGCGGTCTCTCTGTAGAGAGGATGCCTGAGGATTGTGTGTGCTAATCCACGCTTTTTCCTGGCCTCTATAGTGTTGCTATAGGTTCCTCGTTTATTTCCTGTCACCTCCTCCCTGTCAGTCTCCATCTTGTCCTGCCTTTTCCTCGCCTTGCTCTCCTGGTTCCCTGGGTCACTTCCCTCCTGCATATCCGCCCCTGTACCCCCTCCAGGGTCCTCCTCGCCTGCACTCCCCCTTCCCCTGTGGCTACTTCTGTTGCTCCTACTAGTAGCTGCTGCCTGGCTTCCTCCTCATCCTATAACCCTGCTCGGGTTCTCTAAATCTCTGTCCAGAGTTCTTGCCCCGCTGGTGCTTCGTGTCCTTGAGCCATCCCTCCTGGTACAGGCTGTCACGGTTCTGTCCTCTGCGGTTTTACCCCTAACGAACCATGTATAGGGGTCGGTCATCATCTGGCGCGCTCGTCCCAGGGGCTCCAGATCCGCGACCCACAGGGTCCACTCTCGGACGTTGTCCATTCCCTGAACGTCACAGGCACAATGGACTCTTGTTCTTTTAATGGAACACTGATGTGTCACAATGGGCACTTGTTCTTTAAATTCAATACAGATGTGTCACAAAGTGATCTGGCTTTTATATGGAACACTGACATGTCACAATGGGCTCTTGTTCTTAAAATGGAACACTTGGCTCTGGATTTTATATGGAATACTGATGTGTCACAACAGCCTCTTGTTCTTTAAATGGAACACTTTTGTGTCACAATGGGCTCTTGTTCTTTAAATGGATCACTGATATGTCACAATGGGCTCTAGCTTTTATATGGAACACTGACGTGTCATAATGGGCTCTTGTTCTTTAAAAGGAGCACTGATGTGTCACAATGTGCTCTAGCTTTAATATGGAACTCTGACGTGTCACAATGGGCTCTTGATCTTTGAATGGAGCACTGATGAGGCACAATGGGTTCTTGTTCTTTAAATGGAACTCTGACATGTCACAATGGGCTCTTGTTCTTTGAATGGAACACTGATGTGGCACAATGGGCTCTTGTTCTTTAAATGGAACACTGACGTGTCACAATGAGCACTTGTTCTTTAAATGGAATACAGATGTGTCACAAAGTGATCTGGCTTTTATATGGAACACTGACGTGTCACAATGGGCTCTTGTTCTTAATATGGAACACTGATGTGTCATAAAGGCTCTTGTTCTTTAAATGAAACACTGATGTGTCACAATGGGATCTTGTTCTTTAAAAGGAGCACTGATGTGTCACAATGGGCTCTAGCTTTAATATGGAACTCTGACATGTCACAATGGGCTCTTGTTCTTTGAATGGAACACTGATGTGTCACAATCGGCTCTGGGTTTATATGGAACACTGATGTGTCACAATGGGATCATGTTCTTTAAATGGAACACTGATATGTCACAATGGGCTCTAGCTTTGATATGGAACACTGATGTGTCACAATGGGCTCTTGTTTTTTTTATGGAACATTGAAGTGTCACAATGGGTTCTTGTTCTTTAAATGGAACACTGATGTGTCACAATCGGCTCTGGCTTTTATATGGAACACCGATGTGTCACAATGGGATCTTGTTCTTTAAAAGGAGCACTGATGTGTCACAATGTACTCTAGCTTTAATATGGAACTCTGACGTGTCACAATGGGCTCTTGTTCTTTGAATGGAACACTGATGTGGCACAATGGGCTCTTGTTCTTTTAATGGAACACTGACGTGTCACAAAGGGCACTTGTTCTTTAAATTCAATTCAGATATTTCACAAAGTGATCTGGCTTTTATATGGAACACTGACGTGTCACAATGGGCTCTTGTTCTTTAAATGGAACACTTGGCTCTGGCTTTTATATGGAACACTGATATGTCACAATAACCTCTTGTTCTTTAAATGAAACACTTTTGTGTCACAATGGGCTCTTGTTCTTCAAATGGAATACTGATGTGTCACAATGGGCTCTTGTTCTTTAAATGGAACACTGATATGTCACAATGGGCTCCAGCTTTTATATGGAACACTGACGTGTCACAATGGGCTCTTGTTCTTTAAATGGAACACTGATATGTCACAATGGGATCTTGCTCTTTAAATGAAACACTGATGTGTCACAATGGGCTCTTGTTCTTTAAATGGAACACTTTTCTGTCACAATGGGCTCTTGTTCTCGAAATGGAATACTGATGTGACACAATGGGCTCTTCTTCTTTGAATGGAACACTGATGTGGCACAATGGGCTCTTGTTCTTTAAATAGGACAGTGCTGTGTCACAATTAGCTCTGGCTTTTATATGGAACACTGATGTGTCACAATAGGCTCTTGTTTTTTAAATGGAACACTTTTGTGTCACAATGGGCTCCTGTTCTTTAAATGTTACACTGATGTGTCATAATAGGATCTTGTTCTTTAAATGGAACACTGATATGTCACAAAGGGCTCTAGCTTTTATATCGAACACTGACGTGTCACAATGGGCTCTTGTGCTTTTTATGGAACACTGATGTTTCACAGTGGGCTCTTGTTCTTTAAATGAAACACTGATGTGTCACAATGGGCTCTTGTTCTTTAAATGGAACATTGATGTGTCACAATCGGCTCTGGCTTTTATATGGAACACTGTTGTGTCACAATGGGATCTTGTTCTTTAAAAGGAGCACTGATGTGTCACAATGTGATCTAGCTTTAATATGGAACTCTGACGTGTCACAATGGGCTCTTGTTCTTTGAATGGAACACTGATGTGGCACAATGGGCTCTTGTTCTTTAAATGGAACACTAATGTGTCACAATGGGCACTTGTTCTTTAAATGGAATACAGATGTGTCACAAAGTGATCTGGCTTTTAAATGGAACGATGACATGTCACAATGGGCTCTTCTTCTTTAAATGGAACACTGTTGTGTCACAATGGGCTCTTGTTCTTTAAATGGAACATTGATGTGTCACAATCGGCTCTGGCTTTTATATGGAACACCGATGTGTCACAATGGGATCTTGTTCTTTAAAAGGAGCACTGATGTGTCACACTGTGCTCTAGCTTTAATATGGAACTCTGACATGTCACAATGGGCTCTTGTTCTTTGAATGGAACACTGATGTGGCACAATGGGTTCTTGTTCTTTAAATGGAACTCTGACATGTCACAATGGGCTCTTGATCTTTGAATGGAACACTGATGTGGCACAATGGGCTCTTGTTATTTAAATGGAACACTGACGTGTCACAATGAGCACTTGTTCTTTAAATGGAATACAGATGTGTCACAAAGTGATCTGGCTTTTATATGGAACACTGACGTGTCACAATGGGCTCTTGTTCGTTATATGGAACACTGATGTGTCATAAAGGGCTCTTGTTCTTTAAATGAAACACTGATGTGTCACAATGGGATCTTGTTCTTTAAAAGGAACACTGATATGTCACAATGGGATCTTGCTCTTAAAATGAAACACTGATGTGTCACAATGGGCTCTTGTTCTTTAAATTGAACACTGATGTGTCACAATTGGCTCTGGCTTTTATATGGAACACAGATGTGTCACAATAGTCTCTTGTTCTTTAAATGGATCACTTTTCTGTCACAATGGGCTCTTGTTCTCTGAATGGAATACTGATGTGTCACAATGGGCTCTTGTTCTTTGAATGGAACACTGATGTGGCACAATGGGCTCTTGTTCTTTAAATATGACAGTGCTGTGTCACAATTAGCTCTGGCTTTTATATGGAACACTGATGTGTCACAATAGGCTTTTGTTTTTTAAATGGAACACTTTTGTGTCACAATGGGCTCCTGTTCTTTAAATGTTACACTGATGTGTCATAATAGGATCTTGTTCTTTAAATGGAACACTGATATGTCACAATGGGCTCTAGCTTTTATATCGTACACTGACGTGTCACAATGGGCTCTTGTTCTTTTTATGGAACACTGATGTTTCACAGTGTGCTCTTGTTCTTTAAATGAAACACTGATGTGTCACAATGGGCTCTTGTTCTTTAAATGGAACATTGATGTGTCACAATCGGCTCTGGCTTTTATATGGAACACTGTTGTGTCACAATGGGATCTTGTTCTTTAAAATGAGCACTGATGTGTCACAATGTGCTCTAGCTTTAATATGGAACTCTGACGTGTCACAATGGGCTCTTGTTCTTTGAATGGAACACTGATGTGGCACAATGGGCTCTTGTTCTTTAAATGGAACACTGACGTGTCACAATGGGCACTTGTTCTTTAAATGGAATACAGATGTGTTACAAAGTGATCTGGCTTTTACATGGAACGATGACATGTCACAATGGGCTCTTGTTCTTTAAATGGAACACTGTTGTGTCACAATGGGATCTTGTTCTTTAAATGGAACACTGATATGTCACAATGGGTTCTAGCTTTTATATGGAACACTGACATGTCACAATGGGCTCTTGTTCTTTTTATGGAACATTGATGTGTCACAATGGGCTCTTGTTCTTTAAATGGAACACTGATGTGTCACAATCGGCTCTGGCTTTTATATGGAACACCGATGTGTCACAATGGGATCTTGTTCTTTAAAAGGAGCACTGATGTGTCACACTGTGCTCTAGCTTTAATATGGAACTCTGACATGTCACAATGGGCTCTTGTTCTTTGAATGGAACACTGATGTGGCACTGGAACATCGGCGGCCGTGCCCGCCCTCACGTCCTCTCCGGCGGCACCAGCTGCCATCACCCCTTACCAGCATCCTCGCCGCAGCGCGCACTCTCACCCAGCCTCCTGCCCTGCGACGTCTCCGCGCTCCTTCCTTAGGCCGCGGGCGCGCGCCCGCGCTCCCTCTTCTGCCGACGGTGGGCGGCGCTGAGGGCGGTGCGTACTTCCCCCTTCCAGATCCTAAGGTATTTCAGGCGGTCTCTCTGTAGAGAGGATGCCTGAGGATTGTGTGTGCTAATCCACGCTTTGTCCTGGCCTCTATAGTGTTGCTATAGGTTCCTCGTTTATTTCCTCTCACCTCCTCCCTGTCAGTCTCCGTCTTGTCCTGCCTTTTCCTCGCCTTGCTCTCCTAGTTCCCTGGGTCACTTCCCTCCTGCATATCTGCCCCTGTACCCCCTCCAGGGTCCTCCTCGCCTGCACTCCCCCTTCCCCTGTGGCTACTTCTGTTGCTCCTACTAGTAGCTGCTGCCTGGCTTCCTCCTCATCCTATAACCCTGCTCGGGTTCTCTAAATCTCTGTCCAGAGTTCTTGCCCCGCTGGTGCTTCGTGTCCTTGAGCCATCCCTCCTGGTACAGGCTGTCGCGGTTCTGTCCTCTGCGGTTTTACCCCTAACGATCCATGTATAGGGGTCGGTCATCATCTGGCGCGCTCGTCCCAGGGGCTCCAGATCCGCGACCCATAGGGTCCACTCTCGGACGTTGTCCATTCCCTGAACGTCACAGGCACAATGGACTCTTGTTCTTTTAATGGAACACTGATGTGTCACAATGGGCACTTGTTCTTTAAATTCAATACAGATGTGTCACAAAGTGATCTGGCTTTTATATGGAACACTGACATGTCACAATGGGCTCTTGTTCTTAAAATGGAACACTTGGCTCTGGATTTTATATGGAATACTGATTTGTCACAACAGCCTCTTGTTCTTTAAATGGAACACTTTTGTGTCACAATGGGCTCTTGTTCTTTAAATGGATCACTGATATGTCACAATGGGCTCTAGCTTTTATATGGAACACTGACGTGTCACAATGGGCTCTTGTTCTTTAAAAGGAGCACTGATGTGTCACAATGTGCTCTAGCTTTAATATGGAACTCTGACGTGTCACAATGGGCTCTTGATCTTTGAATGGAGCACTGATGAGGCACAATGGGTTCTTGTTCTTTAAATGGAACTCTGACATGTCACAATGGGCTCTTGTTCTTTGAATGGAACACTGATGTGGCACAATGGGCTCTTGTTCTTTAAATGGAACACTGACGTGTCACAATGAGCACTTGTTCTTTAAATGGAATACAGATGTGTCACAAAGTGATCTGGCTTTTATATGGAACACTGACGTGTCACAATGGGCTCTTGTTCTTAATATGGAACACTGATGTGTCATAAAGGGCTCTTGTTCTTTAAATGAAACACTGATGTGTCACAATGGGATCTTGTTCTTTAAAAGGAGCACTGATGTGTCACAATGGGCTCTAGCTTTAATATGGAACTCTGACGTGTCACAATGGGCTCTTGTTCTTTGAATGGAACACTGATGTGTCACAATCGGCTCTGGGTTTATATGGAACACTGATGTGTCACAATGGGATCATGTTCTTTAAATGGAACACTGATATGTCACAATGGGCTCTAGCTTTGATATGGAACACTGATGTGTCACAATGGGCTCTTGTTCTTTTTATGGAACATTGAAGTGTCACAATGGGTTCTTGTTCTTTAAATGGAACACTGATGTGTCACAATCGGCTCTGGCTTTTATATGGAACACCGATGTGTCACAATGGGATCTTGTTCTTTAAAAGGAGCACTGATGTGTCACAATGTGCTCTAGCTTTAATATGGAACTCTGACGTGTCACAATGGGCTCTTGTTCTTTGAATGGAACACTGATGTGGCACAATGGGCTCTTGTTCTTTTAATGGAACACTGACGTGTCACAAAGGGCACTTGTTCTTTAAATTCAATTCAGATATTTCACAAAGTGATCTGGCTTTTATATGGAACACTGACGTGTCACAATGGGCTCTTGTTCTTTAAATGGAACACTTGGCTCTGGCTTTTTTATGGAACAATGATATGTCACAATAACCTCTTGTTCTTTAAATGAAACACTTTTGTGTCACAATGGGCTCTTTTTCTTCAAATGGAATACTGATGTGTCACAATGGGCTCTTGTTCTTTAAATGGAACACTGATATGTCACAATGGGCTCCAGCTTTTATATGGAACACTGACGTGTCACAATGGGCTCTTGTTCTTTAAATGGAACACTGATATGTCACAATGGGATCTTGCTCTTTAAATGAAACACTGATGTGTCACAATGGGCTCTTGTTCTTTAAATGGAACACTTTTTTGTCGCAATGGGCTCTTGTTCTCTAAATGGAATACTGATGTGACACAATGGGCTCTTCTTCTTTGAATGGAACACTGATGTGGCACAATGGGCTCTTGTTCTTTAAATAGGACAGTGCTGTGTCACAATTAGCTCTGGCTTTTATATGGAACACTGATGTGTCACAATAGGCTCTTGTTTTTTAAATGGAACACTTTTGTGTCACAATGGGCTCCTGTTCTTTAAATGTTACACTGATGTGTCATAATAGGATCTTGTTCTTTAAATGGAACACTGATATGTCACAAAGGGCTCTAGCTTTTATATCGAACACTGACGTGTCACAATGGGCTCTTGTGCTTTTTATGGAACACTGATGTTTCACAGTGGGCTCTTGTTCTTTAAATGAAACACTGATGTGTCACAATGGGCTCTTGTTCTTTAAATGGAACATTGATGTGTCACAATCGGCTCTGGCTTTTATATGGAACACTGTTGTGTCACAATGGGATCTTGTTCTTTAAATGGAACACTGATGTGGCACAATGGGCTCTTGTTCTTTAAATGGAACACTGACGTGTCACAATGGGCACTTGTTCTTTAAATGGAATACAGATGTGTCACAAAGTGATCTGGCTTTTACATGGAACGATGACATGTCACAATGGGCTCTTGTTCTTTAAATGGATCACTGTTGTGTCACAATGGGATCTTTTTCTTTAAATGGAACATTGATATGTCACGATGGGATCTTGCTCTTTAAATGAAACACTGATGTTTTACAATGGGCTCTTGTTCTTTAAATTGAACACTGATGTGTCACAATTGGCTCTGGCTTTTATATGGAACTCTGATGTGTCACAATAGGCTCTTGTTCTTTAAATGGAACACTTTTCTGTCACAATGGGCTCTTGTTCTCTAAATGGAATACTGATGTGTCACAATGGGCTCTTGTTCTTTGAATGGAACACTGATGTGGCACAATGGGCTCTAGTTCTTTAAATATGACAGTGATGTGTCACAATTAGCTCTGGCTTTTATATGGAACACTGATGTGTCACAATAGGCTCTTGTTTTTTAAGTGGAACACTTTTGTGTCACAATGGGCTCTTGTTCTTTAAATGGAATACTCATGTGTCACAATGGGCTCTTGTTCTTTAAATGTTACACTGATGTGTCATAATATGATCTTTTTCTTTAAATATAACACTGATATGTCACAATGGGCTCTAGCTTTTATATCGAACACTGACGTGTCACAATGGGCTCTTGTTCTTTTTATGGAACACTGATGTTTCACAATGGGCTCTTGTTCTTTAAATGAAACACTGATGTGTCACAATGGGCTCTTGTTCTTTAAATGGAACATTGATGTGTCACAATCGGCTCTGGCTTTTATATGGAACACTGTTGTGTCACAATGGGATCTTGTTCTTTAAAAGGAGCACTGATGTGTCATAATGTGATCTAGCTTTAATATGGAACTCTGACGTGTCACAATGGGCTCTTGTTCTTTGAATGGAACACTGATGTGGCACAATGGGCTCTTGTTCTTTAAATGGAACACTGATGTGTCAAAATGGGCACTTGTTCTTTAAATGGAATACAGATGTGTCACAAAGTGATCTGGCTTTTAAATGGAACGATGACATGTCACAATGGGCTCTTGTTCTTTAAATGGAACACTGTTGTGTCACAATGGGCTCTTGTTCTTTAAATGGAACACTGATGTGTCACAATCGGCTCTGGCTTTTATATGGAACACCGATGTGTCACAATGGGATCTTGTTCTTTAAAAGGAGCACTGATGTGTCACACTGTGCTCTAGCTTTAATATGGAACTCTGACATGTCACAATGGGCTCTTGTTCTTTGAATGGAACACTGATGTGGCACAATGGGTTCTTGTTCTTTAAATGGAACTCTGACATGTCACAATGGGCTCTTGTTCTTTGAATGGAACACTGATGTGGCACAATGGGCTCTTGTTATTTAAATGGAACACTGACGTGTCACAATGAGCACTTGTTCTTTAAATGGAATACAGATGTGTCACAAAGTGATCTGGCTTTTATATGGAACACTGACGTGTCACAATGGGCTCTTGTTCGTTATATGGAACACTGATGTGTCATAAAGGGCTCTTGTTCTTTAAAGGAAACAAGATATCAGGACTCTACAGACCTACAGATGACTACCCATTCCTGCTACTACATGTGGGGACAAATGACACTGCAAGAAACGACCTGGAAACCATCTGCAGAGACTTTGAAGACTTAGGCAAGAAAGTGAAAGAACTGGGAGCGCAGGTGGTCTTCTCTTCCATCCTCCCAGTGGATGGCCATGGAACAAGGAGGTGGAATAAGATTCTGCAGGTGAACAACTGGCTACGTCGATGGTGCCGTCAGCAACGATTTGGATTTCTGGATCACGGAGTGAACTACTTATACGATGGACTACTTGCTAGAGATGGGGTGCACCTTACGAAGACTGGTAAGCATGTATTTAAAAGTCGCCTTGCTACACTTGTAAGGAGAGCTTTAAACTAGAACAACATGGGAAGGGAAGCAAAAGACCAGAAAAAGCCATACACCTGACAAATGCTATTGAGAACTCTGCTATTAGAAGTGGAAAGGAAGAACAAAGACGAAAGAATCTAATTAATAAAAATATTGGAGAAAGAGAAACCAATCACAAACTAAAATGTTTCTATACTAATGCACAAAGCATGGGCAACAAACAAGGAGAATTGGAACTACTAACACAGGAAAAGAAATATGATGTCATTGGAATCACTGAAACTTGGTGGGACAATACACATGATTGGAATACAAGACTAGAAGGATACAACTTATTTGCAAGAAACAGACTTGATAAACGAGGAGGGGGTGTCGCATTGTATGTTAGAAACGCGTATATCTGCACAGAGATTGAAGCTTCAGAGACTGGGAGTTCTGTGGAAACTGTTTGGGTAAGAATACAAGGACAGAACAATGGAAAGGACACCATTGTAGGTATTTACTACAGGCCGCCTGTGCAAGCTGAAGCTATGGATGAACTCTTTATGCATCAAATGGCCAAGTTCTCCAAAAAATATGACATAGTTGTCATGGGAGATTTCAACTATCCAGACATTTGTTGGGAATCTCTCTCAGGCAAAACTAACAGGTCAAGGAAATTCTTATCCTCTCTTGCTGACAACTTTATCTTCCAAAAGGTAAGGGAGAAAACAAGGGGAACTGCTACCTTGGATCTAATCCTTATAAACAGGGAGGAAATGGTTGAGGAGGTAAAAGTGGCTGGGACCCTAGGAGGTAGCGACCATGCTATTTTAGAATTTTGGATAACTAGAGGCGGAAGACCTGTGAAGACTCAGACGTCAAGGTTAGATTTCAGAAAGGCAGATTTTAAGGGATTCAGAAAGAGAATTGGAGGGATCCAATGGCTGGATATCCTTAAAGACAAAAATGTCCAGGAAGGATGGGAAATCTTGAAAAATGAAATTCTCAAAGCACAGTTGTTAACAATTCCAAAAAGAGGGAAGAATAGGAAGCAGTTAAGGAAACCAGGATGGATGAACACAGAACTTAAGCACATGCTAAAAAGGAAGAAAAAAATGTTTATAAAATGGAAAGAGGGAGGCATATCTAAAGAAGAATATAATGCTGTCTGCAGAACCTGCAGGGCACAAATCAGATTATCTAAAGCTGAATATGAATTGAGGCTTGCAAGAGATGTCAAAAGCAATAATAAAGGATTTTGGGGATATGTCAAAAGTAAAAGAAAAGTCAAAGATGCTATAGGATTTTTACAGGATGAAAATGATGAAATGGTAAGACAGTATGCTGAGAAGGCTGAACTTTTAAATTCCTATTTTGCATCTTTTTTCTCTCAGAAACGAAATGTAACATCAACTGTTATTCACTGTCCTATTAAGGGAATAGAAGAATCCAGGATATCTATAAACAGAAAGATAGTGAGGAAACACTTAGCTAGCCTAAATGAATTCAAGTCTCCAGGTCCAGATGAATTACACCCCAGAGTACTGAAGGAGATAGCAGAAGAAATTTTTGAACCCCTCTCTATAATCTTTGAAAATTCTTGGAGAACAGGAGAAGTGCCAGAAGACTGGAGAAGAGCAAATGTTGTTCCTATCTTCAAAAAGGGGAAGAAGGTGGACCCAGGCAACTATAGGCTGGTGAGTCTGACTTCTATACCAGGAAAGATCTTTGAACAAATTATTAAACAACATGTATGTCAATACCTGGATAAGAATGAAGTGATTAAACAGAGTCAGCATTGGTTTGTAACTAATAAGTCATGTCAGACTAACTTAATTTCCTTCTATGACGGTATCACTGATTGGGTGGATCAAGGAAATTCTGTAGATATAGTATATCTTGACTTCAGCAAAGCATTTGACAAAGTCTCTCATACAATCCTTATTGAAAAAATGATTAAGTATGGAATGGACAAGGCAATTGTTAGGTGGATTCATAACTGGCTTAGTGATCGGACCCAAAGAGTGGTCGTAAATGGCTGCACATCCAGTTGGAAGAATGTCTCAAGTGGGGTACCACAGGGCTCTGTCCTGGGCCCTGTATTGTTCAACATCTTTATCAACGATTTAGATGAAGGAATTGAGGGTAAACTGATTAAATTTGCTGATGACACAAAGCTAGGAGGGATAGCTAATACTAGAGAAGAGAGAGAGAGGATTCAAAAAGATTTAAATAAACTGGAGAAGTGGGCAGCAACTAACAGAATGGTTTTTAACAGGGAGAAATGCAAAGTACTACATCTGGGCAATAAAAATGGAAAAAGCATATATAGAATGGGAGGAATAGGGCTAAGTGACAGCACATGTGAAAAAGACTTGGGTATACTAATAGATCACAGACTGAATATGAGTCAACAGTGTGATGCAGCAGCAAAAAAGGCAAATGCAATTCTAGGATGTATTAACAGAAGCATACAGTCTAGATCACGTGAAGTCATTATTTCCCTCTGCTCCTCTTTGGTCAGACCTCATCTGGAATATTGTGTCCAGTTTTGGGCACCACATTTTAAAAAAGACATCAACAAACTGGAGCAAGTTCAGAAAAGAGCGACCAGAATGGTGACCGGTCTGCAAACCCTGTCTTATGAGGAAAGGTTGCAGGATTTGGGAATGTTTAGTTTGCAAAAGAGAAGACTGAGAGGAGACTTAATAGCTGTCTACAAATATCTAAAGGGCTGTCACATTGTAGAAGGATCAACTTTATTCTCATTTGCACAAGGAAAGACTAGAAGCAATGGGATGAAACTGAATGGGAGGAGACACAGATTAGATATTAGAAAAAACTTTTTGACAGTTAGAGTGATCAATGAGTGGAACAGGCTGCCACGAGAAGTGGTGAGTTCTCCTTCAATGGAAGTCTTCAAACAGAGGCTGGACAGACATCTGACTGGGATGATTTAGCGAATCCTGCTTTGAGCAGGGGGTTGGACCAGATGGCCCAGGAGGTCCCTTCCAACTCTACGATTCTATGATTCTATGATTCTATGATTCTATGATGTGTCACAATGGGATCTTGTTCTTTAAAAGGAGCACTGATGTGTCACAATGGGCTCTAGCTTTAATATGGAACTCTGACATGTCACAATGGGCTCTTGTTCTTTTTATGGAACATTGATGTGGCACAATGAGTTCTTGTTCTTTAAATGGAACACTGATGTGTCACAATTGGCTCTGGGTTTATATGGAACACTGATGTGTCACAATGGGATCATGTTCTTTAAATGGAACACTGATATGTCACAATGGGCTCTAGCTTTGATATGGAACACTGACGTGTCACAATGGGCTCTTGTTCTTTTTATGGAACATTGATGTGTCACAATGGGTTCTTGTTCTTTAAATGGAACACTGATGTGTCACAATCGGCTCTGGCTTTTATATGGAACACCGATGTGTCACAATGGGATTTTGTTCTTTAAAAGGAGCACTGATGTGTCACAATGTGCTCTAGCTTTAATATGGAACTCTGACGTGTCACAATGGGCTCTTGTTCTTTGAATGGAACACTGATGTGGCACAATGGGCTCTTGATCTTTTAATGGAACACTGACGTGTCACAATGGGCTCTTGTTCTTTAAATTGAACACTTGGCTCTGGCTTTTATATGGAACACTGATGTGTCACAATAACCTCTTGTTCTTTAAATGAAACACTTTAGTGTCACAATGGGCTCTTGTTCTTTAAATGGAATACTGATGTGTCACAATGGGCTCTTGTTCTTTAAATGGAACACTGATATGTCACAATGGGCTCTAGCTTTTATATGGAACACTGACGTATCACAATGGGCTCTTGTTCTTTATATGGAACACTGATGTGTCACAATGGGATCTTGTTCTTTAAATGGAACACTGATATGTCACAATGGGATCTTGCTCTTTAAATGAAACACTGATGTGTCACAATGGGCTCTTGTTCTTTACATTGAACACTGATGTGTCACAATTGGCTCTGGCTTTTATATGGAACACAGATGTGTCACAATAGGCTCTTGTTCTTTAAATGGAACACTTTTCTGTCACAATGGGCTCTTGTTCTCTAAATGGAATACTGATGTGTCACAATGGGCTCTTGTTCTTTGAATGGAACACTGATGTGGCACAATGGGCTCTTGTTCTTTAAATAGGACAGTGCTGTGTCACAATTAGCTCTGGCTTTTAAATGGAACACTGATGTGTCACAGTAGGCTCTTGTTTTTTAAATGGAACACTTTTGTTTCACAATGGGCTCCTGTTCTTTAAATGTTACACTGATGTGTCATCATAGGATCTTGTTCTTTAAATGGAACACTGATATGTCACAATGGGCTCTAGCTTTTATATCGTACACTGACGTGTCACAATGGGCTCTTGTTCTTTTTATGGAACACTGATGTTTCACAGTGTGCTCTTGTTCTTTAAATGAAACACTGATGTGTCACAATGGGCTCTTGTTCTTTAAATGGAACATTGATGTGTCACAATCAGCTCTGGCTTTTATATGGAACACTGTTGTGTCACAATGGGATCTTGTTCTTTAAAAGGAGCACTGATGTGTCACAATGTGCTCGAGCTTTAATATGGAACTCTGACGTGTCACAATGGGCTCTTGTTCTTTGAATGGAACACTGATGTGGCACAATGGGCTCTTGTTCTTTAAATGGAACACTGACGTGTCACAATGGGCACTTGTTCTTTAAATGGAATACAGATGTGTTACAAAGTGATCTGGCTTTTACATGGAACGATGACATGTCACAATGGGCTCTTGTTCTTTAAATGGAACACTGTTGTGTCACAATGGGATCTTGTTCTTTAAATGGAACACTGATATGTCACAATGGGTTCTAGCTTTTATATGGAACACTGACATGTCACAATGGGCTCTTGTTCTTTTTATGGAACATTGATGTGTCACAATGGGCTCTTGTTCTTTAAATGTAACACTGATGTGTCACAATCGGCTCTGGCTTTTATATGGTACACCGATGTGTCACAATGGGATCTTGTTCTTTAAAAGGAGCACTGATGTGTCATACTGTGCTCTAGCTTTAATATGGAACTCTGTCATGTCACAATGGGCTCTTGTTCTTTGAATGGAACACTGATGTGGCACAATGGGTTCTTGTTCTTTAAATGGAACTCTGACATGTCACAATGGGCTCTTCTTCTTTGAATGGAACACTGATGTGGCACAATGGGCTCTTGTTCTTTAAATGGAACACTGACGTGTCACAATGAGCACTTGTTCTTTAAATGGAATACAGATGTGTCACAAAGTGATCTGGCTTTTATTTGGAACACTGACGTGTCACAATGGGCTCTTGTTCGTTATATAGAACACTGATGTGTCACAATGGGATCTTGTTCTTTAAAAGGAGCATTGATGTGTCACAATGGGCTCTAGCTTTAATATGGAACTCTGACATGTCACAATGGGCTCTTGATCTTTTTATGGAACATTGATGTGGCACAATGAGTTCTTGTTCTTTAAATGGAACACTGATGTGTCACAATCGGCTCTGGGTTTATATGGAACACTGATGTGTCACAATGGGATCATGTTCTTTAAATGGAACACTGATATTTCACAATGGGCTCTAGCTTTGATATGGAACACTGACGTGTCACAATGGGCTCTTGTTCTTTTTATGGAACATTGATGTGTCACAATGAGTTCTTGTTCTTTAAATGGAACACTGATGTGTCACAATCGGCTCTGGCTTTTATATGGAACACCGATGTGTCACAATGGGATCTTGTTCTTTATAAGGAGCACTGATGTGTCACAATGTGCTCTAGCTTTAATATGGAACTCTGACGTGTCACAATGGGCTCTTGTTCTTTGAATGGAACACTGATGTGGCACAATGGGCTCTTGTTCTTTTAATGGAACACTGACGTGTCACAATGGGCACTTGTTCTTTAAATTCAATTCAGATATTTCACAAAGTGATCTGGCTTTTATATGGAACACTGACGTGTCACAATGGGCTCTTGTTCTTTAAATGGAACACTTGGCTCTGGCTTTTATATGGAACACTGATGTGTCACAATAACCTCTTGTTCTTTAAATGAAACACTTTAGTGTCACAATGGGCTCTTGTTCTTTAAATGGAATACTGATGTGTCACAATGGGCTCTTGTTCTTTAAATGGAACACTAATATGTCACAATGGGCTCTAGCTTTTATATGGAACACTGACGTATCACAATGGGCTCTTGTTCTTTATATGGAACACTGATGTGTCACAATGGGATCTTGTTCTTTAAATGGAACACTGATATGTCACATTGGGATCTTGCTCTTTAAATGAAACACTGATGTGTCACAATGGGCTCTTGTTCTTTAAATTGAACACTGATGTGTCACAATTGGCTCTGGCTTTTATATGGAACACAGATGTGTCACAATAGGCTCTTGTTCTTTAAATGGAACACTTTTCTGTCACAATGGGCTCTTGTTCTCTAAATGGAATACTGATGTGTCACAGTGGGCTCTTGTTCTTTGAATGGAACACTGATGTGGCACAATGGGCTCTTGTTCTTTAAATAGGACAGTGCTGTGTCACAATTAGCTCTGGCTTTTATATGGAACACTGATGTGTCACAGTAGGCTCTTGTTTTTTAAATGGAACACTTTTGTGTCACAATGGGCTCCTGTTCTTTAAATGTTACACTGTTGTGTCATAATAGGATCTTGTTCTTTAAATGGAACACTGATATGTCACAATGGGCTCTAGCTTTTATATCGTACACTGACGTGTCACAATGGGCTCTTGTTCTTTTTATGGAACACTGATGTTTCACAGTGTGCTCTTGTTCTTTAAATGAAACACTGATGTGTCACAATGGGCTCTTGTTCTTTAAATGGAACATTGATGTGTCACAATTGGCTCTGGCTTTTATATGGAACACTGTTGTGTCACAATGGGATCTTGTTCTTTAAAAGGAGCACTGATGTGTCACAATGTGCTCTAGCTTTAATATGGAACTCTGACGTGTCACAATGGGCTCTTGCTCTTTGAATGGAACACTGATGTGGCACAATGGGCTCTTGTTCTTTAAATGGAACACTGACGTGTCACAATGGGCACTTGTTCTTTAAATGGAATACAGATGTGTTACAAAGTGATCTGGCTTTTACATGGAACGATGACATGTCACAATGGGCTCTTGTTCTTTAAATGGAACACTGTTGTGTCACAATGGGATCTCATTCTTTAAATGGAACACTGATATGTCACAATGGGTTCTAGCTTTTATATGGAACACTGACATGTCACAATGGGCTCTTGTTCTTTTTATGGAACATTGATGTGTCACAATGGGCTCTTGTTCTTTAAATGTAACACTGATGTGTCACAATCAGCTCTGGCTTTTATATGGAACACCGATGTGTCACAATGGGATCTTGTTCTTTAAAAGGAGCACTGATGTGTCACACTGTGCTCTAGCTTTAATATGGAACTCTGACATGTCACAATGGGCTCTTGTTCTTTGAATGGAACACTGATGTGGCACTGTAACATCGGCGGCCGTGCCCGCCCTCGCGTCCTCTCCGGCGGCACCAGCTGCCATCACCCCTTACCAGCATCCTCGCCGCAGCGCGCACTCTCACCCAGCCTCCTGCCCTGCGACGTCTCCGCGCTCCTTCCTTAGGCCGCGGGCGCGCGCCAGCGCTCCCTCTTCTGCCGACGGTGGGCGGCGCTGAGGGCGGTGCGTACTTCCCCTTCCGGATCCTAAGGTATTTCAGGCGGTCTCTCTGTAGAGAGGATGCCTGAGGATTGTGTGTGCTAATCCACGCTTTGTCCTGGCCTCTATAGTGTTGCTATAGGTTCCTCGTTTATTTCCTCTCACCTCCTCCCTGTCAGTCTCCGTCTTGTCCTGCCTTTTCCTCGCCTTGCTCTCCTGGTTCCCTGGGTCACTTCCCTCCTGCATATCCGCCCCTGTACCCCCTCCAGGGTCCTCCTCGCCTGCACTCCCCCTGCCCCTGTGGCTACTTCTGTTGCTCCTACTAGTAGCTGCTGCCTGGCTTCCTCCTTATCCTATAACCCTGCTCGGGTTCTCTAAATCTCTGTCCAGCGTTCTTGCCCCGCTGGTGCTTCGTGTCCTTGAGCCGTCCCTCCTGGTACAGGCTGTCGCGGTTCTGTCCTCTGCGGTTTTGCCCCTCACGATCCATGTATAGGGGTCGGTCATCATCTGATCATCTGGCGCGCTCGTCCCAGGGGCTCCAGATCCGCGACCCTCAGGGTCCACTCTCGGACGTTGTCCATTTCCTGAACGTCACAGGCACAAAGGACTCTTGTTCTTTTAATGGAACACTGATGTGTCACAATGGGCACTTGTTCTTTAAATTCAATACAGATGTGTCACAAAGTGATCTGGCTTTTATATGGAACACTGACATGTCACAAAGGGCTCTTGTTCTTAAAATGGAACACTTGGCTCTGGATTTTATATGGAATACTGATGTGTCACAATAGCCTCTTGTTCTTTAAATGGAACACTTTTGTGTCACAATGGGCTCTTGTTCTTTAAATGGATCACTGATATGTCACAATGGGCTCTAGCTTTTATATGGAACACTGACGTGTCACAATGGGCTCTTGTTCTTTAAAAGGAGCACTGATGTGTCACAATGTGCTCTAGCTTTAATATGGAACTCTGACGTGTCACAATGGGCTCTTGATCTTTGAATGGAACACTGATGTGGCACAATGGGCTCTTGTTCTTTAAATGGAACACTGACGTGTCACAATGAACACTTGTTCTTTAAATGGAATACAGATGTGTCACAAAGTGATCTGGCTTTTATATGGAACACTGACGTGTCACAATGGGCTCTTGTTCTTAATATGGAACACTGATGTGTCATAAAGGGCTCTTGTTCTTTAAATGAAACACTGATGTGTCACAATGGGATCTTGTTCTTTAAAAGGAGCACTGATGTGTCACAATGGGCTCTAGCTTTAATATGGAACTCTGACGTGTCACAATGGGCTCTTGTTCTTTAAATGAAACACTGATGTGTCACAATGGGATCATGTTCTTTAAATGGAACACTGATATGTCACAATGGGCTCTAGCTTTGATATGGAACACTGACGTGTCACAATGGGCTCTTGTTCTTTTTATGGAACATTGAAGTGTCACAATGGGTTCTTGTTCTTTAAATGGAACACTGATGTGTCACAATCGGCTCTGGCTTTTATATGGAACACCGATGTGTCACAATGGGATCTTGTTCTTTAAAAGGAGCACTGATGTGTCACAATGTGCTCTAGCTTTAATATGGAACTCTGACGTGTCACAATGGGCTCTTGTTCTTTGAATGGAACACTGATGTGGCACAATGGGCTCTTGTTCTTTTAATGGAACACTGATGTGTCACAATGGGCAGTTGTTCTTTAAATTCAATTCAGATATTTCACAAAGTGATCTGGCTTTTATATGGAACACTGACGTGTCACAATGGGCTCTTGTTCTTTAAATGGAACACTTGGCTCTGACTTTTATATGGAACACTGATATGTCACAGTAACCTCTTGTTCTTTAAATGAAACACTTTTGTGTCACAATGGGCTCTTGTTCTTCAAATGGAATACTGATGTGTCACAATGGGCTCTTGTTCTTTAAATGGAATACTGATATGTCACAATGGGGTCCAGCTTTTATATGGAACACTGACGTGTCACAATGGGCTCTTGTTCTTTATATGGAACACTGATGTGTCACAATGGGATCTTGTTCTTTAAATGGAACACTGATATGTCACAATGGGATCTTGCTCTTTAAATGAAACACTGATGTGTCTCAATGGGCTCTTTTTCTTTAAATTGAACACTGATGTGTCACAATTGGCTCCGGCTTTAATATGGAACACTGATGTGTCACAATAGGCTCTTGTTCTTTAAATGGAACACTTTTCTGTCACAATGGGCTCTTGTTCTCTAAATGGAATACTGATGTGACACAATGGGCTCTTGTTCTTTGAATGGAACACTGATGTGGCACAATGGGCTATTGTTCTTTAAATAGGACAGTGCTGTGTCACAATTAGCTCTGGCTTTTATATGGAACACTAATGTGTCACAATAGGCTCTTGTTTTTTAAATGGAACACTTTTGTGTCACAATGGGCTCCTGTTCTTTAAATGTTACACTGATGTGTCATAATAGGATCTTGTTCTTTAAATGGAACACTGATATGTCACAAAGGGCTCTAGCTTTTATATTGAACACTGACGTGTCACAATGGGCTCTTGTGCTTTTTATGGAACACATAGATGTTTCACAGTGGGCTCTTGTTCTTTAAATGAAACACTGATGTGTCACAATGGGCTCTTGTTCTTTAAATGGAACATTGATGTGTCACAATCGGCTCTGGCTTTTATATGGAACACTGTTGTGTCACAATGGGATCTTGTTCTTTAAAAGGAGCACTGATGTGTCACAATGTGATCTAGCTTTAATATGGAACTCTGACGTGTCACAATGGGCTCTTGTTCTTTGAATGGAACACTGATGTGGCACAGTGGGCTCTTGTTCTTTAAATGGAACACTGACGTGTCACAATGGGCACTTGTTCTTTAAAAGGAATACAGATGTGTCACAAAGTGATCTGGCTTTTACATGGAACGATGACATGTCACAATGGGCATTTTGTTCTTTAAATGGAACACTGTTGTGTCACAATGGGCTCTTGTTCTTTAAATGGAACACTGAAGTGTCACAATCGGCTCTGGCTTTTATATGGAACACCGATGTGTCACAATGGGATCTTGTTCTTTAAAAGGAGCACTGATGTGTCACACTGTGCTCTAGCTTTAATATGGAACTCTGTCATGTCACAATGGGCTCTTGTTCTTTGAATGGAACACTGATGTGGCACAATGGGTTCTTGTTCTTTAAATGGAACTCTGACATGTCACAATGGGCTCTTCTTCTTTGAATGGAACACTGATGTGGCACAATGGGCTGTTGTTCTTTAAAAGGAGCACTGATGTGTCACAATGTGCTCTAGCTTTAATATGGAACTCTGACGTGTCACAATGGGCTCTTGATCTTTGAATGGAGCACTGATGTGGCACAATGGGTTCTTGTTCTTTAAATGGAACTCTGACATGTCATAATGGGCTCTTGTTCTTTGAGTGGAACACTGATGTGGCACAATGGGCTCTTGTTCTTTAAATGGAATACAGATGTGTCACAAAGTGATCTGGCTTTTATATGTAACACTGACGTGTTACAATGGGCTCTTGTTCTTAATATGGAACACTGATGTGTCATAAAGGGCTCTTGTTCTCTAAATGAAACACTGATGTGTCACAATGGGATCTTGTTCTTTAAAAGGAGCACTGATGTGTCACAATGGGCTCTAGCTTTAATATGGAACTCTGACGTGTCACAATGGGCTCTTGTTCTTTGAATGGAACACTGATGTGTCACAATCGGCTCTGGGTTTATATGGAACACAGATGTGTCACAATGGGATCATGTTCCTTAAATGGAACACTGATATGTCACAATGGGCTCTAGCTTTGATATGGAACACTGACGTGTCACAATGGGCACTTGTTCTTTTTATGGAACATTGAAGTGTCACAATGGGTTCTTGTTCTTTAAATGGAACACTGATGTGTCACAATCGGCTCTGGCTTTTATATGGAACACCGATGTGTCACAATGGGATCTTGTTCTTTAAAAGGAGCACTGATGTGTCACAATGTGCTCTAGCTTTAATATGGAACTCTGACGTGTCACAATGGGCTCTTGTTCTTTGAATGGAACACTGATGTGGCACAATGGGCTCTTGTTCTTTTAATGGAACACTGACGTGTCACAATGGGCTCTTGTTCTTTAAATGGAACACTTGGCTCTGGCTTTTATATGGAACACTGATATGTCACAATAACCTCTTGTTCTTTAAATGAAACACTTTTGTGTCACAATGGGCTCTTGTTCTTCAAATGGAATACTGATGTGTCACAATGGGCTCTTGTTCTTTAAATGGAACACTGATATGTCACAATGGGCTCCAGCTTTTATATGGAACACTGACGTGTCACAATGGGCTCTTGATCTTTATATGGAACACTGATGTGTCACAATGGGATCTTGTTCTTTAAATGGAACACTGATATGTCACAATGGGATCTTGCTCTTTAAATGAAACACTGATGTGTCACAATGGGCTCTTGTTCTTTAAATTGAACACTGATGTGTCACAATTGGCTCTGGCTTTTATATGGAACACTGATGTGTCACAATAGGCTCTGGTTCTTTAAATGGAACACTTTTCTGTCACAATGGGCTCTTGTTCTTTAAATGGAACACTGATGTGGCACAATGGGCTCTTGTTCTTTTAATGGAACACTGACTTGTCACAATGGGCACTTGTTCTTTAAATTCAATTCAGATATTTCACAAAGTGATCTGGCTTTTATATGGAACACTGACGTTTCACAATGGCTCTTGTTCTTTAAATGGAACACTTGGCTCTGGCTTTTATATGGAACACTGATATGTCACAATAACCTTTTGTTCTTTAAATGAAACACTTTTGTGTCACAATGGGCTCTTGTTCTTCAAATGGAATACTGATGTGTCACAATGTTCTCTTGTTCTTTAAATGGAACACTGATATGTCACAATGGGGTCCAGCTTTTATATGGAACACTGACGTGTCACAATGGGCTCTTGTTCTTTATATGGAACACTGATGTGTCACAATGGTCTCTTGTTCTTTAAATTGAACACTGATGTGTTACAATTGGCTCTGGCTTTTATATGGAACACTGATGTGTCACAATAGGCTCTGGTTCTTTAAATGAAACACTTTTCTGTCACAATGGGCTCTTGTTCTCTAAATGAAATACTGATGTGACACAATGGGCTCTTGTTCTTTGAATGGAACACTGATGTGGCACAATGCGCTCTTGTTCTTTAAATAGGACAGTGCTGTGTCACAATTAGCTCGGGCTTTTATATGGAACACTGATGTGTCACAATAGGCTCTTGTTTTTTAAATGGAACACTTTTGTGTCACAATGGGCTCCTGTTCTTTAAATGTTACACTGATGTGTCATAATAGGATCTTGTTCTTTAAATGGAACACTGATATGTCACAAAGGGCTCTAGCTTTTATATCGAACACTGATGTGTCACAATGGGCTCTTGTTCTTTAAATGAAACATTGATGTGTCACAATCGGCTCTGGCTTTTATATGGAACACTGTTGTGTCACAATGGGATCTTGTTCTTTGAATGGAACACTGATGTGGCACAATGGGCTCTTGTTCTTTAAATGGAACACTGACGTGTCACAATGGGCACTTGTTCTTTAAATGGAATACAGATGTGTCACAAAGTGATCTGGCTTTTACATGGAACGATGACATGTCACAATGGGCTCTTGTTCTTTAAATGGATCACTGTTGTGTCACAATGGGATCTTGTTCTTTAAATGGAACATTGATATGTCACGATGGGATCTTGCTCTTTAAATGAAACACTGATGTTTTACAATGGGCTCTTGTTATTTAAATTGAACACTGATGTGTCACAATTGGCTATGGCTTTTATATGGAACACTGATGTGTCACAATAGGCTCTTGTTCTTTAAATGGAACACTTTTCTGTCACAATGGACTCTTGTTCTCTAAATGGAATACTGATGTGTCACAATGGGCTCTTGTTCTTTGAATGGAACACTGATGTGGCACAATGGGCTCTTGTTCTTTAAATAGGACAGTGATGTGTCACAATTAGCTCTGGCTTTTATATGGAACACTGATGTGTCACAATAGGCTCTTGTTTTGTAAGTGGAACACTTTTGTGTCACAATGGGCTCTTGTTCTTTAAATGGAATACTGATGTGTCACAATGGGCTCTTGTTCTTTAAATGTTACACTGATGTGTCATAATATGATCTTGTTCTTTAAATAGAACACTGATATGTCACAATGGGCTCTAGCTTTTATATCGAACTCTGACGTGTCACAATGGACTCTTGTTCTTTTTATGGAACACTGATGTTTCACAATGGGCTCTTGTTCTTTAAATGAAACACTGATGTGTCACAATGGGCTCTTGTTCTTTAAATGGAACATTGATGTGTCACAATCGGCTCTGGCTTTTATATGGAACACTGTTGTGTCACAATGGGATCTTGTTCTTTAAAAGGAGCACTGATGTGTCACAATGTGATCTAGCTTTAATATGGAACTCTGACGTGTCACAATGGGCTCTTGTTCTTTGAATGGAACACTGATGTGGCACAATGGGCTCTTGTTCTTTAAATGGAACACTGACGTGTCACAATGGGCACTTGTTCTTTAAAAGGAATAAAGATATGTCACAAAGTGATCTGGCTTTTATATGTAACACTGACGTGTTACAATGGGCTCTTGTTCTTAATATGGAACACTGATGTGTCATAAAGGGCTCTTGTTCTTTAAATGAAACACTGATGTGTCACAATGGGATCTTGTTCTTTAAAAGGAGCACTGATGTGTCACAATGGGCTCTAGCTTTAATATGGAACTCTGACGTGTCACAATGGGCTCTTGTTCTTTGAATGGAACACTGATGTGTCACAATCGGCTCTGGGTTTATATGGAACACTGATGTGTCACAATGGGATCATGTTCTTTAAATGGAACACTGATATGTCACAATGGGCTCTAGCTTTGATATGGAACACTGACGTGTCACAATGGGCTCTTGTTATTTTTATGGAACATTGAAGTGTCACAATGGGTTCTTGTTCTTTAAATGGAACACTGATGTGTCACAATCGGCTCTGGCTTTTATATGGAACACCGATGTGTCACAATGGGATCTTGTTCTTTAATAGGAGCACTGATGTGTCACAATGTGCTCAAGCTTTAATATGGAACTCTGACGTGTCACAATGGGCTCTTGTTCTTTGAATGGAACACCGATGTGGCACAATGGGCTCTTGTTCTTTTAATGGAACACTGACGTGTCACAATGGGCTCTTGTTCTTTAAATGGAACACTTGGCTCTGGCTTTTATATGGAACACTGATATGTCACAATAACCTCTTGTTCTTTAAATGAAACACTTTTGTGTTACAATGGGCTCTTGTTCTTCAAATGGAATACTGATGTGTCACAATGGGCTCTTGTTCTTTAAATGGAACACTGATATGTCACAATGGGCTCCAGCTTTTATATGGAACACTGACGTGTCACAATGGGCTCTTGTTCTTTATATGGAACACTGATGTGTCACAATGGGATCTTGTTCTTTAAATGGAACACTGATATGTCACAATGGGATCTTGCTCTTTAAATGAAACACTGATGTGTCACAATGGGCTCTTGTTCTTTAAATTGAACACTGATGTGTCACAATTGGCTCTGGCTTTTATATGGAACACTGATGTGTCACAATAGACTCTGGTTCTTTAAATGAAACACTTTTCTGTCACAATGGGCTCTTGTTCTCTAAATGGAATACTGATGTGACACAATGGGCTCTTGTTCTTTGAATGGAACACTGATGTGGCACAATGGGCTCTTGTTCTTTAAATAGGACAGTGCTGTGTCACAATTAGCTCTGGCTTTTATATGGAACACTGATGTGTCACAATAGGCTCTTGTTTTTTAAATGGAACACTTTTGTGTCACAATGGGCTCCTGTTCTTTAAATGTTACACTGATGTGTCATAATAGGATCTTGTTCTTTAAATGGAACACTGATATGTCACAAAGGGCTCTAGCTTTTATATCGAACACTGACGTGTCACAATGGGCTCTTGTGCTTTTTATGGAACACTGATGTTTCACAGTGGGCTCTTGTTCTTTAAATGAAACACTGATGTGTCACAATGGGCTCTTGTTCTTTAAATGGAACATTGATATGTCACGATGGGATCTTGATCTTTAAATGAAACACTGATGTTTTACAATGGGCTCTTGTTCTTTAAATTGAACACTGATGTGTCACAATTGGCTATGGCTTTTATATGGAACACTGATGTGTCACAATAGGCTCTTGTTCTTTAAATGGAACACTTTTCTGTCACAATGGGCTCTTGTTCTCTAAATGGAATACTGATGTGTCACAATGGGCTCTTGTTCTTTGAATGGAACACTGATGTGGCACAATGGGCTCTTGTTCTTTAAATAGGACAGTGATGTGTCACAATTAGCTCTGGCTTTTATATGGAACACTGATGTGTCACAATAGGCTCTTGTTTTTTAAGTGGAACACTTTTGTGTCACAATGGGCTCTTGTTCTTTAAATGGAATACTGATGTGTCACAATGGGCTCTTGTTCTTTAAATGTTACACTGATGTGTCATAATATGATCTTGTTCTATAAATAGAACACTGATATGTCACAATGGTCTCTAGCTTTTATATCGAACACTGACGTGTCACAATGGGCTCTTGTTCTTTTTATGGAACACTGATGTTTCACAATGGGCTCTTGTTCTTTAAATGAAACACTGATGTGTCACAATGGGCTCTTGTTCTTTAAATGGAACATTGATGTGTCACAATCGGCTCTGGCTTTTATATGGAACACTGATGTGTCACAATGTGATCTAGCTTTAATATGGAACTCTGAAGTGTCACAATGGGCTCTTGTTCTTTGAATGGACCACTGATGTGGCATAATAGGCTCTTGTTCTATGGAACACTGACGTGTCACAATGGGCACTTGTTCTTTAAATGGAATACAGATGTGTCACAAAGTGGTCTGGCTTTTACATGGAACGATGACATGTCACAATGGGCATTTTGTTCTTTAAATGGAACACTGTTGTGTCACAATGGGCTCTTGTTCTTTAAATGGAACACTGATGTGTCACAATCGGCTCTGGCTTTTATATGGAACACCGATGTGTCACAATGGGATCTTGTTCTTTAAAAGGAGCACTGATGTGTCACACTGTGCTCTAGCTTTAATATGGAACTCTGTCATGTCACAATGGGCTCTTGTTCTTTGAATGGAACACTGATGTGGCACAATGGGTTCTTGTTCTTTAAATGGAACTCTGACATGTCACAATGGGCTCTTCTTCTTTGAATGGAACACTGATGTGGCACAATGGGCTCTTGTTCTTTAAATGGAACACTGACGTGTCACAATGAGCACTTGTTCTTTAAATGGAATACAGATGTGTCACAAAGTGATCTGGCTTTTATATGGAACACTGACCTGTCACAATGGGCTCTTGTTTGTTATATGGAACACTGATGTGTCATAAAGGGCTCTTGTTCTTTAAATGAAACACTGATGTGTCACAATGGGATCTTGTTCTTTAAAAGGAGCACTGATGTGTCACAATGGGCTCTAGCTTTAATATGGAACTCTGACATGTCACAATGGGCTCTTGTTCTTTTTATGGAACATTGATGTGGCACAATGAGTTCTTGTTCTTTAAATGGAACACTGATGTGTCACAATCGGCTCTGGGTTTATATGGAACACTGATGTGTCACAATGGGATCATGTTCTTTAAATGGAACACTGATATGTCACAATGGGCTCTAGCTTTGATATGGAACACTGACGTGTCACAATGGGCTCTTGTTCTTTTTATGGAACATTGATGTGTCACAATGAGTTCTTGTTCTTTAAATGGAACACTGATGTGTCACAATCGGCTCTGGCTTTTATATGAAACACCGATGTGTCACAATGGGATCTTGTTCTTTAAAAGGAGCACTGATGTGTCACAATGTGCTCTAGCTTTAATATGGAACTCCGACGTGTCACAATGGGCTCTTGTTCTTTGAATGGAACACTGATGTGGCACAATGGGCTCTTGTTCTTTTAATGGAACACTGACGTGTCACAATGGGCACTTGTTCTTTAAATTCAATTCAGATATTTCACAAAGTGATCTGGCTTTTATATGGAACACTGACGTGTCACAATGGGCTCTTGTTCTTTAAATGGAACACTTGGCTCTGGCTTTTATATGGAACACTGATGTGTCACAATAACCTATTGTTCTTTAAATGAAACACTTTAGTGTCACAATGGGCTCTTGTTCTTTAAATGGAATACTGATGTGTCACAATGGGCTCTTGTTCTTTAAATGGAACACTGATATGTCACAATGGGCTCTAGCTTTTATATGGAACACTGACGTATCACAATGGGCTCTTGTTCTTTATGTGGAACACTGATGTGTCACAATGGGATCTTGTTCTTTAAATGGAACACTGATATGTCACAATGGGATCTTGCTCTTTAAATGAAACACTGATGTGTCACAATGGGCTCTTGTTCTTTAAATTGAACACTGATGTGTCACAATTGGCTCTGGCTTTTATATGGAACACTGATGTGTCACAATAGGCTCTTGTTCTTTAAATGGAACACTTTTCTGTCACAATGGGCTCTTGTTCTCTAAATGGAATACTGAGGTGACACAATGGGCTCTTGTTCTTTGAATGGAACACTGATGTGTCACAATGGGCTCTTGTTCTTTAAATTGAACACTGATGTGTCACAATTGGCTCTGGCTTTTATATGGAACACTGATGTGTCACAATAGGCTCTTGTTCTTTAAATGGAACACTTTTGTGTCACAATGGGCTCCTGTTCTTTAAATGTTACACTGATGTGTCATAATAGGATCTTGTTCTTTAAATGGAACACTGATATGTCACAAAGGGCTCTAGCTTTTATATCGAACACTGACGTGTCACAATGAGCTCTTGTGCTTTTTATGGAACACTGATGTTTCACAGTGGGCTCTTGTTCTTTAAATGAAACACTGATGTGTCACAATGGGCTCTTGTTCTTTAAATGGAACATTGATGTGTCACAATTGGCTCTGGCTTTTATATGGAACACTGTTGTGTCACAATGGGATCTTGTTCTTTGAATGGAACACTGATGTGGCACAATGGGCTCTTGTTCTTTAAATGGAACACTGATGTGTCACAATGGGCACTTGTTCTTTAAACGGAATACAGATGTGTCACAAAGTGATCTGGCTTTTACATGGAACGATGACATGTCACAATGGGCTCTTGTTCTTTAAATGGATCACTGTTGTGTCACAATGTTATCTTGTTCTTTAAATGGAACATTGATATGTCACGATGGGATCTTGCTCTTTAATTGAAACACTGATGTTTTACAATGGGCTCTTGTTCTTTAAATTGAACACTGATGTGTCACAATTAGCTATGGCTTTTATATGGAACACTGATGTGTCACAATAGGCTCTTATTCTTTAAATGGAACACTTTTCTGTCACAATGGGCTCTTGTTCTCTAAATGGAATACTGATGTGTCACAATGGGCTCTTGTTCTTTGAATGGAACACTGATGTGGCACAATGGGCTCTTGTTCTTTAAATAGGACAGTGATGTGTCACAATTAGCTCTGGCTTTTATATGGAACACTGATGTGTCACAATAGGCTCTTGTTTTTTAAGTGGAACACTTTTGTATCACAATGGGCTCTTGTTCTTTAAATGGAATACTGATGTGTCACAATGGGCTCTTGTTCTTTAAATGTTACACTGATGTGTCATAATATGATCTTGTTCTTTAAATAGAACACTGATATGTCACAATTAGCTCTGGCTTTTATATGGAACACTGATGTGTCACAATGGGCTCTTGTTATTTTTATGGAACACTGATGTGTCACAATGGGCTCTTGTTCTTTAAATGGAACATTGATGTGTCACAATCGGCTCTGGCTTTTATATGGAACACTGTTGTGTCACAATGGGATCTTGTTCTTTAAAAGGAGCACTGATGTGTCGCAATGTGATCTAGCTTT
Organism: Dendrobates tinctorius; assembly: GCF_039654945.1. Taxonomy (NCBI): domain Eukaryota; kingdom Metazoa; phylum Chordata; class Amphibia; order Anura; family Dendrobatidae; genus Dendrobates; species Dendrobates tinctorius. The sequence continues at coordinate 23,893,434 of NW_027361733.1, read as the reverse complement.
AATATGGAACTCTGACGTGTCACAATGGGCTCTTGTTCTTTGAATGGATCACTGATGTGGCACAATGGGCTCTTGTTCTTTAAATGGAACACTGACGTGTCACAATGGGCACTTGTTCTTAAAATGGAATACAGATGTGTCACAAAGTGATCTGGCTTTTACATGGAACGATGACATGTCACAATGGGCATTTTGTTCTTTAAATGGAACACTGTTGTGTCACAATGGGCTCTTGTTCTTTAAATGGAACACTGATGTTTCACAATCGGCTCTGGCTTTTATATGGAACACCGATGTGTCACAATGGGATCTTGTTCTTTAAAAGGAGCACTGATGTGTCACAATGTGCTCTAGCTTTAATATGGAACTCTGACGTGTCACAATGGGCTCTTGTTCTTTGAATGGAACACTGATGTGGCACAATGGGTTCTTGTTCTTTAAATGGAACTCTGACATGTCACAATGGGCTCTTCTTCTTTGAATGGAACACTGATGTGGCACAATGGGCTCTTGTTCTTTAAAAGGAGCACTGATGTGTCACAATGTGCTCTAGCTTTAATATGGAACTCTGACGTGTCACAATGGGCTCTTGATCTTTGAATGGAGCACTGATGTGGCACAATGGGTTCTTGTTCTTTAAATGGAACTCTGACATGTCATAATGGGCTCTTGTTCTTTGAATGGAACACTGATGTGGCACAATGGGCTCTTGTTCTTTAAATGGAATACAGATGTGTCACAAAGTGATCTGGCTTTTATATGTAACACTGACGTGTTACAATGGGCTCTTGTTCTTAATATGGAACACTGATGTGTCATAAAGGGCTCTTGTTCTTTAAATGAAACACTGATGTGTCACAATGGGATCTTGTTCTTTAAAAGGAGCACTGATGTGTCACAATGGGCTCTAGCTTTAATATGGAACTCTGACGTGTCACAATGGGCTCTTGTTCTTTGAATGGAACACTGATGTGTCACAATCGGCTCTGGGTTTATATGGAACACTGATGTGTCACAATGGGATCATGTTCTTTAAATGGAACACTGATATGTCACAATGGGCTCTAGCTTTGATATGGAACACTGACGTGTCACAATGGGCTCTTGTTCTTTTTATGGAACATTGAAGTGTCACAATGGGTTCTTGTTCTTTAAATGGAACACTGATGTGTCACAATCGGCTCTGGCTTTTATATGGAACACCGATGTGTCACAATGGGATCTTGTTCTTTAAAAGGAGCACTGATGTGTCACAATGTGCTCTAGCTTTAATATGGAACTCTGACGTGTCACAATGGGCTCTTGTTCTTTGAATGGAACACTGATGTGGCACAATGGGCTCTTGTTCTTTTAATGGAACACTGACGTGTCACAATGGGCTCTTGTTCTTTAAATGGAACACTTGGCTCTGGCTTTTATATGGAACACTGATATGTCACAATAACCTCTTGTTCTTTAAATGAAACACTTTTGTGTCACAATGGGCTCTTGTTCTTCAAATGGAATACTGATGTGTCACAATGGGCTCTTGTTCTTTAAATGGAACACTGATATGTCACAATGGGCTCCAGCTTTTATATGGAACACTGACGTGTCACAATGGGCTCTTGTTCTTTATATGGAACACTGATGTGTCACAATGGGATCTTGTTCTTTAAATGGAACACTGATATGTCACAATGGGATCTTGCTCTTTAAATGAAACACTGATGTGTCACAATGGGCTCTTGCTCTTTAAATTGAACACTGATGTGTCACAATTGGCTCTGGCTTTTATATGGAACACTGATGTGTCACAATAGGCTCTGGTTCTTTAAATGGAACACTTTTCTGTCACAATGGGCTCTTGTTCTTTAAATGGAACACTGATGTGGCACAATGGGCTCTTGTTCTTTTAATGGAACACTGACGTGTCACAATGGACACTTGTTCTTTAAATTCAATTCAGATATTTCACAAAGTGATCTGGCTTTTATATGGAACACTGACGTGTCACAATGGCTCTTGTTCTTTAAATGGAACACTTGGCTCTGGCTTTTATATGGAACACTGATATGTCACAATAACCTTTTGTTCTTTAAATGAAACACTTTTGTGTCACAATGGGCTCTTGTTCTTCAAATGGAATACTGATGTGTCACAATGGGCTCTTGTTTTTTAAATGGAACACTGATATGTCACAATGGGGTCCAGCTTTTATATGGAACACTGACGTGTCACAATGGGCTCTTGTTCTTTATATGGAACACTGATGTGTCACAATGGTCTCTTGTTCTTTAAATTGAACACTGATGTGTTACAATTGGCTCTGGCTTTTATATGGAACACTGATGTGTCACAATAGGCTCTGGTTCTTTAAATGGAACACTTTTCTGTCACAATGGGCTCTTGTTCTCTAAATGAAATACTGATGTGACACAATGGGCTCTTGTTCTTTGAATGGAACACTGATGTGGCACAATGCGCTCTTGTTCTTTAAATAGGACAGTGCTGTGTCACAATTAGCTCGGGCTTTTATATGGAACACTGATGTGTCACAATAGGCTCTTGTTTTTTAAATGGAACACTTTTGTGTCACAATGGGCTCCTGTTCTTTAAATGTTACACTGATGTGTCATAATAGGATCTTGTTCTTTAAATGGAACGCTGATATGTCACAAAGGGCTCTAGCTTTTATATCGAACACTGACGTGTCACAATGGGCTCTTGTGCTTTCTATGGAACACTGATGTTTCACAGTGAGCTCTTATTCTTTAAATGAAACACTGATGTGTCACAATGGGCTCTTGTTCTTTAAATGGAACATTGATGTGTCACAATCGGCTCTGGCTTTTATATGGAACACTGTTGTGTCACAATGGGATCTTGTTCTTTGAATGGAACACTGATGTGGCACAATGGGCTCTTGTTCTTTAAATGGAATACAGATGTGTCACAAAGTGATCTGGCTTTTATATGTAACACTGACGTGTTACAATGGGCTCTTGTTCTTAATATGGAACACTGATGTGTCATAAAGGGCTCTTGTTCTTTAAATGAAACACTGATGTGTCACAATGGGATCTTGTTCTTTAAAAGGAGCACTGATGTGTCACAATGGGCTCTAGCTTTAATATGGAACTCTGACGTGTCACAATGGGCTCTTGTTCTTTGAATGGAACACTGATGTGTCACAATCGGCTCTGGGTTTATATGGAACACTGATGTGTCACAATGGGATCATGTTCTTTAAATGGAACACTGATATGTCACAATGGGCTCTAGCTTTGATATGGAACACTGACGTGTCACAATGGGCTCTTGTTCTTTTTATGGAACATTGAAGTGTCACAATGGGTTCTTGTTCTTTAAATGGAACACTGATGTGTCACAATCGGCTCTGGCTTTTATATGGAACACCGATGTGTCACAATGGGATCTTGTTCTTTAAAAGGAGCACTGATGTGTCACAATGTGCTCTAGCTTTAATATGGAACTCTGACGTGTCACAATGGGCTCTTGTTCTTTGAATGGAACACTGATGTGGCACAATGGGCTCTTGTTCTTTTAATGGAACACTGACGTGTCACAATGGGCTCTTGTTCTTTAAATGGAACACTTGGCTCTGGCTTTTATATGGAACACTGATATGTCACAATAACCTCTTGTTCTTTAAATGAAACACTTTTGTGTCACAATGGGCTCTTGTTCTTCAAATGGAATACTGATGTGTCACAATGGGCTCTTGTTCTTTAAATGGAACACTGATATGTCACAATGGGCTCCAGCTTTTATATGGAACACTGACGTGTCACAATGGGCTCTTGTTCTTTATATGGAACACTGATGTGTCACAATGGGATCTTGTTCTTTAAATGGAACACTGATATGTCACAATGGGATCTTGCTCTTTAAATGAAACACTGATGTGTCACAATGGGCTCTTGCTCTTTAAATTGAACACTGATGTGTCACAATTGGCTCTGGCTTTTATATGGAACACTGATGTGTCACAATAGGCTCTGGTTCTTTAAATGGAACACTTTTCTGTCACAATGGGCTCTTGTTCTTTAAATGGAACACTGATGTGGCACAATGGGCTCTTGTTCTTTTAATGGAACACTGACGTGTCACAATGGGCACTTGTTCTTTAAATTCAATTCAGATATTTCACAAAGTGATCTGGCTTTTATATGGAACACTGACGTGTCACAATGGCTCTTGTTCTTTAAATGGAACACTTGGCTCTGGCTTTTATATGGAACACTGATATGTCACAATAACCTTTTGTTCTTTAAATGAAACACTTTTGTGTCACAATGGGCTCTTGTTCTTCAAATGGAATACTGATGTGTCACAATGGGCTCTTGTTCTTTAAATGGAACACTGATATGTCACAATGGGGTCCAGCTTTTATATGGAACACTGACGTGTCACAATGGGCTCTTGTTCTTTATATGGAACACTGATGTGTCACAATGGTCTCTTGTTCTTTAAATTGAACACTGATGTGTTACAATTGGCTCTGGCTTTTATATGGAACACTGATGTGTCACAATAGGCTCTGGTTCTTTAAATGGAACACTTTTCTGTCACAATGGGCTCTTGTTCTCTAAATGAAATACTGATGTGACACAATGGGCTCTTGTTCTTTGAATGGAACACTGATGTGGCACAATGCGCTCTTGTTCTTTAAATAGGACAGTGCTGTGTCACAATTAGCTCGGGCTTTTATATGGAACACTGATGTGTCACAATAGGCTCTTGTTTTTTAAATGGAACACTTTTGTGTCACAATGGGCTCCTGTTCTTTAAATGTTACACTGATGTGTCATAATAGGATCTTGTTCTTTAAATGGAACGCTGATATGTCACAAAGGGCTCTAGCTTTTATATCGAACACTGACGTGTCACAATGGGCTCTTGTGCTTTCTATGGAACACTGATGTTTCACAGTGAGCTCTTATTCTTTAAATGAAACACTGATGTGTCACAATGGGCTCTTGTTCTTTAAATGGAACATTGATGTGTCACAATCGGCTCTGGCTTTTATATGGAACACTGTTGTGTCACAATGGGATCTTGTTCTTTGAATGGAACACTGATGTGGCACAATGGGCTCTTGTTCTTTAAATGGAATACAGATGTGTCACAAAGTGATCTGGCTTTTACATGGAACGATGACATGTCACAATGGGCTCTTGTTCTTTAAATGGATCACTGTTGTGTCACAATGGGATCTTGTTCTTTAAATGGAACATTGATATGTCACGATGGGATCTTGCTCTTTAAATGAAACACTGATGTTTTACAATGGGCTCTTGTTATTTAAATTGAACACTGATGTGTCACAATTGGCTATGGCTTTTATATGGAACACTGATGTGTCACAATAGGCTCTTGTTCTTTAAATGGAACACTTTTCTGTCACAATGGACTCTTGTTCTCTAAATGGAATACTGATGTGTCACAATGGGCTCTTGTTCTTTGAATGGAACACTGATGTGGCACAATGGGCTCTTGTTCTTTAAATAGGACAGTGATGTGTCACAATTAGCTCTGGCTTTTATATGGAACACTGATGTGTCACAATAGGCTCTTGTTTTTTAAGTGGAACACTTTTGTGTCACAATGGGCTCTTGTTCTTTAAATGGAATACTGATGTGTCACAATGGGCTCTTGTTCTTTAAATGTTACACTGATGTGTCATAATATGATCTTGTTCTTTAAATAGAACACTGATATGTCACAATGGGCTCTAGCTTTTATATCGAACTCTGACGTGTCACAATGGGCTCTTGTTCTTTTTATGGAACACTGATGTTTCACAATGGGCTCTTGTTCTTTAAATGAAACACTGATGTGTCACAATGGGCTCTTGTTCTTTAAATGGAACATTGATGTGTCACAATCGGCTCTGGCTTTTATATGGAACACTGTTGTGTCACAATGGGATCTTGTTCTTTAAAAGGAGCACTGATGTGTCACAATGTGATCTAGCTTTAATATGGAACTCTGACGTGTCACAATGGGCTCTTGTTCTTTGAATGGAACACTGATGTGGCACAATGGGCTCTTGTTCTTTAAATGGAACACTGACGTGTCACAATGGGCACTTGTTCTTTAAAAGGAATAAAGATATGTCACAAAGTGATCTGGCTTTTACATGGAACGATGACATGTCACAATGGGCATTTTGTTCTTTAAATGGAACACTGTTGTGTCACAATGGGCTCTTGTTCTTTAAATGGAACACTGATGTGTCACAATCGGCTCTGGCTTTTATATGGAACACCGATGTGTCACAATCGGATCTTGTTCTTTAAAAGGAGCACTGATGTGTCACATTGTGCTCTAGCTTTAATATGGAACTCTGTCATGTCACAATGGGCTCTTGTTCTTTGAATGGAACACTGATGTGGCACAATGGGTTCTTGTTCTTTAAATGGAACTCTGACATGTCACAATGGGCTCTTCTTCTTTGAATGGAACACTGATGTGGCACAATGGGCTCTTGTTCTTTAAAAGGAGCACTGATGTGTCACAATGTGCTCTAGCTTTAATATGGAACTCTGATGTGTCACAATGGGCTCTTGATCTTTGAATGGAGCACTGATGTGGCACAATGGGTTCTTGTTCTTTAAATGGAACTCTGACATGTCATAATGGGCTCTTGTTCTTTGAATGGAACACTGATGTGGCACAATGGGCTCTTGTTCTTTAAATGGAACACTGACGTGTCACAATGAGCACTTGTTCTTTAAATGGAATACAGATGTGTCACAAAGTGATCTGGCTTTTATATGTAACACTGACGTGTTACAATGGGCTCTTGTTCTTAATATGGAACACTGATGTGTCATAAAGGGCTCTTGTTCTTTAAATGAAACACTGATGTGTCACAATGGGATCTTGTTCTTTAAAAGGAGCACTGATGTGTCACAATGGGCTCTAGCTTTAATATGGAACTCTGACGTGTCACAATGGGCTCTTGTTCTTTAAATGGAACACTGATGTGTCACAATCGGCTCTGGGTTTATATGGAACACTGATGTGTCACAATGGGATCATGTTCTTTAAATGGAACACTGATATGTCACAATGGGCTCTAGCTTTGATATGGAACACTGACGTGTCACAATGGGCTCTTGTTCTTTTTATGGAACATTGAAGTGTCACAATGGGTTCTTGTTCTTTAAATGGAACACTGATGTGTCACAATCGGCTCTGGCTTTTATATGGAACACCGATGTGTCACAATGGGATCTTGTTCTTTAAAAGGAGCACTGATGTGTCACAATGTGCTCAAGCTTTAATATGGAACTCTGATGTGTCACAATGGGCTCTTGTTCTTTGAATGGAACACCGATGTGGCACAATGGGCTCTTGTTCTTTTAATGGAACACTGACGTGTCACAATGGGCTCTTGTTCTTTAAATGGAACACTTGGCTCTGGCTTTTATATGGAACACTGATATGTCACAATAACCTCTTGTTCTTTAAATGAAACACTTTTGTGTCACAATGGGCTCTTGTTCTTCAAATGGAATACTGATGTGTCACAATGGGCTCTTGTTCTTTAAATGGAACACTGATATGTCACAATGGGCTCCAGCTTTTATATGGAACACTGACGTGTCACAATGGGCTCTTGTTCTTTATATGGAACACTGATGTGTCACAATGGGATCTTGTTCTTTAAATGGAACACTGATATGTCACAATGGGATCTTGCTCTTTAAATGAAACACTGATGTGTCACAATGGGCTCTTGTTCTTTATATGGAACACTGATGTGTCACAAAGGACTCTTGTTCTTTAAATGACACACTGATGTGTCACAATGGGCTCTTGTTCTGTAAATGGAACACTGATGTGTCTCAATGGGCTCTTCTTAAATAGAACATTGACATGTCATAATGGGCTCTTGTTCTTTAAATGGAACACTGATGTGTCACAAATGGCTCTGGCTTTGAGATGGAACACTGCTTTGTCACAATAGGCTCTTGTTCTTTAAATGGAGCACTTTTGTGTCACAATGGGCTCTTGTTCTTTAAATGGAATACTGGTGTGTCACAATGGGTTCTTGTTCTTTAAATGGAACAATGATGTGTCACAATGGGATCTTGTTCTTTAAATGGAACACTGATATGTCACAATGGGCTGTAGCTTTTATATGGAACACTGACGTGTTTCAATGGGCTCTTGTCCTATTAGAACACTGATGTGTTCTAGCTTTAATATGGAACTCTGACGTGTCACCATGGGCTCTTGTTCTTTGAATGGAACACTGATGTGGCACAATGGGCTCTTGTTCTTTAAATGGAACACAGAATTGCCACAATGGGCATTTTTTCTTTAATTGGAATACAGATGTGCCACAAAGTGATCTGGCTTTTACATGGAACACTGACGTGTCACCATGGGCTCTTGTTCATTAAATGGAACACTGATGTGTCACAATGGGATCTTGTTCTTTAAAAGATTGCACTGATGTGTCACAATGGGCTCTTGTTCTTTAAATGGAATATAGATATGTCACAAAGTGATCTTGCTTTTATATGGAACACTGATGTGTCACAATGGGCTCTTGTTCTTTAAATGGAACACTGATGTGGCACAATTGGCTCTTGTTCTTTAAATGGAACACTGACGTGTCACAATGGGCACTTGTTCTTTAAATGGAATACAGATATGTCACAAAGTGATCTGGCTTTTATATGGAACACTGATGTGTCACAATGGGCTCTTGTTCTTTAAATGGAACACTGATATGTCACAATGGGCTCTTGTTCTTTAAATGGAACACTGTTGTGTCACAATTGGCTCTGGCACTTATATGGAACACCGATGTGTCACATTGGGATCTTGTTCTTTAAAAGGAGCACTGATGTGTCACAATGTGCTCTAGCTTTAATATGGAACTCTGACGTGTCACAATGGGCTCTTGTTCTTTGAATGGAACACTGATGTGGCACAATGGGCTCTTGTTCTTTAAATGGGACACTGCTGTGTTACAATTGGCTCTGGCTTTTATATGGAACACTGATGTGTCACAATAGGCTCTTGTTCTTTAAATGTAACACTTTTGTGGCACAATGGGCTCTGGCTTTTATATGGAACACTGATGTGTCACAATAGGCTCTTGTTCTTTAAATGGAATACTGATTTGTCATAATAGGCTCTTGTTCTTTAAATGGAATACAGATGTGTCGCAAAGTGATCTGGTTTTTATATGGAACACTGACGTGTCACAATGGGATCTTGTTCGTTAAATAGACCTCTGATGTGTCACAATAGGCTTTTGTTCTTTAAGTGGAACACTTTTGTGTCACAATGGGCTCTTGTACTTTAAATGGAATACTGATGTGTCACAATGGGCTCTTGTTCTTTTAATGGAACACTGATTTGTCACAATGGGATCTTGTTCTTTAAATGGAACACTGATATGTCACAATGGGCTCTAGCTTTTATATGGAACACTGACGTGTCACAATGGGCTCTTGTTCTTTATATGGAACACTGATGTGCCACAAAGGGCTCTTATTCTTTAAATGAAACACTGATGTGTCACAATGGGCTCTTGTTCTTTAAATGGAACACTGATGTGTCACAATGGGATATTGTTCTTTAAAAGGAGCACTGATGTGTCACAATGTGCTCTAGCTTTAATATGGAACTCTGACGTGTCACAATGGGCTCTTGATCTTTAAATAGAACACTGTCGTGTCACAATGGGCACTTGTTCTTTAAATTCAATACAGATGTGTCACAAAGTGATCTGGCTTTTATATGGAACACTGAAGTGTCACAATGGGCTCTTGTTCTCTAAATGGAACACTTGGCTCTGGCTTTTATATGGAACACTGATGTGTCACAATAGCCTCTTGTTCTTTAAATGGAACACTTTTGTGTCACAATGGGCTCTTATTCTTTAAATGGAATACTGATGTGTCACAATGGGATCTTGTTCTTTAAATGGAACACTGATATGTCACAATGGGCTCTAGCTTTTATATGGAACACTGACGTGTCACAATGGGCTCTTGTTCTTTACATGGAACACTGATGTTCCACAAAGGGCTCTTGTTCTTTAAATGAAACACTGATTTGTCACAATGGGATCTTGTTCTTTAAAAGGAGCACTGATGTGTCACAATGTGCTCTAGCTTTAATATGGAACTCTGACGTGTCACAGTGGGCTCTTGTTCTTTGATTGGAACACTGATGTGGCACAATGAGCTCTTGTTCTTTAAATGGAACTCTGACATGTCACAATGGGCTCTTGTTCTTTGAATGGAACACTGATGTGGCACAATCGGCTCTTGTTCTTTAAATGGAAAACTGACGTGTCACAATGGGCACTTGTTCTTTAAATGGAATACAGATGTGTCACAAAGTCATCTGGCTTTTATATGGAACACCGACGTGTCACAATGGTCTCTTGTTCTTTAAATGGGACACTGCTGTGTTACAATTGGCTCTGGCTTTTATATGGAACACTGATGTGTCACAATAGGCTCTTGTTCTTTAAATTGAACACTTTTGTGGCACAATGGGCTCTTGTTCTTTAAATGAAACACTGATGTCTCACAATAGGATCTTGTTCTTTAAATGGAACACTGATATGTCACAATTTGCTCTAGCCTTTATATGGAAAACTGACGTGTCACAATGGGCTCTTCTTCTTTTTATGGAACACTGATATGTCACAATGGGCTCTTGTTCTTTAAATGAAACACTGATGTGTCACAATGCGCTCTTGTTCTTTAAATGGAACACTGACGTGTCACAGTCGGCTCTGGCTTTTATATGAAACACTGATGTGTCACAATGGGATCTTGTTCTTTAAAAGGAGCACTGATCTGTCACAATGTGCTCTAGATTTAATATGGATCTCTGACGTGTCACAGTGGGCTCTTGTTCTTTGAATGGAACACTGATGTGGCACAATGGGCTCTTGTTCTTTAAATGGAACACTGACGTATCACAATGGGCACTTGTTCTTTAAATGGAATACAGATGTGTCACAAAGTGATCTGGTTTTTATATGGAACACTGACGTATCACAATGGGATCTTGTTCGTTAAATGGAACACTGATGTGTCACAATAGGCTCTTGTTCTTTAAGTGGAAAACTTTTGTGTTACAATGGGCTCTTGTTCTTTATATGGAATACTGATGTGTCACAATGGGCTCTTGTTCTTTTAATGGAACACTGATTTGTCACAATGGAATCTTGTTCTTTAAATGGAACACTGATATGTCACAATGGGCTCTAGCTTTTATATGGAACACTGACGTGTCACAATGGGCTCTTGTTCTTTATATGGAACTCTGATGTGCCACAAAGGGCTCTTGTTCTTTAAATGAAGCACTGATGTGTCACAATCGGCTCTGGCTTTTATATGGTACACCGATGTGTCACAATGGGATATTGTTCTTTAAAAGGAGCACTGATGTGTCACAATGTGCTCTAGCTTTAATATGGAACTCTGACGTGTCACAATGGGCTCTTGTTCTTTGAATGGAACTCTGATGTGGCACAATGGGCTCTTGTTCTTTAAATGGAACAATGATGTGTCACAACGGGCTCTTGGTCTTTGTATGGAACAGTGATGTGTCACAATGGGCTCTTGTTCTTTAATTAGAATCTGTGTCACAATGGGCCCTGGCTTTTATATGGAACACTGACATCTCACAATGTGATCTTGTTCTTTAAATGGAACACTGATGTGTCACAATGGGCTCTTGTTCTTTAAATGGAACATGGATATGTCACAATGGAGTCTTTTTCTTCAAATGAAACACTGATGTGTCACAATGGGCTCTTCTTAAATGGAACACTGACATATCACAATGTGCTCTTGTTCTTTAAATGGAACAATGATGTGTCACAAATGGCTCTGACTTTAATATGGAACACTGCTGTGTCACAATAGGTGCTTGTTTTTTTAAATGGAACACTGCTGTGTCACAATGGGCTCTTGTTCTTTAAATGGAACACTGATGTGTCACAATGGGCTCTGGGTTTAAATGGAACACTGGCGTGTAACAATGGGCTTTTGTTATTTAAATGGAAAATTGATGTGTCACAATGGGCCATGGTTCTTTAAATGGAACACTGATGTGTAACAATGGGCTCTTTTTATTTAAATATAACACTGATGTGTCACAATGGGCTTTTGTTCCTTAATGGAACAGTGATGTGTCTCAATGGCCTCTGGCTGTTATATAGAACAATGATGTGTCACAATGGGCTCTTGTTCTTTAAATGGAACACTGCTATGTCATAATATGCTGTGGCTTTTAAAGGGAACACTGATGTGTCACAATGAGCTCTTGTTCTTTAAATGGAATACTGATGTGTCACAATGGGCTCTTGTTCTTTAAATGGAACACTGATGTGTCACAATGGGATCTTGTTCTTTAAATGGAACACTGATATGTCACAATGGGCTCTTGTTCTTTATATGGAACACTGATGTGTCACAAAGGACTCTTGTTCTTTAAATGACACACTCATTTGTCACAATGGGCTCTTGTTCTGTAAATGGAACACTGATGTGTCCCAATCGGCTCTGGCTTTTATATGGAACACTGATGTGTTACAATGGGCTCTTGTTCTTTAAATGGAACACTTTTGTGTCACAATGGGCTCTTGTTCTTTAAATGGAATACTGATGTGTCACAATGGGCTCTTGTTCTTTAAATGGAACACTGACGTGTCTCAATGTGCTCTTGTTCTTTAAATGGAACAGTGACGTGTCACAATGGGCTCTTGTTCTTTAATTGGAACCTGTGTGACAATGGGCTCTGGCTTTTATATGGAACACTGACATCTCACATGGAGAACTGATGTGTCACAATGGGCTCTTGCTTTAATATGAAACACTGATGTGTCATAATGGGATCTTGTTCTTTAGATGGAACAATGATGTGTCACAATGGGCTCTTGTTCTTAAAATGTAACACAGATGTGTCATAATGGGCTCTGGCTTTTACACAAATCACTGACATGTCACAATGGGCTCTTGTTCTTTACATGGAACACTGATGTGTCACAATGGGCTCTGGCTTTAATATGAAACACTGATGTGTCACAATGGGATCTTGTTCTTTAAATGGAACACTGATGTGTCACAATGGGCTCTTGTTCTTTACATGGAACACTGATATGTCACAATGGGCTCTGGCTTTAATATGTAACACTGATGTGTCACAATGGGATCTTATTCTTTAAATGGAACACTGATGTGTCACAATGGGCCCTTGTTCTTTAAATGGAACTTGGATATGTCACAATGGAGCCTTTTTATTCAAATGAAACACTGATGTGTCACAATGGGCTCTTCTTAAATGGAACACTGACATGTCACAATGGGCTCTTGTACTTTAAATGGAACACTGATGTGTCACTAATGGCTCTGGCTTTAATATGGAACACTGCTGCGTCAAAATAGGCTGCTGTTTTTTAAATGTAACACTGATGTGTCACAATGGGCTCTTGTTCTTTAAATGGAACACTGATGTGTCACAATGGGCTCTGGGTTTATATGGAACACTGGCGTGTAACAATGGGCTTTTGTTATTTAAATGGAACACTGTGTCACAATGGGCACTTTTTCTTAAAATGAAACACTGATGTGTCACAATGTGCTGTGGCTTTTATGTGGAACACTGATGTGTCACAATGGGCTCTTGTTCTTTTAATGGAACACTGATGTGTTACAATAGGCTCTTGTGCTTTAAATGGAACACTTTTGTGTCACAATGGGTTCTTGATCTTTAAATGGAATACTGGTGTGTCACAATGGGTTCTTGTTCTTTAAATGGAACAATGATGTGTCACAATGGGATCTTGTTCTTTAAATGGAACACTGATATGTCACAATGGGCTCTAGCTTTTATATGGAACACTAACGTGTCACAATGGGCTCTTGTTCTCTAAGTGGAACGCTGATGTGGCACAATGGGCTCTTGCTCTTTAAATGGAATACTGATGTGTCACAATGGGCTCTCGTTCTTTCAATGGAACACTGATATGTCACAATGGGCTGTAGCTTTTATATGGAACACTGATGTGTCACAATGGGCTCTTGTCCTATTGGAACACTGATGTGTTCTAGCTTTAATATGGAACTCTAACGTGTCACCATGGGCTCTTGTTCTTTGAATGGAACACTGATGTGGCACAATGGGCTCTTGTTCTTTAAATGGAACACAGACTTGCCACAATGGGCATTTTTTCTTTAAATGGAATACAGATGTGCCACAAAGTGATCTGGCTTTTATATGGAACACTGATGTGTCCAAATGGGCTCTTGTTCTTTAAATGGAACACTGATGTGTCACAATGGGCTCTGGGTTTATATGGAACACTGGCGTGTAACAATGGGCTTTTGTTTTTTAAATGGAACACTGATGTGTAACAATATGCTCTTTTTCTTTAAATGGAACACTGATGTGTAGCAATGGGCTCTTGTTCTTTAAATGAAACACTGTTGTGTCACAATGGGCTCTTGTTCCTTAATGAAACACTGATGTGTCTCAATGGCCTCTGGCTGTTATATAGAACACTGATGTTTCACAATGGGCTTTTGTTCTTTAAATGGAACACTGCTGTGTCACAATGGGCTCTTGTTCTTCAAATGGAAAAATTATGTGTCACAATGGGCACTTGGAACACTGATGTGTCACAGTAGGCTCTTGTTCTTTAAATGGAACACTTTTGTTTCACAATGACCTCTTGTTATTTAAATGGAACACTGATGTGTCACAATGGGATGTTGTTCTTTAAAAGGAGCACTGATGTTTCACAATGTGCTCTAGCTTTAATATGGAACTCTGACGTGTCACAATGGGATCTTGTTCTTTAAATGGAGAACTGATGCGTCACAATGGGCTCCGGCTTTAATATGAAACACTGATGTGTCACAATGGGATTTTGATCTTTAAATGGAACAATGATGTGTCACAACGGGCTCATGGTCTTTGTTTAACAGTGATGTGTCACAATGGGCTCTTGTTCTTTAATTAGAACCTGTGTTACAATGGGCTCTGGCTTTTATATGGAACCCTGACATCTCACAATGGGCTCTTGTGTTTTAAATGTAGAACTGATGTGTCACAACGGAGTCTTTTTGTTCAAATGAACCACTGATGTGTCACAATGGGCTATTGTTAAATAGACCACTGACATGTCATAATGGGCTCTGGTTCTTTAAATGGAACAATGATGTGTCACAATGGGCACTTGGAACACTGATGTGTCACAAAAGGCTCTTGTTCTTTAAATGGAAGACTTTTGTGTCACAATGGGCTCTTGTTCTTTAAATGGAATACTGATGTGTCACAATGAGCACTTGTTCTTTAAATGGAACACTGATGTGTCACAATGGGATCTTTTTCTTTAATTGGAACACTGATATGTCACAATGGGCTCTAGCTTTTATGTGGACCACTGACGTGTCACAATGGGCTCTTGTTTTTTAAATGAAACACTGATGTGTCACAATGTGCTCTAGCTTTAATATGGAACTCTGACGTGTCACAATGGGCTCTTGTTCTTTGATTGGAACACTGATATGGCACAATGGGCTCTTGTTCTTTAAATGGAACACTGACGTGTCACAATGGGCACTTGTTCTTTAAATGGAATACAGATGTGTCACAAAGTGATCTGGCTTTTATATGGAACACTGACGTGTCACAATGGGCTCTTATTCTTTTTATGAAACACTGTTGTGTCTCAATGGACTCTTCTTCTTTAAATGAAACACTGATGTGTCACAATAGGCTCTTGTTCTTTAAATGGAATAATGATGTGTCTCAATGGGCTCTTTTTCTTTAAATGGAACACTGATATGTCACAATGGGCTCTTGTTCTTTAAATGTAACACTGCCGTGTCACAATGGGCACTTGTTCATTAAATGGAATACAGATTTGTCACAAAGTGATCTGGCTTTTACATGGAACACTGACATGTCACAATGGGCTCTTGTTCTTTAAATGAAACACTGTTGTGTCACAATTGGCTCTGGCTTTTATATGGAACACTGATGTGTCACAATAGGCTCTTGTTCTTTAAATGGAAGACTTTTGTGTCACAATAGGCTCTTGTTCTTTAAATGCAATACTAATGTGTCACAATGGGATCTTGTTCTTTCAATGGAACACTGATGTGTCACAATGGGATCTTGTTCTTTAAATGGAACACTGATATGTCACAATGGGCTCTAGCTTTTATATTGAACACTGCCATGTCACAATGGGCTCTTGTTCTTTATATGAAACACTGATGTGTCACAATGGGCTCTTGTTCTTTATTTGAAACACTTATGTGTCACAATCGGCTCTGGCTTTTATATAGCACACTGATGTTTCACAATGGGATCTTGTTCTTTAAAAGGAGCACTGATGTGTCACAATGTGCTCTAGCTTTAATATGGAACTCTGACGTGTCACAATGGGCTCTTGTTCTTTGAATGTAACACTGATGTGGCGCAATGTGCTCTTGTTCTTTAAATGGAACACTGACTTGTCACAATGGGCTCTTGTTCTTTAAATGGAACAATGATGTGTCACAACGGGCTCTTGGTATTTGTATAGAACAGTGATGTGTCACAATGGGCTCTTTTTCTTTAATTAGAACCTGTGTCACAATGGGCTCTGGCTTTTATATGGAACAGTGACATCTCACAATGGGCTCTTGTTCTCTAATATGGAACACTGCTGTGTCGCAATAGGCTTTTGTTCTTTAAATGGAACACTGATGTGTCACAATGGGCTCTTGTTCTTTAAACGGAACACTGATGTGTCACAAAGTGGTCTGAATTTTATTTGAAACACTGACGTGTCACAATGTGCTATTCTTCTTTAATTGGAACCTGTGTCACAATGGGCTCTGGCTTTTATATGGAACACTGACATCTCACAATGGGCTCTTGCTCTTTAAATGGAACTCTGTTGTGTCACAATGGGCTCTTGTTCTTTAAGTGGAACACGGATGTGTCACAATGGGCTCTTCTTAAATGGAACACTGACATGTCACAATGGGATCTTGTTCTTTAAATGGAACACTGATGTGTCACAAATGGCTCTGGTTTAATATGAAACACTGCTGTGTCACAATAGGCTCTTGCTTTTTAAATGAAACACTGATGTGTCACAATGGGCTCTTGTTCTTTAAATGGAACACTGATGTGTCATAATGGGCTCTTGTTCTTTAAATGGAACACTGATGTGTCACAATGGGCTCTGGGTTTATATGTAACACTGGCGTGTAACAATGGGCTTTTGTTATTTAAATGGAACATTGATGTATCACAATGGGCCCTTGTTCTTTAAATGGAACACTGATGTGTAACAGTGGGCTATTTTTATTTAAATGGAACATTGATGTATCACAATGGGCTCTTGTTCTTTAAATGAAACACTGATGTGTCACAATGGGCTCTTGTTCCTTAATGGAACACTGATGTGTCTCAGTGTCCTCTGGCTGTTATATAGAACACTGATATGTCACAATGGGCTCTTGTTCTTTAATTGGAATACTGCTATGTCATAATGTGCTGTGGCTTTTATGTGGAACACTGACGTGTCCAATGGACTCTTGTTCTTTAAATGGAACACTGATGTGTTATGAATGAGTCACCGTAGGAGGCAAAAACAGAAATACTAGCTAAGTCCAGAAAACCAGAGTAGTTGGCAGCTATCGGATTGCAGACCCCTGAACCTAACAACAACAACTAGCAGTAGCCGTGGGGGGTTCCTATGGTGCCCTAGACCCCTCGATCACAGCCGGAGAACTACATAGCCTAAAGACAGAAATGGAAATCTAAACTGACCCAGAGCAGACCCCAAAACAATAGGCAGCCCCCAACATATAATGATGGTGAAGCAAGATGAAAAAACACTCACACAGATAGAAAGATAGGCTGAGCAAATGATGGGGCCCAAGCTAACTAAATAGGACAGGATAGAAAAGCTGCTGTCTGCAATCCGCCAAAACCCTCTCAAAAACAAGAGCCAACAGACTGATAGGGAAAAAAGCTCTGTAGACGCTAGGCTTCAAAAAGACTATATCAGTACTCAGGTATTTTCTGAAGACAGAGCAAAAAGGAATTCAGCTCACCCAGCAGGGAAAGGCAGAAATCCAGAAAAACAAGGCAAAACAAAACCAAAACACAAATGCAAAAAGCAGAGCAGAAAACTTAGCTTTTGAGGAGCAGGAATCAGACTGGTCTCCAAGAATCCCTCAGAGAAATCATCAGCAAGGCAGAAGGGCGTCGGCTGCCTTTTATCCAGTCAGCAATGCCAGTCACCCAGTCATCATCATTCTGCTCAGGTGCTTTGTAATCAGCCTCACTACCTTCCTTCACCAGAAGAGGGAGTTCATCAGACCTCAATGGTGAAGGGGAAAATGAACTCACAACACTGATGTGTCACAAAGGACTCTTGTTCTTTAAATGAAACACTGATGTGTCACAATGGGCTCTTGTTCTTTAAATGGAACACTGATGTGTCACAATCGGCTCTGGCTTTTATATGGAACACTGATGTGTCACAATGGGATCTTGTTCTTTAAAAGGAGCACTGATGTGTCACAATGTGCTTCAGCTTAATATGGAACGCTGACGTGTCACAATGGGCTCTTGTACTTTCAATGGTACACTGATGTGGCACAATGGGCTCTTGTTCTTTAAATGGAACTCTGACGTGTCACAATGGGTTCTTGTTCTTTAAATGGAACAATGATGTGTCACAACGGGCTCTTGTTCTTTGTATGGAACACTGATGTGTCACAATGGGCTTTGGCTTTAATATGAAACACTGATGTGTCACAATGGGATCTTGTTCTTTAAATGGAACACTGATGTGTCACAATTGGCTCTGGCTTTAATATGGAACACTGCTGTGTCGCAATAGGCTCTTGTTCTTTAAATGGAACACTGATGTGTCACAATGGGCTCTTGTTCTTTAAACGGAACACTGATGTGTCACAGTGTTCTGGATTTTATATGTAACACTGACGTGTCACAATGAGCTATTGTTCTTTAATTGGAACCTGTGTCACAATGGGCTCTGGCCTTTATATGGAACACTGACATCTCACAATGGGTTCTTGTTCTTTAAATGGAACACTGATGTGTCACAAAGGGCTCTTTTTCGTTAAATGGAACACTGACATGTCACAATGGTCTCTTGCTCTTTAAATGGAACACTGATGTGTTTCAATGGGCTCTGGCTTTTACATGGAACACTGATGTGTCACAATGGGCTCTTTCTCTTTAAATGGAACACTGATGTGTCACCATGGGCTCTGACTTTTATATGGAACACTTGCAAAACAGAAGCTGCGGAGACACCATCACGTGTTTCTCAACGCAAGCAATGACCAGCCAGGTCTTTGTCCGGGAAGGAACAACCACGGGAAGGGCAGTCTCCAATGAAGGAAACCACCTATGCCAAAACATGGTATCCATCCACATACAGCTGTTTCGGGGTATTGCCCCTCATCAGTGTGGAGTAGGAAACTGGCTGGTAGGAGCAATGCCTAGTAAAAAGACTATGAAGAGGAGGATGAATGAACTCATGGAGATCAACATCCGACACTGCGGAGACACCATCACGTGTTTCTCAACGCAGTGATTCTAGAGCACTGCCCCCATCCCTTATGGGAAATATGCAAAACATGCAAAACAGAAGCTGCGGAGACACCATCACGTGTTTCTCAACGCAAGCAATGACCAGCCAGGTCTTTGTCCGGGAAGGAACAACCACGGGAAGGGCAGTCTCCAATGAAGGAAACCACCTATGCCAAAACATGGTATCCATCCACATACAGCTGTTTCGGGGTATTGCCCCTCATCAGTGTGGAGTAGGAAACTGGCTGGTAGGAGCAATGCCTAGTAAAAAGACTATGAAGAGGAGGATGAATGAACTCATGCAGATCAACATCCGACACTGCGGAGACACCATCACGTGTTTCTCAACGCAGTGATTCTAGAGCACTGCCCCCATCCCTTATGGGAAATATGCAAAACATGCAAAACAGAAGCCGCGGAGACACCATCACGTGTTTCTCAACGCAAGCAATGACCAGCCAGGTCTTTGTCCGGGAAGGAACAACCACGGGAAGGGCAGTCTCCAATGAAGGAAACCACCTATGCCAAAACATGGTATCCATCCACATACAGCTGTTTCGGGGTATTGCCCCTCGTCAGTGTGGAGTAGGAAACTGGCTGGTAGGAGCAATGCCTAGTAAAAAGACTATGAAGAGGAGGATGAATGAACTCATGGAGATCAACATCCGACACTGCGGAGACACCATCACGTGTTTCTCAACGTTTTGGCATAGGTGGTTTCCTTCATTGGAGACTGCCCTTCCCGTGGTTGTTCCTTCCCGGACAAAGACCTGGCTGGTCATTGCTTGCGTTGAGAAACACGTGATGGTGTCTCCGCAGCTTCTGTTTTGCATGTTTTGCATATTTCCCATAAGGGATGGGGGCAGTGCTCTAGAATCACTGCGTTGAGAAACACGTGATGGTGTCTCCGCAGTGTCGGATGTTGATCTCCATGAGTTCATTCATCCTCCTCTTCATAGTCTTTTTACTAGGCATTGCTCCTACCAGCCAGTTTCCTACTCCACACTGATGAGGGGCAATACCCCGAAACAGCTGTATGTGGATGGGTACCATGTTTTGGCATAGGTGGTTTCCTTCATTGGAGACTGCCCTTCCCGTGGTTGTTCCTTCCCGGACAAAGACCTGGCTGGTCATTGCTTGCGTTGAGAAACACGTGATGGTGTCTCCGCAGCTTCTGTTTTGCATGTTTTGCATATTTCCCATAAGGGATGGGGGCAGTGCTCTAGAATCACTGCGTTGAGAAACACGTGATGGTGTCTCCGCAGTGTCGGATGTTGATCTCCATGAGTTCATTCATCCTCCTCTTCATAGTCTTTTTACTAGGCATTGCTCCTACCAGCCAGTTTCCTACTCCACACTGATGAGGGGCAATACCCAGAAACAGCTGTATGTGGAAGGATACCATGTTTTGGCATAGGTGGTTTCCTTCATTGGAGACTGCCCTTCCCGTGGTTGTTCCTTCCCGGACAAAGACCTGGCTGGTCATTGCTTGCGTTGAGAAACACGTGATGGTGTCTCCGCAGCTTCTGTTTTGCATGTTTTGCATATTTCCCATAAGGGATGGGGGCAGTGCTCTAGAATCACTGCGTTGAGAAACACGTGATGGTGTCTCCGCAGTGTCGGATGTTGATCTGCATGAGTTCATTCATCCTCCTCTTCATAGTCTTTTTACTAGGCATTGCTCCTACCAGCCAGTTTCCTACTCCACACTGATGAGGGGCAATACCCCGAAACAGCTGTATGTGGATGGATACCATGTTTTGGCATAGGTGGTTTCCTTCATTGGAGACTGCCCTTCCCGTGGTTGTTCCTTCCCGGACAAAGACCTGGCTGGTCATTGCTTGCTTTGAGAAACACGTGATGGTGTCTCCGCAGCTTCTGTTTTGCATGTTTTGCATATTTCCCATAAGGGATGGGGGCAGTGCTCTAGAATCACTGCGTTGAGAAACACGTGATGGTGTCTCCGCAGTGTCGGATGTTGATCTCCATGAGTTCATTCATCCTCCTCTTCATTTTTATATGGAACACTGACATCTCACAATGGGCTCTTGTTCTTTAAATGGATCATTGACATGTCACAATGGGCTCTTGTTCTTTACATGGAACATTGATGTGTCACAATGGGCTCACTTTAACATGAAACACTGATGTGTCACAATGGGATCTTTTTCTTTAAATGGAACACTGATGTGTCACAATGGGCTCTTGTTCTTTAAGTGGAACACTGAAGTGTCACAATGGGCTATTGTTCTTTAAATGGAATACTGATGTGTCCTAATGGGCTCTTGTTCTTTAAGTGGAACACTGATGTGTGACAATGGTCTTTTGTTCTTTAAATGGAACACTGATGTGTCACAATGGGCTCTTGTTCTTTATATGGAACACTGATGTGTCACAATGGGCTTTTGGGCTTTAAGTGAAACAATAATGTGTCACAATGGGCTCTTGTTTTTTAAATGAAACACTGATGTGTCACAATGGGCTCTTGTTCTTTAAATGGAACACTGATGTGTCTCAATGGACTCTGGCTGTTATATGGAACTCTGAGTCACAATAGGCTCTTGTCCTTTAAATGGAACACTTATGTGTCACAATGAGCTCTTGTTCTTTAAATGGAATACTGATGTGTCACAATGGGGTCATGTTCTTTAAATGGAACACTGATGTGTCACAATGGGATCTTATTCTTTAAATGGAAACCTGATATGTCACAATGGGCTCTAGCTTTTATATGGAACACTGACATGTCACAATGGGCTCTTGTTCTTTAAATGAAACACTGATGTGTCACAAAGGCTCTTGTTCTTTAAATGAAACACTGATGTGTCACAATGGGCTCTTGTTCTTTAAATGGAACACTGATGTGTCACAATCGGCTCTGGCTTTTATGTGGAACACTGATGTGTCACAATGTGCTCCAGCTTTAATATGGAACTCTGACGTGTCACAATGGGCTCTTGTTCTTTGAATGGAACACTGATAAGGCACAATGGGCTCTTGTTCTTTAAATGGAACACTGACGTGTCACAAAGGGCACCTGTTCTTTAAATGGAATACAGATGTGTCACAAAGTGATCTGGCTTTTATATGGAACACTGACGTGTCACAATGGGCTCTTGTTCTATAAGTGGGACACTGCTGTGTCACAATTGGCTCTGGCTTTTATATGGAACACTGATGTGTCACAATAGGCTCTTGTTCTTTAAATGGAACAGTTTTGTGTCACAATGGGCTCTTGTTCTTTAAATGGAACACTGATGTGTCACAATAGAATCTTGCTCTTTAAATGGAACACTGATATGTCACAATGGGCTCTAGCTTTTATATGGAACACTGACGTGTCACAATGGGCTCTTGTTCTTTAAATGGAACAGTTTTGTGTCACAATGGGCTCTTGTTCTTTAAATGGAACACTGATGTGTCACAATAGAATCTTGTTCTTTAAATGGAACACTGATATGTCACAATGGGCTCTAGCTTTTATATGGAACACTGACGTGTCACAATGGGCTCTTGTTCTTTTTATGGAACAATGATGTGTCACAATGGGCTCTTGTTCTGTAAATGGAACACTGATGTGTCACAATCGGCTCTGGCTTTTATATGGAACACTGATGTGTCACAATTGGATCTTGTTCTTTAAAAGGAGCACTGATGTGTCACAATGTACTCTAGCTTTAATATGGAACTCTGACGTGTCACAATGGGCTCTTGTTCTTTGAATGGAACACTGATGTGGCACAATGGGCTCTTGTTCTTTAAATGGAACACTGACATGTCACAATGGGCTCTTGTTCTTTAAATGGAACAATGATGTGTCAAAATGGGCTCTTGTTCTTTGTATGGAACAGTGATGTGTCACAATGGGCTCTTGTTCTTTAATTGGAACCTGTATGACAATGAGCTCTGGCTTTTATATGGAACACTGACATCTCACAATGGGCTCTTGTTCTTTAAATGGATCACTGATGTGTCACAAAGGGCTCGCTTTCGTTAAATGGAACACTGACGTGTCACAATGGTCTCTTGCTCTTTAAATGGAACATTGATGTGTCACAATGGGCTCTGACTTTTATATGGAACACTGACATCTCACAATGGGCTCTTGTTCTTTCAACGGATCATTGACATGTCACAATGGGCTCTTGTTCTTTACATGGAACACTGATGTGCCACAATGGGCTCACTTTAATATGAAACACTGATGTGTCACAATGGGATCTTTTTCTTTAAATGGAACACTGATGTGTCGCAATGGGCTCTTGTTCTTTAAGTGGAACACTGATGTGTCACAATGGGCTCTTGTTTTTTAAATGAAACACTGATATGTTACAATGGGCTCTTGTTCTTTAAATGGAACACTGATGTGTCTCAATGGGCTCTGGCTGTTATATGGATCGCTGATGTGTCACAATAGGCTCTTGTCCTTTAAATGGAACACTTATGTGTCACAATGGGCTCTTGTTCTTTAAATGGAATACTGATGTGTCACAATGGGATCTTGTTCTTTAATTGGAACCCTGATATGTCACAATGGGCTCTAGCTTTTATATGGAACACTGACGAGTCACAATGGGATCTTGTTCTTTAAAAGGAGTACTGATGTTTCACAATGTGCTCTAGCTTTAATATGGAACTCTGACGTGTCACAATGGGCTCTTGTTCTTTGAATGGAACACTGATGAGGCACAATGGGCTCTTGTTCTTTAAATGAAACACTGATGTGTCACAATGGGATCTTGCTCTTTAAATGAAACACTGATGTGTCACAATGGGCTCTTGTTCTTTAAATGGAACACTGATGTATCACAATTGGCTCTGGCTTTTATATGGAACACTGATGTGTTCCAATAGACTCTTGTTCTTTAAATGGAACACTTTTGTGTCACAATGGGCTCTTGTTCTCTAAATGGAACACTGCTGTGTCATAATGTGCTCTGGCTTTTATGTGGAACACTGATGTGTCACAATGGGCTCTTGTTCTTTAAATGGAACACTGATGTGTCACAATTGGCTCTGGCTTTTATATGGAACACTGATGTGTCACAATAGGCTCTTGTTTTTTAAATGGAACACTTTTGTGTCACAATGGGCTCTTGTTCTCTAAATGGAACACTGCTGTGTCATAATGTGCTCTGGCTTTTATGTGGAACACTGATGTGTCACAATGGGCTCTTGTTCTTTAAATGGTACACTGATGTGTCACAATTGGCTCTGGCTTTTATATCCAACACTGATGTGTCACAATAGGCTCTTGTTCTTTAAATGGAACACTTTTGTGTCACAATGGGCTTTTATTCTTTAAATGGAACACTGATATGTCACAATGGGCTCTTGTTCTTTAAATGAAACACTGATGTGTCACAATGGGCTCTTGTTCCTTAAATGGAACACTGATGTGTCACTATCGGCTCTGGCTTTTATATGGAACACTGTTGTGTGTTTAAAAGGAACACTGATGTGTCACAATTAGTGTTGAGCTTTCCGATACCGCAAGTATCGGGTATCGGCCGATATTAGCTGTATCGGAATTCCGATACTGACTTCCAATACTTTTTTCATATCGGATACCGGAATCGGAAGTTCCCATAATGCTATCAGCCGGCTCGCTTTGATTCAGCCAGTGGGAATACTCAGAAGTGTGGGCACATCCTGTTATGCATGTAGGCATGTTAACTATTGGCATGACTGTGACTGGCTGCTGAAATGATGTCATGATGCACTATAAAAGCCACCGCCGCCATTTCTGGTCACTCTGCTGTGAATTCAGTTAGGGACAGGCTGCTGTTGAAGACTGTGAGGGACAGTTAGAAATAGCGATTCTCAAAACAATATTGTGCTTTACCCAGGCTACATAAACCACCACTGTAGCTTTCTTTTCCCTAGCAGCAGTGTTCACAGCTGTCTGCAAGGGCTGTGTGAGTGCAGCTCATGCTGTGGAGTGGGTCCTTCAGCCACGTCTGGTTGTAGGCCGCCCAGCGTGCCTCACTGCTGCCTCATACATATTTTTCTTTTTGAGCTGCTTATTTTTAAAAAATTCTATCTAGTGTGCTTCCATCCGTATCCATATACGTTGGTTGCAAACACTAGTAGTAGACAGCGGAGCCTTTCTGCAGACTTTCAGTGCTAGTGCCCACTTAGCTGCAGAGCCACCGGTGGACACTGATGCCAGTCTCAGACTCCGCCACTACCTACATCTAAGCCTGGGTGCTTATTAGGCTAGGCTGCACAACACATGTGTACCAAGGGTAGGGGTTTCTTAATGAGTCATTCACCAGAGACATTCACACATGCATACAACACTCACTCCTCATAATCTGGTAAGGCAGTCTATACTAGCGCATGGCCGAGCGGCCATGCAAACCTTTTATAGCAGCGTCCTTATGGGACCTTCCTGATGGTCCAATTCGAGCTGGAGAAGGACCTCTGCATGTGACTTCCGATCTCCAATGAGAGATAGTCCCACGGGCATGCTCAGTGGACCGATAGGAGGACTTAGTCCCTTGAGTAGCTCGCTGCTGACCAGCATGCGTTGCTATAGCTGGACCAGAGGAGGCAGCAGCAACCAAACCCACAGAGCTGGTCTGAGCAGAGCGCCGGGATCGACGAGTCTGTTGAGCAGCCTCCTCTGCAGCCGGAGAGGAATGGGAGACTGCCAAATGCAAGGCTCGGGATTCCTGCTGTGCAGCGACAGGAACCCGATGCCTAACATTACCCACCCTCCTAGGGCCCCCTCCCCTCTGAGCCTCGCTACGCTCAAATGCCGCAATGAGAAGCGAAGCGCGGATGTTCTCAACTGGCTCCCAGGTCTGAGCTTCTGGACCATGACCCTTCCAGCCCACCAAATAAAACTTTTTTCTACGTACCACCCTGCATCCCACTTTGGCATTAACCTCAAACTCGTCTGAGGGCAGGTCTGATGTCCCGGCAGATGACTCGGAGAACCGGGACATATGGACCGGCTTAAGGAGGGACACGTGCAAGGAGTCAGGGATAGCCAAGTGTGGTGGAAGGGCCAGCCGATAGACCACAGAGCTGATCTGCTCGAGGACCTTAAAGGGACCAATGCAGCGAGGAGCGAGCTTAGTGGACTCGACTCGCAGCCTGATGTTACGGGCGGAGAGCCACACTAAGTCGCCAGGGGAGAAGGTTGGAGCAGGACGCCGATGTGCGTCCACGGAGACCTTCATTCTCTCCTTAGAGGCCCGAATAGCATCCTGGGTGCGGTCCCAAATATCTCATGCCTCCACCGCTCAGTCTGCCACCCGAGAGTCAGTGGATGACACGGGCATGGGCACAGGGAAACGAGGATGTTGGCCGTAGTTAAGGAGGAATGGGGTCTGGCCGGTGGAATCGGCCACAGTGTTGTTCAAGGCGATCTGTCATGTGGTATACAGTCTATCTAGAGTCTAACGCATGGGTATAATAAGACACATGAGACATAAGCTTCTTAAGCATTTCTTGTATTACTTCATACAAGTAGTGCAGTACAGGATAGTTGCAGAGTTAGGCAAACAACCAACGATATTCAGAGTCTATTACTTTCCCGTCAGAAGTAGCTGGCAAGCAGAAGGGTTCTGTGTCCACAAATGGTTCCAAGCAGAGGAGATCCAGGCTTCACAGACCAAGTCACAAACTGGGAATAGAGCTGATTCAGGAGCACAGGTGAATCAGCTGGAGCTGATTAAAAGGACAATTGGCAGGAAACAGGGCAGGGACATCATAGCTGAGTACTCCATGTTATTTGAGGGCAAAGTCACTGCACATGCCAGGAAACAAGATGGCCAACGACAAGCTGAGGACTCCATATTGGTTGAGGGCAAAAGTCAATGCACAGTCCAGGAAACAAGATGGCCGACACACTAAATGCGAAGATAACGGATCTAGCATAAAAGTCCGAGAACATTACATTACTCCCCCCTTAAGGACAGCCTCCGGATGTCCCCAGTCCAGGCTTTCCCGGGTACCTCTGATGGAACTGGCGGAGTAAACGAGGCGCATGGAGATTGGAGGCTGGTTCCCACGAGTTGTCCTCAGAAGAATAGCCTTGCCACTGTACCAGGTATTGCACCCCGTTTCTACGCAACCTGGAGTCCAGGATCCTTTCCACGACAAACTCCTCCTGGCCATCGATGAGGACCGGAGCAGGAGGGGAAGAAGAACGACCAGGGAAAGAATTGGGAGTTGCAGCCTTCAGTAGAGAAACATGAAACACAGGGTGAATCCTCATAGATCTCGGCAGTTGAAGGCGACAGGCAACGTTACTGACAAGCTTAGTAATCTTATAAGGCCCGATGTACTTATGACCCAATTTGGATGATGGTACTCTCATCTTAAGGTTCTTAGTTAACAGCCAAACCAAATCTCCTACCTTGAAGGTTGGTGCAGGTTTACGAAACCTATCTGCCGATTTTTTATACCTGTCCTGAGCGGATTCCAGATTCCTCTTAAGTAGATCAAGGTTCTGTTGTAGAGATGTGATTCTGTCGGCTACAGCTGGGAGAGGTGTGTCTATGGGAAATCGAGGAAGGATGTTAGGATGATAACCCAAATTGGCATAAAAGGGTGACAGCTTAGTGGAAGCGCTCTGCGAATTGTTGTAAGAGAATTCAGCCAGTGGGAGCAAATCCACCCAGTCATCTTGTAGGTGGCAGATAAAACAGCGGAGATACTGTTCTAGGGTCTGGTTAGTCCGCTCAGTCTGTCCATTTGTCTGCGGATGAAAGGCAGAAGATAGATTAACTTTGATGTTTAACGCAGCACAGAAGTGCTGCCAAAACTTTGAAGTGAATTGCACCCCTCGATCAGATACAACCTCATCCGGTACGCCATGCAGACGAAACACATTTTGGATGATCAAGTCCGATGTGTGTTTCGCAGTGGGTAAACCCACACACGGAATAAAATGGGCTGCCTTTGTTAACCGATCCACCACCACTAGAACTGTGTTCTTCCCTTGAGAGGTTGGCAGCTCCACAATGAAGTCCATTGATATGGATCCCCATGGACGGGTGGGAATGGGTAGGGGTTGTAAAAGACCTGTAGGCAACGAACGTGGAGTCTTGCATCTAGCACAGACTTCACAAGAAGTGACATAATCCAGAACGTCTCTTCTGTACGTGGGCCACCAAAAGAAGCGAGACAGGAATTCTTGAGTCTTCAGAACTCCTCTATGCCCCGCCATTTTAGAATCGTGGACGAGTTGCAGTATTTTCCCTCTGGCCGCTTCAGGAATATACAGGCGTTGCCCCTGAATCCACACACCATTCTTATATACAAGACTTACTTCACAAGATGGTTGTGCCAACCAGGGATCCGTATGGTATGCTTCCTTGATATCGTTAAGCAAGTCTTGATTATGGATCACCCCCAGGAACCTGGAATCAGAGATAACAGTCTTATGAAACGTGAGTGGGATAGTTTCATCTGAGTAGAGTCTAGACAACGCATCGGCCTTTCCATTACGCGATCCTGGTCTATAAGAGATAACAAAACTGAATTGGTTTAAGAAAAGACTCCAACGAGCCTGGCGAGGAGTCAAACACTTAGCCGATCTGATAAACTCGAGATTGCGGTGGTCAGTCAAGACGATTATCTGCTGTGCAGCTCCCTGAAGGTGGTGTCTCCATTCTTTGAAGGCTGCGATGATGGCCAACAATTCTCTATTACCCACGTCATAGTTTCGTTCTGCAGGAGACAACCGCCGAGAAAAGAAAGCACAGGGATGTAAGACTTCTTTCTCGCCTGTCCTCTGGGAGAGGATAGCTCCAATGGCACTGTCTGAGGCATCCACCTCTATTATGAAGGCACGTTCAGGGTTAGGATGCACCAGAATAGGTGCCGTGGTGAATTTCTGTTTCAGGCGGGAAAATGCTTCTTGAGCCTGGGGGGTCCAGGTAAAAGCAGAGTTCTTGCGGGTAAGCCGTGTGATGGGAGACACTACCTCAGAAAAGTTCCTGATAAAACGCCTATAAAAATTAGCAAACCCTATAACGCGCTGGACCTCCTTTACATTCTTGGGGACCGGCCAGTCTTTAATGGCTTGGATCTTACTCTCATCCATACTAATTCCTCGTGACGTCATTACATACCCCAGAAATTGGATCTCCGTCCGATGGAATTCGCACTTTTCTAGTTTGATATACAGATGGTTTTGTCGAAGGCGTTCTAAGACCATCTTCACATGTCTGTGATGTTCCTCTGTGGAGTTAGAAAAAATCAAGATATCATCCAAATAAATTACAATGAATGTATCCAGGAGATCTCTAAAAATGTCATTCACCAAATGTTGGAAAGTTGCTGGGGCATTACATAAACCGAATGGCATTACCAGGTATTCAAAGTGTCCGTAGCGTGACCTGAAAGCAGTCTTCCATTCATCCCCAGGTCTAATGCGGACCAAGTTATAGGCCCCACGGAGATCCAACTTAGTAAAGAGCTTTGCATGCCGTACTCTCTCCAATAATTCCGGAATCAAAGGTAGTGGGTAACGGTTTCTGATCGTGATCTTATTGAGCTCCCGATAATCTATGCAGGGCCTAAGAGATCCGTCTTTCTTCTTCACAAAGAAGATTGGTGCACCAGCGGGAGATGAAGAATGGCGTATGAAGCCCTTGGCTAGCTGTTCATCTATATAGTCCTTTAGCGCCTTTAGCTCTGGCCCTGCCAAAGGGTAAATCTTGCCAAACGGTATCCCTGCACCTGGTAATAGGTCTATTGGACAGTCATATGGACGGTGAGGGGGTAGTAGGTCTGCGTTTTTTTTGTCGCACACATCAGCATACTCACGGTATATTGCTGGTAGTTCTGAGACTGATGGTGGTCCCTTAGGGATGGAGCAGACTGAAGCTTCTGGACTTATCTGTGTCTTCGGAAAGTGCAGTTCTTTAGTCTCCCAATTAATCGTAGGATTCTGAGCCTGCAGCCAAGGCAGTCCTAGAATAATAGGGAAATGAGGAGAAGAGATGAGCATAAAGGACAGACTCTCTTGATGGTCATTACCCATGAGGACCTTCAGGGGTTCCGTCTCCTGGTCCACTGGTCCCGAGTTTAACAGTGAGCCATCCACGGTCTCCATCTGTACAGGAGTAGCCTTCTTTACTGAATGTACGTTATGTCTCTGGGCAAAGGAGATGTCCATAAAATTGCCGCTTGCCCCTGAATCAATCATAGCGGAGGTAGAAACCCAAACGGAGTGAACCCTGAGTTTGAGGGGAATGAAGCAATGAGAATTGTTGTTCTTGCAGCTCAGCTGGGAAACCGCTGAGAGGACCGGAAAAACTGCTGCAGTAACACCTGCATCGGGCTCAGAAATAACGGAGTTCAAGTCCGAGTAATCAATGTCTGTATCTTCTACTCCCTCTGGGGTCTGTAGTGCGGACCTGACAGAACCCCTCTCACAGCACTCGCAGTGTATGATGGCTGCAGTTGTCTTACGAGAACGACTGGGGCAGTTGATGATTAAATGTCCTGACTTACCGCAATAGAAACACAGATTTTCCTTTAGTCGCTGTTCCTTACGTGCATCACTGACCCGTCTCTGTAAAGAGTCCACCTGCATAGGCTCGGGTTTTGGTTCCCGTATAATCCTGCTCAAGGACTCCTTGGCTGGAGAGGGAGAGAATAAATGATTAGAGTGCCTTAGCTCCGACCACCTCTCCTGTCTGCGTTCAGTAAGCCGAGCATCGATCCGAATACAGTAGTTGATAAAATCTCCTAATGCTGTAGGTGGGTCGACACGAGCAAGTTCGTCCTTAATTACAGAGGATAATCCTCTCCGAAAAACCGATCTTTTAGCGGAGCTATCCCAAGTGGTGTCGAGGGCCCATCTCCGGAAATCCAGAGCATATTCTGCTACTGAGCGCTTACCTTGGCTTAAAGTCAACATAGCTGATTCCGCTGTAGCACCGCGGTTCGGATCATCGAATGCCTTCCCCATAGCTGAAATGAAAGCATCAAGGTTATTTAGACAGTCGTCGTCAGTCTCAATTAGAGGGTTTGCCCATGCGAGAGCTTTGTTGGAGAGCAGCATAATTATTGTTAATACTTTAGATCGCTCAGTAAGGAACTGAAGCGCATGAGCCGCAAAGAACAGTTTGCATTGATTAATGAATCCTCTGAATCTTTCCCGTTCACCGCCAAAGCGGAATGGTGGTAGCTTGGGGATTCCCATTGCCGGGGTGGAAGTTTGGGTTTGGACTTGTCGCTCCAGAACCTCAATCCGGGTTCATAAGTCCTGAGTGGTTTGTCCGAACACCTGTAGATTATGATCACTCCGATCCCGCAGACTTGCAAAGCTGTCCTTTATTGCCTGTAGATCGGCAAGGATTGAATTGGTTACTTCGCACAGATGTTTAACAGAGTCCTCCATATTCCCCGAAGATGTATGGCAGAGAGGCTGGAAAGAAAGAAAAGGAGCACAATAGTGTTTACCTGTGGTAACACTCCTGACTTAAAAGAAGGGAATGTGCTCACCTGGAAAGGTTGTGAGAAGCCACAACCACTATCACATATATCGATATCTTGGATCCACAGCCTGCAGCGGCTCCCCAACGGCAAAAATAAAAAAAAAAAAAAAAAAATCTCTATACAGGTTGCAGCGGTGTCTCAGACCCAGCAGACTCTATCATGGCTCCTGAATCTGTCATGTGGTATACAGTCTATCTAGAGTCTAACGCATGGGTATAATAAGACACATGAGACATAAGCTTCTTAAGCATTTCTTGTATTACTTCATACAAGTAGTGCAGTAGCAGGATAGTTGCAGAGTTAGGCAAACAACCAACGATATTCAGAGTCTATTACTTTCCCGTCAGAAGTAGCTGGCAAGCAGAAGGGTTCTGTGTCCACAAATGGTTCCAAGCAGAGGAGATCCAGGCTTCACAGACCAAGTCACAAACTGGGAATAGAGCTGATTCAGGAGCACAGGTGAATCAGCTGGAGCTGATTAAAAGGACAATTGGCAGGAAACAGGGCAGGGACATCATAGCTGAGTACTCCATGTTATTTGAGGGCAAAGTCACTGCACATGCCAGGAAACAAGATGGCCAACGACAAGCTGAGGACTCCATATTGGTTGAGGGCAAAAGTCAATGCACAGTCCAGGAAACAAGATGGCCGACACACTAAATGCGAAGATAACGGATCTAGCATAAAAGTCCGAGAACATTACACAATCTCTGCCCATGGCAACAAGGATGCCAAGTCATCCTGCCTGTCCGAGACAAAATGTTGGAGATATGTGACCAGGGTCTGGTTGGCCCTCTCTACCAACCCGTTCGTCTCGGGATGATAGGCCGAGGAGAGATTCAGCTCAATACTGAGAAAGTGACAGAGCTCTCTCCAGAACGGAAACACAAACTGGGGACCCCGGTCACTGACAATCTTGTCTGGCATGCCGTGCAACCGGAAAACGTGTTTAATGAACAACACTGCTAGGCCCCATGCGGAAGGTAGCCGAGAGAGAGGCACCAAGTGCACCATTTTAGAAAAATGGTCGGTATTCTGCCTTCAGGCACGCTGACACGATGTGAAATCCAGCATACAGTATAAACCACAGCTCTGTCTTCCAAAATAAGCAGACTGTTCTCTGTAGTCTAACTTGTTTATTTGTGAAGAGTATAGAACATGCACGGTAAAACGACAAGGAATACAAATAACATGCATAAGTATTGGGCAGATGATCATAGCTAACACAATCACAGAAGTGTACATTGAGATGCAAACATTACATAGGAATACATTAGTTTATGATTACATTTACTGAGAACTGGCAACTAAAGGGTTAATGACATCTCTTGGCTGCTAGACAGTAAATAACACCTCTCTGAATCACTGCATTGCAAGAAAGATTAAACTTACCAGATATGCTTTAGCCGGGTAGTGACTCAAGTAGAGAAGTTGCAGGAAAAACAAAGGTTACACAGGAGGACAAAATAACATGTGCATCCTATGAGATCCACAGAAGCAAAATGGCCCTTATTCATCCCAGAATACATTGCTTCCTTCCCACAAAGCACTGCTTTAATCCCATGTTCATTGCTTCTGTTAAAGTCACAGGCTTTATTATGCTATTGAAGACACTGCTAGAAATTCAGCCACCACTAGATGGTGCTATAATTAACCCAGCAATAATAAAACATTCTTTGCCCTATTAAGAGGGCAGAACAGTCGGTGACGACCCAAATAACTGTGCTGCCACTGGACTTGGGTAGACACACCACAAAGTCCATGCCAACCATCTCCCAGGGTGTCAGGAACACCGCACTGAACTTGCTCACTGAGCCAGTGCGCGTGTCCTGAGTAAAGCTAACAGTGCTCAAAGATACCTGTGGAGCGGGCAGCAGCCGGTAGATGCGTACTTCAGAGCCGCAGGACCTGATGCACGTGACTGCTAGGGGCGTGGCCTAAACTCCACAGAGCTAGGAGCTGCAAGATAACTCCTAGCAGGGTAATTGCGAGACAAAGTTACCAGGGGGCATAGATAGGGAGAATAGTCAAGACGTAGCCAATGAGTCACACACAGAGATAGCTGCAAAGGTACAAGAGGGGCAAGCAGAGAGTAGTCAGGTCACAGGCAATGAGTCATACACAGAGATAATAACGCAGTACAAAATTAACAGGCAAACTCACAACGGGAAACAAAACCGGGTCAGAACCATATAAACAAGCTATAGCAACCAACAGGCACACAGGGGTCAGCACACTAGGCCAAAGGCAAAAGTATAACTGGCAGGGATTGAAGCTTCCCAGGGGTTTAAGAAGCTCTCCCAGAACCAGAAAGAGGCCACAATCATTAACCCCAGGTGTGCAGGTCAAAACCTGCACCGAGCTCCAGACATTAACCCCAGGTGTGCAGCTCAAAAACCTGCACTGGGACCATGACAGTACCCCCCCTCTCAACGGGGGCCTCTGGACCCCCAGGCTTCCCCGGGTACTTGGCATGGAAAGCCCGAACCAGGCGATCTGCATGTACCGAGCGAGCAGGGACCCATGAGCGCTCCTCTGGCCAATATCCCTTCCAGTGGACCAGGTACTGCAAAGAGCGGCGCATCCGCCGAGAGTCCACAATATCTCCGACCTCATACTCCAATTGACCCTCCACCAGCTCTGGAGGAACAACAGACTCAGAGTTCTCTTTGACAGATCCTGCGGGTTTCAACAGAGATTTATGGAACACATTGGATATTTTTAAGGAGGCGGGGAGATGCAACCTATATGCCACTGTGTTGACTCTCTCCATAATCTCGTACGGACCAATGAACTTTGGTCCCAACTTAGCTGATGGCACCTTTAAGTTGATGTTACGTGTGGAGAGCCAAACCTTCTCTCCCACCTGAAACATGTCTCCCGAGGCTCTCTTTTTGTCAGCAAAATATTTGTATCTCCCCTGGGCCCGAGAGATATTACGCCAGACTTCAGCCCAGAGGTTTTTTAACCGTTGAACGGACCGCTCTGCCCCTGGACAACCGAAATCCACCTGAGAAAACTCCCCAAAATGCCGATTAAACCCATAGTTAATCAGGAATGGGGACATGTTGGTGGACTGACTCACCCGGTTGTTAAAAGCAAATTCAGCCAACGGTAACGCATCACACCAATCCTCCTGTCTGGCGGAGGTCAGACACCTGAGAATTTGTTCCAGGGATTGATTGGTGCGTTCTGTCTGACCATTACTCTCTGGGTGATATGCAGACGAGAAGGAGAGTGAGATGCCCAATTTCATATAGAACGCCCTCCAAAATTTGGCCACACACTGCACACCTCTGTCAGACACAACATTCAGGGATACCCCATGCAATCGGACCACATGCTGCACAAACAACCTTGACAATGTTTCTGCTGAGGGTAATGCTGCCAAGGGAATGAAATGGGCCTGTTTAGAAAACCTATCCACCACCACCCAGATCACGGTATTGCCCCTGGAAGGTGGAAGGCCGGTAATAAAATCCATGGAAAGATGAGTCCATGGCCTATCAGGAACCGGTAAAGGTATGAGTTCCCCAGCCGGCTGGTTATGCGAGCTTTTGGAACGGGCACACATGCCACAAGCCGAAACTAATTCCTTGACATCGGACCTTAATGAAGGCCACCAAAAGCCCCTGGCTACTGCCTCTCTAGTGGTCGTGATACCTGGATGAGCACTCAGCCTAGACTCATGAAACTCCTGCAGAAGTCTAGGCCGCAATGAATCTGGAACAAACAGTTTATCCCCTAGCCTGGTTGCCGGAGCTAGGGCCTGAGCCCTTAGAATTTCTTGTTCCAACTCAGTTGAGACCCCCGCCACTACCACCCCTGGGGGAAGAATGGAGGACGGCGGCTCAGGGGGAGACACTGGATCAAAACTTCTGGACAGGGCATCCGCTTTAACATTTTTGGACCCTGGTCGAAAAGTAATGGAGAACTGAAATCGTGAAAAAAAAGTGACGAACGGGCTTGTCTAGGAGTAAGCTTCTTAGCAGATTCAAAGTATGTCAAATTTTTGTGATCCGTGACAACCGTGATAGGGTGAGCCGCCCCTTTCAAAAAGTGCCTCCATTCCTCAAACGCCAGCTTGACCGCAAGAAGTTCCCTATTGCCTACATCATAGTTTTTCTCAGCTGAAGAGAACTTCTTGGAGAAGAAGGCACAGAGTTTGAGATTGGTAAGGGTGGTCGGACCTTGGGACAGCACAGCCCCCACCCCCACTTCAGAAGCATCCACCTCCACAATGAATGGTTTGGACGGGTCAGGTTGTACCAACAGCGGGGCATACATGAAACATTTCTTAATCGCAGAGAAGGATTCCTTAGCGAGTACAGACCAATTTTTTACTTCAGCTCCCTTCTGGGTAAGATCCGTGAGTGGCTTAACCACTTGTGAGAAACCTTTAATGAATCTCCAGTAATAGTTCACAAATCCTAAGAAGCGCTGGAGCCCCTTGAGATCTCGAGGCTGAACCCAGTCAGCGATCGTCAGCACCTTCTTTGGATCCATACGAAACCCCTCACAGGACACAATCAACCCCAAAAAAGACAGCTCCTGTACAAAAAACGAACATTTTTCCACTTTAGCAAACAATTGGTTCTCCCTGAGTCTCTGGAGAACTGTCCTTAGATGTTGCAAGTGAGATTGACTGTCCGGGGAATACACCAAAATGTCATCCAAATAAATAATAACAAAACGGCCTATCAGATCAGAAAACACAACATTGATGAAATTTTGGAAAATAGCGGGTGCATTAGTTAACCCAAACGGCATTACCAGGTTCTCAAAGAGTCCTTCTGATGTGAGGAATGCAGTTTTCCACTCGTCTCTTTCCCAAACCCTTATCAGATTGTAGGCCCCCCGCAGATCTAACTTGGAGAACCATTGGGCCCCAGCTAACTGGTTACATAAGTTTCTCACAATAACAAGGCCTATGTAAAGCTTCCTATAATCTATACTACAATCCAAGAAAAGGGGAGGAAGTATAAATAACACTGTAGAAAGACATGCAGTTAGCTAAAAACAGCGTTTATTGAATCAGAATAAAAATACATACTCATTGTATGGATCACAGAAGTATACATAAATACGGTGTGCACAATGGAGCCACCAACAGGGGTATCATTACAGGGAAAATGTTACTGTCATATAATTTAATTCTGGTGCACTGAATGATGGTCTGAAACACAGTACTGACAATATATAATGTATAGTTACATCAATGCACCCCTCTTTTATTAGGGGGTATAAATATTAAACAAGATCCCCAATAACATCATTAGTCATATAATGAAGGATGATAATATGAGTAGGAACTGCCAAAAAGCATATGCAAATAGTGCACCACCAGCTGAATCTTCCCAAACTAGCTAGTGCATGGCATACTTGGGGAAGACTGACAATGTATAGGAATTGTGTATATATATCTAGATTACAAAAGTGCTTAAGTGCTAAAGTGCAAAATGCAATAAGAAAAATATATTATATAGCTTAGTAGCAATATGTAAGAGACAAATCGCAAAGTCAGAAATCCCCTACCGTGGGGAGAACATATCGCTATGTGGGATAGTGCAAAAGCACAGCTGAAACAGTTAAATATGCATGGCAGCTCAATGTAAATACCTGACCTGTAGGTGGCAGCCGTTCCCCGACGCGCGTTTCGCGTAAGCTTCTTCAATAGGGGGTAAGTGTGTGTAAATGTTGTCTAGAGATCTATTTATAGTCATATCTCTCATTACCTAGGCGGTCTGTAATGGCGCTTGCTTCACATCACCAGCCAGGTGACGTCAGACGGTTCGGCGTCCCACGTGATCATCCCATGATTCCTCGGCCCGACGCGTCAGGGCAAGGAGGAGGGAGGGCCACGCCAGGGACGCGTCACCATGGTGACGCACTGGCCGGGGATGATTACAAGCGCACACCGCCAGGATGTTGAAGGGAGAAAAAGAAAGGAGGAAGGCTGCATTTGAAAAACGTTGCCATAGTGGCAGTCAGTAATAATTCAGAGCGCAAGATGCGCAGCAGAAAAAATCATATATGAAGGAGAACACAAATATAAAGAACACTGTATATTGCAAGTGTGTCTAATACCAGCAAATTCTAAGTGCAAAGAAATATACATGTGAATGATGGGATAAAAATAAACTGATGATGTTAAGAAGTGAAAATATTTATATAAATTATATATAAAAAAGACACATATATTAAGTGCTAATGTGAGAAGTACAAGAAACAATAAAATATGTTGCAGCTAAATTTTGCATCTATGGTGGGAATACCCTTATAGAAACACCCCAATTATCTAATTGTGTGTGTATATAACAACATATGAAAAAACTCCGACCACTGGAAACAAGCGTGCAAAGGTGGCCTAAGAGAGTGGAACTATTAACATCCTGAAGGATTTACTTGTCCCCGTGAGAATCATAAAGTGAAAATAATTCCACAAAAATGTGGAGAATAGTTGGGCCACACTACATTGAAAAGGGACCATAAGTTTACAAAAGGTGACAGGAAAATAGGAAAAATGAAGAAATAAATAATGCAAATAAAAAATAAATAATAAATAAAAATAAAAACAAAAAATAAAATTCGCTGCAAAGACCAATATTCTCCTTCTATTTCCACTGCACATTCTTCCTTCCAGTAAAACTGAGAGGCCTTAAGGTGAAGTCTCTGGTTTCTCCAAAAAAGACTAATATGTGTTGATCCATGTTCAAGAATACAAGAGTCCTAAAAACTAAAAATATGCAAATTAAAAACACAGAAAAAATGACAAAACAACCTAAAACACAACTATAAGAAAGGGGCGAAACTCAAGATTTCATTTAACCCGTCAGGTTGAACAGAGCCTATCCTAAATATCCATTTGGCTTCTAATTGAGCCAAATTTTTCCTCCAGTTACCACCTCTTTGATTGATATAAACCTTATCTATCCCAATCACCTTAAGGAGTTTGGCATTACTGTCATGGACTTGTTTAAAATGTCTCGGTATGGGTTTCAGATCCACATCCACAGTATTTTCTTTTGCATTCTGAATGTCTCTCACATGTTCTCTAATTCTCACTTTCAAAGGTCTTGATGTCAGGCCTATGTAGATCTTCTCACAGGAACACATTGCATAGTACACTACACCTACCGAATTGCACGTTATATGTTTTTCAATTTTAAAGGATTTTTTCCCATCACTTGTCTTGAATGTAAGCGCTCTTTGCATATTTGGGCATGCTATACAATCCATGCATGGAAAAAAGCCTTTTTTCAAACCCCTAGATCCCCCAAAGATATCCACTTCTTCTCCTGCATGGTAACTATGTACCAGCATATCTTCCAAATTACGAGATCTTCGATATGTAATGGAAGGAATATCCATGATGTGCTTCTGGACAACATGATCAGCTTTCAAAATAGGCCAAAATTTATTAAGTGCTCTTTTCATGTCAGACCACTTATCACTATACGTTGAGATGAATCTTACCTTTGGTTCTTCCTGTACCTTAATTCTCGGTTGTAGGAGATTATTCCTTTTTTCCGCTGCTGCTCTGTTATACCCTCGTTTTATGCTTCTTTTTGAATATCCTCTATCCTCAAATCTTTCTGTTAGTGCATGGGCCTGCTTTTTAAAAAGATGATCATTGGAGCAAATTCTTCTGATCCGTAAAAATTGGCTCGTCGGGATGCCGTTTACTAAAGGTTGAGGATGTGACGACGATGCATGTAAAAAGGCGTTAACAGCCGTGTCTTTCCTGTACACATCAGTTTGCAGGAAATCATCAGGTCCCCTGAAAATCAGAATGTCCAAAAATTCAATCCTCTCTCTATCATATTTACATGTTAATTTGATGTTCAATGAATTATCATTAAGGATTTCAAGAAAAGACAGAAGGTCCTGTTCTGTGCCTTGCCAGATCATAAGGATGTCATCAATATATCTGGCCCAGAACAGGACCTTCTCAATGAATGCAATAGGTTTAGAAAAGAACAAATCTCTCTCCCAGAGGCCTAAAAACAGATTTGCATATGAGGGGGCGAATGCCGCCCCCATTGCAGTTCCACATTGTTGCAAATAAACTGTGTTCTTGAACAAAAAATAATTGTGTTCCAACGTAAATTGTAAAAGGGAGATGAGGAATTCAGTAAGTTCTGGATTGAGGTCCGACATATTGAGAAACTTTCTAGTTGCTTTGATGCCATCATTGTGCCTGATGGATGTGTACAATGATTCCACATCAAGTGAGACCAGCCACATATCCTTGTCCATAGGTATGCCCTCTATTTTGGATAGAACATCACCTGTATCTCTAATATAAGAGGGTAAATTCTGGGCCAAAGGTTTCAGATAAAAATCGAGATATTTACAGATTTGTTCACATAGGCTATCTTTGCCCGAGACGATTGGCCATCCTGGGGGGTTAGAAACATTCTTGTGGATTTTAGGAATAAAATACACGCATGATGTTTTTGGATACTTAGGTATCAAATTATCCTTAAGGTCTCTTGTAATTGTTCCCTCACGGAACGCCTGATCTAACATGGTCTGTAATTCATCTTGAAACGTTAAGGTCGGATTATATGTCATTTTTTTATAACAAGTTGTATCCCTAAGTTGCCTGAATGCTTCTTTTTCATATTGTTCTATGGGCCATAAAACAATATTGCCCCCTTTGACTGACGGTTTGATTATGACTCCCTCAAGATCTTGTAATTCTTTAAGGGCTTGTCTCTGAGTAGGTGTCAAATTATCACTAGAAATTCTTTTAGAGATTTTTTCAAACTCCTTTGTCACTAATCGTACAAATAGTTCTATATTAGGATAGAGACTTAAAGATGGGAATTTCTTAGGTACAGGTGGATGATATTTAGGAATGTTGGTCGTAATTACCTGTTGGTCATTGTCAAGTTCTTCCAAAGTTGCGATTGCCTCTAATTCTAGAGTATTCCAGACTTCTCCTGTTCTTGATTTATCATGGAGTTTTTTGAGGATCAGTTTTCTAGCAAAAAGGTGTAAGTCCTTTACGGCTGCAAAAAGGTCAAAAGAAGATGTAGGTGAAAACATTAAGCCTAATCCAAGAACCTCCAATTGGGGTTCTGATAAATTTTTATTTGAAAGGTTAATCACCTGAAGTCTGGAGGAGGGGTTATTCTTTCTCCTGTCTTTCCTATTGGAATTACCTCCTCTTCTCCTGTAGTTGTCGCCTCTTAGATTATACATACGGCTATTAATATTAGATTCATTATCCTCTTCCTGTGATGACATAGAGGAGATTGAGGATGATCTATTGTGATCCTGTTCCTGATTTTGAATATTGGGCCATCGGTAAACCTTGCCGTTCTTGAAGTCATTAAGATCTCTCAAAAATTTTTTACTTTTCACCCCCTGGATCTCTTTTTCCCAGACTAGAAATTGTGTATCTATATCTTTATTCAGATCTTCAAATTCAGAAGCAGTCAATACTTCTGTAAGTTTCTTTCTCGTATTATCAATATCCATATCAAATTTCTCCAAACTTTTTTTATTACCACTAATAAGGAGTTCCATAAGAGATTTGGAACACTGATTGCAAATTTCTTCCCATTTTGCTTTAAAAACACTATCCTCAACAGGGAAGGATGGCATAATTCTCACCCGGAGACCTCTAGGTATTAAACCCTTAATTAGGTATTTTTCTAAGGATGCTCTGTTCCACCATGTACGGGTACGTTTTTTTAGAAGATATTTAATAGTTTTTTAACACAATTTTCTGCCCACTTTCATTACTGCCAATGTGCACCGTATCTCCATTAAAAACTGCATCTAAATTTGATAACCAGGCCGCATCCCTGGTTTTAATGTCCATGAGGCCAACTCAAAGGACCCTGTAAACAAATACAGGAAAAATTAGTTTCTCACAATAACAAGGCCTATGTAAAGCTTCCTATAATCTATACTACAATCCAAGAAAAGGGGAGGAAGTATAAATAACACTGTAGAAAGACATGCAGTTAGCTAAAAACAGCGTTTATTGAATCAGAATAAAAATACATACTCATTGTATGGATCACAGAAGTATACATAAATACGGTGTGCACAATGGAGCCACCAACAGGGGTATCATTAGAGGGAAAATGTTACTGTCATATAATTTAATTCTGGTGCACTGAATGATGGTCTGAAACACAGTACTGACAATATATAATGTATAGTTACATCAATGCACCCCTCTTTTATTAGGGGGTATAAATATTAAACAAGATCCCCAATAACATCATTAGTCATATAATGAAGGATGATAATATGAGTAGGAACTGCCAAAAAGCATATGCAAATAGTGCACCACCAGCTGAATCTTCCCAAACTAGCTAGTGCATGGCATACTTGGGGAAGACTGACAATGTATAGGAATTGTGTATATATATCTAGATTACAAAAGTGCTTAAGTGCAAAAGTGCAAAATGCAATAAGAAAAATATATATTATATAGCTTAGTAGCAATATGTAAGAGACAAATCGCAAAGTCAGAAATCCCCTACCGTGGGGAGAACATATCGCTATGTGGGAAAGTGCAAAAGCACAGCTGAAACAGTTAAATATGCATGGCAGCTCAATGTAAATACCTGACCTGTAGGTGGCAGCCGTTCCCCGACGCGCGTTTCACGTAAGCTTCTTCAATAGGGGGTTAGTGTGTGTAAATGTTGTCTAGAGATCTATTTATAGTCATATCTCTCATTACCTAGGCGGTCTGTAATGGCGCTTGCTTCACATCACCGGCCAGGTGACGTCAGACGGTTCGGCGTCCCACGTGATCATCCCATGATTCCTCGGCCCGACACGTCAGGGCAAGGAGGAGGGAGGGCCACGCCAGGGACGCGTCACCATGGTGACGCACTGGCCGGGGATGATTACAAGCGCACACCGCCAGGATGTTGAAGGGAGAAAAAGAAAGGAGGAGGGCAGCATTTGAAAAACGTTGCCATAGTGGCAGTCAGTAATAATTCAGAGCGCAAGATGCGCAGCGGAAAAAATCATATATGAAGGAGAACACAAATATAAAGAACACTGTATATTGCAAGTGTGTCTAATACCAGCAAATTCTAAGTGCAAAGAAATATACATGTGAATGATGGGATAAAAATAAACTGATGATGTTAAGAAGTGAAAATATTTATATAAATTATATATAAAAAAGACACATATATTAAGTGCTAATGTGAGAAGTACAAGAAACAATAAAATATGTTGCAGCTAAATTTTGCATCTATGGTGGGAATACCCTTATAGAAACACCCCAATTATCTAATTGTGTGTGTATATAACAACATATGAAAAAACTCCGACCACTGGAAACAAGCGTGCAAAGGTGGCCTAAGAGAGTGGAGCTATTAACATCCTGAAGGATTTACTTGTCCCCATGAGAATCATAAAGTGAAAATAATTCCACAAAAATGTGGAGAATAGTTGGGCCACACTACATTGAAAAGGGACCATAAGTTTACAAAAGGTGACAGGAAAATAGGAAAAATGAAGAAATAAATAATGCAAATAAAAAATAAATAATAAATAAAAATAAAAACAAAAAATAAAATTCGCTGCAAAGACCAATATTCTCCTTCTATTTCCACTGCACATTCTTCCTTCCAGTAAAACTGAGAGGCCTTAAGGTGAAGTCTCTGGTTTCTCCAAAAAAGACTAATATG
The DNA here is from genome assembly GCF_039654945.1 of Dendrobates tinctorius. Lineage (NCBI taxonomy): Eukaryota > Metazoa > Chordata > Amphibia > Anura > Dendrobatidae > Dendrobates > Dendrobates tinctorius. The sequence continues at coordinate 23,849,665 of NW_027361733.1, read as the reverse complement.
TGTTGATCCATGTTCAAGAATACAAGAGTCCTAAAAACTAAAAATATGCAAATTAAAAACACAGAAAAAATGACAAAACAACCTAAAACACAACTATAAGAAAGGGGCGAAACTCAAGATTTCATTTAACCCGTCAGGTTGAACAGAGCCTATCCTAAATATCCATTTGGCTTCTAATTGAGCCAAATTTTTCCTCCAGTTACCACCTCTTTGATTGATATAAACCTTATCTATCCCAATCACCTTAAGGAGTTTGGCATTACTGTCATGGACTTGTTTAAAATGTCTCGGTATGGGTTTCAGATCCACATCCACAGTATTTTCTTTTGCATTCTGAATGTCTCTCACATGTTCTCTAATTCTCACTTTCAAAGGTCTTGATGTCAGGCCTATGTAGATCTTCTCGCAGGGACACATTGCATAGTACACTACACCTACCGAATTGCACGTTATATGTTTTTCAATTTTAAAGGATTTTTTCCCATCACTTGTCTTGAATGTAAGCGCTCTTTGCATATTTGGGCATGCTATACAATCCATGCATGGGAAAAAGCCTTTTTTCAAACCCCTAGATCCCCCAAAGATATCCACTTCTTCTCCTGCATGGTAACTATGTACCAGCATATCTTTCAAATTATGAGATCTTCGATATGTAATGGAAGGAATATCCATGATGTGCTTCTGGACAACATGATCAGCTTTCAAAATAGGCCAAAATTTATTAAGTGGTCTGACATGAAAAGAGCACTTATCACTATACGTTGAGATAAATCTTACCTTTGGTTCTTCCTGTACCTTAATTCTCGGTGGTAGGAGATTATTCCTTTTTTCCGCTGCTGCTCTGTTATACCCTCGTTTTATGCTTCTTTTTGAATATCCTCTATCCTCAAATCTTTCTGTTAGTGCATGGGCCTGCTTTTTAAAAAGATGATCATTGGAGCAAATTCTTCTGATCCGTAAAAATTGGCTCGTCGGGATGCCGTTTACTAAAGGTTGAGGATGTGACGACGATGCATGTAAAAAGGCATTAACAGCCGTGTCTTTCCTGTACACATCAGTTTGCAGGAAATCATCAGGTCCCCTGAAAATCAGAATGTCCAAAAATTCAATCCTCTCTCTATCATATTTACATGTTAATTTGATGTTCAATGAATTATCATTAAGGATTTCAAGAAAAGACAGAAGGTCCTGTTCTGTGCCTTGCCAGATCATAAGGATGTCATCAATATATCTGGCCCAGAACAGGACCTTCTCAATGAATGCAATAGGTTTAGAAAAGAACAAATCTCTCTCCCAGAGGCCTAAAAACAGATTTGCATATGAGGGGGCGAATGCCGCCCCCATTGCAGTTCCACATTGTTGCAAATAAACTGTGTTCTTGAACAAAAAATAATTGTGTTCCAACGTAAATTGTAAAAGGGAGATGAGGAATTCAGTAAGTTCTGGATTGAGGTCCGACATATTGAGAAACTTTCTAGTTGCTTTGATGCCATCATTGTGCCTGATGGATGTGTACAATGATTCCACATCAAGTGAGACCAGCCACATATCCTTGTCCATAGGTATGCCCTCTATTTTGGATAGAACATCACCTGTATCTCTAATATAAGAGGGTAAATTCTGGGCCAAAGGTTTCAGATAAAAATCGAGATATTTACAGATTTGTTCACATAGGCTATCTTTGCCCGAGACGATTGGCCGTCCTGGGGGGTTAGAAACATTCTTGTGGATTTTAGGAATAAAATACACGCATGATGTTTTTGGATACTTAGGTATCAAATTATCCTTAAGGTCTCTTGTAATTGTTCCCTCACGGAACGCCTGATCTAACATGGTCTGTAATTCATCTTGAAACGTTAAGGTCGGATTATACGTCATTTTTTTATAACAAGTTGTATCCCTAAGTTGCCTGAATGCTTCTTTTTCATATTGTTCTATGGGCCATAAAAAATATTGCCCCCTTTGTCTGACGGTTTGATTATGACTCCCTCAAGATCTTGTAATTCTTTAAGGGCTTGTCTCTGAGTAGGTGTCAAATTATCACTAGAAATTCTTTTAGAGATTTTTTCAAACTCCTTTGTCACTAATCGTACAAATAGTTCTATATTAGGATAGAGATTTAAAGATGGGAATTTCTTAGGTACAGGTGGATGATATTTAGGAATGTTGGTCGTAATTACCTGTTGGTCATTGTCAAGTTCTTCCAAAGTTGCGATTGCCTCTAATTCTAGAGTATTCCAGACTTCTCCTGTTCTTGATTTATCATGGAGTTTTTTGAGGATCAGTTTTCTAGCAAAAAGGTGTAAGTCCTTTATGGCTGCAAAAAGGTCAAAAGAAGATGTAGGTGAAAACATTAAGCCTAATCCAAGAACCTCCAATTGGGGTTCTGATAAATTTTTATTTGAAAGGTTAATCACCTGAAGTCTGGAGGAGGGGTTATTCTTTCTCCTGTCTTTCCTATTGGAATTACCTCCTCTTCTCCTGTAGTTGTCGCCTCTTAGATTATACATACGGCTATTAATATTAGATTCATTATCCTCTTCCCGTGATGACATAGAGGAGATTGAGGATGATCTATTGTGATCCTGTTCCTGATTTTGAATATTGGGCCATCGGTAAACCTTGCCGTTCTTGAAGTCATTAAGATCTCTCAAAAATTTTTTACTTTTCACCCCCTGGATCTCTTTTTCCCAGACTAGAAATTGTGTATCTATATCTTTATTCAGATCTTCAAATTCAGAAGCAGTCAATACTTCTGTAAGTTTCTTTCTCGTATTATCAATATCCATATCAAATTTCTCCAAACTTTTTTTATTACCGCTAATAAGGAGTTCCATAAGAGATTTGGAACACTGATTGCAAATTTCTTCCCATTTTGCTTTAACCCCTTCACTACCAAGGGTGGTTTGCACGTTAACTCCCGGGCCAATTTTTACAATTCTGACCACTGTACCTTTATGAGGTCATAACTCTGGAACGCTTTCATGGATCCTGGTGATTCTGACATTCTTTTCTCGTGACATATTTTACTTCATGTTAGTGGTAAAATTGCATTCAAATAACTTGCGTTTATTTGTGAAAAAAACGGAAATTTGGCGAAAATTTTGAAAATTTCGCAATTTTCCAACTTTGAATTTTTATGCCCTTAAATCACAGCGATACGGCACACAAAAAACTTAATACATAACATTTCCCACATGTTTACTTTACATCAGCACAATTTTGGAACCAAAATTTTTTTTTGTTAGGAAGTTATAAGGGTTAAAAATTGACCAGCGATTTCTCATTTTTGCAACACCATTTTATTTTTAGGGACCACTTCACATTTGAAGCCACTTTGAGGGGTCTATATGATAGAAAATACCCAAAAGTGACACCATTCTAAAAACTGCACCCCTTAAGGTGCTTAAAACCACATTCAATAAGTTTATTAACCCTTTAGGTGCGTCACAGGAATTTTTTGAATATTAAAAAAAAATGAACATTTAACTTTTTTCACAAAAAAAATACTTCAGGTTCAATTTTCTTTATTTTACCAAGGGTAACAGGAGAAATTGGACTACAAAAGTTATTGTGCAATTTGTCCTGAGTACGCTGATACCTGATATGTGGGGGGGAACCACTGTTTCGGCGCATGGCAGACCTCAGTAGGGAAGGAGCGCCGTTTGACTTTTTCAATGCAAAATTGGCTGGAATTCAGATCGGACGCCATGTCGCGTTTGGAGAGCCCCTGATGTACCTAAACAGTGCAAACCCCCCAAGTGACCCCATTTTGGAAACTAGACCCCCCAAGGAACTTATCTAGATATGTGGTGAGAACTTTGAACCCACAAGGGCTTCACAGAAGTTTATAACGTACAGCGGTACAATTAAAAAAATCATATTTTTTCCACAAAAATGATCTTTTCACCCCCACTTTTTTTTTTTCCAAGGGTAACAGGACCCTAAAAGTTATTGTGCAATTTGTCCTGAGTATGCTGATACCCCATATGTGGGTGTAAATGACTATTTGGGCGCATAGCAGAGCTTGGAAGGGAAGCAGCGCCATTTGACGTTTTTGGCTAGAATTGAGATCGGACACCATGTCGCGATTGGAAAACCCCTGATGTACCAAACCAGTGGAAACCCCCCACAAATGACACCATTTTGGAATCTAGACCCCCCAAGGAACTTATCTAGATGTGTGGTGAGAACTTTGAACCCCCAAGGGCTTCACAGAAGTTTATAACGTACAGCAGTACAATTAAAAAATCATATTTTTTCCACAAAAATGATCTTTTCACCCTCAATTCTTATTTTTCCAAAAGTAACAGGATCCTAAAAGATATTGTGCAATTTATCCTGAGTACGCTGATACCCCACATGTGGGTGTAAACCACTATTTGGGCGCATGGCAGAGCTCGGAAGGGAAGCAGCGCCATTTGACGTTTTTGGCTGGAATTGAGATCGGACACCATGTCGCGTTAGGAAAGCCCCTGATGTACCAAAACAGTAGAAACCCCCCACAAATGACACCATTTTGGAAACTAGACCCCCCAAGGAACTTATCTAGATGTGTGGTGAGCACTTTGAACCCCCCAGTGCTTCACTGAAGTTTATAAGGTCCGGGCGTGAAAATAAAAAAATCGTATTTTTTCCACAAACATGATCTTTTAGTCCCCATTTTTTTATTTTCTCAAGGGTAACAGGAGAAATTGGACCCCAAAAGTTGTTGTCCAATTTGTCCTGAGTACGCTGATACCTCATATGTGGGAGAAAACTACTGTATGGGCACACGTCGGGGCTCGGAAGGGAAGTATTGACGTTTTGGAATGCAGACTTTGATGGAATGGTCTGCGGGTGTCATGTGCGTTTGGAGAGCCCCTGATGTACCTAAACAGTGGAAACCCCCCACAAGTGACCCCATTTTGGAAACTAGACCCCCTAATGAACTTATCTAGATGTGTGGTGAGCACTTTGAACCCCCCAGTGCTTCACAGAAGTTTATAACGACCGGGCGTGAAAATAAAAAAAACATTTTTTTCCGCAAAATTATATTTTTGCCCCCAATTTTTTATTTTCCTAAGGGTAACAGGAGAAATTGGACCCCAAAAGTTGTTTTGTAATTTGTCCTGAGTAGGCTAATACCCTACATGTGGGGGTAAAACACTGTTTGGGCACATGGCAGAGCTTGGAAGGGAAGGAGCACCATTTGACTTTTTCAACGCAGAATTGGCTGGAATTGAGATCAGACGCCATGTTGCCTTTGGAGAGCACCTGATGTGCCCAAACAGTGGAAACCCCCAATTATAACTCCAACCCTAACCTCAACACACCCCTAGCCCTAACCCTAGCCCTAACCCTAGCCCTAGCCCTAGCCCTAGCCCTAACCCTAGCCCTAACCCTAGCCCTAACCCTAACCCTAGCCCTAACCCTAACCCTAACCCTACCCTAACCCTAACCCTAGCGGGAAAATGGAAATAAATACATTTTCTTTAAGTTTTATTATTTTTCCCTAACTAAGGGGGTGATAACGGGGGGTTTGATTTACGATTTATGGCGGTTTTTATGTTTGGCGGCTGTCTCACGCTAAAAGACGCGTTTTATTGTAAAAATAGTTTTTGCATCACCACATATTGTGAGCTATAATTTTTCCGTATTTTGACCCACCGAGTCATGTGAGGTCTTATTTTTTGCGGGACGAGTTGACGTTTTTATTGGTACCATTTTCGGGCACGTGACATTTTTTGATCGCTTTTTATTCCGATTTTTGGGACGCAGAATGAACAAAAACCAGCGTTTCATGAATTTCTTTTGGGGGGTGCGTTTACACCGTTCCGCGTGCGGTAAAATTGATAACACGTTTTTATTCTTCGGGTCAGTACGGTTACAGCAATACCTCATTTAGGTCTTTTTTTATGTTTTGTCGGTTTTTTGCAATGAAAACAATTTTATATAAAAATAATTATTTTTGTATCGCTTTATTCTGCGAGCTATAACTTTTTTATTTTTTTGCGGATGATGCTGTATGGCAGCTCGTTTTTTGCGGGACAAGATGATGTTTTCAGCGGTACCATGGATATTTATATGAGTCTTTTTGATCGCGCGTTATTGCACTTTTTGTTCGGTGGTATGATAATAAATCATTATTTTTTGCTTCGTTTTTTATTTTTATTTTTTAAGGGGTTCGCTAAAGGGGTTAACTAATGAGACAGTTTTATAGGGCAGGTCATTACGGACGCGGCGATACCAAATATGTGTACTTTTATTGTTTTTGGGTTTTTTTATTTTGAAAAAATGGATTTATTGGGGAATATTTTTTTTTTTTTTTTTTACTAATTTATTTAGCGATTTTTTTTAATTATTTTTAACACTTTTTTTTTTTTTTTTTTTTTTTTTTTTTTTACTTTATTACTTTGTCCCAGGTGGGACATCACTGTCCTGTGACAGATCGCTGATCTGTCACATCACAGATCACTGTGACAGATCAGCGATCTGTCACAGGCACTGCTGCAGACTTCCTCATGCCTGCGCTTTGCAGGCAGTGAGGAAGTCAGCTCCCTGCAGGCCCCCGTCGCCATTTTGGATCCGGGGGCCTGTAGGGAAAGAGCCCCCCGCAGCAGCACTGCACATTGCGCTGCCGTGGGGGGCTCAGGGAAGCACGGAGGGAGCCACCTCCCTGCCGATGCTTCCCTTTAATCCCCGGTACACCGCGATCGCGTTTGATCGCGGTGTGCAAGGGGTTAACGTGTCGGGGGCGGTCCGTGACCGCCCCGACACATTGTGCCGGGTGTCAGCTATGATAATTAGCTGACAATCGGCCGCGATTAGCGGCGCTCACCACGTGGGCGCCGCTGATCACGATGACTTAATATTCCGTCCATGGTAATTAGGTCCATGGTCACATGGACGGAATATTACGTCAATTGTAGGTAAGGGGTTAAAAACACTATCCTCAACAGGGAAGGATGGCATAATTCTCACCCGGAGACCTCTAGGTATTAAACCCTTAATTAGGTATTTTTCTAAGGATGCTCTGTTCCACCATGTACGGGTACGTTTTTTTAGAAGATATTTCTACCGTGGGTGATTTTTTCCACTGCGCATCTTGCGCTCTGAATTATTACTGACTGCCACTATGGCAACGTTTTTCAAATGCAGCCTTCCTCCTTTCTTTTTCTCCCTTCAACATCCTGGCGGTGTGCTCTTGTAATCATCCCCGGCCAGTGCGTCACCATGGTGACGCGTTCCTTGCGTGGCCCTCCCTCCTCCTTGCCCTGACGCGTCGGGCCGAGGAATCATGGGATGATCACGTGTGACGCCGAACCGTCTGACGTCACCTGGCCGGTGATGTGAAACAAGCGCCATTACAGACCGCCTAGGTAATGAGAGATATGACTATAAATAGATCTCTAGACAACATTTACATACACTTACCCCCTATTGAAGAAGCTTACGCGAAACGCGCGTCGGGGAACGGCTGCCACCTACAGGTCAGGTATTTACATTGAGCTGCCATGCATATTTAACTGTTTCAGCTGTGCTTTTGCACTTTCCCACATAGCGATATGTTCTCCCCACGGTAGGGGATTTCTGACTTTGCGATTTGTCTCTTACATATTGCTACTAAGCTATATAATATATATTTTTCTTATTGCATTTTGCACTTTAGCACTTAAGCACTTTTGTAATCTAGATATATATACACAATTCCTATACATTGTCAGTCTTCCCCAAGTATGCCATGCACTAGCTAGTTTGGGAAGATTCAGCTGGTGGTGCACTATTTGCATATGCTTTTTGGCAGTTCCTACTCATATTATCATCCTTCATTATATGACTAATGATGTTATTGGGGATCTTGTTTAATATTTATACCCCCTAATAAAAGAGGGGTGCATTGATGTAACTATACATTATATATTGTCAGTACTGTGTTTCAGACCATCATTCAGTGCACCAGAATTAAATTATATGACAGTAACATTTTCCCTGTAATGATACCCCTGTTGGTGGCTCCATTGTGCACACCGTATTTATGTATACTTCTGTGATCCATACAATGAGTATGTATTTTTATTCTGATTCAATAAACGCTGTTTTTAGCTAACTGCATGTCTTTCTACAGTGTTATTTATACTTCCTCCCCTTTTCTTGGATTGTAACTGGTTACATAATTCTGGGATGAGGGGAAGCGGGTAAGAGTTCCTAACCGTTATCTTGTTCAGTTCCGGAAAGTCGAGGCATGGCCGCAAACCACCATCTTTTTTCTTCACAAAGATGAACCCTGCTGCCACAGGTGACACAGAAGGCCTGATATGCCCTTGCGGAGACTCTCAGCTATGTACTCCTTCATGGCTTGGCGCTCAGGCCCAGACAAATTGAACAATCGAGCCTTAGGTAACTTGGCTCCGGGTACTAAATCAATGGCACAATCGTAGGGTCTATGTGGTGGCAGCGCCTCAGCCTCACTTTCGGAAAAAACGTCTTCGAAATCCTTCAGGTACTCTGGAATACCTTCCAGACCGACAGACGACACAGACACGGATTTAACAGCGTTAACAAGATGTCCCAGGTTACCACATTTATTATTGCATCCCCATTGAGTGATTTCCCCTGTAACCCAATCAATGGTAGGATTATGGCGTTGAAGCCAAGGCATCCCCAGTACCAGTCCTGCAGGCAAGTTATCTAGCACAAGACAACTTAGTTTTTCCACATGAGTGGAACCCACTTTTAGAGAAAAAAGTTTAGACCTGCAACAGATACCGTCTTGGGTAAGAGGAGACGAGTCAATTGCCACAAGTTTAACAGGATCGTGAAGCCTGACTGTCCCTATCTTATTAAGAGTCATAACCTTGGTATCAATCAGGTTCACAGCAGAACCGCAGTCAATAAAAGCAGTAGTCTGAACAGGACCATCACCAAGTTCCAGTTCCACCTGCAGCACCATTTCTGCACATGAGGAAAATTGTACCTGAAGGTCCTCGACTACTACCCAGACCTAGTCGTTTCCCACCATCTTGGAGAATGACGGACAGGAGGGGAAGTTCTTCTTCCAATGTCCAGATTTCCCACAATAGAAGCACAACTGCTTTTCCCGGCGGCGTCTTCTTTCCTTTCCCTCACAGGTGACAGCGCTCACCTCCATAGCCATAGGAAGAGTCCGGGTCTCATCTCCACTGAAGAATAATGGTGTTTCCCATTGTATAATGTCTCTAGCCCGCAGCCTGAGATCCATGCGAACTGCTTGGATCATGGCATCCTCCAGGGAGTCAGGCGGAGGATGAAGTGCCAAAGCATCCTTCAGACGTTCACACAGGCGTCTGTGGAACAGCCCCCGAAGGGCTGCATCACTCCAGGAAATCTCGGCTGCCCAACGTCTGAATTCAGTACAGAACCATTCAGCCGAGTGCTCCCCCGACAGACACTCATCACCTTGTCCTCAGCCAACCGCACTCTATCACTCTCATCATAAATAAAGCCCTAAGGCTTCGAAAAACACATCCACAGACATTCTCTCAGGGGCAGAAGAGGAAAGCGAAAATGCCCAGGCTTGTGGGGACCCCCTAAGCAGGGACATCACCACCCCCACCCTCTGTTTCTCATCCCCAGAGGAGCGGGGTCTCAAAGAGAAAAAGAGCTTACAGCCCTCCTTAAATGCCCTGAAATCATCCTTGTTACCATAAAATATATCTGGCAATTTAACCGGGGATTCGGGTGGGACTAAAATGACATCTCTATTCCCCACCTGCTGGAAGCCTGCGGAAAGCACCCCCTGAACTGAGTCCTCCACCTGCCATTGGGACTGGGCCAGAGCTTGGTGTTCCAAACTAAGCTTCTGCAGTGACTGAGTCAAGCATTTCACCTGCTCAGATAAAGCACACATTGGGTCCATGCTGCAGAAGTGAGGAGAGAAAAAAAAAATTGTAGGCCAGTTATAATGTCAGGAACACCGCACTGAACTTGCTCACTGAGCCAGTGCGCATGTCCTTAGTAAAGCGAACAGTGCTCAAAGATACCTGTGGAGCGGGCAGCAGCCAAGTAGATGCGTACTTCAGAGCTGCAGGACCTGAAGCACGTGACTGCTAGGGGCGTGGCCTAAACTCCACAGAGCTAGGAGGTGCAAGATAACTCCTAGCAGGGTAATTGCGAGACAAAGTTACCAGGGGGCATAGACAGGGAGAATAGTCAAGACGTAGCCAATGAGTCACACACAGAGATAGCTGCAAAGGTACAAGAGGGGCGAGCAGAGAGTAGTCAGGTCATAGGCAATGAGTCATACACAGAGATAATAACGCAGTACAAAATTAACAGGCAAACTCACAACGGGAAACAGAACCGGGTCAGAACCATATAAACAAGCTATAGCAACCAACAGGCACACAGGGGTCAGCACACTAGGTCAAAGGCAAAAGTATAACTGGCAGGGATTAAAGCTTCCCAGGGGTTTAAGAAGCTCTCCCAGAACCAGAGAGAGGCCACAATCATTAACCCCAGGTGTGCAGGTCAAAACCTGCACCGAGCTCCAGACATTAGCGCCAGGTGTGCAGCTCAAAAACCTGCACTGGGATCATGACACAGGGCCTGTCCGCCACCGGTAAGGGGTAAAGTAACCCAGCGGGTCGTTGCCGGGAAGACTTACTCTTGGCACAGGAGACGCACGCCTGAATATAGTCTCTAACGTCACGGGCCATATGCGGCCACCAGTACTTCCTCGCCAAAAGCTCAGCTGTCCTCTTAGTACCAAAGTGTCCACCCACCCTGGACGCGTGAGCCCAAGAGAGGACCTCCGGACGCAAACGGGCAGGGACAAAAGTCTTGCCCGAGGGGAACAGACTCAAGGGCGTCCGGAGCCACTGTCCTCAGGCTCTCAGATGGTACAATTAACCGAGGCTCCTCCTCCGCTGACACCACGGAGCGAGAGAGCGCATCGGTCCGGACATTCTTCTCACCGGAAAGGAAATGTAGGGTGAAGTGGAACCGGGAGAAGAAGAGAGACCATCGGGCTTGGCGAGAATTTAACTGCTGGGCGGTTTGGAGATAGACCAAGTTTTTATGGTCGGTGAACACCTGAAAAGGGTATCGAGCAATCTCCAGGAGATGTCTCCACTCCGAGAAGGCCAATTTAATCACTAGCAACTCCCTGTCCCCGATGGAATAGTTCCTCTCTGCCGGTGAAAAAGTTTTAGAGAAGAAGAAGCAGGGGTGCTTCCGACCCTGGGCGTCCTTCTGGAAGAGGGCCGCTCCGACACCGACGGAAGAGGCATCTACCTCCAAGATGAAAGGTTTATCTACATCGGGACGATGTAGAATGGGAGCGCTAGCAAAGTGGGACTTGATAGAGGAAAAGGCCTTGAAGACCTGTTCCGACCATAACTTGAGGTTAGCTCCCTTTCTGGTGAGGGCAACCAAGGGAGCTACCAAGGTGGAGAAGTGGGGGATGAACTGGCGATAGTAGTTTATGAACCCCAAAAAGCGCTGCACCGGTTTGAGGGAGTGGGTTTCCTGCCAGTCCATTACCGCCTGCAGCTTGGCAGGATCCATAGCCAAACCCTGGGCAGAGATGATATAGCCCAGGAAAGGCAAGGACTCCTGCTCAAACAGGCACTTCTCCAACTTGGCGTAGAGGGAATTTGCCCGTAAACGGTCGAAGACCTTGCAAACCTCTCTCCGGTGGGAGTCCATATCTGGAGAGAAGATGAGAATATCATCCAGATAGACAACCACCGAGGTAGAGAGCATATCTCGAAAGATATCATTCACAAAGTCCTGGAAGACGGCAGGAGCATTACAGAGCCCAAAAGGCATGACTAGATACTCGTAATTGCCATCCCTGGTGTTAAAGGCCGCCTTCCACTCGTCCCCCTCACGGATGCATATCAGGTTATAGGCCCTCCCGCAGATCCAGCTTGGAAAAAACCCTCGCTCCTCGTAATCTATCAAACAGTTCTGATATCAGGGGTAGAGGATACTTATTCTTAACGGTGATGGCGTTAAGACCCCTGTAATCAATGCAGGGACGTAATTCTCCATTCTTCTTTTGGACAAAGAAGAATCCCGCCCCCGCTGGTGACACTGACTTCCTAATGAATCCCCTTGCCAGATTCTCCCTGATGTATGGATACATGGCTTCGGTCTCCGGGAGAGATAGGGGATAGACACGACCCTGAGGAGGCTCAGCACCCGGCAAGAGGTCAATAGGACAGTCAAAGGGACGGTGCGGTGGAAGACTCTCCGCCGCTTTCTTGGAGACAACGTCCGCATACTAGTGACAGTGCTTGGGGAGCGAGAAAAGATCTGCGGGAACCTGTGTGGTAGTGACCTGTACGCAGTCCCTCTGGCATCTACCCTGACAGGACTTACTCCAACTGAGAATTTTTCCCGAGGACCACTCTATATGAGGAGAGTGGAAATGCAACCAGGGAGCCCCTAGGAGGACCTGATCTATGCCCTCGGGAATAACAAGGAGGGATAACGTCTCCTGATGGGATGGAGACAGGGAGAGACTCAGTGGAGCAGTCTGGTGGATAATCTGGGAGGGTATTGTTGCTCCATTCACCACTCTGATAGTGACAGGCTGAGGTAGCAAGACCAAGGGGATTGTGTGCGATTGGGCGAAAGCGGAGGACATAAAATTGCCCTCTGCTCCGGAATCCACACAAACCTGCACCTCCAGAGTGGAAGAGCCGAACTCAAGTGTCCCCTTAAAGGACAACTTGGATGAAAATGTCGCTGTGTCTAATTAATAGACCCCCTCTGATAGCCACTAGATGCGAGCGTCCTGACTGCTGTGGGCACCTGTTGGCATGGTGACCAGGCTGCCGACAGAGGGAACAGACTAGGGATGCTCGCGCGGACCGGGACTTGGAACCCGTGCGAGACACCTCCATGGGTTCTGGCAGCTCAGATACCTGATCGGGGAGTTCCAGAGGTTTAGTGAAGGTTGGTGCCAATCTAAACCTCTGACTGGACTGGGCCCGCTCCAACCCTCGCTCGGTAAAACGAAGATTAATGTGGGTGGAGAGGGTAATGAGCTCCTCCAGCTTTGCGGGAACCTCCCTAGTGGCCAGGGCGTCCTTGACATGATCAGCTAGGCCTCTCCAGAAGATGGGAATGAGGACCTTATCAGGCCACTCCAGCTCTGAGACCAGAGTCCAGAAGTGGATGGCATATTGGCTGACCAAGGATGAACCCTGTGTTAAAGCCAGGAGCTGGAGTGCAGTGTCATGTGTGACCCGAAGCCCCAAAAAGACTTGCTTCAGAGTGACCAGAAACTGAGAGGCACTCTGTAGCACGGGGTCACCGCGCTCCCACAGCGGAGTGGCCTCCTCCAGAGCCCTGCCCAACAGGAGGGAGATGCAGGGGCGGACCTAGCGCCTGTGCAGCCCGTTCATTGAACGGGGTCCCCAGGGGAGGGGGGCCCCCTCCCCTCCAGACTCCAGCACCGCATGGCTAATTATTTCAAAATTCAAATTAGCCATGTGCATTAGCAAGGAGGAGAGCAGCGCTGCAGGAGGCGGTGGGAGCGGGTCTGACTCCTCCTGAGCAGGGCCGGCGTTAGGGGCAGGCAGCTGCCTAGGGGCCCCCGGCCAGCGGCACATCACGCAGGGGGGCCCGCCTGCCCCCAGCGCCGACTTCACCCCCCCGCATTGAAGGAGGCAATGATGGAAGAGGAGAGAGCTTCAGCTGACGCTCCCTCTCCCATCATTCCCCGCTCTGCCTCTGACACAGCGGGTGCGCGATGATGTCATCGCACTCTCACTGTGTACCAGGCAGTGCAGGAGAGGAGACAGGTGCCGGGAACAACGCATGCACCAGGAGAAGGTGAGGATTTTTTTTTTTTTTAAATCAGTGTGAGTACTGGACTGTGGGGCCATGCTGGGGGGGGGGGGCTATATACTATGCTGGGGGGGCTATATATCATGCTGGGCTGTGTTATACCATGCTTGGGGGTGGCTATATACCATGCTGGGCTGTATTATACCATGCTGGGGGGAGCTATATACCATGCTGGGATGTATTATACCTTGCTAGAAGGGCTATATACCATGCTGGGCTGTATTATACCATGCTGGGGGGTGGCTATATACCATGCTGGGCTGTCTTATACCATGCTGGGGGGTGGCTATATACCATGCTGGGCTGTATTATACCATGCTGGGGGGGCTATATACCATGCTGGGGTGGCTACATACCATGCTGGGCTGTATTATACCATGCTGGGGGGCTATATACCATGCTGGGCTGTATTATACCCTGCTGGGCTGTATTATACCATGCTCGGGGGCTATATACCATGGTGGGCTGTATTATACCATGCTGGGGGGGCTATATACCATGCTGGGCTGTATTATACCATGCTGGGGGGGGCTATATATCATGCTGGGCTGTATTATACCATGCTGGGGGGGCTATATACCATGCTGGGCTGTATTATACCATGCTGGGGGGGCTATATACCATGCTGGGATGTATTATGCCATGCTGGGGGGGCTATATACCATGCTGGGCTGTATTATACCATGCTGGGCTGCATTATTCCATTCTGGGGAGACTATATACCATGCTGGGCTGTATTATACCATGCTGGGCTGTATTATACCATGCTAGGCTGTATTATACCATGCTGGGCTGTATTATACCATGTTGGGGGGCTATATACCATGCTGGGCTGTATTATGCCATGCTGGAGGGGCTATATACCATGCTGGGCTGTATTATACCATGCTGGAGGGGCTATATACCATGCTGGGCTGTATTATACCATGCTGGGGGGGCTATATACCATGCTGGGCTGTATTATACCATGCTGGGGGCTATATACCATGCTGGGCTGTATTATACCATGCTGGGGGGTGGCTATACACCATGCTGGGCTCTATTATACCATGCTGGGGGGGCTATATACCATGCTGGGGGGGCTATATACCATGCTGGGCTGTATTATACCATGCTGGGGGGGCTATATACCATGCTGGGCTGTATTATACCATGCTGGGGGGGCTATATACCATGCTGAGCTGTATTATACCATGCTGGGGGGGGCTATATACCATGCTGGGCTGTATTATACCATGCTGGGGGGCTATATACCATGCTGGGCTGTATTATACCATGCTGGGCTGTATTATACCATGCTGGGCTGTATTATACCATGCTAGGCTGTATTATACTATGCTGGGGGGGCTATATACCATGCTGGGCTGTATTATACCATGCTGGAGGGGCTATATACCATGCTAGGCTGTATTATACCATGCTGGAGGGGCTATATACCATGCTGGGCTGTTTTATACCATGCTGGGCTGCATTATACCATTCTGGGGGGGCTATATACCATGCTGGGCTGTATTATACCATGCTGGGCTGTATTATACCATGCTAGGCTGTATTATACCTTGCTGGGGGGGCTATATACCATGCTGGGCTGTATTATACCATGCTGGAGGGGCTATATACCATGCTAGGCTGTATTATACCATGCTGGAGGGGCTATATACCATGCTGGGCTGTATTATACCATTCTGGGGGGGCTATATACCATGCTGGGCTGTATTATACCATGCTGGGAGTTGGCTATACACCATGCTGGGCTGTATTATACCATGCTGGGGGGGCTATATACCATGCTGGGGGGGCTATATACCATGCTGGGCTGTATTATACCATGCTGAGGGGCTATAAACCATGCTGGGCTGTATTATACCATGCTGGGCTGTATTATACCATGCTGGGGGGGCTATATACCATGCTGGGCTGTATTATACCATGCTGGGGGGCTATATACCATGCTGGGCTGTATTATACCATGCTGGGGGGGCTATATACCATGCAGGGCTTTATTATACCATGCTGGGGGGGCTATATACCATGCAGGGCTTTATTATACCATGCTGGGGGGCTATATACCATGCTGGGCTGTATTATACCATGCTGGGGGGCTATATACCATGCTGGGCTGTATTATACCATGCTGGGGGGCTATAAACCATGCTGGGCTGTATTATACCATGCTGGGGGGCTATATACCATGCTGGGCTGTATTATACCATGCTGGGGGGGCTATATACCACGCTGGGCTATATTATACCATGCTGGGGGGCTATATACCATGCTGGGCTGTATTATACCATGCTGGGCTGTATTATACCATGCTTGGGGGGGCTATATACCATGCTGGGCTGTATTATACCATGCTGGGGGGCTATATACCGTGCTGGGCTGTATTATATCATGCTGGGGGGCTATATACCATGCTGGGCTGTATTATACCATGTTGGGCTGTATTATACCATGCTGGGGGGGCTATATACCATGCTGGGCTGTATTATACCATGCTGGAGGGCTATATACCATGCTGGGCTGTATTATACCATGCTGGAGGGGCTATATACCATGCTGGGCTGTATTATACCATGCTGGAGGGGCTATATACCATGCTGGGCTGTATTATACCATGCTAGGCTGTATTATACCATGCTGGGGAGGCTATATACCATGCTGGGCTGTATTATACCATGCTGGAGGGGCTATATACCATGCTAGGCTGTATTATACCATGCTGGAGGGGCTATATACCATGCTGGGCTGTTGTATACCATGCTGGGCTGCATTATACCATTCTGGGGGGGTATATACCATGCTGGGCTGTATTATACCATGCTGGGCTGTATTATACCATGCTAGGCTGTATTATACCCTGCTGGGGGGCTATATACCATGCTGGGCTGTATTATACCATGCTGGAGGGGCTATATACCATGCAAGGCTGTATTATACCATGCTGGAGGGGCTATATACCATGCTGGGCTGTATTATACCATTCTGGGGGGGCTATATACCATGCTGGGCTGTATTATACCATGCTGGGGGGTGGCTATACACCATGCTGGGCTGTATTATACCATGCTGGGGGGGCTATATACCATGCTGGGGGGGCTATATACCATGCTGGGCTGTATTATACCATGCTAAGGGGCTATAAACTATGCTGGGCTGTATTATACCATGCTGGGCTGTATTATACCATGCTGGGGGGGCTATATACCATGCTGGGCTGTATTATACCATGCTGGGGGGCTATATACCATGCTGGGCTGTATTATACCATGCTGGGGGGGCTATATACCATGCAGGGCTTTATTATACCATGCTGGGGGGCTATATACCATGCTGGGCTGTATTATACCATGCTGGGGGGCTATATACCATGCTGGGCTGTATTATACCATGCTGGGGGCTATAAACCATGCTGGGCTGTATTATACCATGCTGGGGGGCTATATACCATGCTGGGCTGTATTATATGATGCTGGGGGGGCTATATACCACGCTGGGCTATATTATACCATGCTGGGGGGCTATATACCATGCTGGGCTGTATTATACCATGCTGGGCTGTATTATACCATGCTTGGGGGGCTATATACCATGCTGGGCTGTATTATACCATGCTGGGGGGCTATATACCGTGCTGGGCTGTATTATATCATGCTGGGGGGCTATATACCATGCTGGGCTGTATTATACCATGTTGGGCTGTATTTTACCATGCTGGGGGGGCTATATACCATGCTAGGCTGTATTATACCATGCTGGGGGGCTATATACCATGCTGGGCTGTATAATACCATGCTGGAGGGCTATATACCATGCTGGGCTGTATTATACCATGCTGGGGGGCTTTATACCATGCTGGGCTGTATTATACCATGCTGGGCTGCATTATACCATTCTGGGGGGGCTATATACCATGCTGGGCTGTATTATACCATGCTGGGCTGTATTATACCATGCTAGGCTGTATTATACCATGCTGGGCTATATTATACAGCCCACCATGGTATACAGCCTGCATACCATGGTGGGCTGTATTATACCATGGTGGACTGTATTATACCATGGTGGGCTATATACCATGCTGTGCTGTATACCATAGTGGGCTGGGCTGTATACCATGGTGGGCTGTATACCATGGTGGGCTGGGTTATATACCATGTGGTGCTGGGCTATATACCATGTGGTGCTGGGCTATATACCATGTGGTGCTGGGCTATATACTATGCGGCTGTGTTATATACCATGGGGGTTACATTTTACATTATATTCTATAGGGGGAGGCTGTGTTATATAATATGGGGGGTTACATTATATTCTATGGGTAGGTGGGCTGTATTATATTCTATTTGGAGCTACATTATATTCTATAGGGGGGCTATATTATATTTACTATATTCTATGAGGGCTGCACTATACTATATGAGGAGGGCTACATTGTATTCTATGGAGGGGCTACATTATACTATATAAGGGGCTGCATTATATCCTATGAGGGGGTTGCCATATATTCTATGGAGGGGCTGAATCATACTATATGGGGGGGACTGCATTATATTCTATGGGGGGGTTACATTATATTCTATACAGATATTATATCCAGCCCTGCATAGCCTCAATATTAGGAAACAACAAATAACAAATAACTTTGTTGCCCTATGAAGGGGGGGTGCCCGAAAAATTTCTTGCACAGGGGCCCACTACAGTTTTTTGTAATCACCCCCTCTCAATCCAAGGTGGACCTTCTCTATCACTCTTATACGAAGGGAGCCCACATCACAATTGTGTTTTAGTTTAAAGTGACATGGTAGCGACTTTAAACAAGAAGGATCGGATTAATTTGTGGTCGCACGAATGTCCCTCACGTGTTCGCGTACACGGACACGGAGTTCTCTTGATGTCAACCCAATGTATATCAGAGAGCAATCACATGTGGCATAATAGATGACGTTAATGGTACTACATGTGATATGCTGTCTGATATTGAATTCCTTGGTTCCGTCTGAGGAGAAAAAGGAAAAACTTCTAAGGACATTAGTGCAGGCAACACAATGCCCACATGGGCAACAGCCCACGACCGGACCCCTTGTTGTGAAGGGATTCACGATGGAGGGTACATAATGGCTTCTGACCAATAGGTTGGCCAGATTAGGAGATCTTCTGGCTGTTATGGTGTCTCACCAATGATAGGTTTCAGGGAGGGTTCAGTGGCCAAAACAGGCCAATGCCTATGTAGAATGTTCCTCACACTTGCCCAATCATGGTTGTATGTGGTAATGAATCTAACCTTATTCCCCTCCCTAGTTTTGTCAGCCCTTACTTGTTGGGGATACAAAAGATCATTAAGGGATGTCCTGGCTCTGTCAAAGCCACGTCTGATGCATCTACGGCTGTACCCTCGATGCTCACATTGAGTAGTCAGGTTAGCCGCTTGGAAATAGAATTTCTCGTCCGTAGAACAAATTCGCCTCATCCTTAGGAACTGTCCAACTGGGACAGCCCTGATAGTGGATGGATTATGAGCGGACTCAGCATGAAGTAATGCATTGACCGAAGTTGACTTTCTAAAAACGTCAGTCTGAAGTTTTCTGGCGCTGTCAATTTGTAAGCTGACATCCAGAAAGTCAACTTTACATGGATCGTATTGAAAGGTCAATCTGATGTTAAGAGAATTGTGATTCAGCTGGTCCATAAAAGTCTCGAGCTGCTGGGCAGTCCCCCCCCACAACATAAAGATGTCATCGATATATCGAAGCCAGCACAGCACATGGTCCGCGGCCTGCGCGCCCGCGTCGCCAAAAATTGACCTCTCCCAGGCGCCCAAGAAGAGGTTTGCGTACGAGGGCGCACAGGCCGCGCCCATGGCTGTGATACGCTTCTGTAGGTAAAAAATATCTTTCAATACAAAAAAGTTGTGGGAAAGGACAAAACCCAGCAGCTTGAGAATTAATTCACATAAAGGGCTGTCCAGGTCGGAGGACCCAAGAAAGAGGCGAACTGCATCCAGACCATGGCAATGATCAATACAGGTGTAAAGTGTTTGTATATCCACAGTAACCAGAAGGACACCCTCATCCACAGAGACTCCATCAACACATGCCAGGACGTCCGTCGTGTAACGAACATAAGAAGGTAAAGCTTCTACCAAGAGTTTTAAATAGTAGTCGATAAATCTACAGACAGGATCACATAGGCTGTCAATGCCGGACACGATCGGACGTCCCGGAGGGTTGAGTGGGTCTTTGTGGATCTTCGGGAGGAGATAAAAGGTTGACAGTTTTGGGGATCTGACTGTCAATCCCTCCAACACCTTCTTATCAATAGTGCCATCCTCCACAGCCCTGAGTAGGATCTGCTGTAACCGAGATGAGAAGGAGGACATTGGGTTTTGTGACAATTTGGTGTGTCTACATCCCTAAGTTGGTGAAAAGCATCTTTCTCATATTTGTCAGAAGGCCAAATTACAATATTCCCCCCCTTGGCCGCTGGTTTAATTATAATTTCTTGAAAAGATTGTAACTCTTTGATAGCCTGACGCTGGACATGCATCAGGTTATCAAATTTGCGGCGAGAAGACAAAGATTTCAAGTCTTCTGATACCAATTTTGTAAATATGTCTACCGCTGGACATAAGTACAAGGGGGGGAATTTGGCAGATTTGGGCAAAATGGCAGGTGGGTACCTACCTCTTGAGGGAGCAGATTGTTCATCAAGAAGTTCTTCCAATATCCTCAGTGCCTCCCCCTCAGTCTCGGTCAGCGTGTCTCCGGAAGCATTCCTCTTATGATGTAATTTCTTCAGCTTCCGTGAAAAAAGATGTAAATCCTTCAGGGCTGTGAAGTAATCAAAGGCGTTAGTTGGAGAGAAAGTCAGACCACGACCCAAAACCTCTAGTTGGGCAAGTGTGAGGGACCTAGTAGACAGATTTATTACCTGAAGGCCTCCCTGAGCACCAGAAGGGGGCTGTTTGCCAGTATTATTTTTGCTCCTAGTGGCCTGGCGTGTGTGCATCTTTTTGCTAGTAGAGGGCATGGATGGCTCATTCGGGGGATGAATATCTTGTGAAGTGTTCTCATCACGTGAGATGTTCGACCTGGCCGATGTCGACCGAGATCTTGAGTAGGAAAAGTTTCTGTTACGTGAGCGTGAGCAATCCCTAGCGCCGCGCCACCGATAGACATTACCAGATTGCTTATTGCGTATATCGCATTTAAATTTTCGAGCCTTGGTGCTCTGTATGTCATTGGCCCATTTTTGTAATTCCGCATCTATGTCATCATTTAATTTTTTCGGAGTTTCAGATGGCATGTCCTTTCTAAGGGTAACCTGAATGGATTCTTTCTCCTTCATCTCATTGGGGGACACAGAGACTGTGGGTGTATGCTACTGCCGTCTGGAGGCTGACACTACGTATACAAAAAACAAGTTAGCTCTTCCTCCGCCGCATACACCTTCGCCCCGATAGCGGGTGGAAACCAGTTTTTTGCTTAGTGTCTTATGGAGGCACACGCAGTCTGGATCTCTCCAGGCTATTTTTTTTCTAGTTTACCATGAAGATATAGAAAGGGTCCGATCTCCCCAAACCAACAACGGGTGAGCACGCGTTGAGTATCGCCTCCGCATATCCTTTCCCGCACCGAGGGACATCTCTGGGACTTTTCCCCAGACATCTATTTTTTTCTTTGTTTTTTATTTTATGAAGATAAGAGGGGCAACGCATCCTATTGAAAGGATCCGATTTCCCCAAACCAGCAACGGGCGACCACGTGCGAGTGTCCCTCCACGTTTCCTTTCCCGCGACGTGGGACACTATGCCAGACTTAGCCCTGTCCACCCCTAGGTATTGAAACCATGGGCTTGCACAGAGGCACAAAACTAGTCTGTGCGGCCCCCAATGCTCCACCAACGCATGACGGCGGTGCTGCGTGGCAGCGGACGGTCCCTCTTCTCGCCCCTGCAAGGCGGTCGGAGCTAGGGTGCCTGCACCGTCCTAAACGGAAATACCTCAGATGCTGGCTATCGAGCTGGAGCGCAGGTATGAGCTGGAGAGGACCCTGGGCAGCGTTTTTCGGAGCCGGGGATAGTGGTCAGGCTTACCCCCGGGTGGAGAGGCCGCTGCTGGAGTCAGGCGGCCATTCGGCTGGGGGGGACAGGATTTACAATAGCCCGGGTAATCAGTTGGCATTAATCCCCCTTTTTCCCCCCTTCCTTCCTTCTTTTCCTCCATCCCTCCGCTCCTCTAACCTTCCTCGCACCTTCACTTCCCTCCTCCCTCCTGGTACCGGTGCGGTCCGGGAGACTCAGTGGGCCCGGGGAGCCGCCAGCAGACGGAGCGGCATGGGGAGTCGGATGGCCGGGGTAGCGGTCTGCCAGCATACCAAGCGGGCGGACCGTCTCTAATTTAGCCCGCGGCTTCGGCCTGGGCCGCGGGCGGAAGTTCCGCCCTGGGAGCGACGTCATATCCAGCGCTGCCCCCCATGACCAGGGCGGGCATGGGGAGTTGGATGGCCGGGTTAGCGGTCCGCCAGCATACCAAGCGGGCGGACCGTCTCTAATTTAGCCCGCGGCTTTGGCCTGGGCCGCGGGCGGAAGTTCTGCCCTGGGCGCGACGTCATATCCGGCGCCACCCCCCATGACCAGGGCGGGCGCCGGATAAAATTGAGGCCCCGGCTGCAAAGCAGGGTAGGCCACGATAATAGAAGACTCGCAGCTTACCCAGGAGTGAGGCAGCAGGCGGACTGCAGAAGCACGGGGAGAGACACGCAGGAGCGGGTAAGTGCGACCCCGTCCCGGAGCCACACTAAGGCACTACAGGGTTACCCTCCTCCTCTCCCCTCGAACCTTAAAAGGATTTTTTTTTTTTTTTGGCCTACGCCAGCAGTATGTCCGTAAAGGAAAAACGCACACGTTCCTTTATGCCGCATGCGTTTCCTGTGGGGTTATGTTCCCACGAGCGCAGACTGTTAAGTTATGTGAAGCCTGCGACTCCGAACGCGCCCAGGAGCCCTCCCCTGCGACAGAGCCCAGGGGTCTGGATCCCCCAGAATGGGCGTTATCACTCTCTCGGTCCATGGTTTCGCTCACGAAGGCGATTGAGACCCTTCAGGCCCCGGATAGGGGTAGAGACGACGGCTCGCCTGTTTGGGAGGGGTCATCCACCTCACAAGAGCCTCCGGCCCGCAGGGACCGCACTCTCTCTAGGCAGACGCATAGGAAAAGAGCCCATACTGCGTCTCCAGGCCCCTCCCGTGCCTCAGTATCTGCGAGTGCGGCGTCTCGCTCACCGTCACCATTTTCTGGGAGCAAGCAGAGTTCAGGTGATGACTGGGAGGAATCCTTGGACCTGGATACCCCGGGGTATCGGGAGATGGTAGACAGTCTTATTGAAGCGGTCAATCAGACTCTGGGTATTGAGGATGATGTCTCCCTAACCGCAGGTCATAAGGTATCCTTTAAGAAGGCCAGGAGACCACATAGAATGTTTAGCACTCATCCTGAGTTCGAGGACATAGTGCAGCGGCACAGGGATCGTTCAGACAAACGTTTTTCAGACAAAAAACGCTAGAAACGAGATATCCGTTCGCATCAGAGCTCTGTAAGAAATGGGCGGAATCTCCGGTGGTGAATCCCCCAGTGTCACGCCTGGCCTCAAGATCCTTGTTGTCAGTACCTAGTGGTTCTTCCATTAAGGACCCCACGGATCGACTCATAGAAGGTTTAGCTCGCTCGGTGTATGAGGCATCGGGATCAGCGCTCTTTCCTTCTTTTGCGGCAACGTGGGTAGCCAAAGCCATGATGTCATGGTCAGATTCTTTGAATAAGGTCCTACAGGATAGAGAATTGCCGACGGAAGTGGCAGAGGTAGCAAGTCAGATCGCGATGGCGGGTGACTATTTAATTAATGCATCTTTGGATGCGGCTAATGGCACGGCACTAGCGGCAGCAAATGCAATCACCATTAGGAGAGCCTTGTGGTTAAGGCTATGGCGGGCTGATTCGATTTCTAAGAAGTCTTTGACTTCCCTGCCTTTTCAGGGTAATTGGCTATTTGGGGAGAAATTAGACAAGCTCATTTCGGATGCTACAGGGGGAAAAAGCAGCCTTCTTCCACAACAGAAGATTAGACTGCCATTTCGTCAACCTCAGGCGCGCTTTTGAGCATTTCGCACCCCTGGGTGGATGGCAGCGGCCAGTACCTCCGCCCCAGCTCGCTATGGCCAAGACAAAGAGCGTCAGGTCACGTATAAAACCAACCCGCTGGGTAGGATGCAGGGCCGCCCGCCCAGGTCAAGGGGGGCCAGGTCCCAGAGGCCCTCAGCGAAATGACTCGAGGCATCCGGTACCCGAGGACAGCAGAGTAGGCGGACGTCTGCTCAGGTTCTGCCGCGTCTGGGTCGTGGTGGCGCGCGACGCATGGGTGGCAGAATTAGTGTGTTCCGGGTACAAAATAGAATTTGTCAAAGATCCGCCAAGACGATTTTTTCTTTCCCGGCTTCCCAAAACAGAATCCCGGGCAGAGGCATTGCTAGGGGCCATCGAGGTGCTGCAGTGCAACGGGGTCATTGTCCCTGTACCAGAGTGCGAAAGAACCCAAGGATTTTATTCCAACCTGTTCGCAGTCCCCAAGAAGGACGGAACAGTAAGGCCGGTTCTGGACTTAAAGCTCCTAAACAGGTTCATCAGAGTCAGGCGTTTTCGCATGGAATCTCTCCGGTCGGTCATATCGTCCATGGAGCACGGAGAATATTTGGCCTCTATCGATGTCCAGGATGCCTACCTGCACATCCCGATTTTTCCCACGCATCAAAGGTTCCTTCAGTTTGCAATCGATGGTCGGCATTTCCAATTTGTGGCCCTACCTTTCGGGTTGGCCACGGCCCCCAGGATATTCACGAAGGTGATGGCTGTCGTCATGGCCATTCTACATTCTCGGGGCATAGTGGTTTTGCCGTACGTAGACGACCTCTTAGTAAAGGGCCCGTCCTTTCGGGCATGCGAGGAGAATGTCAGCATCACACTGGATACCCTATCTCGCCTAGGATGGTTGGTCAACGGGAAAAAGTCATCCCTTACCCCAGCTCAGAGGATCGCATTCCTAGGGATGATTTTCGGCACTTCCCGAGGGTTGGTAATTCTCCTTCAGGACAAGGCTCGGGCGCTCCGGCAGGGAATTCGAAGTCTTCAACAACCAGGCCCTCACACTATCCGGTTCAGGATGAGGGTTTTAGGGAGGATGGTGGCGGCGATGGAGGCAATTCCGTTTGCTCAATTTCATCTCCGTCCCCTGCAGCATGCTCTCTTAGTGGCTTGGGACAGGAGTCCGTTCTCCCTCGATCATCAGTGCAGGTTGTCCTCTCAGGTTCGACGGGCACTTCAATGGTGGACGCGCGACTCCTCTCTTCGTCAGGGGAAGCCCTTTCCCCCAGATCAATGGTTGGTGATCACGACCGATGCGAGTCTTTTCGGTTGGGGGGCAATCTTCTGCCATCACACGGCCCAGGGGCAATGGTCGTCTCAGGAGGCTCGTCTCCCGATCAATCTGTTGGAGATTCGAGCAGTGCGGTTGGCACTGCAGCATTTTCAGCACTTGCTAGCAGGACGCCCAGTCCTGGTTCAGTCAGACAACACCACGGCAGTGGCGTACGTGAATCACCAGGGAGGCACGCGCAGCAGGGCAACCATGCGCGAGATAAAGCATGTACTCCGTTGGGCCGAGAGGCACCACTCGGTAATCTCAGCAGTTCACATACCAGGCATGGAAAATTGGGCAGCAGATTTCCTAAGCCGGCAGGGTGTCGCGGCCGGGGAATGGTCCCTTCACCCTGAGGTCTTCCAGCAGATTTGCCAACAGTGGGGGACTCCAGACGTGGATCTGATGGCTTCCAGGGAGAACGCCAAAGTGGGCACGTTTGTCGCTCGGTCTCAGGACCCGCGAGCAATCGCAGTGGATGCGTTGGTCCTACCGTGGAACCAGTTTCAGCTCCCATACCTGTTTCCCCCACTGCCACTTCTCCCGAGGGTTATCAGAAAGATCAAGACAGAGGGGGTCCCGGCAATTCTGCTGGCCCCAGACTGGCCCCGTCGAGTATGGTACGCGGATCTAGTACAGCTCCTCGCAGACGTGCCTTGGCGTCTACCGGAACGACCAGACTTACTGTCTCAGGGGCCGATCTACCACCCGAACTTAGGGGCCCTGGCTTTGACGGCATGGCCGTTGAATCTTGGATTCTGACCCAGGCGGGGTTTGGGCGTGAAGTGGTTGCTACAATGGTTAGCGCCCGGAAGCCGGCCTTGGCGAGAATTTATCATAACACTTGGAAAGTTTTCTTTCATTGGTGTCGAGAACACGGGGTTGCGCCATTATCCTTTTCGGTCCCCAACATCCTGGCTTTTCTGCAGTCTGGACTAGACGCAGGGTTGGCGCCAAGTTCCCTTAGGAGGCAGATATCGGCCTTGTCGGTCCTTTTTCAGCGAAAGATCGCTACCAATATGCAGGTCAAGACGTTCATTCAAGGGGTCTCTCATTTAGTTCCCCCCTATAGAGCACCCATAGACGCCTGGGACCTTAACCTGGTCCTGAGTGTCCTGCAGGAAGCCCCATTTGAACCGTTACAGGAAATTTCATTGTCATATCTCTCCAGGAAGGTTGTATTCTTGGTAGCCATAACTTCCATTAGGCGGGTCTCGGAGTTAGGAGCATTATCTTGCAAAGCTCCTTTTCTGACTTTTTTTAAGGATAAAGTAGTCCTTAGATCACCGCCGCCTTTTCTGCCGAAGGTCGTGTCCTATTTCCATATTAATGAGGACATTGTTCTGCCTTCGTTTTGTCCAGCGCCAGTACACAGAGTGGAAAGGGCGCTCCACTCTTTAGATCTGGTAAGAGCTCTCAGGAGGTACGTGTCAAGGACAGCACCTTTTCGCCAGACGGACTCGATGTTTGTGATTCCCGAAGGGCGCAGGAAGGGGCTCGCAGCCTCACGGTCGACCATAGCCAGATGGATTCGCCTAACTATTCAGGAGGCTTACCGTATTAGAGGCGCACCGATTCCAACAGGGATAGGGGCGCACTCTACTCGCCTCTTGGGCGCTTCGGCACCAGGCTTCGGCAGAGCAGGTATGCAAAGCAGCAACCTGGTCTAGCCTGCACACTTTTTGTAAGCATTACAATGTGCATACTCAGGCCTCGTCGGATGCGAGCCTGGGTAGAAAAATTCTCCAAGCAGCAGTGGCACACCTTTAGACAGGAGGGCATGCGGCTTGGATCGGTGAGTTGTCCTCCCACCCAGGGACTGCTTTAGGACGTCCCACAGTCTCTGTGTCCCCCAATGAGACGAAGGAGAAACATGGATTTTTGTGAGTACTCACCGTAAAATCCTTTTCTCCAAGACACTCATTGGGGACACAGCACCCACCCTATTGGCCAGCTGGCTCTTGTTTATTTAATTACTATAATTCCTTTTTTAATGTAGGGTGGTCCTTCTTCAGACATATGATTTTCCGCGTTAAGGCTAATTTATTGTTATGTTCTCCTACTGCTTTTGCACTAAACTGGTTTCCGCCCGCTATCGGGGCGAGGATGTATGCGGCGGAGGACGAGCTAACTTGTTTTTTGTATACCTAGTGTCAGCCTCCTGACGGCAGTAGCATACACCCACAGTCTCTGTGTCCCCCAATGAGCGTCTCGGAGAAAAGGATTTTACGGTGAGTACTCACAAAAATCCATGTATTTCTGTCTCGAGCTCAGCCAGAGTGTGAGCATCCATCCCCCTTAATAATGCCATATAGCCAAAGGAGCAAGTATTCGAGAGTTCCAACCACTTTTTCTAGAAATCCTCACCCAGTATGGAAAATGAAGGGAAAACCTGAATTCTCAGGCCACAGGGTTTACCCCTCCAAGTACTTCTCTAAGAAGGCATGGTTCCACCATACCCTCGTTCTTTTGCATAGAAGCTCTTTAAAATGGTTGATAGCTTCCATTAAATCACCATTAGGTTCATCCGTACCCCCATTAAAACCATCCTTAAAGGTATCGTTGATCTGAGCGCGCCAAGTAGAATCACGTGCTCTGAAATCAAATCTACAGAATCTACAGACACTGATCTGGTGAGCTTACTAAATCTGCCTGACAATGACAAAAATTAAAACTAACTACTATAATACTAAATGCTATATACAATAATATAACTACTATAATACTGCCCCTATGTACAAGAAAATAATTACTATAATACTGCCCCTATGTTCATGAAAATAACTACTATATTTCTCCCTACGTACAAAAATATAACTACTATAATACTGCCCGTATGTGCAAGAATATAACTACTATAATACCATAGCTCCCAACCGTCCCAATTCTCGCGGGACAGTCCTGTTTTTGACCCCCCCCCCCGTCCCTCCTGGGACGCTATTTTTCCCGCCCCTCCTGGGACGCTATTTTTCCCGCATTGCACTGAGCCGCCACGCCCCCCCATGCACCGACCCCATCCTTGCTCTCCCAGAGACCCACTGCAGCCTGCAATGATGTGGCTGGGCTGTTCTGTGGCTATGGACCTGATGGAGGGGAGGAGTCAGAGGTCACATGATCAGAGGCTTCGGTGTCTGCACTCTGCAGGACTCTGCTGTGCTGGTTGTCATGGTGCTGGATGAGGTGAAGTTTCTGTGTGGGGTCAGGAGGGGTTTACAGGGTGGATGTAGCAGAGTTGTAGTAGGGGGCCGGGCTAGGGGGGTGGACCACTGCTTACCAGACGAGGCAAAGATGAGACGGAGACAGCTTCCACTTGTAACAGCTTCAGATTTATTTGTCGTCCTCCTGACGACCACCAAACACGCACCGCAGCTTCTTTACACCATTGTACCACCAGGCCTGGGTACCTATTCTTCAGTTCCAGTCGCAGTAACGCACCTCACGGATCTTTCACTGGGGGCTGTCCTACACCAATCTACCCCCAGCTCTTCACCTGCCCGAGGTCGTCTTCCAATCGGTACCCCCGGGGCCTCGTCTGTCTTGCGGTACGTCGAGTCAGGGTCTCCCCCCTGGCTGCCTCTTCTCCTTGCCTGTCCTGCAGTCCGTCGGGTCAGGGCCACCCCCCTGACTGTCTCTCCTTTGTCCGTCCCCCTGGCCGAGCTCTTCTCACTTTCTCCGTCTTCTCCTGAGCTCCTCCCGGGACTAAACTCTCCTGGAGCCCTGCCCTCTCCTATTTATCCCCTCTCTCACAGGGGAATTTCCCACCCGGGCTCCTATCTCCCCGCCCCCCATGACTAAGCGGATTCCTAAGCCCTAAGCTGGTGTTAAGTCCTGTACTACTCTCCCCTGCCATCTTGTGGTCATTTCACGGTACTGCACTCCCTTTTCTGTCTTTCCCTGCTGTTACCTTTCTAACCTGTCAATCTCTGTCCCTAGTGCACAAACCGTCCCCTCCTTCTACCAGTCACGTCTGTCCGTCAAGTCACCTTCCCCACAAAGTCATGTGTGTGTTTGAGGGGTATGGAGCGGAGCCACACACCGTGTGTACGAGGTGTATGGAGCAGAGCCATGTGTGTACGAGGTGTACGGAGCGGAGCCGTGTGTGTACGAAGTGTACGGAGCGGAGCCGCATGTGTATGAGGTGTACGTAGCAGAGCCGCGCGTGTACAAGGTGTACGGAGCGGAGCCGCATGTGTACGAGGTGTACAGAGCGGAGCCGTGTGTATGAGGTGTACGGAACGGAGCCATTCGTGTATGAGGTGTACGGAGCGGAGTCGTGTGTGTACTTGGTGTACGGAGCGGAGCCGAGTGTATGGGGTATGCGGAGCGGAGCCGTGTGTGTACGGAGTTGAGCCATGTGTGTATAGGATGTATGGAGTGGAAGTGTGTACGGGGCATACAAAGCAGGCTTTTCCCACTGACAGAGGAGTACACGGTGGAGCCCTGAGGAGCACTTTAAAACTCCCACATGACGGTCCACCAGAAGTGATGTGCTGGAAGCTGACCAGAAATGAGGTAATTTCAGGAGGAGATTGTGACGGAACAATGGAGGCACTTCAGTGAATGCTTTAGATCCATCACCATGTCCTCCTCCAACAGCGCGGACAGCAGGATCGCCTTGGAATCGGGGATGCAGGCCATGTGAGCGGATCATGATATGTCCTGCACCGGGAGGCTCAGGTGGGCACTACAATGGGAGCCGGGCTGCTAAAGTATCTTTATAGAATCTTTCTTTATTTCTCTCTCTCTCTGTTTCTTTCTTTCTCTCTGTTTCTTTCTGATTCTCTGTTCTATCTTTCCCTCTCTTTTTCTTTCTCTCTCTGTTCTTTCTTTTTCTCTCTGTTCTTTCTTTCTCTCTCTAATCTTTCGTTTTATCTTTCTCTCTCTATATATTCTTTCTTTCTCTCTCTGTTCTTTCTTTCCCCTTTCTTTCTTTCTTTCTTTCTTTTCTTTCTTTTTCTTTCCTCTCTTTCTTTCTCTCTGTTCTTTCTCTTTCTTTCTTTACTTCTTTCTTTCTCTTTCTCTTTCTCTCTCTCTCTGTCTGTTATTTCTCTGTCTCTCTCTGGTCTTTCTTTCTGTAACAGCCCTGCTGGCGTCACTGCATGGCCTCCCATCCCTCGCACACCAACTTACTCACTGCTCCGGTTCATGCTGTGAATTCTGTTTGCTGCCAGTCCTATGCTCTGTGCTCTGTTCCTCTGCTCTCCTGCATGCTTCCTGGCTATGTGTGTATATCCTGGTCCTAGAGTCTTTGTCCCTGTACCTTGTCTGAACGCTGTCCTTCCCCTGCCTCCTTGTCTTTGCCTTCATTTCCTGCTGTGTCTTTCCTTGTGTCCTCCCTGTCTGTGCTCTGCACCATTGCAGCTCTGCCTGCTCTGCACCCTTGCAGGTCTGCCTGCTTTGCTCCTGCTGCTGCAGAACCTCTTGCTGCAGCTTCTCTCCACAGACCTTGTGGTTCAGCTTTGCTCTGCTGCTGCAGAACCTCTTGCTGCAGCTTCTCTCCACAGACCTTGTGGTTCAGCTTTGCTCTGCTTCTGCTGCCGCTGCAGAACCTTTTGCTGCAGCTTCTCTCCGCAGACCTTGTGGTTCAGTCTACTCCGCACTCCAGCGGCTCCGCCTACTCAGCACTTCTGCGGCTCCGCCTACTCCGCACTCCTGCCTGTATCCATACCTGCACCTCCTGTGTGAACTGGTCCAAAACCTGTTCCTTCATATTCCACTCCTTCCTGCCTGTATCCGTACCTGCACCCGCTGTGTGAACAGGTCCAAACCTGTTCCTTCATATTCCACTCCTTCATGCCTGTATCAGTACCGGCACCCGCTGTGTGAACAGGTCTCTACCTGTTTCTTCATATACAACTCCTGCCTGCCCTGTGTCTCTCCTGTGCCATCCAGCCCTGTGTCTGAAGCCGTGCCCGCCTGCCCTGTGTCTCAAGCCGTGCCCGCCTGCCCTGTGTCTCAAGCCGTGCCCGCCTGCCCAGTGTCTCCAAGCCGTGCCTGCCTGCCAGTGTCTCCAAGCCGTGCCTGCTTGCCCTGTGTCTCCAAGCTGTGCCTGCTTGCCCTGTGTCTCCAGGTCGTGCCTGCTTGCCCTGTGTCTCAAAGCCGTTCCTGCTTGCCGCATGTCTCAAGCCGTGTCTGCTTGCCCCGTGTCTCCAAGCCATGCCTGCTTGCCCTGTGTCTCCAAGCCGTGACTACTTGCCTCGTGTCTCCAAGCCGTGCCTGCTTGCCCCGTGTCTCAAGCCGTGCCTGCTTGCCCCCTGTCTCAAGCCGTAACTGCTTGCCCCGTGTCTCAAGCCGTGCCTGCTTGCCCCATGTCTCAAGCCGTGCCTGCTTTCCCTGTGTCTCAAGCCGTGCCTGCTTGCCCTGTGTCTCCAAGCTGTGCATGCTTGCCCCGTGTCTCAGCCATACCTGCTTGCCCTGTGTCTAAACCTGCCTGTCAGTCACACCTGTCCAAGTGACTTGTCCCCGAGTGGGATCATCAGCCACAGCCAGACACCATCAAAGGCTCCAGTGAAGACCGAGGTAGCTGTCGTAGTCACGCCCTTTCCAGGGTAGTCTGGTTTGTGGCACAGTGGGGCCATAACCCCCCGGCTCGCGCCAATCAGCCAAGGCGCGAGTGTGGCACTTTCTTTCCCCTCTTTCTTTCTCTCTATCTCTCCGTTCTTTCTTTATTTCCCCTCTTTCTTTCTTTCTTTCTTTCTTTCTCTCTCTGTTCTTTCTTTTTTTTCTTCTCTTTCTTTCTCTGTTTTTTGTTTTCCCTCTTTTTTTCTCTCTATCGCTCTTTTCTTTCTTTCTCTCTCTGTTCTTTCTTTCTCTTGCTTTCTTTCTCTTTCTTTCTCTCTCTATTCTTTCTTTCCCCTCTTTCATACTTTCTTTCTCTCTCTGTTCTTTCTTTCCCCTCTTTCTTTCTCTCTGTTATTTCTTTCTCTGTTCTTTCTTTTTTTTCTTTCCCCTCTTTTTCTTTCTCTCAGTTCTTTCTTTCCCCTTTCTTTCTCTCTCTGTTCTTTCTTTCGCTCTCTGTTCTTTCTTTCTTTCCCCTTTCTTTCTCTCTCTGCTCTTTCTTTCTCTCTCTATTCTTCCTTTCTCTTTCTCTCTCTGCTCTTTCTTTCTATCTGTTCTCTCTTTGTTCTTTTTTTTCCCTTTCTTTCTTTCTTTCTTTCCCGTCTTCTTTCTCTCTGTTCTTTCTTTCTCTCTGTTCTTCTTTTCTGTCCCTACTTTCTTTCATATACAACTCCTGCCTGCCCTGTGTCTCTCCTGTGCCATCCAGCCCTGTGTCTGAAGCCGTGCCCGCCTGCCCTGTGTCTCAAGCCGTGCCCGCCTGCCCTGTGTCTCAAGCCGTGCCCGCCTGCCCAGTGTCTCCAAGCCGTGCCTGCCTGCCAGTGTCTCCAAGCCGTGCCTGCTTGCCCTGTGTCTCCAAGCCGTGCCTGCTTGCCCTGTGTCTCCAGGTCGTGCCTGCTTGCCCTGTGTCTCCAAGCAGTTCCTGCTTGCCGCATGTCTCTAGCCGTGTCTGCTTGCCCCGTGTCTCCAAGCCATGCCTGCTTGCCCTGTGTCTCCAAGCCGTGACTACTTGCCTCGTGTCTCCAAGCCGTGCCTGCTTGCCCCGTGTCTCAAGCCGTGCCTGCTTGCCCCCTGTCTCAAGCCGTAACTGCTTGCCCCGTGTCTCAAGCCGTGCCTGCTTGCCCCATGTCTCAAGCCGTGCCTGCTTTCCCTGTGTCTCAAGCCGTGCCTGCTTGCCGTGTCTCCAAGCTGTGCATGCTTGCCCCGTGTCTCAGCCATACCTGCTTGCCCTGTGTCTAAACCTGCCTGTCAGTCACACCTGTCCAAGTGACTTGTCCCCGAGTGGGATCATCAGCCACAGCCAGACACCATCAAAGGCTCCAGTGAAGACCGAGGTAGCTGTCGTAGTCACGCCCTTTCCAGGGTAGTCTGGTTTGTGGCACAGTGGGGCCATAACCCCCCGGCTCGCGCCAATCAGCCAAGGCGCGAGTGTGGCACTTTCTTTCCCCTCTTTCTTTCTCTCTATCTCTCCGTTCTTTCTTTATTTCCCCTCTTTCTTTCTTTCTTTCTTTCTTTCTCTCTCTGTTCTTTCTTTTTTTTCTTCTCTTTCTTTCTCTGTTTTTTGTTTTCCCTCTTTTTTTCTCTCTATCGCTCTTTTCTTTCTTTCTCTCTCTGTTCTTTCTTTCTCTTGCTTTCTTTCTCTTTCTTTCTCTCTCTATTCTTTCTTTCCCCTCTTTCATACTTTCTTTCTCTCTCTGTTCTTTCTTTCCCCTCTTTCTTTCTCTCTGTTATTTCTTTCTCTGTTCTTTCTTTTTTTTCTTTCCCCTCTTTTTCTTTCTCTCAGTTCTTTCTTTCCCCTTTCTTTCTCTCTCTGTTCTTTCTTTCGCTCTCTGTTCTTTCTTTCTTTCCCCTTTCTTTCTCTCTCTGCTCTTTCTTTCTCTCTATTCTTCCTTTCTCTTTCTCTCTCTGCTCTTTCTTTCTATCTGTTCTCTCTTTGTTCTTTTTTTTCCCTTTCTTTCTTTCTTTCTTTCCCGTCTTCTTTCTCTCTGTTCTTTCTTTCTCTCTGTTCTTCTTTTCTGTCCCTACTTTCTTTCTCTCTCTGTTTTTTCTTTCTCTTTCTTTTTCTCTGTTCTTTCTTTACTCTCTTTCTTTTCTTCCCCTTTATTTCTCGCTCTCTGTTCTTTCCTTCACTCTCTTTCTCTCTCTCTGTTCTTTCTTTCCCTCTCTAATCTTTCTTTTTTTTCTTTCTCTCTGATCTTTCTTTCCCCTCTTTCTTTCTATTTCTTTCCCCTCTTTCTTTCTTTCCTTCTTTCGTTCTCTCTGTTCTTTCTTTCCCCTCTCTCTGTTCTTTCTTTCCCCTCTTTCTTTCACTCTCCCTCTGTTCTTTTTTTCTGTCCCCTCTTTCTTTCTCTCTCTCTCCATTCTTTATTTCCCCTCTTTCTTTCTCTCTCTCTGTTCTTTCTTTTTCTGTCTGTTCTTTCTTTTTTTCTTCCCCTCTTTATTTCTTTTTCTCTGTTCTTTTTTTCCCCTTTTTTTCTCTTTGTTCTTTCTTTCACTCTCTGTTCTTTCTTTCCCCTCTTTCTTTCTCTCTCTGTTCTTTCTTTCTCTTTCTCTCTCTGTTCCTTCTTTCTCTCTCTGTTCTTTCTTTCTATCTGTTCTCTTTCTGTTCTTTCTTTCCCCTCTATCTTTCTCTCTGTTCTTTCTTTCTCTCTCTGTTCTTTTTTTCTGTCCCCTCTTTATTTCTCTGTGTTCTTTCTTTCTCTCTTTATTTTTCTCTGTTCTTTCTTTCTCCTTCTTTCTCTCTCTGTTCTTTCACTCTCTGTTCTTTCTTTCCCCTCTTTCTTTCTCTCTCTCTGGTCTTTCTTTCGCTCTCTGTTCTTTCCCCTCTTTCTTTCTCTCTCTGTTCTTTCTTTCTTTCTTTCTTTCGCTTTCTGTTCTTTCTTTCCCCTCTTTCTTTCTCTCTCTGTTCTTTCTTCTTTCTCTCTCTGTTCTTTCTTCTCTCTCTGTTCGTTCTTTCTGTTTTCTTTTTCTCTCTCTGTTTTCTTTCTTTTCCTCAGTACCAGTCAGTGTGCCCACAGTACCAGCCACTGTGCCCATAATGCCATCACTGTGCCCTCAGTACCAGTCAGTGCTAAATGGATGTGGTTGGACATGGGTGTGACAAGTTGTGAAATGGGTGTGGTCAGGCGTGGCCTGCGTGATCAGAACCTCGGGTAAGACAGCTAATATCCATGCTGTGGAGTGAATCTTTTCTTTGGGAACTCCCCTTATCGACAAATCATACCTGTGACTGAGATATAGTATGTTTCCTGTTTTAATCCCTTTCATTTCTGACTGTCTGTACATGTTGTATTTTGTCTCCATTTCTAATATCTTTTGCATTTTTGTAAACACTGCCTATTTTTTCTGGAGTAAATTTATAAATTTGCTAGTTTCATTCTCCTTGCACTATGACCAAGCCGACATGTACTCCGCACCAAATCACGCTACCTGCGGGTTGGTTCCTAACCCAATATAAGCTTTAGTGTCAAACGATGAACTAGTGGCAGCGAAGCGTCCTGATGGTATTGAAGAACCCTGGCAATGACAGATCAGAAGTTTATGTGTGTATTCCCTGCCTGGGAATGGTGATACATATACCGCCCTCACAAGAATATAACTACTATAATAGTGCCCAATATACAAGAATATAACTACTACATAATACTGCTCTTATGTACAAGAATATAACTACTATAATACTGCAATGTACAAGAATATAACTACTATACTGCCCATATGTACAAGAATAT
The DNA here is from genome assembly GCF_039654945.1 of Dendrobates tinctorius. Classification (NCBI taxonomy): domain Eukaryota; kingdom Metazoa; phylum Chordata; class Amphibia; order Anura; family Dendrobatidae; genus Dendrobates; species Dendrobates tinctorius. Next base: position 23,814,091 of record NW_027361733.1, on the reverse strand, counting down.
AACTACTATAATAGTGCCCCCTATGTACAAGAATATTACTATAATACTGCCCCTATGTACAAGAATATTACTATAATACTGCCCCTATGTACAAGAATATAACTACTATATTACTGCTCCTATGTACAAGAATATAACTACTACAATACTGCCCCTATGTACAAGAATATAACTACTATAATACTGCCCTTATGTACAAGATGTAACGTGGCTGCCGAACAAGTCCTTGAGGGGAGATATGTGTCATGGCGGCTATTAGCTGCGGTGATGTGAGCTCAGAAGTATGCTCCAGCACATATAGTATTTGGGCCGCTCCAGGGCTGAGTTTTACGAGCGGTCATAAGAGATGGGTGGGAATGACCGCTCACATATTTCCACCCCAGGGGTGCGTTGTGAATAAAATGGAGGCCAATTGCCTCATTCAGTGCCTGTGGCTGGATGTGTGGAGACCTCCCATGTGTGTGTGCGCTAAAGACACTGATCAGAGCGAGTGGACCCACATTATTATATGGACTGTATATTTGTTCCTGTTTGCTTTTCACCTTGTGCCGGAAAAGGCAGTTCATTTGTTTTGAGTATCCAGAGCAGTTTATGCAACTTTAATAAACTTGCTTGGACATTTCCACAATACCGCTTCCTGTGCCTACCTCAACCGCAGCCAAGTACAGATACCTACAATTGGTGCTAGAAGCACGGGCACAAATCGCAAGAGACAGTGTGGCTGCCGATACAGCATGTCCAGGGTTAAGTCTGTTGCAAGCCAGCAAGAGTCACCAGACAAAATGGGGGATCTGCTCAAACACTTGGTCCAGTCGCAGCAGCAGCAGGAGCAGCAAGAGACCAACAGGCTGTTGTTACAGCAGATCCAGCAGAGCTAGCAGGAGCAACGGCAGCTTCTGGCAACCGCCATCCAGGGAAGGATGAGCACCCCAACCTCAGATCCGGCTGATGACGCCCAACACGTACGGAAGGCGGAAAGAGTGTTGCAAAAGATGACCCCGGGGGATGACGTTGAGGCTTTCCTGATTGTTTTCGAGAGGGTGGCGGAACGCGAGAAATTGCCTCCGGACAGTGGGAGGTTTTGGCACCATATTTAACAGGTGAACCCCAGAAGGCCTTGTAATGATAAGATATGACTTCTGGAACCTTCCAGAATCTTCCATTCTCTGAGACTTTGCCTGTCACATAGCTATAAACCCCCCTTCCTCACCCACAGCTCTATGAAATCTGAGATCCCAGTGAGGATTTTTTCCCCTTCCCCCCTTAGCCAGGAAAGGATTTCTTTTGTTGGAACCACCATGCGACTGGATATAAGTATGGGTAATATTCAAGAGGCTGAATCTCGAAAACCATACGTGGCAGAGACATGAAAATTACATTTCTGCAAAATGCATCAACCCAGCATTCTGGCCCATAATTTTCACGGTTCCAGCGCCCACAGAAACCGAGAACTGGATTTCTCCTAAACGGTGTGACATAATTACTGCATGTTTGGTCTTAAACTATTGTCTGCGACAGGCTAAAGAGAATGATACCATGTGCATGTTTATACGAGGTACCCTCTGCGAGATATAGTCATTAAAAGTTTTGTAGTCAGAATTGTAACTCCTAGGGCAGGGGAGGAACATACCAGATGGCCCCTTTTATGATGTCACAAACCCAAAGCTGTTATGAGTTAATTTTCCCCTTCACCATTGAGGTCTGATGAACTCCCTCTTCTGGTGAAGGAAGCTAGTGAGGCTGATTACCAAGCACCTGAGCTGGGAGAGGATGACTGGGCGACAGGGATCTCTGACTGGATATAAGGCAGCCGACGCCCTTCTGCCTCGCTGGTGATTTCTCTGTGGAATTCTAGGAGACCAGTCTGATTCCTGCTCCTCAAAAGCTATGTTTTCTGCTTTGCCTTTTTGCATTTGTGTTTTGGTTTTAGTTTGCCTTGCTTTTCTGGATTCTGCCATTCCCTGCTGGGGTGAGCTGAATTCCTTTTTGCCTTTTTGCTCTGTCTTCAGAAAATACCTGAGTACTGACATAGTCTTTTTGAAGCCTAGCGTCTTCAGGGCCTTTTTCCCTGTCAGTCTGTTGGCTATTATTTTGATAGGGTTTTTCGCGGATTGCAGACAGCAGCTTTCCTATCCTGTTCTATCTAGTTAGCTTGGGCCCCATCATTTGCTCAGTCTATCTTTCTATCTGTGTTAGTGTTTTTTCTTCTTGCTTCACCGTCATTATATGTTGGGGGCTGCCTATTGCTTTGGGTCTGCTCTGGGGCAGTTTAGATTTCCCTTTCTGTCTTTAGGCTATTTAGCTCTCCGGCTGTGATCGAGGTGTCTAGGGCACCGTAGGAACCCCCCACGGCTACTGCTAATAGGTTTAGGGGTCTGCAATCCGATAGCTGCCAACTTCTCTGGTTTTGTGGACTTAGCTAGCATTTTTGTTTTTGCCTCCTACTGTGACTCATTCATAACACAAAGCTATAAGGTATTCCCTCCCAAAAATCAGTCATTCAATCTGGAGGTTTGCTGCTAAAAGGACCCAAGATGCAGGGCGAATTGTGGCTCAGCCTCCTCTCCACATGGTTAGCCTAAAGACCATCTAAGCAACTGTAAGTGTTGAATCTCTATGTTAATCCCTTTTATTTTCTATTTGCATTGTACATATCTAATGTCTCATCTTTTTAGCATCTTTTATCTGTGTAATCACTGCCCGCCTTTTTGGGAATAAATTATAAAACTTATTAGTCTGTCTTCATGCTCTAAAAATGAACACGTGCCTTTAAGATAATTGCTACTGAATTGGGTTGGCTTCGAACCCCTCTATTAAGTTTATAACTTAATCAGAGAAACTCTGGAGCTGGTGGTGGCAAAGTGTGATCTGGGCCCTGGGCACTGCTGAGAGTGATGGAAGGGAGTTTATAAACTAATTGGGAGCATTTTATAATTCCCTTACTGCAGCGTCCCGGGTGGCCAGTCCTCATTGAAGCAGCTGGCCAGCGACCAATTATCCCAGGTGTAGTTTCCTGACTGACCTAAGGGTAAGGGGGGTGCTGGAGAGCTGCGAGTTCCAAAGTGGAACTGAAAAGTTTTGTGAAGTATTGTGGGCAGTGGCGGGACAACCAAAATAACCCCCCTGCGATAAATTGTTAGGGCAAGACTAGCTTGCTGTTTTTTATCACATGGTGCCAGCGGTGGGATAACTAAGATAAGCCCCCCTTGTGACTGTGATATCCGTGTGTCGGCAGTGCGTCGCATCCCTCCGTCCATGACATACCGGTGTCAGCGGCGGAACTGTGACATATTAGTGACATAGCGGTGGGATCGTGACATATTGGTGGCAGCGCGGTGGGATAATCATAGAGCATTAGTGATCTGGTTTGAGCAGTCATTCCTCTCACTAAAAACCTGCACAGTTCCTGCGGGGCCCTGCATCATAGGTTTTGGAGAATAGACTCAGTGTTTACTAGTCCTGAGACAACTGTGTGTACTTGCAAGTATCCCCTCCCTCCTCTTTGTTTTTCTATTCTATCTTTTATTTGGCAACCATGGCTACGCGGGGAGAAGCCTATTATAAGCATTTTAACAAGGACGCCCTCAGGGCCCTGTGCACAGCAAACCAGATTGATGCTGCCGACATGACCAAAGCCCAGTTGGTCGCGTTTCTGGTGCAATGGGAAGAGAGCCAGGGCACGGAAGGAAGCACAAGTCCCGACGGTGCAGCCGCAGAGGTCCAGCTGGTGCAGGTCGGCCTGACTGGCAGCCAGGAAGTCTGGGACCGCTATCTGCAGCTTCCCTACAGCAACTCCCTGCCGAAGACTATGTTGGACGCCTGCAGCTGATCCAGCCAGCTCAAGAGAGAGCCGAGCACCAAGCCAAGCGGGAAGCTGAGAGCCGAGCGCCAGGCCCAGAGAGCCCATGAACTGGAGATGCTCCAGTGGGGGGGAATGCTCCCACAGCCCAGAGCAGTGAGCCCCACAGCACCCAGAGTCCGAAGCCCCGGCCAGAGAATTTTCCCGTGATGGAAAAGGATGTGAACTTGGACATGTTTCTGCGAGCCTTTGAGAAAGCCTGCAGACAGTACTGGCTGGATAAGGACCAATAGGCCAGGTATCTGACCCCAGGGCTAAAAGGCAAAGCCCTGGAGATGTTTGCTTCTCTGCGGCCAGAAGACTATGACGACTATGATGCCATCAAGCAGGCCCTGGTCGCCAAATACCGGCTGATACCTGAGGTATACCGAAAGAAGTTCCGGAACCTCCAATGTGGCCCACACGATAGTTATAGCGATGTGGTGCAAGGACTCAGGACCCACTTAGAGCAGTGGATCCATGGACTGTCAGTTGATTTCTTTGAGCTGCTATGGGACCTGATGATCAAAGACCAGTTCCTGCATTTTTGCTCAGCTGAGGTCCGGCAGTTCATCCTGGACCGAGAACCAACAAATGCGGACAAAGCCTCGCAGATGGCCGACAACTATGAGGCCAACCGGAAGCCAGATACACGGAGGCCAGTCACCGCCAGCTCCCTCTGGTGGTTACTGAGAGTAGTGGAGCTGGCCAGGTGGATGGAGGTTCTCCACCTGACGATGATAATTGGGAATCTGGGATTGCTGGCTGAGAGCATACAATGGAGCTGGCTGCTCTTGCAGGTTGCTGGTGATTTTTTCCTCTGTGTGCATTTGGAGCTCTTTTGTCCCCTGCCTGATCTGCATGTTCAGCTAAGTGATTCTTTTGCTAATCCTTTGCATCTAATCTGGTTGTGTCTTTTTTTGCTTTACTGCTAGGGTTCAACGTGCTCCCTGCTGGGGGCAGCGCTGGGCCCTGCTTCATATGTTGCAGCTTGTTCAGTTCCCTGTTATGTTAGTATCTTTTTGCTTGCTGCCAGTTTATACCAGAGTGCTGATCTAGCGGGGGTGAGATCGTGTGAGCTCAGGGTTTTTTCATATATATCAGAAGTGTTGGACTTTTTCAGGGTTTTGTGCGTGATTGCAGACAGTATCTTTTTCTGTCCTGTCCTGTCTAGACAGGTTGGGCTCCACCGTTTGCACAGTCTATTCTCTGCCTGTGTTTGTGTCTCGTCTTGTCTCACGGACAATATATGTTTGGGGGCTGACTATTCCTTTGGGGATCTGCTCTGGGGCAGTTTAGATTTCATCTTTCTGTCTTTAGGCTTAGTTAGTCCTCCGGCTGTGACGAAGCATCTAGGGCATCGTAGGAACGCTCTACGGCTACTGCTAGTTGTGCGGATAGGATCAGGGGTCTGCAATCTGCTTAGTTACCAACCTCTCTGGTCTTCTGGCGGCTTAGCCTGTTCCTGCCATCCTCCTCGATGACCCATTCATAACAGATTCACCAGCCTAACCGCAGACTCTAGGGTACTCAAAAGAAGGAAAGAATTGTAAAAAAAAAGGGTCAGAATTTTTTTTTAGATATTTTTTCCACTTTTTCACTGGGGCCGTAGGAGGATTTTTTCTTTAATGGAGACTAAGCAATTATCTGATTGTGTTGAGCAGCTCGCTGTGAAGTGCGGGGAATTTCTGCCTATCTCGCTCAATCATCTGCTGTAAAACCAAAGATCCCTACTCCTGATGTGTTTTCTGGGGATCGGTCTAAATTTTTGAATTTCAAGAATAACTGTAAACTATTTCTTGCCTTGATGCCTAATTCATCGGGGAGCTTGGTGCAGCAGGTTAAAATTGTCATCTCACTGCTTCGCGGCGATCCCCATGATTGGGCTTTTTCTCTGACACCTGGATAACCTATTTTGGCTAATGTGGATGGGTTTTTTCAGGCCCTGGGGTTGTTGTATGATGAACCTAATACTATTGATCAAGCTGAGAAGACCTTATTGGCAGTGAACCAGGGTCAGGATGCTGCGGAGTTATACTGCCAGAAGTTCCGAAAGTGGGCGGTCCTTACTAAATGGAATGATGATGCCCTAGCAGCTCTCTTTCAGAAAGGTCTGGCAGAAACTGTAAAAGATGTTATGGAGGGATTTCCTGTTCCTTCTGGTCTTAACAACTCCATGTCATTAGCCATTCAAATTGATTGACGTTTACGTGAACGTAAAAGTACGCAAGAGGCGGTGTTGCCTTTTGAACAAACTTCTGAACCCATGCAATGTGATAGGGTTCGGTCTAGAACGCAAAGTCAAGAGTTTAGAAGGCTTAATAAGTTACGCTTCTTTTGTGGGGACGCCTCATGTTATTTCTGTCTGCCCTAAACGAGAAAAACGTTTTGCTCACGCATTTGTGGTGGGCAGTGTACAGCCTAAGTTCCTTTTGGCGGTTACCTTGATCTGCTCCTTGTCTACTTTTTCTTTTAAAACCTTTGTGGATTCAGGAGCAGCTTTGAATCTGATGGATCTTGACTGTGCCAAGTGTTGTGGTTTCCCCATGGTTCCCCTGAGAACCTCTATTCCCTTGAGGGGGATTGATGCTACCCCTTTGGTGGAGAATAAACCCCAGTTTTGGACCCAGGTGGTAAGGCGAGTCGCCCCGGACCATCAAGAGAATTGTAAATTTTTGGTGTTGCACAATTTACAAGATATTATTGTACTGGGTTTTCCTTGGTTGCAAACCCATAATCCTGTTTTAGATTGGAAATCTCTGTCTGTGGTGAGTTGGGGTTGTCAATGTGTTCTTAGTGACACTCCTGTTTTCTCCACCTCTCCCCAGTCTCAAGACGTTCCTGACTATTTGGCTGATTTTTCTGATATATTTAGTGAGAGTAAGTCCGCGTCTTTGCCTCCTCATAGGAGTTATGACTGCGCAATTGAGTTAATGCCCAGATGGTCAACCACCTGCTCCGGGGACTGGAGGAGTACGCGGTGGCGTACCTGGATGACATTGTCATCTTCAGTTCCACCTGGGAGGAATACCTTCAGCACCTCCAGGAGGTGCTCAAGCATCTTCACCAGGCAGGCCTGACCATCAAGCCGGGAAAGTGCCAGATGGGCATGAGCAAGGTCCACTACCTGGGGCACCAGGTAGGCGGGGGTTCCATGAGTCCAGAGCCGGAGAAAGTGGACGCAATTGTGTCCTGGCCCACCCCCAGGACCAAGAAACAGGTGATGTCCTTCTTGGGCACTGCAGACTACTATAGGCAGTTCGTACAGAACTATAGTGCCCTTGCAAAACCCCTGACGGACCTCACCAAGAGGAATCTGCCCCAAACAGTCAACTGGACGGATGGCTGTGAGGCGGCCTTCCGAGCTCTGAAAACAGCCCTGTGCAGCTCTCCAGTGCTGAAAGCAGTCGACAGCAGTCACCCGTTCCTGGTACAGACCGACACCAGTGAGTTTGGCCTCGGTGCTGTGCTCAGCCAGGTCGACTCGGGGAACCAGGAGCACCCCGTGTTGTACCTGAGCCGGAAACTTTTGCTGAGGGAAGTGGCATACTCCACCATCGAAAAGGAGTGCCTGGCCATGGTGTGGACACTGCAATGTTTGCAGCCCTACCTGTACGGGCGCACCTTCACGGTGGTAACCGACCACAACGCTCTGAGCTTGCTGCACACAGTGTCCGGAACCAATGGAAGGTTGCTACGCTGGGGCCTTGCCCTCCAGCAGTACAACTTTACCGTACAACACAAAAAGGGCAGCGAGCATGGAAATGCAGATAGATTGTCCCGCCGGGGCGAACCCGCTGAGTTGCACATGGCGGATTACCGACAGGTTATGCCTCCGTAGCGCAAGGGGGAGGTATAATGATAAGTAAGATATGACTTCTGGTACCTTCCAGAATCTTCCATTCTCTGAGACTTTGCCTGTCACATAGCTGCAAACCCCCCTTCATCACCCACAGCTCTGTGAAATCTGTGATCCCAGTGAACATTCTTTCCCCTTCCCCCTTAGCCAGGAAAGGATTTCTTTTGTTGGAAGCACCATGCAGCTGGATATAAGTATAATATTCAAGAGGCTGAATCTCGAAAACCATACACGGCAGAGACATGAAAATTACATTTCTGCAAAATGCATCAACCCAGCGTTCTGGCCCATAATTTTCACGGTTCCAGCACCCACAGAAACCGAGAACTGGATTTCTCCTAAAACAGTGTGACATAATTACTGCATGTTTGGTGTTTAACTATTGTCTGCGACAGGCTAAAGAGAATGATACCATGTGCATGTTTATACGAGGTACCCTCTGCAAGATATAGTCATTACAAGTTTTGTAGTCAGAATTGTAACTCCTAGAGCAGGGGGAAGGAACATACCAGACGGCCTCTTTTATGATGTCACAAACCCAAAGCTATAAGGTTTTCCCTCCCAAAAATCAGTCCTTCGAGCTGGAGGTTTGCTGCCAAAAGGACCCCAGATGCAGGGCGAATTGTGGCTCCGCCTCCTCCCCACATGGTTAGCCTAAAGACCATCTAAGCAACTGTAAGTGCTGAATCTCTATGTTAATCCCTTTTATTTTATATTTGTATTGTACATATCTAATGTCTCAACTTTTTAACATCTTTTATCTGTGTAATCACTGCCTGCCTTTTTGGGAATAAATTATAAAACTTATTAGTCTGTCTTCATGCTCTAAAAATGAACACGTGCCTTAGAGATAATTGCTACTGAATTGGGTTGGCTTCGAACCCCTCTATTAAGTTTATAACTTAATCAGAGAAACTCTGGAGCTGGTGGTGGCAAAGTGTGATCTGGGCACTGCTGAGTCGGAAGGGAGTTTATAAACTAATTGGGTGGCTGTGGCCAGAGCATTTTATAATTCCCTCACTGCAGCGTGCCGGGTGGCCAGTCCTCATTGAAGTAGCCGGACGGTGACCAATTATCCCAGATGTAGTTCACTGACACTGACCTGAGGGTCGCTGGAGAGCTGCGAGTTCCAAAGTATAACTGAAAAGTTTCATGAAGTATTGTGGGCAGTGGTGGGACAACCAAAATAACCCACCTGCGATAAATTGTTGACTAGCTTGCTGTTTTTTATCACAAGGTGCCAGCGGTGGGATAACTGAGATGAGCCCCCCTTGTGCCTGTGATAGCCGTGTGTTGGCAGTGCCTCGCATCCCTCCGTCCGTGACATACCGGTGTCAGCGGCGGGACTGTGACATATTGGTGACATAGCAGTGGGATCGTGACAGGCCTACTATGACCTGGCGTTGCAGGATGCTAAAGAGTATAACAAGTTGAAAGCTGAGATCTTGGCACGTTTAGGAGTGACTCTGTCAGGGCACAGCGAGTGCACCAGTGGGCCTATCACAGTGACAAACCTCCCAGGTCCCAAGAGTTTGACATTCTACATCTGGTTCAAAAGTGGTTCCAGTCTGAATCTTCCTCCCCAGCATAGATGGCAGATAGGGTCGTTATGGACAGGTTAATACACTCCCTGCCGAGGCTGGTGCAATCCTGGGTTGCCCAGGGAGATCCCTGTAATGCTGATGACCTAGTGAGCCTTGTGGAGAAGTACTAGGCGGTTGAGAGTTCCGTGGAGAAGCATGGGGGCGGAGCCTCCCCATACCGGGGTTCTCAAAGTGGGGTTGAAACCCAAAAGAGGGGAGCTTGAGCCACACCTGGGGGCAGCCAATAGTAGCGGAGTGCCCAAGATCCCTTCCTGTTGTGAGTTCATTTTCCCCTTCACCGTCAATGTCTGATGAACTCCCTCTTCTGGTGAAGGAAGGTAGTGAGGCTGATTACCAAACACCTGATCTGGTAGATGATGACTGGGTAACAGGAACTGCTGACTGGATATAAGGCAGCCAACGCCCTTCTGAGTCGCTGGTGATTTCTCTGCTGGATTCTTGGAGACCAGTCTGATTCCTGCTTCTCAAAGATAAGTTTTTGCTCTGCTATTGAACTTATTAGTTTTGTTTTGTTTACCTTGTTTTTTGGAGTTCAGCCATTCCCGGTCGGGGGTGTGCTGAGTTCCATTTTTGTCTCTGATCAGTTTGTCTCTTTGCTCTGTCTTCAGAATTTACCTGAGTGCTGATATATTTTTGAAGTCCTAGCGACTTCAGGGCCTGTTTTTCCTATCAGACGGTTGGGACATTTTTTGGTAGGGTTTTTTGCGGATTGCAGACAGCAGCTTTTCTATCCTGTCCTTTTTAGTTAGCTTGGGCCCCATCGTTTGCTCAACCTATCTTTCTTTCTGTGTGTTTTCATCTTGCTTCACCGTCATTATATGTTGGGGGCTGCCTATTGCTTTGGGGTCTGCTCTGGGGCAGTTTAGATTTCCCCTTTCTTTCTTTAGGCCTATTTAGTTCTCTGGCTGTGATCGAGGGGTCTAGGGCATCGTAGGAACCCCCCACGTCTACTGTTAGTTGTGGATAGGATCAGGGGTCTGCAATCCGATAGCTACCAACCTCTCAGGTTTTCTGGACTTAGCTTGTATTTTTGTTTTTTCCTCCTTCGGTGACTCATTCATAACACCTTCCCATAGTGTAATTTGTTGGAGGTGTCATACCCCTGGCCACATAGCGGCCCGTTATCCCATGACCACGGAGCCAATGGACTGCAGCAAAGGACGACGCTGCTCATATTTTGCATACCCTGCCTGAAGTCATCAGACAGGGGAGGGGCCGCAAGCATGTCCCGTAACAGTAAATGGGGTGCAAGTTACTGGTCTGCTGGACTCCAGGGAGTTTGGTAACCCTAGTGAGTGCTACCATTCCCCATTGACTGATTCCTGGAAAAAGGGTGGGCGTCCTCTATATCCATGGCGATGCTAAGGACTATCCTGTGGTAAGTGGTCATTAACACAAACTGTAGTATAGAGTCCCATGGGGTTGGCGTGGTCAAGGACCTATTGCACCAGACTATACTAGGGCGAGACTTTGTATTATTTTGGGACTTGTGGGGGAAAGGGAGAACGTCTGGTTGTCTGGACAACAGCCAGGTTGTTCTCAAAGAAACCACATCGCAGGCTGCATATGGCAGGTTTCCGTTGTGTGCGTTGGTTGGCGATGAGGATGAAGCAGCATCCACTGAGGCCAACACCCCTGAGCTGGAGGTGTCCGAGGGAAACTTTAGAAAAACCCAACTCAGAGACCTAACTCTGTGCCTCAGGAACAGGGGGGCGACAGTCGGTTCCCTCATTTTTCTGTGATTGGGGATCTTCTTTACAGGGTAACCAAGATGTGAGGTGAGCAGTTATTGATACCAGGGCCCTATAAACGCAGGGTGCTAGACATGGCTCATTCCCATGTTTTGGGTGGTCACCTGGGGGCAAATAAGACCAAGGAGGGCATTCTGCAGAGATTCTACTGGCCTTGGTGTAACACAGAAATCCTGAACTATTGTAATTCCTGCCCCACGTGCCAGCTGACCTCTCCAGTAGCTCACTTCCGCAGTGCTCTGGTACCGTTGCCCATCATCGAGGTGCCATTCGAGCGGATAGCGATGGACCTGCTGGGACCCCTGGTAAAGTCTGCAAGAGGACATCAATACATACTGGTGATCCTGGATTATGCTACCCGGTACCCAGAGGCGGTACCCTTAAGAAATGCTTCTGCTAAATGTATCTCTAAGGAGCTGATCCATATCTTCTCTAGAACCGGCTTGCTGAAGAAGATGCTGACGGACCATGGGACCCCCTTCATGTCGAAGATCATGAGAGATTTGTGCAAGACCCTGCAAATCTCCCAGCTCCGAACCTCAGTGTACCATCCCCAGACTGATGGACAGGCCCGGATTGATAATCTGGCGAACTGGGCAGATTCCCGGTGGGCTGGTGGCTCTGAATTACAAAAAGGGCCGCTCGCCCATTAAAACTTGTGACTAGGCCCTGTGTGCGCTCGCGCTCTGTTGGTGCACGCGCTGATAAGAGCCGCAGCGGCCCGCGTCAGTGTGTGAGCGCGGCCGCGGCCGTCTTCAGTGCGGGCAAGCAGGAGAGTAGGAGCACACAGGGCCCAGGTCAGAAATTTGAAAGGGCCGACTGGGCGCGCACAGGAAGCCTCTCTGCTCTCCTCCAGGGGCGTCGCTATGAAAGCTCCGCGGCTGTTGTCCTCCTGTGCAGCTCGCTCTGAGGGAGATAGCCAGCGCAGAAATCAAGATGAAACATCAGCAAAAGATCAGCATAGGTGGCTGCTCCCAGGGAGAGATAAGCTCCTGTCAGCAGGTGACAGCTTCTCCTGCTCTCATCTGCTAGTATCCCGGTAGAGAGGAGAGACCGGGGGATGTGCAGGGACAGAGCTGCTGTGAGCAGGAGAAGCTGAAGAGCTGCACGTGGACACCAGCCTCCCCTCCGCCACAGAGGAGAGTGTGTGAGGCTGTGTGTATGTGTGAGGCTGTGTGTATGTGTGAGGCTGTGTGTATGTGTGAGGCTGTGTGTATGTGTGAGGCTGTGTGTATGTGTGAGGCTGTGTGTATGTGAGGCTGTGTGTATATGTGAGGCTGGGTGTATGTGTGAGGCTGTGTGTATATGTGAGGCTGTGTGTATGTGTGAGGCTGTGTGTATGTGAGGCTGTGTGTATGTGTGAGGCTGTGTGTATGTGTGAGGCTGTGTGTATGTGTGAGGCTGTGTGTATGTGTGAGGCTGTGTGTATGTGTGAGGCTGTGTGTATGTGTGAGGCTGTGTGTATGTGAGGCTGTGTGTATATGTGAGGCTGTGTGTATATGTGAGGCTGGGTGTATGTGTGAGGCTGTGTGTATGTGTGAGGCTGGGTGTATGTGTGAGGCTGGGTGTATGTGAGGCTGTGTGTATGTGTGAGGCTGTGTGTATGTGTGAGGCTGTGTGTATGTGTGAGGCTGTGTGTATATGTGAGGCTGTGTGTATGTGTGAGGCTGTGTGTATATGTGAGGCTGGGTGTATGTGTGAGGCTGTGTGTATGTGAGGCTGTGTGTATGTGAGGCTGTGTGTATATGTGAGGCTGTGTGTATGTATGAGGCTGTGTGTATGTATGAGGCTGTGTGTATATGTGAGGCTGTGTGTATGTGTGAGGCTGTGTGTATGTGTGAGGCTGTGTGTATGTGTGTGGCTGTGTGTATATGTGAGGCTGTGTGTATATGTGAGGCTGGGTGTATGTGTGTGGCTGTGTGTATGTGAGAGGTTGTGTGTATGTGTGTGACTGTGTAGCTGTGTGTATGTGTGTGGCTGTGTGTATGTGTGAGGATGTGTATTTGTGAGGCTGTGTATGTGTGAAGGTGTGTGTGTGTGTGTGTGTGGCTGTGTGTGTGTGACTGTGAGGCTGTGTGTATGTGTGAGGCTGTGTATGTGTGTGGCTGTGTGAGGCTGCTTTTATGTGTGAGGCTGTGTATGTGTGAGGCTGTGTGTATGTGTGTGGCTATGTGTGTGTGAGGCTGTGTATATGTGCGATACATGTGAGCTGTGTGATACGTGTGAGCGTGATCTTGTGATACATGCGTGTCTGATACATGCATATGTGAGCTGTGTGTGTGAGCTGTGTGTATGTGTGAGGCTGTGTGTATGTGAGGCTGTGTGTATATGTGAGGCTGGGTGTATGTGTGAGGCTGTGTGTATGTGAGGCTGTGTGTATATGTGAGGCTGTGTGTATGTGTGAGGCTGTGTGTATGTGAGGCTGTGTGTATGTGTGAGGCTGTGTGTATGTGTGAGGCTGTGTGTATATGTGAGGCTGTGTGTATGTGTGAGGCTGTGTGTATATGTGAGGCTGGGTGTATGTGTGAGGCTGTGTGTATGTGAGGCTGTGTGTATGTGAGGCTGTGTGTATATGTGAGGCTGTGTGTATGTATGAGGCTGTGTGTATGTATGAGGCTGTGTATATGTGAGGCTGTGTGTATATGTGAGGCTGTGTGTATGTGTGAGGCTGTGTGTATGTGTGAGGCTGTGTGTATGTGTGTGGCTGTGTGTATATGTGAGGCTGTGTGTATATGTGAGGCTGGGTGTATGTGTGTGTATGTGAGAGGTTGTGTGTATGTGTGTGACTGTAGCTGTGTGTGTGTATGTGTGAGGATGTGTATTTGTGAGGCTGTGTATGTGTGAAGGTGTGTGTGTGTGTGGCTGTGTGTGTGTGACTGTGAGGCTGTGTGTATGTGTGAGGCTGTGTATGTGTGTGGCTGTGTGAGGCTGCTTTTATGTGTGAGGCTGTGTATGTGTGAGGCTGTGTGTGACTGTGTGTATGTGTGTGGCTATGTGTATGTGTGTGTGAGGCTGTGTATATGTGCGATACATGTGAGCTGTGTGATACGTGTGAGCGTGATCTTGTGATACATGCGTGTCTGATACATGCATATGTGAGCTGTGTGTGTGAGCTGTGTGATACATGCGTGTGAGCTACTTGTGTGTGTGAGCTACTTGTTTGTGTGAGCTGTGTGTGAGAGCTGTGTGATACGTACGTGTGTGAGCTGCGTGTGAGTGTGAGCTGTGTATGTGAGCTGTGTGATACGTGTGTGTGAGATACGTATGTGAAACATGTATGTGTGATATACATGTGTGTGAGCTGTGTGTGAGTGTGAGCTACTTGTGTGTGTGAGCTGTGTGATACATGCGTGTGTGTGAACGTGAGCTGTGTGTGTGTGTGAGCTGTGTGATGCATGCGTGTGTGAGCTATTTGTGTGTGTGATACATGCGTGTGCGTGCTGTGTGATACGTGTGTGTGTGTGAGATACGTGTGTGATACGTGTGAGATACGTGTGTGAGCTACATGTGTGTGAGCTACTTGTGTGTGTGTGTGAACTAGTTGTGTGTGTGAGCTGTGATACATGCGTGTGTGAGCTGTCTGTGTGAGCTGTGTGTGAGCGTGAGCTGTGTGTGATACATGTGTGTGTGAGCTGTTTGTGTGTGATCATGAGCTGTGTGATACATGCGTGTGTGATACGTGTGAGCTGTGTGTGTGAGCTGTGTGTGAACTGTGTGTGAGCTGTGTGATACGTGTGTGTGAGCTACTTGTGTGTGTGAGCTGTGTGATACGTGTGTGAACATGAGCTGTTTGAGCTACTTGTGTGTGTGAGCTGTGATACGTGTGAGCTGTGTGTGTGATACGTGTGAGCTGTGTGTGTATGTGATACGTGTGAGCTGTGTGTGATACGTGTGAGCTGTGTGTGTGTGATACGTGTGTGCTTTGTGTGTGTGTGTGATACGTGTGAGCTGTGTGTGTGTGAGCTACTTGTGTGTGAGCTACTTATGTGAGCTGTGTGATACGTGTGTGTGTAAGCTAAAGCAAAAGTTGGCACAACCTGCCAGTGTTCTACGGTTTGGGTGAGGACATTTATTGTATGTGGGCTGGTGAATTTTTTTTTTGTGCCAGGGCTGCTTTTTGGTCTCAGTCCGGCCCTGCTTATGGACTGGTGGAGAGGTTTAACAAAACCTTGAAGGCTATGCTGAAGAAAGCAGTGGAGAAGGACGGCAGAGACTGGGACTGTCTGCTTCCTTACCGGTTGTTCTCCATCTGGGAAGTTCCCCAAACTTCCACTGATTTCTCCTCGTTTGAACTGCTCTATGGACAACACCCTCGAGTGCTCCTGGATGTGGCGGAGGAATCCTGGGAGGCTGAAGCCACCCCCTATAGAAGCATGGTAGAGCACGTCACCCAGATGCCAGAGGAGATTGCCAACATGATGCCCATTGTGAAGGAGCACCTCCTCAAGGCTCAGGAAACCTAGTCCAGAGTGTATAATAGGTCAGCAAGGATAAGACAGTTCAACTCAGGGGATTGAGTACTTGTGCTGGTACCCATGGTGGAGACCAAATTCCTGGCCAAGTGGCAGGGTCCCTATGAGGTGGTGCAGAAAATTGGTGAGGTCAACTACAAAATCCACCAACCCAGGAAGCGGAAGCCCTACCAGGTGTACCACATGAACCTGATCAAACCATGGCAGGACAGAGAACCCGTGGAAGCTCCTTGTGTGATGGTCAAGTCTGATGTCGGTGCGGAAGATGTTAAGGTGGCAGACACCTTGTCTTGCTTGCAGAAGCAGCAGTGCCGAGAGTTGCTACAGCGCAACAGAGACCTGTTCTCAGATCTTCCAGAGTGTACGATGATCAAAGAGCATGACATCCTGACAGAGCCTCATGTCCGGGTCAACTTAAAGCCATATCAAATTCCTGAAGCATGCCGAGAGGTGATCTCCAGGGAGGTGAAGCAGATGCTGAGCTTGGGAGTCATCGAGGAATCCAAGAGTGGCTGGTCCAGCCCAATAGTCCTAGTGTTAAAACCAGATGGGGAATGGTGATTCTGCAATGACTAGCGGAAGCTGAACGAGGTTTCTAAGTCCGATGGCTGCCTGATGCCCCAGGTCGATGAATTAATTTAGAGGCTAGGGCTGGCTCGGCATATTACTACCCTGATATGGCACACAAAATGCGTGTGTCATCATCTTAATTGTCTGCTTCCAAATTGAATGTGGGGTCTTACGGCCGGCCGGAGAAATCGGGACAAATGCAAGCAATTGTCTCTCAAATGATTTCTGATTTATTTCCAGAAGTGTACAACATTTTATAGCAAAAATCAAGCTGTCTTATTGCATTACATCATGGGTTCTTTCCAAATTACTGATTACCCCAAATAGCAAATTATTATTGATCCCATATGTCCTATATCTACTATATAATCATTACGCACATAATTATTGTTTCTATCCTAATCCACCCTAGTCCACCCAGTTTCGATGAAGCTAGGTGGGTTCTACAATACAGAAATAAGTCTTAGAGAATCAGAATTATCAGAAATATCTTAAAGCTACATGATTCTAATATTCAGCAAAACATTCACATAATAATATAATTTTGATTCTTGTATATATTCATATGCCATATATTCTCCCCTTAACACCAGGGCTGTGGAGTCGGTAAGCCACAGTTGCGACTCCGACTCCTGGATTTTATCAGGCTCCGACTCCGACTCCGGCTCCGACTCCGACTCCTTCATAAATGGCCAATTCATAACAACAAATTTACTGTTGTAAAATATTAAACATCGTGCTTATTCAGTTTCTCACCATCATATAAGTAATCAGACCACTTAGAGCAAAAACTACATTTATTAGAATACAATTAGAATATAGCAAATAACTTTTATAAACTTTTATAAACTGTAAGTAAATATGCAATAAACACTTTTATGCAGTTAATAAGAAGAAATCTATAAATTTGTCCTCAGAAAAAGTATTGCCTCTGTCAGATCCTCCTTCATGGATGCCCTCAAATCTGATCTAATTATTTTGAGAGCAGAGAACAACCTCTCTACACTAACTTGTGTTGGTGGCAAAGCAGTAACCACTCGGGCAACATCTCTGACAATGTCAGGATACAGAGGAATTGCTTGTTGCACTGTTATTTTTGATGAACGGTCAAATTTCTCAATTTCTTTTAGTGCACATGAAAAATTCTGCTGAAATGTACTGGCTGTGTTCCTTGATGGGGATGACTCTTCTATGCGGGAACGCTTTGCACGGGCCTTGTGATCCAAATATTTTTCAAAATTAAATTCTTCATCAGTTGATGATGAGGGTGAAGATGTGGCAGGATGACCAAATTCTTCTTGTTCCTCCTGACTGTTCTGCAACCCTTTCATCCTTATTGCTATTTCAAATAGAGCTTCTTTTCCTTTACTTAGCTGTTGATCATCTAGAAGAATCCGATGCATTGGGTCTACATAAACAGCTGCCAAAAGAATGTTATTTTGTAATAGTAGCTCCTCTCTCCGTTTCATTGATGTAGCAATGCCACTTGCAATTAACCCTCCTCTTTGGGACAGGCGAAACATCAGGTTCTTCCACTCCTTTAAGAAAATACCTGGAGTTAAGTCCTCTGCTTGTAATTTTTTAGTCACTGTAAATGGGTGCCCTAGCAATTTTTCCAGCTCAGTCACCTGATTCCACTGACTTTCATTTAGCGTCAGTTGAGGGTTAGCCATGTCTACAAGAAAGGTTTTCAGTTCAACCAAGCGCTGAATCATTAAGTAAGTACTGCCCCATCGTGTGGCTTGATCAATAATTGCCCCTTTTCCAGCACGTCTCTTCAAAATTGAGTCAACTTTAGGGGTTCTGGCAACAGTAGCCAATTTTCTCACCTTGCCAATCAGTGCAGCAGCATGTCCTTCTTGCAGACTGTCTCTTATAGCCAGCTGTAGCGTATGCACAACACAGCGCATGTGATGAATGAAAGAACATATTGACACAGTTTCAACAAGATCATCTAAACTATCATGTTGCTGTTCATCTGAAGCAACTTCAGTTTGCTCCTCAGTTACAATACTGTGTTCCTCTATTTCAAACATTTCTGTGTCTGTGGACCCAGAATGTTCTTCTAGCTGCTGGTCACCATCATTACTCTCATTCATTAGCTTAATAGTACTTATCATATTTGAAGCATTGTCAGTTACGACAGAAAGAACTTGCTTTTTTTTAAGTTCATAGTCTTGCAGAACCTTTTCCACCAAGACCTGGAGAAACTCACTGGTGTGATGAGCTTTGGTGTCTTTTACTGCCAATGTCTTGGTAACTATTTCATTTTTGTCACAAACAAATCGGACATTGATGGCAAAATAGTTCACTCTGTGACGTGTGCAGGCATCCATTTTAAGAAACAGAAAGCGTCCCTTGAGAGTTTTTTTAAGTTCTTCCTTTTGTTTAAAAGCTTCTTCGATTACTAATTTTCTAATACTCTCTCTCTCCAGAGAAACACCAAGCTTGCGGGCCATTTCCCCATTCAGACACATAAAAGCTGGTCGTGAAAATAATGAAATAGGCACACTATCCTTTACAACAAGCTCTATGATCTGTTTTTTAAATGTATCTACTGTCATTGTCACAGTAACTTTGTCACTGACAAAATATCTTGCAACTGATGGCTGCAAAGTTCTCTGCTCCTTTGTTTGGCTGGAAGAGCTGGGCACTGGTTCATTGGTTTGGATGCAGTCTTTCTCATCCACTGCTTTCAGTACTTCAGGATGAAAGCGCTGTAAATGTCTCTTTAGATTAGAAGCTCTGGTAGGAGCATTTTTATCTTTGCCTGAATATGCACTCATCTTGGCTTCACAGCATTTGTTTTCGTCTGGATCATTTGTCATACACTGACAGACATAATGTTTTCTATCTTGAGTGATGGTGAAATGTTCAAATACAGCTGATTTAATGTGATGCTTCTTTGACATTCTCAGGTTTTTAATTCTGCATTCACAATCCAAATGACAATTGTTTTTCCTAAAAACAATTGTACAAAATTATTGCCAGGTCGTACAACTGATATAGTGGTCAGTAATACTGTTATTATTCCTCATGTACTCACAGTTAACTGATGCAAAGTTTGTTGAAAGGATAATACTTCTTACAGTCTTCCTCTTCTGAGTAGCAGGCAGCTGTGAGATGCTTGGAAGACGCACACCTAGTATGATCTAGTCTAGAGGAGGAGCTTTACTACTAAGAATTTGCAACACATTTTCACTTTCAGTTTCATACATTGTAAGTAGGTGGGTTGAGGCAGCATGAGGTTAACCAAGTATAAGATTAGATAAGGGCAGTGGAGAACAGTGACACACAAGAAGTAAGAAATGTCTCTATCTCCAGCAGAACTGCTTATCACTGTTGTTCATAGTTTGATAGAACATATATATTTGAGTAACATTTATAAAATTCATATGAAAGTTCACTTATGAAATATTAATACATTTTTTTTAAAGCTGGAGTCGGTACATTTCTATCGACTCCGACTCCAACCAAAACTAACTCCGACTCCAACTCCACGACTCCGACTCCGACTCCACAGCCCTGCTTAACACCCTTGACCTCACAAAAGGGTATTGGCAAATCCCCATGTCCCAGGGCGCCAAAGACTACGTTCTCAACACCAGGTGGATGCGTCCAATACACAAGGATGCCATTTGGGTTGCAAGTCACTACACCAATGTTCCAGAGAGCCATGGACTGGATCCTAGCTCCCCATAAGAGGTATGCAGCGGCCTACTTAGACGATATTGTAATTGTCAGCCAGGATTGGGGAAGCCATCTGAGCAAGGTCCATGCGGTATTTGATGAGCTACGGAAGGCGGGGTTTTCCATAAAGCTGAAGAAGTGTGCCTTGGGAATGGAGGAAGCGAGATACTTGGGCTATGCTATAGGAAGGGGTGAAATAAAGCCCCAGATAAAGTGCAGGCGATCCAGGGCAGGCCACAACCCTTCTCAAAGAAACAGGTCAGGGCGTTCCTGCGTATTGTGGGATACTACTGCCGGTTCATCCCGAACTTCGCTATGGTAGCCGCCTCTGACGGATCTTCTTAAATCGACGAAGTTGTCTATAGCTAAGTGGGCTCCAGAAGCTGAGACCCGCATTATAATATGGACTGTGTATTTGTTCCTGTTTGCTTTTCACCTTGTGCCGGAAAAAGGCAGTTCATTTGTTTTGAGTATCCAGAGTGGTTTATGCAACTTTAATAAACTTACTTGGACATTTCCACAATACCGCTTCCTGTGCCTACCTCAACCGCAGCCAAGTATGCACAGATTCCTACAATGAATATAGCTGCTATAATACTGCCTACTATGTACAAGGTTATAACTACTATAATACTGCTCCTATACAAGAATATAACTACTATAATAGTGCCCCTATGTACAAGAATATAACTACTATAATACTGCCCCCTATGTACAAGAATATAACTACAATACTGCCCCCATGTACAAGAATATAACTACTATAATACTGCCATTATGTGCAATAATATAACTACAATAATACTGCCCCCTATGTACAAGTATATAACTACTATAATACTGCTCCTATGTGCAAGAATATAACTACTATAATACTGCCCCCTATGTACAAGAATATAACTACTATAATACTGCCCTCTGTGTACAAGAATATAACTACAATACTGCCCCCATGTACAAGAATGTTACTACTATAATACTGCCTACTATGTACAAGTATATAACTACTATAATACTGCTCCTATGTGTAAGAATATAACTACTATAATACTGCCCCCTATGTACAAGAATATAACTACTATAAAGCGCCCCATATGTACAAGAATATATCTGCTATAATGCTGCTCACTATGTACAGGAATATAACTAATATAATACTGCCCCCTATGTACAAGAATATAACTACTATAATACTGCCCCCTATGTACAACTATATAACAACTATAATACTGCCCCTATGTACAAGAATATAACTACTATAATACTGACCCTATGTACAAGAATATAACTACTATAATACTGCCCCTATGTACAAGTGATAGGCGTCAGATTTCTGTCACTGCACAGCGAGAATCCCGAGCATTACTTCCGGCAGTCTCCCATTCCTCTCCAGCCACAGAGGAGCTTGCTCAGTAAACTCATCAGTTCCGGCGCTCTGCCCAGACCAGCTCCGTGGGTTTGTTTGCTGCTGCCACCTCTGGCACAGCTATGGCAATGCATGCTGCTCAGCAGCGAGATTCTCAAGGGACTAAGTCCTCATGTCAGGCCACTGAGCATGCTCGTTGTGTGATCTCCCATTGGAGATCGAAGGTCACGTGCTCAGGTCCTGCTCGTGTTCGGATTGGCCCATCCGAGAAGCCAGGAAGGTCCCGGACGCTCGCGGCTTTAAAAGGTTCGCATGGCCGCTCGGCCATGCGCTAGGATAGCCAGTATTTTCTGACTATAAGAAGTAAGTGATGGATGCACGTATGAATGTCTCTGGTGATTGACTCATTATGAAACCCCTACCCTTGGTACGCATGTGTTGTGCAGCCTAGCCTGCTAGCGCCCAGGCTTAGGCATAGGTAGGACAGAGTTGAGTCAGTTATTAGTCACGGTACAAAGATATACATCTTTCCTGTAGTCACTATCAGTGACTCGGCACGCCTCAGAGCAAGTGCTCCGCACTCCTTAGCCAGCGTCTATAGCGGCGTTCGTGGCAGCGACGCCACTCACTCAGTGGCCTAGAAGGACTCTAACCCCGTGCCTTGGGGAGGAGTTCTGTGGCTGTTTGCTGATCGCTCTGTGGCCGGGCTCTGTGAGCTAAACAGGCTCCGGCATTCACTTTCAAGCAGCTGTGCGGTTCCGTGAAGTAACAGAATCAGCTCCTGTTCACACTGGGTGACGTAACCCACGTGTGACTGTTTTCACGCCGCTCTTCTCTTCCGCCATACCTAGCAGCAGTGTACCACCTCTGCACGGTGGACCCCGGGCTGCGAACGCACTCTCTACTATTTTATAATCTGGTGCGCTCCGCCAGCCCTAACACTATCCTAGCGCCAGGGTCTGGCTAGTAATGGTGGACAAACAGCGACTGCATAGATACATCCAGCAGCTGGAGGGTAGGTTGGCAGCGCTAGAGCGTTCCACCACAGCTGCGGATGTTACTTCGATCGCCGTCCAAGCAGCTACAGAGGCTGTCGCCCGTGTCTCCACGGCCAGTCCTGCCCCGACCTTGTCCCGCCTCTCGCTGCCCGAGAAGTTCTCGGGCGATAGTGCTTCATGCAGGGGTTTCGAGAGTCAGTGCTCCATTCACCTGGAGTTGCTGGCCACACGATTTCCCTCCGAGCGGGCCAAGGTGGGGTTTATCATCTCCCTCCTGTTGGGCTGGGCCCTGGAGTGAGCCACCCCGCTGTGGGAGCGCGGGGATCCCCTGGTACAGAGTGCCACCCATTTCCTGGTCACTCTGAAGCAGGTGTTCCTGGGTCCTCGGGTCACGCACGACACGCACTTCAGTTGCTGGCTCTGACCCAGGGTGCGTCTTTGGTCAGCCAGTATGCCATCCTCTTCAGAACTCTGGTCTCAGAACTTGAGTGGCCAGATAAGGTTCTGATACCCATATTCTGGAGAGGCCTGGCTGATCACGTCAAAGACGCCTTGGCCACTAGGGAGGTGCCCACCACTTTAGAGGAGCTCATTACAGTCGCTACCCGAATAGATATTTGCTTCACGGAGCGAGGGCTGGAGCGTTCCAGGTCCCGCCAATGTTATAGGTTGGCTCCAAATTTCGCGAGACCTCTGGAACCTTCCGGTCAGCCTCCCGAGCCTCCTGAGGCCATGGTGGTGTCCTGCACGGGGCCCAGGACCCGGTCTGCGCGGGTACCTCCAGTCTGCTTCCGCTGTCGGCAGACTGGGCATCTTGCTAACCAGTGCCCACAGCGCTCGGGAAACGCTCCCATGTAGTGGTTATCGGAGGGGGCCTACTAGACACTGCAACTTTCTCCTCCAAGCTCCTGTTTAAAGGGGCATTAGAATTTAATTCCTCCACTCTGATGGTGGAGGTTTGTGTAGACTCAGGGGCGGAGGGCAATTTCATGTCATCTGCCTTCGCTCAACAACACGCAGTCCCCCTGGTCTTGCTACCTCAACCAGTCACCATCAGAGTGGTGAATGGGGCGACACTCCCGTCCCAAATCACCCACCAGACGGCTCCACTGAGACTCTCTTTGTCTCCTTCTCATCAGGAGATGCTGTCTCTCCTTGTTATGCCTGAAGGGATCGACCAGGTCCTCCTAGGGGTTCCCTGGTTGCGATCTCACTCTCCCCATATAGAGTGGTCTTCTGGAAAAATCCTCAGTTGGAGCAAGGCATGCGAGGGTAGGTGTCTCATTGACTGCGTACAGGTCGCCACTTCTGAGGTTCCTGCAGATCTATCCTCGCTTCCCAAGCCATATCGACAGTATGCAGACGTATTCTCCAAGAAGGCGGCAGAGACCCTTCCACCGCACCGCCCATACGACTGTCCTATTGACCTCTTGCCTGGTGCTGAGCCTCCCGGGGTCGAGTATATCCACTATCTCTCCCAGAGACAGAGGCCATGTCTCAGTATATCAGGGAGAATCTGGCAAGAGGATTCATTAGGAAGTCGGTGTCTCCGGCGGGTGCGGGATTCTTCTTTGTCCAAAAGAAGAATGGAGAATTACGTCCATGCATCGATTACAGGGGTCTTAACGCTATAACCGTTAAGAACAAGTATCCTTTGCCCCTGATATCAGAATTGTTTGACAGGCTACGGGGAGCAAGAGTGTTTACTAAGCTCGATCTGCGGGGAGCCTATAACCTGATTCGCATCCGTGAGGGGGACGAATAGAAGACGGCTTTTAACACCAGAGACGGGCACTATGAATACCTAGTGATGCCCTTCAGTCTATGTAACGCGCCAGCCGTCTTCCAAGACTTTGTGAGCGACATCTTCCGGGATATGCTTACCACCTCGGTAGTAGTCTATCTGGATGATATTCTCATTTACTCTCCAGATATTGACTCCCACCGGAGAGATGTTCGCAAAGTTTTCGATCTCCTGCGGGCCAACTCTCTTTATGCCAAATTGGAGAAATGTGTGTTTGAGCAGGAGTCCTTGCCTTTCCTGGGCTACATCATCTCAGCTCAGGGTTTGGCCATGGATCCTGCCAAGCTACGGGCAGTGATGGATTGGCAGGAACCCCATTCTCTCAAAGCGGTGCAGCGCTTTATGGGGTTCATAAATTACTATCACCAATTCATTCCCTATTTCTCAACTTTGGTCGCGCTCTTGGTTGCCCTCACCAAGAAGGGTGCAAATCCCAAACTGTGGTCGGAGACTGTCTCCAAGGCCTTCGCCTCCATTAAGTCCCACTTCGCTAGCGCTCCCATTCTACATCGCCCTGATGTAGATAAGCCCTTCATCCTAGAGGTGGAGCCGTCCTTTTTCAGAAGGACTTGCAAGGTCGGAAGCACCCATGCTCCTTCTTCTCTAAGACCTTCACACCGGCGGAGAGGAATTATTCCATCGGGGACAGGGAGTTGCTAGCAATGAATCTGGCCTTCTCAGAGTGGAGACACCGCCTGGAGGGGGCTCGCCACCCATTCGAGGTGTTCACTGACCACAAAAATTTGGTCTATTTACAGACAGTCCAGCGGCTGAATTCTCGCCAGGCCAGATGGTCCTTGTTCTTCTCCCGATTCCATTTCACGCTGCATTTTCTCTCTGGGGAGAAGAACGTCCGGGCCGATGCTCTTTCCCGCTCCGTGGTGTCATCGGAGGAGGAGCCTCAGTTGATAGTCCCATGAGAGAGCCTGAGGTCCGTGGCTCCAGTTGCTCTCGAGTCTGTACCTCCGGGCAAGACTTTAGTTCCTGCCCATCTGCGACTGGAAGTCCTCTCTTGGACCCATTCGTCCAGGGTGGGTGGCCATTTTGGGATCAAACGGACCTCTGAACTCCTGGCGAGGACGTACTTGTGGCCGCATATGGCCCGTGACGTCAGGGACTATATTCAGGCGTGCGTCTCTTGCGCCCAGAATCGGACCTATTGAAGCGTCTGTGCACGCAAAACGGCTGTCGTCCATCTTTTTTCCTCGCATGCCTCATGTTATCTGCCCGTCCTTTATTGTATGACCTTTAATGGTTGAATAAAGAAACACTGCGCTGCAAATCTGGGTGAGTGCCGCATCTTTTTTCTTCTTTTACACAGCTATGGCAATGCATGCTGCTCAGCAGCGAGATTCTCCAGGGACTAAGTCCTCATGTCGGGCCACTGAGCATGCTCGTGGTGTGATCTCCCATTGGAGATCGAAGGTCACGTGCTCAGGTCCTGCTCGTGTTCGGATTGGCCCATCCGAGAAGCCAGGAAGGTCCCAGAAGCTCGCGGCTGTAAAAGCTTCGCATGGCCGCTCGGCCATGTGCTAGGATAGCCAGTATTTTCTGACTATAAGGGGTGAGTGATGGATGCACATATGAATGTCTCTGGTGACTGACTCATTATGAAACCCCTACCCTTGGTACGCATGTGTTGTGCAGCCTAGCCTGCTAGCGCCCAGGCTTAGGCGTAGGTAGGACAGAGTTGAGTCAGTTATTAGTCACTATCAGTGACTCGGCACACCTCAGAGCAAGTGCTCTGCACTCCTTAGCCAGCGTCTATAGCGGCGTTCGTGGCAGCGACGCCACGTGCTCATTGGCCTAGAAGGACTCTAAGGACTCTAAGAATATAACTACTATAATACTGCCCCCTATGTACAAGAATATAACTACTATAATACTGCCCCGTATATACAAGAATATAACTACTATAATACTGTCCCCTATGTACAAGAATATAACTACTATAATACTGTCCCTATGTACAAGAATATAACTACTACAGTTGTGGCCAAAAGTATTGACACCCCTGCAATTCTGTCAGATAATACTCCGTTTCTTCCTGAAAATGATTGCAAACACAAATTCTTCTATTATTGAAGCAAAAAGCAAAACATTGATCATTTCACAAAAAACTCCAAAAATGTGCCAGACAAAAGTATTGGCACCCTCAGCCTAATACTTGGTTGCACAACCTTTAGCCAAAATAACTGCAACCAACCGCTTCCGGTAACCATCAATGAGTTTCTTACAATGCTCTGCTGGAATTGTGGACCATTCTTCTTTGGCAAACTGCTCCAGGTAACTGATATTTGAAGGGTGCCTTCTCCAAACTGCCATTTTTAGATCTCTCCACAGGTGTTCTATGGGATTCAGGTCTGGACTCATTGCTGGCCACCTTTAGAAGTCTCCAGTGCTTTCTCTCAAACCATTTTCTAGTGCTTTTTGAAGTGTGTTTTGGGTCATTGTCCTGCTGGAAGACCCATGACCTCTGAGGGAGACCCAGCTTTCTCACACTGGGCCCTACATTATGCTACAAAATTTGTTGGTAGTCTTCAGACTTCATATGCCATGCACACGGTCAAGCAGTCCAGTGCCAGAGGTAGCAAAGCAACCCCAAAACATCAGGGAACCTCCGCCATGTTTGACTGTAGGGACCGTGTTCTTTTCTTTGAATGCCTCTTTTTTTCTCCTGTAAACTCTATGTTGATGCCTTTGCCCAAAAAGCTCTACTTTTGTCTCATCTGACCAGAGAACATTCTTCCAAAACGTTTTAGGCTTTTTCAGGTAAGTTTTGGCAAACTCCAGCCTGGCTTTTTTATGTCTCAGGGTAAGAAGTGGGGTCTTCCTGGGTCTCCTACCATACAGTCCCTTTTCATTCAGACGCCGATGGATAGTACGGGTTGACACTGTTGTACCCTCGGACTGCAGGGCAGCTTGAACTTGTTTGGATGTTAGTCGAGGTTCTTTATCCAACATCCGCACAATCTTGCGTTGAAATTTCTTGTCAATTTTTCTTTTCCGTCCACATCTAGGGAGGTTAGCCACAGTGCCATGGGCTTTAAACTTCTTGATGACACTGCGCACGGTAGACACAGGAACAATCAGGTCTTTGGAGATGGACTTGTAGCCTTGAGATTGCTCATGCTTCCTCACAATTTGGTTTCTCAAGTCCTCAGACAGTTCTTTGGTCTTCTTTCTTTTCTCCATGCTCAATGTGGTACACACAAGGACACAGGACAGAGGTTGAGTCAAATTTAATCCATGTCAACTGGCTGCAAGTGTAAGTTAGTTATTGCCTACACCTGTTAGGTGCCACAGGTAAGTTACAGGTGCTGTTAATTACACAAATTAGAGAAGCATCACATGATTTTTCGAACAGTGCCAATACTTTTGTCCACCCTCTTTTCTATGTTTGGTGTGGAATTATATCCAATTTGGCTTTAGGAAAATTATTTTTGTGTTTTTTCATTTAAGACAAATTAAATGAAGATAATAGTACCAAAGAATTTGTGTTTGCAATCATTTTCAGGAAGAAACTGAGTATTATCTGACAGAATTGCAGGGGTGTCAATACTTTTGGCCACAACTGTATAATACTGCTCCCTATGTACAAGAACATAACTAAAATAATACTGCCCCCTATGTACAAGAATATAACCACTATAATACTGCCCCTTATGTACAAGAATATAACTACTATAATACTGCTCCCTATGTACAAGAATATAACTACTATAATACTGCCTCCAATGTACAAGAATATAACTACTATAATACTGCTCCCTATGTACAAGAATATAACTACTACTAGATTAAGGCCCGATGCTATCGCATCGAGAGGATAGTGACACACCTCTTGCCATGTTAACCCTCAATACACACACACCTCCTCAACACACACTCCTCTCACCTTTCACCATCTCCACTCACGTCCACTCACTCTTTCACTCCACATACGACCCTTTCTCTCTCACTCCATCTCTCATACTCACACCGTCATCGTCGCTGCCCCGACATCTTCCTCCGCCGCCGCGATCCTGGATCCAGATGTTCTCCAGGCCGCCGACATGTTCTTGCGGCGACGCCATCTTGGATTTTGTGAAATCCCGCGATATTCAAGATGGCGTCGCCGCAAGAACATGTCACTGGCGTGGACGACATCGGGATCCAAAATGGCGTCGGCGTAATCTCGCGAGATTTCGCCGACGCCATCTTTTTGGATCCCGAGTCGTCCACGCCGTTCTTGCGGCGACGCCATCTTGAATATCGCGGGATTTCACGAAATCCAAGATGGCGTCGCCGCAAGAACATGTCGGCAGCCTGGAGACCATCTGGATCCAGGATCGCGGCGGCGTAGGAAGATGTCGGGGCAGCGACGATGACGGTGTGAGTATGAGAAACGGAGTGAGAGAAAGGAACGTATGTGGAGTGAAAGAGTGAGTGGACGTGAGTGGAGGTGAAAGGTGAGAGGAGTGTGTGTTGAGGCGGTGTGGTGTGTTGAGGGTTAACATGTGCGTGTGTGTGGTGACGTCACCGGTTACAACTGGACGGAAGTTGTTACAACCGGAAGCTGCTTAGGGCATTTATTATTATAGATAATGCTGTCCCCTATGTACAAGAATATAACTACTATAATACTGCCTCCAATGTACAAGAATATAACTACTATAATACTGCCCCTATGTACAAGAATATAACTACTATAATACGGCCCCCTATGTACAAGAATATAACTACTATAATACGGCCCCCTATGTACAAGAATATAACTACTATAATACTGCCTCCTAGCTGTGAGGTTGTGTGTCAGTGGTTCTCCTGATGTCTGGAGCAAGCCCAGGGAGGGGCCACCCTGGGCGGGGAAGCTCCCCTGGCAAGGCCCAGGCTTCTCGGCCTACACTGGGCCTAGCCTCCCAGGCTTCTGCTAATGGGAATGTTAATCCCAAAGCCACTGTGAGTCCAGTGAATGCAGCGAGTCAAAGCTGCAGCAGTTCGGTGAAGGAGGAAAAGGTTGTGACCAAAGTTTTGGGAGGAAAACCTTCTCCAGTTCCAGGAAAGAAGCAAGAAGGAAAAGTCTCTGTGAGTGATGGAAACCAGCAGAGTGTGAAGTCTTGTAGCTCCCCAGTCAGTAAGCAGCTCCTGCCAGGTGCACAGGTGAGATCGGCGCCAGCTGTGCAGATCACCTCTCCTGCTTCCAGGCAGAGACGGACGTCTTTGGAAAGGCAGACAATGCAGGAGAACCTACAGCAACATGGCAGTATGGCGCGGTCAGGACGCACACGGTCACAGTCAGGTGGCAGCGATAAACCTGCTGCGGAGCCTGCATCCAGCCAAGGGGCCACAAAACCATCCGTGGTGGACCCGCACAAGACTGTCTTCAAAACCCCTGTACCCGTTGTCAAGACTAAACCTGTGGAGCCGGCGCGTGCACCCGAGCTGCAGCTAGCGGATGAGATACCGGGACTTGTCCGAAAACTGGGTGAGTTACAGCAGCAAAAAAAAGCGCTGCAAATGGAGGTAGACTTCATCTATAGTCTAAAGACCACTAATCCTGCCAGTAATGACGCCTATGACCTGAGACTGAACACACTGGGTGTACAGCTGGCGAGTGTTTTGCAGGACACTGAGTCTGTGCTGGAGAGCATGGGGCCCCTGGCAGAGACCTACAGGAACCGGGAGCGGTTCACCTCCTATAAGCAGGACTGTGCTGTAGAGGCCAGGATCCCTGATGTTCAGGACGGGACCCCCCAGCAGCGGACACGGCCAGTGTTACAGGCTGCCCGCTTCTGCTTCCAGGAGGGGAAACAGCTGCAGCAGCAGGCAGCTCAGTGTGAACAGGAGCATGTACTTCAGACTCCAGCAGAGGCACCACAGGTCCCAGAATGCCCCACACAGGAGCAGGACAGTGTATGTGAGACTGTTTGTGCTGATGAGGCTGAGGCAGCCGAGTGTGAACAGGAGCACACGCTGCAGACTCCAGCAGAGGCACCACAGGTCCCAGAATGCCCCACACAGGAGCAGGACAGTGTATGTGAGACTGTTTGTGCTGATGAGGCCGAGGCTGAGGCTGAAGCACAGACTGTGGCTGGGGATGCTGTGACCATGGGGTCGGGGGTTGGAGGGATTTCACTTTCTGTAATGGACGTCGCACTGTCTGATAATGATGCTGCTTATGATAATGTGCATGATATGTGTGATTATCCCCCTTTGCCATCTAGTCCACAAGGTGTGACAGCCCCCCCTGCTGCAGGCCCTCTCCCTGTCAGTCAGCCCAGTGTGACCCGGCAGGTGCCCCCCAGGAATGCCTGGAGCCGCGGCGCACCATCCTTTATTTCCAGCGCCAGGTAAACTGGCCAGACATTCAAGCGCAATAATGTGGTGCAGTTTAAATACATAGGTGCCAAGGAGGATCTGCCACAACGCAGGTATGTGGTGAGAGAGCTGCTCTGTGGCCAGATGGGGTTTGTGGCAAATGAGATACTGGCTGTGTCTAATCTTCAGGACAGGCAGGGCTACGAGGTCAGCTTCAAGCTCATGTCTGACCTGGATAGATTCTGGGCCAATTACCCCAAGTTCAGAGATGCTGAGGGCTGGAATAAGTTTGTGGTGGTTCCTATCTCCAGGCCGGACACTGTCACAGTAAACATCACCTTCTGGAATGAGGCCGTTCCTCCACAGGACATCAAGGTGTGGCTCCGGAGACACTGTGACCTCGCCTCTGGACTCACCAAGGTCAGAGATGAGGATGGTATCTGGACAATGGGTTGGAGGGTCTTGGTAAAATTACGGCAATGTAATAACATTACTGCCCACTTACCCAACTCCTTCTTCATTGGGAGGGAGAAGGGAAGGTGTTATTATCCCGGGCAACCCAGAAAGTGCTTCAAATGTGGTGGGAAAGGTCATCTGGCTAACGCCTGTACTGTGGTGAAGTGCAGTCTGTGTGGGGCAATCGGCCATGTCACTGCAGACTGCCGGGACGTCAGGTGCAACCTCTGTGGTAGGATGGGCCACCCTCACAGGGACTGTCCAGACGCCTGGCACAACATCTGCAGAGTCTTCCCTGATGAGATAGTGATGGCAGGGGCAGAGGCTCAGGAGGATGAGGATGTGGTGGCAGGGACACATGAGGAGGAGGATTTAATGTCAGGAGAGATGTTGACCAGCTCAGATGCCCACCAGGAGTCCACTCAGGCAGCACCAGAGAAGCAGGGTGCAGAGGGGAACATGGAGATCGTCCATCAGGTCCAGCAGCCTCAGATAGCCCCCCCTTCAGCATCGCTGTCTGTATCTGATGACTGGAGCATTAATAATAATAAAAGGAAGAAAAAGAACACATCCTCCCGTAAACCTGAGGCAGAATATGACACTGGTCAGATTGCTAGTAAGAAGGTTCAGAATTCTGCAGGAATGATGGTCGTGTCCAACAAGTATGGAGTTTTATCTGACTCCAATGGTGACGATTATGAGGAAGAGTTGAGGAAAATTGATGCTGAGTGTGACAGGGACATAGAGGACCATCCCCCGCCAAAGCGGAAGCCCTTATCTGTGGTCCCTCAGGTAGAGTCTGACATGGACACCAGTGGTGGACAGAACATCTCTGACTCATGATGATGGCTGTTACTCTGCTCCTTCTATATTGTGTTGTGATGGCGGGGTTCTCATTGACAGTGACCTCGAGCAATGTGAATAGCATTAAGCTGAGGAGAACTAGACACACGGTGTATGAACATCTCAAATATCTGGACACAGATGTCATCTTCCTGCAGGAGACACGACTGACATCTCTGGGGCTTATGAGAGAGGCTGAGAGGGAATGGCGGTCCGGTCCTTCTTTCTGGTCACTGGCTGTGGAGCCTTATGCCGGGGTCACTGTCCTGTTTAACACCAATGATGTGACTGTGCATAGGATGACGGAGGTGGTCATGGGAAGATGTCTGGTCCAAGAAGTCACTATCCATGGGAGGCGAATCCGGCTTATTAACATCTATGGGCCACAGACAGTGACTGACAGGATCCAGCTGTTTAATGACGTCAAGCCTTACCTCTTCACTTCTCTTCCAGTGGTGATGGCGGGGGACTTTAATGCCATAATGACATCAGGTGACAGCTCCTCAGGCAGGGCAGTGACCAGGGACGGTAAGGTCCTACATAACGTCATAATGTAGGCAGGACTGACTGACGTTTTCACACAGGGTGGGCAACAGCCAAAATTCACATATTCATGTTCCAACAGGAGCAGTAGAATAGATTTTGCTTTTGTCAGTCCTACTGAGGCTGTCGGCGCCCTGAGTGAGAAGGTCGTCCCTTACTCTGATCACCTTGCCTTGTGCTTCTCTTTGGGTTCCTCTAACCGTCCGGACATTGGTAGGGGGTTGTGGAAGCTCAATTCCAGTCTCCTGGATGATGCCTATGTTCAGAGCCGTGTTCACTCCCTTATCCAGCTTCATCTAGACAGGGTTGACTTCTATGACAACATGACCGACTGGTGGGAGGACGTCAAGGAGGATATCAGATCCCTCTTAAAGAGACTGTCAGTTAATAAAGGGAGGAATAAGTACAGCCAGTACCTGAAGCTGCGCAAAGAATTGTATTCAGCGGGCGGGGATGACAAAGTGAAGATCGACCGGCTGAAATCTGAGATAAAGCAGTATCAGTATAGCAGGTATACCTCCCTGGTTCTTGAACGGGAATATGGGTCCTTAGGGGCCCCTGATCCCTTTGAGAATTGCAGGGAGAGGGTGGCCAAAAAAATGGTCACGGGTCTCACCGACTCCCAGGGTGTATTGCAGGATTCACGGGAGGGTATCCTGGAGGTGGTGAGATCTTACTATGCTGACTTGTTTCAGAGGAAAGTTTTGGATAAAGATAAGATGACTCAATTCTTGGAGGCAAGTCCAGTGCCTGATACTAATGATCTGGACTTCTCTCCTTTGACAGCAGAAATAACGGTGGAGGAAGTTAAGGAGGCCATTGATAAGTTGCATCTGAAGAAGGCACCAGGTCCAGATGGTATAACGGCAGAATTTTATAAGAAATTCAGAGACCTCCTGGCTCCAATTCTCGTGGATGTGTATAGAAATTGTCTAGAGAATCACCTGATGCCTCCATCCATGAGAGTGTCCTCGTTAATTCTGCTGTCTAAAGGTAAAGAGCCGAGCGACATCAAGAACTGGAGGCCGATTGCACTCTTGAATGTGGACAGGAAGATTCTAGCAAAGATCCTATTTTCTAGATTAGTCTGTTTGTCCCCGGCACTGTTGGCAGGCTCGCAGTTTGGCACAGTAAAAGGGCGGAACATCTCTGGAGCAGTCATCTCGATACGAGAGATGTTTGAGAGATGTAAATCTCTGCGGTGTGGGAGATATGTTGTTAGTCCTGACCAGGCTAAAGCCTTTGACAGGGTTGATCACGACTATCTGTGGGCCACTTTGTCAAAGTACGGTATTCCGGGACAATTTGTGGATTGGCTGAAGACGTTGTACAGAGAGGCGGTGAGCTTTCCTCTGATTAATGGTTGGCAGGGTGACACTTTTGGAGTTTGGGCAGCCCTGTCTCACCCCCGCCCCATGAGTCCGCTCCTGTATGTTTTTGCCCTAGACCCGTTTCTGAGGTCACTGCAGGAGTGCGATTTTCAGGGGGTGCCGGTCCCCCACTGCCCGCCTCTGAATGTTGTTGCCTATGCGGACGATGTGACGCTGTTGATCTCCAATCCTCGTGAGGTGCAGATGTTATCTGCGTCCATCAGAAGCTACTCAGAGGCCTCCGGGTCTCTTGTCAACCTTGAAAAGAGTCAAGCTCTGTGGACATTAGATACTGAGCCCAGCTTTGATCTGCCGCAGTTTTCCAAAGCCTCCACCCATATTAAGATCCTAGGGGTTAAATTTGGGAGGGATGATAATGCCACGCTAAATTGGGAGGAGAAATTGGAAACCGGAAATGCAAAGGTTCAGCGATGGAAGAACTGGAGGCTGACCTACAGAGAAAGGGTCACAATGTTGAAGACGTACCTGGTCCCCGTTTTCTTGTATGTCTCTGTCGCTTTCCCTTTGCCAGAATCTTTCTCAGCGAGGCTCTTCAGCCTGTTCTTCCAGCTCTTGTGGGGGAATAGGTTGAACCTAATAAAGAGGGGAATAACGTACCTACGGCGGAGAGAGGGTGGGCTGGATATGTTGAATCCAAGGGTTTTCTTTGACTCCTTGTTTCTAAAGGTGAATTTTGGGAACATGGACTCAAACAGTAGATCCCTGTGGGTAAATAGTATCAGGTACTGGATATTGCCTTTTGCAGAATCTTGGGTGCGAGGCGGCAGTCTCAAGAGGAGGAGATGGACAGGTGACCACCTCCCCCAGTATCTGGACTATGGACTGAAGTGTGTTAGGAGGTGGGGACTGGAGAGGTCTTACATTGAGAGCAATACCAGAAGAGACCTGTATGCTCGTGTATGTAGGACTTTCTTCTACTCCCACTGGCCCTGAGAGATTGTGTCACCACCACCCTGCTGGAAAGCCTTAGGTTCCTAAACGGGAAACGGCTACCTCCTAAACTGTTTGATGTCACTTGGCTTTCACTGCATAGTCGGCTCTTTGTCAGAGGGAACCTGAAACATCTGTGTGTCTCTGATCGGAATTGTCCCCTTGGTTGTCAGCAGGAGGAGACTATGGAGCACTTCATATGTGATTGCTGGGGAGGGAGGAAGATCTGGGAGGAAGTGTCAGATAATCTAAAAATCCCCAGACTGCGGACCCTAAAGTATCCCGACATAATCTATGGTGTCCCCTCCACTGTTAGTAACATCGACAGAGAGACGATGTACATTATAATCAGTGTCATCAAATACTATAACTGGCACATGAGAACCCGGGTGTCACTGCACAATGAGCTGTTCGATCACACCGCTGCCGCCAATCAGGTGATGTCAGAACTCCGGTGGATAAAATCACTGGAAGTTGGAAGGAGTCCGAGAAACACAACGTTATGGAGAAACGTAAAATTCAGTTAGAAAATATGATTTTTTTTTATTTTTTTTTCTAACTTTCTTTTTCTATCCCCAGGTGTGGACACTTTAATCTATTTATGAATATGATCTGATTATGTAATGCTGTGTATATATTACCTAAGTGGTTTGTGTTTTGTAATACTGGATGATTTTTGTTTTATTATAATTGTATTTATGTTTGGTTTATAATAAAAATTGCCCCTATGTACAAGAATATAACTACTATAATACTGCCCCCTATGTACAAGAATATAACTACTATAATACTGCCCCTATGTACAAGAATATAACTACTATAATACCGCCCATATGTTCAAGAATATATCTACTATAATGCTGCTCACTATGTATAGGAATATAACTACTATAGTACTGCCCCCTATGTACAAGAATATAACTACAATAATACTGCTCCCTATGTACAAGAATATAACTACTATAATACTGCCCCGTATGTACAAGAATATAACTACTATAATACTGTCCCCTATGTACAAGAATATAACTACTATAATACTGCCCTCTATGTACAAGAATATAACTACTATAATACTGACCCCTATGTACAAGAATATAACTACTATAATACTGCCTCTATGCACAAGAATATAACTACTATAATACTGCCCCTATATGCAAGAATATAGCTACTATAATACTGCCCCTATGTACAAGAATATAACTACTATAATACTGCCCCTACGTACAAGAATTTAACTACTATAATACTGTCCCCTATGTACAAGAATATAGCTACTATAATACTGCTCCTATGTACAGGAATATAACTACTATAATACTGCCCCTATGTACAAGAATATAACTACTATACTACTGCCCCTATGTACAAGAATATAACTACTATAATACTACCCCCTATGTACAAGAATATAACTACTATAATACTGCCCCCATGTACAAGAATATAACTACTATAATACTGCCCCCTATGTACAAGAATATAACTACTATAATACTGCCTCTATGCACAAGAATGTAACTGCTATAATACTGCCCCTATGTACAAGAATATAACTACTATAATACTGTCCCTATGTACAAGAATATAGCTACTATAATACTGCTCCCTATGTACAAGAACATAACTACAATAATACTGCCCCCTATGTACAAGAATATAACCACTATAATACTGCCCCTTATGTACAAGAATATAACTACTATAATACTGCTCCCTATGTACAAGAATATAACTACTATAATACTGCCTCCAATGTACAAGAATATAACTACTATAATACTGCCCCCTATGTACAAGAATATAACCACTATAATACTGCCCCTTATGTACAAGAATATAACTACTATAATACTGCTCCCTATGTACAAGAAAATAACTACTATAATACTGTCCCCTATGTACAAGAATATAACTACTATAATACTGCCTCCAATGTACAAGAATATAACTACTATAATACTGCCCCTATGTAGAAGAATATACTATAATACTGTCCCTATGTACAAGATTATAACTACTATACTACTGCCCCTATGTACAAGAATATAACTACTATAATACTGCCCCTACGTACAAGAATTTAACTACTATAATACTGTCCCCTATGTACAAGAATATAACTACTATAATACTGCTCCTATGTACAGGAATATAACTACTATAATACTGCCCCTATGTACAAGAATATAACTACTATACTACTGCCCCTATGTACAAGAATATAACTACTATAATACTGCCCCCTATGTACAAGAATATAACTACTATAATACTGCCCCGTATATACAAGAATATAACTAATATAATACTGCCCCCTATGTACAAGAATATAACTACTATAATACTGCCCCGTATATACAAGAATATAACTACTATAATACTGCCCCCATGTACAAGAATATAACTACTATAATACTGCCCCCTATATACAAGAATATAACTACTATAATACTGCCCCCTATGTACAAGAATAAAACTAATATAATACTGCTCCCTATGTACAAGAATATAACTACTATAATACTGTCCCCTATGTACAAGAATATAACTACTATAATACTGCTCCCTATGTACAAGAATATAACTACTATAATACTGTCCCCTATGTACAAGAATATAACTACTATAATACTGTCCCTATGTACAAGAATATAACTACTATAATACTGCTCCCTATGTACAAGAACATAACTACAATAATACTGCTCCCTATGTACAAGAACATTACTATAATACTGCTCCCTATATACAAGAATATAACTACTATAATACTGCTCCCTATGTACAAGAATATAACTACTATAATACTGCCTCCAATGTACAAGAATATAACTACTATAATACTGCTCCCTATGTACAAGAATATAGCTACTATAATACTGTCCCCTATGTACAAGAATATAACTACTATAATACTGCTCCGTATGTACAAGAACATAACTACAATAATACTGCCCCTTATGTACAAGAATATAACTACTATAATACTGCTCCCTATGTACAAGAATATAACTACTATAATACTGTCCCCTATGTACAAGTATATAACTACTATAATACTGCCTCCAATGTACAAGAATATAACTACTATAATACTGCGCCTATGTAGAAGAATTTACTATAATACTGTCCCTATGTACAAGAATATAACTACAATAATACTGCTCCCTATGTACAAGAACATAACTACTATAATACTGCCCCCTATGTACAAGAATATAACAACTATAATACTGCTCCCTATGTACAAGAATATAACTACTATAATACTGCCCCCTATGTACAAGAATATAACTACTATAATACTGCTCCCTATGTACAAGAATATAACTACTGTGAATGTGTGATATGCTATGTGGATGTCATTTTTGGTATATTCCTATTTTTAACAATTCCAGTTATTTTCATAGTGTTTTTCTTATTACATTGTAAGTCTACAGCCTCACTGTATCTGTCTCTTGATGACCCCCTGTAGTGCATTAATCCCTAAGGCCCTTTGTTCTCCTCTGGGAGGCCGGGAAAACGCCCCAACTGGTTTGACTTTCCCTGGACAAGAAAGGGGGTCAGGGGAGAACAGGGGCTGGGCAAGTCAGTTTCGGTGTGGACAGGATCGTGTAAAGACTGCATTTCAGAGAGAAAGACCCATTTTATCCTCTGGTGCTAGAGTTTTGGAATCTCGTTTCCCTGGACATTTTATCCTGTTACTGGACTGCATTCTTATTCTGTACTGTCTTATCCTTTGTGTGGTGGACTGAATATGGACCTTTTCGTATTTTTGCCTGAATAAAGGTCTTGGAATTGTTCACTCTTCGCTTGCTCTGTTGATTGTGTGATACCAGGGAAGGACGACGTGACAACTGGTGGCAGCGGTGGGATGAACAGAGCGTAACCCAATGGAGAACCACCCACAGAGTGAGTACAGAAATTGGACTGTATGCAGTTTACAGGAGAGAGCCAGAGACCTGGGCCTGAACTACCAGGGACTGACTAAAGAGGCCTTAATCGATCTACTGGTGGGCGCTAGCCCGGCCACCTCCTCCCAGATGTCTGAAGGACGAGCACTGGAGACAGGGATCCCCTTCCAGAAAAGCCAGTGGTTGGTGTGGTACGAAGAAGAGATGGCGGTTCTGGGCCCCGGCGTCTCTCAGGAGTACAAGGAGGAGGCTGCCCGCCGGGCACAGCGGAGGCAGGAAGCAATGGAGCTTGAAAAAGGGAGTAACGCAATGTGGAGTGTAACCCCAACAATCCGGGAGCCTGTACGGATCACCCGGACAGAGTTTAAGCCATTTGATGAGGCTTCCGGAGATGTGGAGGGGTTCTTCAAGGACTTTGAGCAGCAGTGTGCTGTGATGGAGGTGCCCCACTCTAGCTGGATGCATTTGTTAGTGGGGCTCCTGAATGGAAGCATGGCGGAGGCTTACCGAACCATTGATGCACTGCGGAATCGGGATTATAACATTGTTAAGCGGACTATCCTGAATTACCATGCTATCACCCCTGACTCATATAGGGCGAAGTTCCGAGACCTCCCATGCACCACGGGGGGATCGTTTAGGATGTATGCACATAAGATGTCCGAGGCATGTCGGAGATGGCTCGAAGCAGAAAACGCCTTTACTGTGGAAGATGTTATACAGGCGTTCCTTATAGAACAATTTCTTGCCAAGTGCCCTGCAGAGGTACGGGAATGGGTCCAGGAGCGCACGCCGTGTACTGTGGATAGAGCTGCAGCCCTGGCCGATGAAGCCCTTACTATCCGGCCGCAATGGAGGAGGCTTCTGGACAATGAACCACGGCCTGCTCCCGCGCCCTGTCCCCCTCCAATTATATCTGCCCTTTCACCTAGTCGCAAGCCGATGACAATCACGCCTCACAATCCTAGGCCCCAACACTTCCGACCACGACCTGGGGGTATCACAGAGAGGAGGTGTTATGGGTGTGGTCAATCTAGACATTTGCAGTCTGGCTGTCCCTCCAGGAATCGGAGGGAGCCCCAGGGTCCGGGAATTCCCATTGTCCTGGCGGGCGGTGCCCGCAAATATATACAGCGAGCTTCTGTGCGTTTGGATTATGGTTGTGGAGAAAAACTGTGTTGGATTGGAGTTATGGGAGGACTTCCTGCAGATATCCTCCTTGGGAATGACATTGGGGAGTTACAGTGCCAATTTGTGGGAGCAGTCACCCGACTACAGGCCCTCCAAGCACTACGTCATCCGGACCCCACCGGGGAGAAACCACAACGAACCGCATCAGAGTCGGTAAGCAATACTTTCGCTGCTACTACATTGGGAGAGTCTTGGGACAGAGAGGAGTTTAGGAGAGAAATAGAGGGTGACACTACCTTAGCAGCCCTTAGGCCGAAAGGCAGAAACTGGGCACTTGGGAGATAATGGGGATGGCTTCACTCGAGAAAACGGACTGTGTTATCGTGCAACA
The DNA here is from genome assembly GCF_039654945.1 of Dendrobates tinctorius. Lineage (NCBI taxonomy): Eukaryota > Metazoa > Chordata > Amphibia > Anura > Dendrobatidae > Dendrobates > Dendrobates tinctorius. The sequence goes on along the minus strand of NW_027361733.1, from coordinate 23,774,234 downwards.
AAGAGCAGTGACCAGGGCAACCCTAATGCAACGACCAGGCAACTCATTGTCCCTCAGAAGTACAGGGCACAGCTACTTCAACTGGCCCATGACATCCCCTTGGCTGGGCATCAAGGGAGAAAAAGGACTGAAAAGAGACTCACCCAAAGTTTTTTACTGGCCGGGCGTCTCGCAGTCGGTAGCCCATTATTGCCGCACCTGCGATGTGTGCCAGCGAATGCGGCATCCAGGAGCCCGACTTAAGGTACCCCTGTAATCCCTGCCCATAATTGAGGAACCATTTCAACGTGTAGCCGTCAACATCATAGGTCCTCTGGCCCACCCCAGCAGGTCAGGGAAAAAATATATCCTGACCGTGGTGGACTATGCCACTAGGTATCCTGAAGCTGTGGCCCTGTCCAGTATTACAGCAGTAAAGGTAGCCGAGGCCCTTGTTACCATCTTTACCCGGGTAGGGTTTCCTAGTGAAATATTGTCAGATCAAGGCACTCAGTTCATGTCAGATCTGGTCCAGTCCCTATGGCATACCTGTGGTGTTCGAGCCATTCACACCACCCCATACCACCCGCAGACCAACGGACTATGTGAACGCTTTAATGGAACCCTAAAAAATATGCTGAGGGCTTTTGTTGACGTTGAGAAAGACTGGGAAAAGTACCTGCCACATCTCCTCTTCGCCTATCGGGAGTTTCCCCAAGAGTCCACAGGGTTCTCTCCCTTCGAACTACTGTTTAGCCGGAAGGTCCGTGGGTCTCTCACTCCTCTGAAAGAACATTTGTAGGGAGACATCTCAGATACCGGAATGCCCATCGTTCCCTATGTTCTAGAGCTCAGAGACCGTCTCACCAACTAGCTACCTTCGCTAAAGAACATCAGCGAATGGCCCAGTCCAGACAAAAAACCTGGTATGACCGTAATGCCAGGAACCGGGAATTTATGGAAGGACAGCAAGTGCTCATGATTACTGCTTCCCCTGCCAACAAGCTTCGAGCAGTGTGGGAAGGCCCTTATCAGGTTGTCAAGAAAATTAATGACACTAACTATGTTATTGCCCTGGACTCTAGTGGTCGACGACATAAAACCGTCCACATTAACATTCTGAAAGACTACCACGACCGATCTCTGCCTGTTCTAGCTGTCTGCCACCCCCCTAGTGATACCGCCGACGACGAGTATCTCCCCGATCTCCTCCAGGTTGCCCAAGCGGGAGGATCACTGGAACAAGTGACCCTGGGCTCCCATTTATCGGATATACAAAAGGACGATATTGTCGCCATACTAAGGCCGAGGGCTGCTGCTTTCTCCTCAAAGCCGGGGGAAGACTACTCTCACCAGTCACCATATGGAAACCCCCGGACAGCGCCCCATCCAGCAGGCTGCCTACTGGTTTCCAGAGGCTGTTCAAGGCATGATAAAGAACGAACTGGAGGAGATGAAACAACTGGAAGTTATTCAGCCATCTCACAGTTCTTGGGCCTCTCCTGTCGTCCTGGTCCCCAAGAAGGATGGTACAACACGATTCTGCATTGATTACAGACAACTAAATGATGCCACCAAGAGTGATGCTTATCCCATGCCCAGGATCGATGATCTATTGGATCGTCTGGCCAGTGCCCAATTTGTGATCACGTTAGACTTGAGCAAGGGGTACTGGCAGATACCCCTAACGGAGGACGCTCGGGAGCGCTCTGCCTTCATTACTCCATTTGGACTTTATGAGTTCCTGGGAATGCCCTTTGGGATGAAAACTGCCCCCGCTACTTTCCAGAGACTGGTGGATCGACTGTTACAACAATGTCAGGACTTTGCCTGTGCTTACTTAGACGACATTGCCATTTTTAGCACAACCTGGGAGGAACATCTTTAACACTTGGGCATAGTGCTGGACTGTATCCTTACTGCAGGACTGACCATTCGCCCATATAAGTGCCAAATAGGGATGGCTGAGGTGCAGTACATCAGGCATAGAGTAGGGGGTGGGACACTAAGGCCTGAGCCTGCCAAGGTGGAAGCCATTAGCAACTGGTGTAGACCCCAGACTAAAAAGCAGGTACTTGCATTTTTAGGAACTGCTGGTTACTATCGCAAATTTGTGTCTAACTTCAGCACCTTGGCCAAGCCCCTAACCGACCTGACCCGCAAGAACATGCCTAGGAATGTGACGTGGACGACGGCATGCGAGAATGCCTTTTCAGCGTTAAAGACTGCCCTCGTCACTGCTCCTGTCTTGGCTGCACAGGATTACAAACGCAGGTTCCTCATGCAGACAGATGCATCCACCTTTGGGATTGGGGCAGTACTTAGCCAAGTGAACGCCGCCGGAGAAGAACATCCTGTTGCTTTTGCCAGTCGGAAACTACTGGATCGGGAAGTTGCCTATGCCACTATTGAAAAGGAGTGCCTTGCCATCGTATGGGCGCTAGAAAAATTGCAGCCCTACTTGTATGGCAGAGACTTTACAATTGTTACAGACCACAACCCCCTCACATGGCTGAATCGCGTATCAGGGGACAATGGAAGATTGCTGCGGTGGAGCTTGTCCTTACAACCCTACAGCTTCTCCATCCAATACAAGCGGGGAAGCCAGCACCAGAACGCCGATGGACTGTCTCGACAAGAAGAACCATAGGCTCCTTAGGCCGACCTACCCCTGCCACTGTACAAGGAACTATAAATAAATGAGCAATGTGGACTAAAGTGAGCAGGCCAGAGGTCTGTGTAGACCTCATGGCGTGCTCACTTATTATGGGGGGGAGAGGTTGTGATGGTGTGATATGCTATGTGGATGTCATTTTTTGTATATTCCTATTTTTAACAATTCCAGTTATTTTCATAGTGTTTTTCTTATTGCATTGTAAGTCTACAGCCTCACTGTATCTGTCTCTTGATGACCCCCCTGTAGTGCATTAATCCCTAAGGCCCTTTGTTCTCCTCTGGGAGGCCTGGAAACCGCCCCAACTGGTTTGACTTTCCCTGGACAAGGCAGGGGGTCGGGGGAGAACAGGGACTGGGCAAGTCAGTTCCGGTGTGGACAGGATCGTGTAAAGACTGCATTTCAGAGTGAAGGACCCATTTTATCCTCTGGTGATAGAGTTTTGGAATCTCGTTTCCCTGGACATTTTATCCTGTTACTGGACTGCATTCTTATTCTGGACTATCTTATCCTTTGTGTGGTGGACTGAATATGGACCTTTTCGTATTTTTGCCTGAATAAAGGTCTTGGAATTGTTCACTCTTCGCTTGCTCTGTTGATTGTGTGATACCAGAGAAGGACCCCGTGACAACTACTATAATACTGTCCCCTATGTACAAGAATATAACTACTATAATACTGTCCCTATGTACAAGAATATAACTACTATAATACTGCTCCCTATGTACAAGAACATAACTACTATAATACTGCCCCCTATGTACAAGAATATAACTACTATAATACTGTCCCCTATGTACAAGAATATAACTACTATAATACTGCTCCCTATGTACAAGAAAATAACTACTATAATACTGCCCCCTATGTACAAGAATATAACCTGTTATGAATGAGTCACCGTAGGAGGCAAAAGCAGAAATACAAGCTAAGTCCAGAAAACCAGAGAAGTTGGCAACTATCAGATTGCAGACCCCTGAACCTATCAACAGAACTAGCAGTAGCCGTGGGGGGGTTCCTACGAATCCCTATACCCCTCGATCACAGCCGGAGAATTACATAGGCCTAAAGAAAGAAAGGGGAAATCTAAACTGCCCCAGAGCAGACCCCAAAGCAATAGGCAGCCCCCAACATATAATGACGGTGAAGCAAGATGAAAATACTAACACAGACAGAAAGATAGACTGAGCAAAGACGGGGCCCGCAACTATCTAGATAGGAAAGGACAGGAAGGCTGCTGTCTGCAATCTGCCAAAACCCTATCAAAGACATAAGCCAACAAGCTGATATGAAAAATGCCCTGAAGCAGCTAGGCTTCAAAAACTAAATCAGCACTCAGGTATTTTCAGAAGACAGAGCTAAATGAATTCAGCACACCCCAGCAGGGAATGGCAGAAATCCAGAAAAGCAAAGCAAAACAAAGTCACAGCACAAAAGCAAAAGGCCGAGAAGCAAACTTAGCTTTAGAGGAGCAGGAATTCAGACTGGTCTCCAAGGATCCCACAGAGAAATCACCCGCAGGGCAGAAGGGCGTCGGCAGCCTTATATCCAGTCCGTAACTCCACTCAGCCAGTCATCATCATCAGCCTCAGGTGTTTGATAATCAGGCTCACTACCTTTCTTTACCAGAAGAGGGAGTTCCTCGGGCCTCAGTAATGAAGGGGATAATGAACTCACAACAGTACCTCCCCCTTGAGGAGGGGTCACCGAACCCTCAACTACGCCACCAGGGCGATCAGTGTGAGCCCGATGAAAGGCACGCACCAATCTTTTGGCATGAATATCAGAGGCAGAGACCCAGGAATTATCCTCCTGACCATAACCCTTCCACTTAACCAAATACTGGAGTCTCCGTCTAGCCAGACGGGAATCCAGTACTTTCTCTACCTCATATTCCATGTTACCTTCAACCAATACAGGGTCTGGAGGTGCCACCCCCGGAACAACAGGTTCAACAAACCTCTTCAACAAGGACTTATGAAACACATTATGGATTTTAAATGTGACAGGAAGAGCCAAACGAAAAGAGACCGGATTAATAATCTCCACAATCTTGTAAGGTCCAATAAATCTAGGCTTAAACTTAGGAGAAGCCACCTTCATAGCAATATTTTTTGATGAAACCACACCATATCACCAACCTTAAACTGGGGACCAATGGTCCTATGTCGGTTGGAAAACCGCTGGGCCTTTTCCTGGGAGAGAGATAACTTATCCACCACTTGGTCCCAGATCTGGTGTATTCTCTCCACCACAGTGTCAACACCTGGGCAGGCAGAGGGCTCCACCTGCCCTGAAGAAAATCGAGGATGAAACCCAAAGTTACAAAAAAAAGTGACATCAAAGTGGCAGAACTAGCTCTATTATTTAAAGCAAATTCGGCCAAGGGCAAAAATGAAACCCAATCATCCTGATCAGCAGAAATAAAACATCTCAAATATGACTCCAAGGTCTGGTTTGTTCTCTCTGTCTGCCCATTGGTCTGAGAGTGAAAAGCAGAGGAGAAGGACAACTGAATTCCCAGCCTGGAACAGAAAGTTCTCCAAAATCTAGACACAAACTGGACTCCTCTGTCAGATACAATGTTCTCAGGAATCCCGTGCAAACGAACCACCTGTTGTAAAAACAGGGGCACCAACTCAGAGGAAGACGGCAACTTAGGGAGTGGTACAAGATGAACCATCTTAGAGAACCTATCACAAATCACCCAAATAACAGTCATCCTCTGAGAGACAGGCATATCAGAGATGAAATCCATTGAAATATGGGTCCATGGCCTCTTGGGGACAGGCAAAGGCATCAACAACCCACTAGAGCGAGAACACGATTTAGACCGGGAGCACGTCCCACAGGACTGCACAAAATTCCTGACATCACGAGACAAGGAGGGCCACCAAAAAAACTGACTCACCAGATCTCTAGTACCAAAAATACCTGGATGACCAGCCAAAGCAGAGCAATGAACTTCAGACATCACTCTCTTCTTCCACTGGTCAGGAACATACAACTTTCCACTGGGACAACGCTCAGGTTTGTCCTCCTGGAACTCTTCCAGAGCACGTCTCAAATCGGGCGAGATGGCAGAAAGAACTACCCCTTCGCCTAAGATGGTAGCAGGCTTGGTCACCACAGGAGAATCAGCAAAGAAGCTCCTAGAGAGGGCGTCTGCCTTGACATTCTTTGTTCCAGGAAGAAAAGAAACCACAAAATCAAAACGTGTAAAAAACAAGGCCCACCTAGCCTGTCTAGGGTTCAAGCGCTTAGCCGACTCTAGGTAAATCAAATTCTTGTGGTCAGTGAGGACCAAAACTTGATGCTTAGCTCCCTCCAACCAATGTCTCCACTCCTCAAATGCCCATTTCATGGCCAACAGTTCCCTATTCCCCACATCATAGTTACGTTCAGATGGAGAGAACTTTCGGGAAAAGAAAGCACAGGGATTCATTTTAGATGTTACAGGATCCTTTTGGGACAAAACAGCTACTGCACCAATCTCAGAAGCATCCACCTCTACCTGGAATGGAAGTGAGACATCAGGTTGCCGCAAAACCGGGGCGGAGGTGAATCTTCGCTTCAGCTCCTGAAAGGAAGAAACAGCCTCCGGAGACCAATTTAACACATCAGCACCCTTCTTAGTCAAATCAGTCAATGGCTTGGCAATACTAGAAAATTTTGCTATAAATTTCAGATAAAAATTAGCAAAACCCAAAAACTTCTGGAGGGCCTTCAAAGAAGTGGGCTGAACCCAATTGTGAATGGCCTGTACCTTGGCCGGGTCCATTTCAATAGTTGACGGGGACAAAATAAATCCCAAAAAAGAAATCCTCTGTACTCCAAAAAGGCATTTAGATCCTTTGACATACAGGGAATTCTCCCTCAAGATCCGGAACACAGTACGAATATGTTCCACATGAGAATCCCAATCCTTGGAGAAGATCAAAATATCATCCAGATAGATAATCAAAAATTTATCGACAAAATCTCGGAAAATATCGTTCATGAAGCACTGGAAGACAGAAGGGGCATTAGTGAGCCCAAAAGGCATCACCAGGTACTCAAATGTCCCTCCGGAGTATTAAACGCCGTCTTCCATTCATCCCCATGCTTAATGCGAATAAGATTATACGCCCCCCTGAGGTCAAGCTTGGTAAACCAGCAAGCACCTTTAACTCTGGAGAATAGATCAGAAATCAGGGGTAACGGATACTGATATTTAACAGTAATTTTGTTGAGGGCACGATAATCAATACAAGGTCTTAATGATCCATCCTTTTTGGCTACAAAAAAAAACACCGGCACCTAAGGGTGACGAGGATGGTCTAATATGACCCTTCTCCAACGCCTCCTTAATATAGGATCGCATAGCCTCGTGCTCGGGTACAGATAAATTGAAGAGCCGACCCTTGGGAAATTTACACCCCGGGCTCAGTTCAATTGCACAGTCATAACTCCTATGAGGAGGCAGAGACGCAGACTCATTCTCACTAAATACATCATAAAAGTCCGCCAAATAATCAGGAACATCATGCGACTGAGGAGAGGTGGAAAACACCGGAGCCTCACTAAAGGCACACCGACAACCCCAACTCACCACAGACACAGATTTCCAATCCAAAACTGGATTATGAATCTGTAACCAGGGAAATCCCAGAACAATAGTATCATGCAGATTATGCAACACCAAAAATCTGCAATTTTCTTGATGGTCTGGGGCGACCCGCATTACCACCTGGGTCCAAAACTGGGGTTTATTTTTAGCCAAAGGAGTAGCATCAATCCCCCTCAAAGGGATAGGCATCTGCAGAGGTGTCATCGGAAATCCACAACGTTTAGCAAAATCCAAGTCCATTAGGTTTAGGGCTGCTCCCGAATCCACAAAAGCCTTGGCGGAATTTTTGACAGTACAATTCTGCAGAATCACGACCCTGGCACAATGCCAGCAGGGTTTTTTCAGCCTGATCAATGGCATTAGGTTCGTCATACAACAACCCCAAAGCTTGAAAGAATGCGTTCACATTAGTCAGAATAGGATCATCTAGTTTCAAAGAAAACGCCCAATCCTGGGGATCGCCACGCAGCAAAGAGATGACAATTTTAACCTGCTGCGCGGAGCTCCCTGACGAGTTAGACTTCAAGACAAAAAATAATTTACAATTGTTTTTGAAATTCAAAAATTTAGACCGATCCCCAAAAAATACATCAGGTGTAGGAATCTTTGGTTCAGCAGCATGTGAATGAGCAAGGTAGGCGGAAATTCCCCGCACTTCCGCAGCGAGCTGCTCCACATGATCAGACAATTGCTTTATCTCCATTGAGAGAAAAAATATTCCCCCTACGGCCTCAGAGATATAGAGGAAAAAATATACACTTTTTTTTTTTTTTCTTCACAATTCTTTCCTGCTATTGAGTACCCTAGAATCTGCGGTATGGCGGGTGATTCTGTTATGAATGAGTCACCGTAGGAGGCAAAAGCAGAAATACAAGCTAAGTCCAGAAAACCAGAGAAGTTGGCAACTATCAGATTGCAGACCCCTGAACCTATCAACACAACTAGCAGTAGCCGTGGGAGGTCCCTACGAAGCCCTAGACCCCTCGATCACAGCCGGAGAATTACATAGGCCTAAAGAAAGAAAGGGGAAATCTAAACTGCCCCAGAGCAGACCCCAAAGCAATAGGCAGCCCCCAACATATAATGACGGTGAAGCAAGATGAAAATACTAACACAGACAGAAAGATAGACTGAGCAAAGACGGGGCCCGCAACTATCTAGATAGGAAAGGACAGGAAGGCTGCTGTCTGCAATCTGCCAAAACCCTATCAAAGACATAAGCCAACAAGCTGATATGAAAAAGGCCCTGAAGCAGCTAGGCTTCAAAAACTAAATCAGCACTCAGGTATTTTCAGAAGACAGAGCTAAATGAATTCAGCACACCCCAGCAGGGAATGGCAGAAATCCAGAAAAACAAAGCAAAACAAAGTCAAAGCACAAAAGCAAAAGGCCGAGCAGCAAACTTAGCTTTAGAGGAGCAGGAATTCAGACTGGTCTCCAAGGATCCCACAGAGAAATCACCCGCAGGGCAGAAGGGCGTCGGCAGCCTTATATCCAGTCCGTAACTCCACTCAGCCAATCATCATCATCAGCCTCAGGTGTTTGATAATCAGGCTCACTACCTTTCTTTACCAGAAGAGGGAGTTCCTCGGGCCTCAGTAATGAAGGGGAAAATGAACTCACAACAATAACCACTATAATACTGCCCCTTATGTACAAGAATATAACTACTATAATACTGCTCCCTATGTACAAGAATATAACTACTATAATACTGTCCCCTATGTACAAGAATATAACTTCTATAATACTGCCTCCAATGTACAAGAATGTAACTGCTATAATACTGCCCCTATGTACAAGAATATAACTACTATAATAATGTCCCTATGTACAAGAATATAACTACTATAACACTGCTCCCTATGTACAAGAACATTACTATAATACTGCCCTCTATGTACAAGAATATAACCACTATAATACTGCCCCTTATGTACAAGAATATAACTACTATAATACTGCTCCCTATGTACAAGAATATAACTACTATAATACTGTCCCCTATGTACAAGAATATAACTTCTATAATACTGCCTCCAATGTACAAGAATGTAACTGCTATAATACTGCCCCTATGTACAAGAATATAACTACTATAATAATGTCCCTATGTACAAGAATATAACTACTATAACACTGCTCCCTATGTACAAGAACATTACTATAATACTGCCCTCTATGTACAAGAATATAACCACTATAATACTGCCCCTTATGTACAAGAATATAACTACTATAATACTGCTCCCTATGTACAAGAATATAACTACTATAATACTGCCCCCTATGTACAAGAATATAACTAATATAATACTGCCCCCTATGTACAAGAATATAACTACTATAATACTGCTCCCTATGTATAAGAATATAACTACTATAATACTGACCCCTATGTACAAGAATATACCTACTATAATACTGCCCCCTATGTACAAGAATATAACTGCTATAATACTGCCCCTATGTACAAGAATATAACTACTATAATACTGCCCCCTATGTACAAGAATATAACTACTATAATACTGCCCCCTATGTACAAGGATATAACTACTATAATACTCCTCCCTGTCATGATACCAGTGCTGGGTGACCGGCACTGCTGGGGTTAATGTTCTGACCTCAGTGCAGACTCTCACCTGCACATCTGGAACCTATTATGGTGGCCTCTCATTGGTTCTGGGGAGGCTTCTTATAGCCTCAGGAAGCTTCCATCCCCCGTCAGTTATACTTTCGCCCTTGGCATTGTGTGGTGACCCCTGAGTGTGTTAGTGCTGTGTTCTGGTTGCTTGATTCTCTGTGTATGACTCGGTCTGTTCTCTGGATATTGCTTTGGATTCTGCCTGGTACCTTCTACGTCTGTTTGGTTTTGATCTCTGCTTGGCTCTGACTATCCGTTCTGCCTCATCCCTGGTACTTTACTGAGATCTTGTGTATGACCTTTGGCTTTGTCTGACCTCCCGTCTGTTTATCCCTCCTGTACCACGCTTGCCTTTATTGTGCATGACCCCCGCTTTGCCCGACTTTGAGTTTTCTACCTTCTTTGAAAGCAGGATGCTAAGCCCCGCCCCCTTGTAGTCACAAGACCGTAGGTCCTGTGCCTGCTTTCTAAACTTCTACATTCCGGTCCCGTGCATCTTTATTTTCCAGCTGTTCTTGTCCCCAGGAGTCCCTACGGTGCTGGTGAGTCCCTACCTAGCGGAGGCTGTACGCCGGCGCTGTCAGGACCCTGACACTCCCTATGTACAAGAATATAACTACTATAATACTGCTCCCTATGTACAAGGATATAACTACTATAATGCTGCCCCCTATGTACAAGAATATAACTACTATATTGCTGCCCCCTATGTACAAGAATATAACTACTATAATGCTGCCCCCTATGTACAAGAATATAACTACTATAATACTGCCCCCTATGTACAAGAATATAACTACTATTATACTGCCCCTTTGTACAAGAATATAACTACTATAATACTGCCTCCTATGTACAAGAATATAACTACTATAATACTGCTCACTATGTACAAGAATATAACTACTATAATACTGCCCCCTATGTACAAGAATATAACTACTATAATACTGTCCCTATGTACAAGAATATAACTACTATAATACTGCTCCCTATGTGCAAGAATATAACTGCTATAATACTGCCCCCTATGTACAAGGATATAACTACTATAATACTGCCCAATATGTACAAGGATATAACTACTATAATACTGTCCCCTATGTACAAGAATGTAACTACTATAATACTGCTCCCTATGTACAAGAATATAACTACTATAATACTGCTCCCTATGTACAAGAATATAACTGCTATAATACTGCCCCTATGTACAAGAATATAACTACTATAATACTGCCCCTATGTACAAGAATATAACTACTATAATACTGCTCCCTATGTACAAGAATATAACTACTATAATACTGCCCCCTATGTACAAGGATATAACTACTATAATACTGTCCCCTATGTACAAGAATGTAACTACTATAATACTGCTCCCTATGTACAAGAATATAACTACTATAATACTGCTCCCTATGTACAAGAATATAACTGCTATAATACTGCCCCCTATGTACAAGAATATAACTACTATAATACTGCCCCTATGTACAAGAATATAACTACTATAATACTGCCCCCTATGTACAAGAATATAACTACTATAATACTGCCCCCTATGTACAAGAATATAACTATTATAATACTGCTCCCTATGTATAAGAATATAACTACTATAATACTGACCCCTATGTACAAGAATATACCTACTATAATACTGCCCCCTATGTGCAAGAATATAACTGCTATAATACTGCCCCCTATGTACAAGAATATAACTACTATAATACTGTCCCCTATGTACAAGAATATAACTACTATAATACTGCCCCCTATGTACAAGAATATAACTACTATAATACTGCCCCCTATGTACAAGAATATAACTACTATAATACTGCCCCCTATGTACAAGAATATAACTACTATAATACTGCCCCCTATGTACAAGGATATAACTACTATAATAATAATAATAATAATAATAATCTATAATACTCCTCCCTGTCATGATACCAGTGCTGGGTGACCGGCACTGCTGGGGTTAATGTTCTGACCTCAGTGCAGACTCTCACCTGCACACCTGGGACCTATTATGGTGGCCTCTCATTGGTTCTGGGGAGGCTTCTTATAGCCTCAGGAAGCTCCCATCCCCCGTCAGTTATACTTTCGCCCTTGGCATTGTGTGGTGACCCCTGAGTGTGTTAGTGCTGTGTTCTGGTTGCTTGATTCTCTGTGTATGACTCGGTCTGTTCTCTGGATATTGCTTTGGATTCTGCCTGGTACCTTCTACTTCTGTTTGGTTTTGATCTCTGCTTGGCTCTGACTATCCGTTCTGCCTCATCCCTGGTACTTTACTGAGATCTTGTGTATGACCTTTGGCTTTGTCTGACCTCCCGTCTGTTTATCCCTCCTGTACCACGCTTGCCTTTATTGTGCATGACCCCCACTTTGCCCGACTTTGAGTTTTCTACCTTCTTTGAAAGCAGGATGCTAAGCCCCGCCCCCTTGTAGTCACAAGACCGTAGGTCCTGTGCCTGCTTTCTAAACTTCTACATTCCGGTCCCGTGCATCTATATTTTCCAGCTGTTCTTGTCCCCAGGAGTCCCTACGGTGCTGGTGAGTCCCTGCCTAGCGGAGGCTGTACGCCGGCGCTGTCAGGACCCTGACACTCCCTATGTACAAGAATATAACTACTATAATACTGCTCCCTATGTACAAGGATATAACTACTATAATGCTGCCCCCTATGTACAAGAATATAACTACTATATTGCTGCCCCCTATGTACAAGAATATAGCTACTATAATGCTGCCCCCTATGTACAAGAATATAACTACTATAATACTGCCCCCTATGTACAACAATATAACTACTATTATACTGCCCCTATGTACAAGAATATAACTACTATAATACTGCCTCCTATGTACAAGAATATAACTACTATAATACTGCTCACTATGTACAAGAATATAACTACTATAATACTGCCCCCTATGTACAAGAATATAACTACTATAATACTGTCCCTATGTACAAGAATATAACTACTATAATACTGCCCCTATGTGCAAGAATATAACTACTATAATACTGCCTCCTATGTACAAGAATATAACTACTATAATACTGCTCACTATGTACAAGAATATAACTACTATAATACTGCCCAATATGTACAAGGATATAACTACTATAATACTGTCCCCTATGTACAAGAATGTAACTACTATAATACTGCTCCCTATGTACAAGAATATAACTACTATAATACTGCTCCCTATGTACAAGAATATAACTGCTATAATACTGCCCCTATGTACAAGAATATAACTACTATAATACTGCCCCTATGTACAAGAATATAACTACTATAATACTGCTCCCTATGTACAAGAATATAACTACTATAATACTGCCCCCTATGTACAAGGATATTACTACTATAATACTGCCCCCTATGTACAAGGATATAACTACTATAATACTGTCCCCTATGTACAAGAATGTAACTACTATAATACTGCTCCCTATGTACAAGAATATAACTACTATAATACTGCTCCCTATGTACAAGAATATAACTGCTATAATACTGCCCCCTATGTACAAGAATATAACTACTATAATACTGCTCCCTATGTACAAGAATATAACTACTATAATACTGTCCCCTATGTACAAGAATATAACTACTATAACACTGCTCCCTATGTACAAGAACATAACTACTATAATACTGCCCTCTATGTACAAGAATATAACCACTATAATACTGCCCCTTATGTACAAGAATATAACTACTATAATACTTCCCGCTATGTACAAGAATATAACTGCTATAATACTGCCCCCTATGTACAAGAATATAACTACTATAATACTGCCCCCTATGTACAAGAATATAACTACTATAATACTCCTCCCTGTCATGATACCAGTGCTGGATGACCGGCACTGCTGGGGTTAATGTTCTGACCTCAGTGCAGACTCTCACCTGCACACCTGGGACCTATTATGGTGGCCTCTCATTGGTTCTGGGGAGGCTTCTTATAGCCTCAGGAAGCTCCCATCCCCCGTCAGTTATACTTTCGCCGTTGGCATTGTGTGTTGACCCCTGAGTGTGTTAGTGCTGTGTTCTGGTTGCTTGATTCTCTGTGTATGATTCGGTCTGTTCTCTGGATATTGCTTTGGATTCTGCCTGGTACCTTCTACGTCTGTTTGGTTTTGATCTCTGCTTGGCTCTGACTATCCGTTCTGCCTCATCCCTGGTACTTTACTGAGATCTTGTTTATGACCTTTGGCTTTGTCTGACCACCGGGCTTTTTGTCCCTCCCGTACAATCGCTTGCCTTTATTGTGCATGACCCCCGCTTTGCCCGACTTTGAGTTTTCTACCTTCTTTGAAAGTAGGATGCTAAGCCCCACCCCCTTGTAGTCACAAGACCGTAGGTCCTGTGCCTGCTTTCTAAACTTCTACATTCAGGTCCCGTGCATCTTTATTTTCCGGCTGTTCTTGTCCCCAGGAGTCCCTACGGTGCTGGTGAGTCCCTGCCTAGCGGAGGCTGTACGCCGGCGCTGTCAGGACCCTGACACTCCCTATGTACAAGAATATAACTACTATAATACTGCTCCCTATGCACAAGGATATAACTACTATAATGCTGCCCCCTATGTACAAGGATATAACTACTATAATGCTGCCCCTATGTACAAGAATATAACTACTATAATGCTGCCCCCTATGTACAAGGATATAACTACTATAATGCTGCCCCCTATGTACAAGAATATAACTACTATAATACTGCTCCCTATGTACAAGAATATAACTACTATAATACTGCTCCCTATGTACAAGAATATAACTGCTATAATACTGCCCCCTATGTACAAGAATATAACTACTATAATACTGCCCCTATGTACAAGAATATAACTACTATAATACTGCTCCCTATGTACAAGAATATAACTACTATAATACTGCCCCCTATGTACAAGGATATAACTACTATAATACTGCTCCTATGTGCAAGAATATAACTACTATAATACTGCCCCCTATGTACAAGACTATAACTACTATAATACTGCCCCTATGTACAGGAATATAACTACTATAATACTCCTCCCTGTCATGATACCAGTGCTGGATGACCGGCACTGCTGGGGTTAATGTTCTGACCTCAGTGCAGACTCTCACCTGCACACCTGGGACCTATTATGGTGGCCTCTCATTGGTTCTGGGGAGGCTTCTTATAGCCTCAGGAAGCTCCCATCCCCCGTCAGTTATACTTTCGCCCTTGGCATTGTGTGTTGACCCCTGAGTGTGTTAGTGCTGTGTTCTGGTTGCTTGATTCTCTGTGTATGACTCGGTCTGTTCTCTGGATATTGCTTTGGATTCTGCCTGGTACCTTCTACGTCTGTTTGGTTTTGATCTCTGCTTGGCTCTGACTATCCGTTCTGCCTCATCCCTGGTACTTTACTGAGATCTTGTTTATGACCTTTGGCTTTGTCTGACCACCGGGCTTTTTGTCCCTCCAGTACAATCGCTTGCTTTATTGTGCATGACCCCCGCTTTGCCCGACTTTGAGTTTTCTACCTTCTTTGAAAGTAGGATGCTAAGCCCCGCCCCCTTGTAGTCACAAGACCGTAGGTCCTGTGCCTGCTTTCTAAACTTCTACATTCAGGTCCCGTGCATCTTTATTTTCCGGCTGTTCTTGTCCCCAGGAGTCCCTACGGTGCTGGTGAGTCTCTGCCTAGCGGAGGCTGTACGCCAGCGCTGTCAGGACCCTGACACTCCCTATGTACAAGAATATAACTACTATAATACTGCTCCCTATGCACAAGGATATAACTACTATAATGCTGCCCCCTATGTACAAGGATATAACTACTATAATGCTGCCCCTATGTACAAGAATATAACTACTATAATGCTGCCCCCTATGTACAAGGATATAACTACTATAATGCTGCCCCCTATGTACAAGAATATAACTACTATAATACTGCTCCCTATGTACAAGAATATAACTACTATAATACTGCTCCCTATGTACAAGAATATAACTGCTATAATACTGCCCCCTATGTACAAGAATATAACTACTATAATACTGCCCCTATGTACAAGAATATAACTACTATAATACTGCCCCTATGTACAATAATATTACTACTATAATACTGCCCCCTATGTACAAGAATATAACTACTATAATACTGCCCCTATGTACAAGAATATAACTACTATAATACTGCTCCCTATGTACAAGAATATAACTACTATAATACTGCTCCCTATGTACAAGAATATAACTACTATAATACTGCCCCTCTGTACAAGAATATAACTACTATAATACTGCCCCCTATGTACAAGAATATAACTACTATAATACTGCTCCCTATGTACAAGAATATAACTACTATAATACTGCCCCCTATGTACAAGGATATAACTACTATAATACTGCTCCTATGTGCAAGAATATAACTACTATAATACTGCCCCCTATGTACAAGAATATAACTACTATAATACTGCCCCCTATGTACAAGACTATAACTACTATAATACTGCCCCTATGTACAGGAATATAACTACCATAATACTGCCTGTGATGGTGTGATATGTTATGTGGATGTCATTTTTTGTATATTCCTATTTTTAACAATTCCAGTTATTTTCATAGTGTTTTTCTTATTACATTGTAAGTCTACAGCCTCACTGTATCTGTCTCTTGATGACCCCCTGTAGTGCATTAATCCCTAAGGCCCTTTGTTCTCTTCTGGGAGACAACTTGTTTGACTACTCCTGGACAAGGAAGGGGGTGGGGGGAAGAACGGCAGCTGGACAAGTCAGTTCCGGTAGAGACTAGATGGTGAAAAGGCTGCATTTCAGAGAGAAGGACCCATTTTTATCCTCTGGTGCTAGAGTTGTGGAATCTCGTTTCCTTGGACATTTTATCCTGATACTGGACTGCATTCTCATTCTGGACTATCTTATCCTTTGTGTGGTGGACTGAATATGGACCTTTTCGTATTTTTGCCTGAATAAAGGTCTTGGAATTGTTCACTCTTCGCTTGCTCTGTTGATTGTGTGATACCAGAGAAGGACCCCGTGACAACTGGTGGCAGCAGTGGGATCAACAGAGCGTCACCCAATGGAGAACCACCCACAGAGTGAGTACAGAAATTGGACTGTATGCAGTTTACAGGAAAGAGCCAGAGACCTGGGCCTGAACTACCAGGGACTGACTAAAGAGGCCTTAATCGATCTACTGGTGGGCGCTAGCCCAGCCACCTCCTCCCAGATGTCTGAAGGACGAGCACTGGAGACAGGGATCCCCATCCAAAAAAGCCAGTGGTTGGTGTGGTATGAAGAAGAGATGGCAGTTCTGGGCCCCGGCGTCTCTCAGGAGTACAAGGAGGAGGCTGCCCGCCGGGCACAGCGGAGACAGGAAGCAATGGAGCTTGAAAAAGGGAGTAACGCAATGTGGAGTGTAACCCCAACAATCCGGGAGCCTGTACGGATCACCCGGACAGAGTTTAAGCCATTTGATGAGGCTTCTGGAGATGTGGAGGGGTTCTTCAAAGACTTTGAGCAGCAGTGTGCTGTGATGGAGGTGCCCCACTCTAGCTGGATGCGTTTGTTAGTGGGGCTCCTGAACGGAAGCTTGGCGGAGGCTTACAGAACCATTGATGCACTGCGGAATCGGGATTATAACATTGTAAAGCGGACTATCCCGGATTACCATGCTATCACCCCAGACTCATATAGGGCCAAGTAAAGGATCGTTTAGGATGTATGCACATAAGATGTCCGAGGCATGTCGGAGATGGCTGGAAGCAGAAAACGCCTTTACTGTGGAAGATGTTATACAGGCGTTCCTTATAGAACAATTTCTTGCCAAGTGCCCTGCAGAGGTACGGGAATGGGTCCGGGAGCGCACGCCGTGTACCATGGATAGAGCTGCAGCCCTGGCCGATGAAGCCCTTACTATCCAGCCGCAATGGAGGAGGCTTCTGGACAATGAACCACGGCCTGCTCCCGCTCCCCGTCCCTCTCCAATTATATCTTCCCTTCCACCTAGTCGCAAGCCGATGACAATCACGCCTCACAATCCTAGGCCGCAACAGTCCCAACCACGACCTGGGGGTATCACAGAGAGGAGGTGTTATGGGTGTGGGCAACCTGGACATTTGCAGTCTGGCTGTCCCTCCAAGATTCGGAGGGAGCCCCACGCAGCCCCACCTCGTCCAGTGTACCTTCCACCACACCTGAGGAAGAGCTACCACCACCCCCACCAGAGTGGACCACTGACCACGGCACCATAGACACCCCTCCTGGAGTGTACGGACTCCGGCCTCTGTCCTTTAGCTACTCAGAGCAACGGCAACGCCACCTGCAGGATGTCTTTATTGATGGAAACAAAGTGTCAGGATTTAGAGACACGGGGGCATTCTTGACTATCGCTGACCCCCGTGTGGTTCGACCCAAGGCAATTTACCAGGGTCCGGGAATTCCCATTGTCCTGGCGGGCGGTGCCCGCAAATATATACAGCGAGCTTCTGTGCGTTTGGATTATGGTTGTGGAGAAAAACTGTGTTGGATTGGAGTTATGGGAGGACTTCCTGCAGATATCCTCCTTGGGAACGACATTGGGGAGTTACAGTGCCAATTTGTGGGAGCAGTCACCCGACTACAGGTCTTTCTTGTTGTTCTGCATCTTGGTGGTTGTCTTCCTGTTCTTTGTCCTCTTGGTCATCTTCTTCAGGGTCATCTTTTAGGTATTCTTCTGTGTGGTCTTCAGTGTCGTCGTCTTCAGGGTCATTGTCGGGGAGATCCAGAGTGAGAATCAAAAACCATTTCCACAAGCTTGAACTTTGAAAAGTAGCAGAAGTTACAAGAAGGCTGAGGAACTGGCGAGAACCAGCTGATGGTACTGGAACCCGAAGTGGCAGCAGAATGAACAAGAGCCAATGGCACAACCGTGGACCAGCTGACGGTGCTGGAACACTGTTACTAAGCAGGAGGTACCTGTGCTCCAAAGCACTACCAAGGACCAGCAGACGTTGGTGGAACTCGGATACCGACAAGGAGGCACCTAGGCCAAAGGCACTGCCGAGGACCAGCTGACGGTGCAGGAACCCGGATGGGTAGCAGAAGCTGCAAGAGCAAATGAAACTAGCGAGGACCAGCTGACAGTGCTGGAACCCGGAGGGGCAGCAGAAGGAACAAGAGCCAATGGGACAACCGTGGAACATCTGGCGGTGCTGGAACACGGTTACTAAGCAGGAGTTACCTGTGCTCCAAAGCACTACCAAGGACCAGCAGACATGGCTGGAACTCGGATACCGACAAGGAGGCACCTAGGCCAAAGGCTCTGCCGGGAACCAGATGACGTTGCTGGAACCCGGATGGGTAGCAGAAGGTACCCATGATTAACAAAGTGTCGCATCCGCGAGCAGGCCGCAGTTACCGAAACGCACAGTCCTACAGGGGGTGCTTTTCCTATTGGCACTATGGAACCAGCCTTTGTTACCAGAACCCGCAGTCCACATAGGAAGCACTGAAACTGCAGGCACCATAGACTCGGCTAACCCGACCGCAACACGACAGGACAACGTATCAGTGGCAAATTGACGTTGACACTACCCGGAAACAGCAGGCGTGCTGTAACCAGGCTGGGCAGGAGGGAGTGCCCGTGCCAAAGACACTTCCGAGAACCAGCTGACGGTGCTGGAACCCGGAGGGGTAGCATTGGCTACAAGAGTCAATGGAACTACCGAGAACCAGCTGACGGTGCTGGAACCCAGAGTGGCAGCAGAAGGAACAACAGCCAATGGCACAACCGTGGACCAGCTGACGGTGCTGGAACACGGTTACTAAGCAGGAGGTACCTGTGCTACAAAGCACTACCAAGGACCAGCAGACGTTGCTGGAACTCGGATACCAAGAAGGAGGCACCTAGGCCAAAGGCACTGCCGAGAACCAGCGGACGGTGCTGGAACCCGGATGGGCAGCACAAGATACCCATGAAAAAATCAAAGTTGCAAGGCCGTGAGCCGGCCGCAGTTACCGAAACCCACAGTCCTACAGTGGGTGCTTGTCCTATTGGCACTACGGAACCAGCCTTTATTACCAGAACCCGCAGCCCACATAGGAAGCACCGAAACTGCAGGCACCATAGACTCAGCTAACCCGACCGCAACACGACAGGACAACGTATCAGTGGCAAAGTGACGTTGACACTACCCGGAAACAGCAGGCGTGCTGGAACCAGGCTGGGCAGGAGGGAGTGCCCATGCCAAAGACACTTCCGAGAACCAGCTGACGGTGCTGGAACCCGGATGGTTAGCATTAGCTACAAGAGTCAATGGAACTACCAAGAACCAGCTGACTGTGCTGGAACCCAGAGTGGCAGCAGAAGGAACAACAGCCAATGGCACAACTGTGGACCAGCTGACGGTGCTGGAACACGGTTACTAAGCAGGCGGTACCTGTGCTCCAAAGCACTACCAAGGACCAGCAGACGTTGCTGGAACTCGGATACCGACAAGGAGGCACCTAGGCCAAAGGCTCTGCTGAGAGCCAGCTGACGGTGCTGGAACCCGGATGGGTAGCAGAAGCTGCAAGAGCAAATGACACTAGCGAGGACCAGCTGACGGTGCTGGAACCCGGAGGGGCAGCAGAAGGAACAAGAGCCAATGGGACAACCGTGGAACAGCTGACGGTGCTAGAACACGGTTTCTAAGCAGGAGGTACCTGTGCTAAAAAGCACTACCAAGGACCATCAAACGTTGCTGGAACTCGGATACCGAGAAGAGGCACCTAGGCCAAAGGCTCTGCCGAGAATCAGCTGACGGTGCTGGACCCCGGATGGGTAGCACAAGGTACCCAGGAAAAAAACTAAGTTGCAAGGCCGTGGGCCGGCCGCAGGTCCTGAAACCCACAGTCCAACAGGGGGTGCTTGTCCTATTGGCACTACGAAACCAGCCTTTATTACCAGAACCCGCAGCCCACATAGGAAGCACCGAAACTGCAGGCACCATAGACTCGGCTAACCCAACCGCAACACGACAGAACAACGTATCAGTGGCAAAGTGACGTTGACACTACCTGGAAACAGCAGGCGTGCTGTAACCAGGCTGGGCAGGAGGGAGTACCCGTGCCAAAGACACTGCCGAGAACCAGCTGACGGTGCTGGAACCCGGAGGGGCAGCAAAAGGAACAAGAGCCAATGGCACAACCGTGGACCAGCTGACGGTGCTGGAACACGGTTTCAAAGCAGGAGTTACCTATGCTCCAAAGCACTACCAAGGACCAGCAGACGTTGCTGGAACTCGGATACCAAGAAGTAGGCACCTAGGCCAAAGGCTCTGCCGAGAAACAGCTGACGGTGCTGGAACCTGGCTGGGCAGGAGGGAGTACCCATGGCTAACACACTTCTGAGCAGCAACATGCGATGTTGAAGCCCAGGGGTCAATCATGCAGCAGGCTGTGGCCAACTTGGAGCGAGTTTTATATTGGTTGTACACAACTACTGATTGTAACTCTGCTCCACTTTGGCCTCTGGCTCTACTGTCTCTAGTATTTCACCTGGCCTCCAACCACGCCAGTTGCTGCTCTGCAGTGTTGTCTGCACAATCCACACTTGTTCCTGAGTTACTGGGGCTCAGTCACGTCCGTTGATCCCCTGATGTGTGTACGGCAAGGTGTCCTGCTCTGTCCACATTCCCACAACTATTAATGGGAATGGGGACAGAGCAGGAGACATTGCCGGACACACATCAGGGGATCAACTGACGTGACTGAGCCCCAGTAACACAGGAACAAGTGTGGATTGTGCAGACGGCACATCAGAGCAGTGACTGGCGGGCTTGGAGGCCAGGGGAAATACTAGAGACAGTACAGCCAGAGGCCTAAGTGGACCACGGTTAAAAGTCAGTAGTAGTGTGATGTTGGAGGCAGCAGTAGACTTTGCCATCTGCACAGCAGGGGAACAGCTGGCGTTACTGAACCCCACAGACACAGGAGCGAGTGATTCTATCTGTGCGGACGGCATTTCCAAGCTACAACTGGCTGTGTTGAAGCCCAGGATCAATGCTCCGAGCAGGCTGAGGCCTACTTGGAGCAAGTGGAAAATAACATGTAGTGTGAAGTTGGAGGCAGCAGGAGACTTTGCCGTCTACACAGCAGGGGAACAGCTGGCATTACTGAACCCCACTAACACAGGAGCTAGTGTGTGTTTCTCTGTGAAGACGGCACTTCTGAACACCAACTGGCATTGTTGGAGACCAGGATGAGGCATGGAGCAGGCTGAGGCCTGATAGGGTTGGCATGTAGAGGCAGCAGGAGACTTTGCCATCTACACAACAGGGGAACAGCTGTCATTACTGAACCCCACAGACACAGTAGCGAGTGTGTTTTTCTCTGTGAAGACGGCACTTCTGAACACCAACTGGCGTTGTTGGAGACCAGGATGAGGCATGGAGCAGGCTGAGGCCTGATAGGGTTGGCATGTGGAGGCAGCAGGAGATTTTGCCATCTGCACAGCAGGGGAACAGCAGGCATTACTGAACCCCACAGACACAGTAGCGAGTGTGTTTTTCTCTGTGAAGACGGCACTTCTGAACACCAACTGGCATTGTTGGAGACCAGGATGAGGCATGGAGCAGGCTGAGGCCTGATGGTGTTGGCATGTGGAGGCAGCAGGAGATTTTGCCGTCTACACAGCAGGGGAACAGCTGTCATTACTGAACCCCACAGACACAGGAGCTAGTGTGTTTCTCTGTGAAGACGGCACTTCTGAACACCAACTGGCATTGTTGGAGACCAGGATGAGGCATGGAGTTGGCTGAGGCCAACTTGCAGCACGTTTTATAGAGGTTGTAGACTACTACTGATTGTAACCGTGCTCCACTTAGGCCTCTGGCTCCACTGTCTCTAGTATTTCCCCTGGCCACACTACTAGTAATGGGAATGTGGACAGAGCAGGAGACCTTGACGGACACACATCAGGGGATCAACTGACATGACTGAGGCCAAGTAACAAAGGAACAAGTGTGGATTGTGCAGACGCCACTTCAGAGCTGTCACTGGCGGGGTTGGAGGCCAGGGGAAATACTAGAGACAGTGGAGCCAGAGGCCTAAGTGGAGCAGGGTTAAAAATCAGTAGTAGTTTGAATGTGGATGGAGCAGGAGACTTTGCCATCCACACAGCAGGGGAACAGCTGGCGTTACTGAACCCCACTAACACAGGAGCGAGTGTTTCAATCTGTGCGGACGGCACTTCCAGGCTACAACTGGCTGTGTTGTAGCCCAGGATCAATGCTCCGAGCAGGCTGAGGCCTACTTGGAGCGAGGAGAAAAAGCGTTGCAGTGTGAGTTTGGAGGCAGCAGGAGACTTTGCCATCCACACAGCAGGGGAACAGCTGGCGTTACTGAACCCCACTAGCACAGGAGCGAGTGTTTATATCTGTGCGGACGGCACTTCCAGGCTACAACTGGCTGTGTTGTAGCCCAGGATCAATGCTTCGAGCAGGCTGAGGCCTACTTGGAGCGAGGAGAAAAAGCGTTGCAGTGTGAGTTTGGAGGCAGCAGGAGACTTTGCCATCCACACAGCAGGGGAACAGCTGGCGTTACTGAACCCCACTAGCACAGGAGCGAGTGTTTCAATCTGTGCGGACGGCACTTCCAGGCTACAACTGGCTGTGTTGTAGCCCAGGATCAATGCTTCGAGCAGGCTGAGGCCTACTTGGAGCGAGGAGAAAAAGCGTTGTAGTGTGAGTTTGGAGGCAGCAGGAGACTTTGCCATCCACACAGCAGGGGAACAGCTGGCGTTACTGAACCTCACTAACACAGGAGCGAGTGTTTATATCTGTGCGGACGGCACTTCCAGGCTACAACTGGCTGTGTTGTAGCCCAGGATCAATGCTCAGAGCAGGCTGAGGCCTACTTGGAGCGAGGAGAAAAAGCGTTGCAGTGTGAGTTTGGAGGCAGCAGGAGACTTTGCCATCCACACAGCAGGGGAACAGCTGGCGTTACTGAACCCCACTAACACACGAGCGAGTGTTTCAATCTGTGCGGACGGCACTTCCAGGCTACAACTGGCTGTGTTGTAGCCCAGGATCAATGCTCCGAGCAGGCTGAGGCCTACTTGGAGCGAGGAGAAAAAGCGTTGCAGTGTGAGTTTGGAGGCAGCAGGAGACTTTGCCATCCACACAGCAGGGGAACAGCTGGCGTTACTGAACCCCACTAGCACAGGAGCGAGTGTTTATATCTGTGCGGACGGCACTTCCAGGCTACAACTGGCTGTGTTGTAGCCCAAGATCAATGCTCCGAGCAGGCTGAGGCCTACATGGAGCGAGGAGAAAAAGCATTGTAGTGTGAGTTTGGAGGCAGCAGGAGACTTTGCCATCCACACAGCAGGGGAACAGCTGGCGTTACTGAACCCCACTAACACAGGAGCGAGTGTTTATATCTGTGCGGACGCTACTTCCAGACTACAACTGGCTGTGTTGTAGCCCAGGATGAAGCATGCAGCAGGCGGAGGACAACTTGCAGCTGGTTTTATAGAGGTTGTAGACTACTACTGATTGTCACCGTGCTCCACTATGGCCTCCGGCTCCACTGTCTCTAGTATTTCCCCTGGCCAACAACCCCGCCAGTTACAGCTATGAAGTGGCGTCTGCACAATCCACACTTGTTCCTGTGTAACTGTGGATCAGTCCCGTCTGTTGATCCCCTGATGTGTGTCTGGCAAGCTCTCCTGCTCAGTCCTCATTCACACTACTAGTAATGTGAATGTGGACAGAGCAGGAGACCTTGCCGGACACACATCAGGGGATCAACTGACGGGACTGAGCCACAGTAACTCAGGAACAAGTGTGGATTGTGCAGACGCCACTTCAGAGCTGTAACTGGCGGGGTTGTTGGCCAG
Source organism: Dendrobates tinctorius (assembly GCF_039654945.1). Lineage (NCBI taxonomy): Eukaryota > Metazoa > Chordata > Amphibia > Anura > Dendrobatidae > Dendrobates > Dendrobates tinctorius. Next base: position 23,749,419 of record NW_027361733.1, on the reverse strand, counting down.
GGGAAATACTAGAGACAGTGGAGCCAGAGGCCTAAGTTGAGCACAGTTACAAATCTGTAGTAGTTTGCATGTGGATGGAGCAGGAGACTTTGCCGTCTACACAGCAGGGGAACAGCTGGCATTACTGAACCCCACTAACACAGGAGCTAGTGTGTGTTTCTCTGCGAAGACGGCACTTCTGAACACCAACTGGCATTGTTGGAGCCCAGGATGAGGCATGGAGCAGGCTGAGGCCTGATGGTGTTGGCATGTGGAGGCAGCAGGAGACTTTGCCGTCTACACAGCAGGGGAACAGCTGACATTACTGAACCCCACAGACACAGTAGCGAGTGTGTTTTTCTCTGCGAAGACGGCACTTCTGAACACCAACTGAGATTGTTGGAGCCCAGGATGAGGCATGGAGCTGGCTGAGGACAACTTGCAGCACGTTTTATAGAGGTAGTAGACTACTACTGATTGTAACCGTGCTCCACTATGGCCTCCGGCTCCACTGTCTCTAGTATTTCTCCTGGCCTCCAACCCCGCCAGTGACTGCTCTGAAGTGACGTCTGCACAATTCACACTTGTTCCTGTTACTTGGGGTCTGTCCCGTCAGTTGATCCCCTGATGTGTGTCCGGCAAGGTCTCCTGCTCTGTCCTCATTCACACTACTAGTAATTGGAATGTGGACAGAGCAGGACACCTTGACGGACACACATCAGGGGATCAACTGACGTGACTGAGGCCAAGTAACACTGGAACAAGTGTGGATTATGCAGACGCCACTTAAGAGCTGTCAGTGGCGGGGTTGGAGGCCAGGGGAAATACTAGAGACAGTGGAGCCAGAGGCCTAAGTGGAGCAGGGTTAAATCAGTAGTAGTTTGAATGTGGATGGAGCAGGAGACTTTGCAGTCCACACAGCAGGGGAGCAGCTGGCGTTACTGAACCCCACTAACACAGGAGCTAGTGTTTTTCTCTGTGCAAACGACACATCTGAGCGACAACTGGCTGTGTTGAAGCCCAGGGATTGTAGTTCAGGTGGTAGAAACATGAACACAACAGGAGACCTGTATACAGTTGCCAACCAATTATTTAGTCGGGAAGAGGACTGGCAAATTCTGGGGAGATCCAGGCCTTGTTCATTTTCAGAAAAGTAAGCCGGTCGACGTTATCGGAAGAAAGTCGCGTGCGACGGTCTGTTAGTACACCACCTGCGGGACTAAAGACGCGTTCCGATAATACACTGGCAGCAGGGCAAGCCAGCACCTCCAATGCATACTGGCTAAGCTCTGTCCATGTATCCAGCTTAGAGACCCAAAACTTGAAGGGGGAAGAGCCATCTGGGAGTACAGTAACAGGGCAAGACATGTAGTCTGTCACCATCTGACGGAAACGTTGCCTCCTGCTGACTGGAGCCGTCAGTGATGGTGTAGACAATTGTGGCGGACACACAAAACTTTGCCACATTTGGGCCGTAGTGGTCTTGCCTTGTGCTGAGGCGCTGCCTCTGCTCCCTCTTTGTGCCGAGTTTCCTCCACTGGCTTGAGGCACAGAGGTGCTTTGTAAAGCACTAGCACCACTGCTGTCGGGTGGAATGGAAAACATGATGGACTGCACCAGTGTGTCTTGGTACTCCCGCCGTTTACGCTCCCGGTTCAACGTTGGTATGAGGGTTTGCAAGTTGTCCCGGTAGCGAGGATCTAGGAGGGTGTACACCCAATAATCAGCCGTATAGAGAATGTGGGCAATGTGGCGGTCGTTTCTCAGGCACTGCAGCATGAAGTCAACCATGTGCTGCAGACTCCCAACTGCCAAAGAACCGCTGTCCCCTGCTTGAGGCGTGATCTCTGCCTGCTCTGCATCACCCCACCCTCGCTGTACATATTGACTAGAGCTTTGTGTACCTCCCTCCTCTGGAGAGATGTCTTCCTCCTCCATTGACTCCTCCTCATCCTCCTCACAAAGTGTCCCCTGCCTAGGCCTTTGTGAGGAAGCACGTAGCGCAGACTGTCCAGAAGCAGATGGCATTTGGGACTCCTCATGCTCCACCTCTTCCAAAACCTCATCCCTTAGTGCATGCAGTGTTTTTTGAAGCAGGCAGATAAGGGGGAAAGTCATGCTGACTAGTGCATCATCTGCACTTGCCATCCGCGTGGAATCATCGAAGGCACGCAAAACGAGGCAGATGTCCTTCATAGAGGCCCACTCAGTGGTGCTGAAGTGTGACCGGCGCATATTGCGACTTGTTTGCGCTTGATGCAGCTGGTACTCCATGACTGCTGCCTGCTGCTCACACAACCGCTCCAACATATGTAACGTAGAATTCCACCTGGTGGGTAGGTCACATATGATGCGATGTTCCGGAAGGCGTAATCGGCGCTGCAGAGCAGCAAGGCGCGATCTTGCCGTGCTGGAACGCCGCAAGTGAGCGCACTCTATGCGGACCTTGTGCAGCAGTGCATCAAGATCCGGATAGTCCCTCAGAAAGCTCTGCACGACCAAGTTGAGCACATGTGCCAGACATGGGATGTGAGTGAGGTTGCCTAGGCCAAGAGCTGCCACCAGATTTCGGCCATTGTCACACACTATCAAGCCCGGCTGGAGATTCGCTGGCACAAACTACACGTCGCTCTCCTGCTTGATGGCATTCCAGAGCTCCTGCGCTGTGTGGCTTCGATTCCCCAAAGAAATTAATTTCAGTACGGCCTGTTGACGTTTGGCCATGGCTGTGCTCATATCGGTCGTAACAGGCTCCTGCTGCGTTGTTTCAGAGGAACTTGAGTAGGAGGAGGAGTCAATATGTACAGAATGGATTCCTGCAATCCGTGGAGTTGGCAGAACACGTAGAGCGCCACTCTCCAGATCTGTACCCGGCTCCACAACATTGACCCAATGGGCAGTGAGGGAAAGGTATCGTCCCTGTCCATGGTTACTGGTCCACGCATCAGTGGTCAGGTGAACCTTGCTACTGACGGCGTTTAGTAGCGTATGTTTTATGTTTGCCTCCACATGTTTCTGCAGGGCAGGGACGGCTCGCCTGCTGAAATAAAAGCGGCTGGGCACGGTGTATTGTGGGACTGCCAATGCCATGAAGTCCCGGAAGGTGTCAGTCTCTACCAGCCTAAATGACAGCATTTCAAGGGCCAGTAGTTTGGCAATGCCAGCATTCAGAGCCTGTGCTCGGTTATGGTTTGCCGAGTATGGCCGCCTTTTCTCCCATGCCTGTGCTACCGATGGCTGCCGAGTGGCCTGGGAGTGTGAGGATGACTTGGAACGTGGTGCTGTGGGTGGAATGTCACAGGGTCTCCGGACAACAGTGCCAGAGGTTCTTCCTTGGCGATCCTGTGAGGAAGCCGAACCAGCTGTGTGTGAGCTGGAGGAAGAGGCCCCAACACGAGCTGAAGAGGTGGTAGGTGGTGCTGTACATTGGCCTACGTCTTTCAGTGTGTCTGTGTAACTCCAGCTCATGCTTGGTCCGCACATGTTTCCACACATTAGTGGTATTGAGGTTGCTGACATTTTTCCCTCTTTTGACTCTCTGATGACACAGCTTGCATTTGACAAAGCAAATGTCATCTGCAACTGTGTCAAAAAAGGACCACGCACTGCAAGTCTTGGGAGCGCCCGTTTTGCCTTTTGAAAGTGGAATGCTCCTAACGGGTGCCGAAGTGGAGGCTACAGGCAACCAAGTCTGCCCCCTCCCTCTCCCTCCGGTTTTGGCCGTTCGGGGAATCTCTTCCTCAGAGCTGCTCCCACCACCTTCCTGTTCCTCACGCCATGATGGGTCAAGGACCTCATCATCTACACTCCCCTCTTCAAACACCTGCTTCTCCTGGGTTGTCTCGCCAGCACCGTACGCACCAGAAAGTGGTAACTGAGTCTCATCATCATCTGATGTGTACTGAGGTGTGCTGACCATAGGCACTGGCCCACCCACCTCTTCAGATTCAGAGGGACAAAGAAGTTGCGCATCACTGCATACTCCCTCTTCTTCACATTCTGGAATGCTGCTTGGCTGGCCCCCTCTTTCCAAACCAACAGATTCCGAGAACAGAAGTAGAGACTGTGATGGCTCCTGTCCAGGGCTCTCTGACTGCCTGGGCACTTTGGCAGGTGGTGAAGAGACAGATGGTTGCTCTTCGGTGCTCTGGCCCTGAGAGGATGTGGAAGTAATTGAAGTCGATGCGTTAGCTGCCATCCATCCGACAACGGCTTCAATTTGTTCCTCCCGCAGCAGTGGGGTACGGTGAGGTCCTACAAAGCTGCGCATAAAGGACTGTTGCCTGCTAAAACTGGGGGATGCTGACTCACTGGTGCCAACAGCAGGCACAGAATCCCCACGTCCTCTCCCTGCAGAATCCCCACGTCCTCTCCCTGCTGAAACTCCACGCCCACGGCCACGTGCCTTACTCCCTGCCTTCTTCATCTTGCTAGACTGAGAAAGATAGGCAGAAAAGTACAAAGGGGGGCCTTAGTGTGCTTATTCCTGAACAGCTGGTTACAGGTATAGGAAACATAGGAAGAAGAAAATAGGAGATAGGAGAGAAATATAGAGAAAAATAGAAGAAAAAATGAGCTGCAATTAAAGAAAAATATGTGTGAGGCAGTGACACACGCTGAGCGGCCTACAACCAGACGTAGCTGCTGGACACACTACTCAGCGTGAGCTGCACTCACACACAGTCAGAGACCTCTCAGACAGCCGTGAACAGTGCAGCTAAGTGGGCACTAGCACTGACAGGCTGCAGAAAGGCTCCGCTGTGTACTCCTAGAGTGTTTGCAACCATATATGGATACGGATGGATGCACACTAATAGGAGAAAAAATGAGCTGCAATAAAAGAAAAATGTGTGAGGCAGTGACACGCTGAGCGGCCTACAACCAGACGTAGCTGCAGGACACACTACTCAGCGTGAGCTGCACTCACACACAGTCAGAGACCTCTCAGACAGCCGTGAACAGTGCACGGCTCGACAGCACGATGGCACGTGCTCGACACTCCACCATAGTCAGCGCCTATAGCGGCGTCCGCAGGTGCGAAGCCGCACGCTCAGAAAGTCTAGAGGGACCCTGACCCCGTGTCCTTGGGGCAGAGTTCTGTGTCCTCATTCTGTGCGCTCCGTTGCCGAGCTCTATGAGCTAAACAGGCTCCGGCATTTATGTTCTGCAGAAGTGCGGCTCTGTGAGGTCACAGTTCGCCCTGTTCACACTGGGTGATGTTAACCCACGTGTGACCTTTTGTACACCGCATTATACTTCCGCCAATACTAAGCAGCAGTTTACCACCCCTGCATGGTAGACCCCGGGCTGCAAACGCACCTTACTATTATTTTATTATTTGGTGCGTTCCGCCAGCCCTAGCAACAAGTCTCCTGCATATTTATATACCTAATGACATGTTATTTTTGTACTTTTATATTGCCTTTATTGTTCTAGGGTTCTATTACAGGAATCCTGGAGCAAAGGCTAGGGAAACTCAGGTCAGACAAGCGGGGGTCATACACGGGGAGGACAGCGCGGTACCAGAGGGACAAACAGATAATAGTCAAAACGTAAGCAATGAATCATACACAGAGATAGCAATGCAGTACAAGAGGGGAAATCAGAGCATAGTCAGGTCCAAGGCAAAAGAGTCATACACGGAAATAGCAGAGCAGTACAAAAGGAACAGGCAGAACTCGTAACAGGGACAGAACCAGATCAAAACCAAGCAAGCATAAAGTATCACAGTCACAAAGCACACCAGGGTCACACACTCGGCCAAGGCAGTATACAGAAAAAACAGCCAACAGCACACAGATGTATGGGATGCACGCTCCAAAGGTCCCAGGGCCCGTCAGGACCAGCAGTATATACAAACGAGAGAGGAACCGCATCCAAATCCAGGTGAAAAAATCTTCAGTCTTTATTCTGCCATCATTAGATACAACGTTTCGACCCCATCAAGGTCTTGATAAAGACCTTGATGGGGTCGAAATGTTGTATCTAATGATGGCAGAATAAAGACTGAAGATTTTTACACTCGGCCAAAGGTCTGAGTATAAACGACAAGGAGTGAGCCCAGAATGAGGCTATAAAAAGCCTCCCAGAATCTCAGAGTGAGGCTGTCAGATTAACCTCTAAACTACCTGATCCCACGAACTCAGCAGATCGTGACAGCCGCTTTACGAAACGTGCGTAGGGGGTCTCTCACAGATCCTTTCCTGGTGTCCCATGCCTGGTCGTTATAGGTAAGCGCCGTCCCGCCTGTGTTTCACTATTATTATGGGAGTTATTTAACTTCTGTGGGCGGCTTCCTGCCAGGACTTTTACATGTTGCAGGCATGACACACTTACCCTCTGGGGCTTTTTGTGGTTCTTACCTAGCGCCCAGTGTCCGCTATAGCACATAGGTTTTATTGCTCCCAATATCGATTTTGCACATATGCCGTTATTTTTCAGGGAAACTAGCACCTTACTTACATTTGGGGTCTATATATGCCTAAGTACTAATATATCTTTTGTGCTGACATTGAGCCCTAGAGGCTTTTCCCTCATTGTCTCTTTATCCTTTTGTGTATCTCAGACTATTGTTTTTTGTATTATCATCTCACTATTTGAAACTATGACATTGATATGTGTGAGAATCATGTGGGAATAGTGGATGAGGGCAGGTATATCTCGCCCAGATTCCTTTCCTATGTGGCCTAGTCTGGTCAGTATCGCACCTGCTTGCTAATGAATAATGGGAGGTGGATATAAAAGGATGCCAGGTCGTTGTGTGAGTGTCTCAGCCTGGGAACACAGAGAGCCTGTCTGTGTGAGAGACACACGTGAGTGGAAGCAGTGCCCACTGCAACTGTGGTTTGGCTGGACGGGAGAAGCCCGCCAGTTGGTAGTTAGGTTGTCCATTGTTTAGTTAGTGCCGGACAGGCAAGGATTTGTTTTATGTTTTATTTCCTTTTGCATTGCTTTCACCATTAATAAACCTGACCCAGGGTCAGTTACACCCGCATCCCAGCTCTGCGCCTGAGTTTCATGCCGTACGCACGTGACCTTTGACCCCGGCAAAGCCGATCCCGGAGTGTTTTATCACATTGTGGTGGAGAACGCGGGCAACACGTTGCAAGCATGAGCATGGAGGACGTGGTGAAAGCGCTGGTACAGTCCACCGCCGTCCAGCAAGAAGCTAATCGGGTGATGATGGCCCAGCTGAAGGAGTTGGTGGACATGACAGCTACCGATCGTTCGCTTCTCCAGCAGGTGGCGCAGCGCTTGGCAAGCTTACCTGAGGTTAACCTGGAAGCAGAGTCGAGAGTGATTCACGTGAGTCGGTACTGGCAGAAGATGACGACCGAAGATGACGTCGAGGCATACCTGACCACGTTTGAACGGATGGCGGTGCGAGAAAAATGGCCGAAGGCACGATGGGCCGGCCTGATTGCCCCGTTTCTTTCCTGTGAGGCCCAAAAGGCATATTATGACTTAGAGCCTGAAGCCGCACAGGACTTTGACAAATTGAAAGCCGAGATCTTGGCCCAGCTGGGGGTGACGACAGCTGTCCGTGCACAGAGAGTACATCAATGGACTTATCAGCCGGATAAACCACCGTGGTCACAGATGTTCGACCTGATCCACGTGACGAAGAAGTGGCTACAACCCGAGGTGTTGACAGCGCCAGAGATAATCCAGAGAGTTGTCATGGACAAGTACCTGAGAGCTCTACCGCCAGCCCTGAGGAAGTGGGTAAGCCATGGAAATCCTACGACGGCAGATCAACTGGTGGATCTGGTTGAACGTTACTCCGTGGCGGAAGGACTCCGAGACGACGCTACCCCACCTCGTTCTTCATCATCTCCACGTGGAACCGGTAAGACTGTTCCAGGGAGTAGGGGAGATGGAAAAATCCCTAAGACAGTGGGGGAGGAAAACGGGACTGCCCGCACTGCGAGGCCGAGAGTAACGAACTATGGTCTAAGCAAGGGGCCCGTTAGGTGTTTCCGCTGCCAAGAGATGGGACATATTGCTGCGAACTGTCCGGTCACTACTGAACCCATGCAGTGCGACGTCACAGACTCTAAAAAACGCATGTCTATGGTTGCACGGGTAGTGAGTGTGAATGCCGGTCAAAAGGATGTGGAAAAACACTTGTGTGATTTAACTGTTGATGGCAAAAATTTGGTTGCATTGTTAGACTCGGGAAGTGTGGTGACTCTGGTGAAGGCCAGTCTGGTGTCAGCCCCGACTGGACCATCAGACAAATTTTCTGTAACGTGTGTCATGGAGACACCTGTTCGTACCTCACCACGGTCATATGCATTACTACTTCCTATGGGTCTGTGCAACATAAAGTGGGACTCGTCCCGGCGTTATTGCATGATGTTATCCTGGGCCGGGATTTTCCCCACTTCTGGCAATTGTGGGAGAATCAGTTGATGCCCTCGGGTAATAGTGTACATGATTCTTCTCCTAGGGTGCGTGTGGGTCCCGAACCCCTGGGAGAGGTCTCCCCGGAAGACTCGGGGGAAGAGTCTGCGGGAAATGACCTGCAGTTCCCGTTTTCAGTCATGGCGGGTGATACGGAGGAGACCGGGGAAGCGGAGGAGACCGACAGCCGTCCACCTCCCCGTTTGCCGGATTTAGAAGTTCAGAAAGATGACTTCCAAAGCGAGCAAATAAAGGATCCTACCCTTTCTCAGGCTAGGACAAATGTAAAAGTGATAAATGGGGTACCCGTAGAACCTGGCTCTAGGCTGGCATATCCTTACATGGTTCTGGAGAATGTATCAAATAGAGAAAAAGGGGGAAGATACGGTGCAATTATTAGTCGTGCCAAAACCCTACCGGCGGCAGGTGCTAGACCTGGCCCACGGACATGTGATGGGAGGTCACCTGGGAGTCCAGAAAACCACCGAAAGGATATTACACTGTTTTGTTTGGCCAGGCATGCATCACGATATTCGTGTATATTGTGAGTCTTGTCCTGACTGCCAAGCCTCTGCACCTAAGCCCCGGTTCTGTAGCCCTTTGGTACCCCTACCTATTATTGAAGTCCCGTTTGAGAGGATTGGGATGGATTTAGTTGGACCCCTTCCACGGTCTGCACGTGGACACCAACATATCCTGGTCATCTTGGATTATGCCACTCGTTACCCGGAGGCCATCCCTTTGCGTAACACGGCCACCAAGACGATTGCCAAGGAACTGGTGCATGTGTTTAGTCGGGTCGGTATACCAAAACAGATACTCACCGACCAGGGGACCCCCTTTATGTCCAGGGTAATGAAGGAGCTCTGCCGATTGTTACAAATTGAACCGTTACGCACATCCGTGTATCACCCTCAAACAGACGGGTTGGTCGAACGGTTCAATAAAACTCTGAAGCAGATGCTGAGAAAGGTGATAGACAAGGATGGGAAGAACTGGGACTATTTACTTCCGTATTTGCTTTTTGCCATCAGGGAAGTACCCCAGTCTTCCACGGGATTCTCGCCTTTCGAGTTATTGTACGCCCGACGTCCTCGCGGACTGTTAGACGTTGCAAAAGAAACCTGGGAGGGTCAGGTCACTCCGTTTAAAACAGTGATAGATCACGTCACACAAATGCAGGACCGTATTTCGGCTGTTATGCCTATCGTCAAAGAACACATGATACAGGCTCAAGGAGCCCAAAAAAGAATCTATGATAGGGGCGCCAAGATCCGTACATTTGCACCCGGAGATAGGGTGTTGATCCTGGTCCCCACGATGGACAGTAAGTTCCTGGCAAAGTGGCAGGGCCCCTTTTGAGATTAAGGAAAGAGTTGGTGAAGTAAACTACAAAGTATACCAGGCAGGTAAACGGAAACCTGAACAGATTTATCATGTAAATCTGATAAAACCCTGGAAAGATCGGTCTGCCTTGTCAGCGGAGCTGGCCCGTCCCGCCTGCTCGCATACCGTACCGGAGGTACGGGTGGCAGAGACTCTCTCGGAGCGGCAAAAGACTGAGGTCAGGCAGTTTCTACTTCACAACCAAAAGTTTTTCTCAGAAAAACCCGGGCAGACTACGCTAATGAAACATGACATCGTAACGGAACCTGGTGTCACAGTTCACGTAAAGCCCTACCGAATCCCGGAAGCGCGCCGTGAAGCCGTTTCCCGAGAAGTGAAGGCAATGTTAGAGTTAGGTGTCATTGAGGAATCGCACAGTGCTTGGTCCAGCCCAATTGTGCTAATTCCTAAACCGGACGGCACCATCCGGTTCTGCAATGACTTCAGGAAACTGAATGCGGTCTCAAAATTTGATGCCTACCCTATGCCCCGGGTCGACGAGTTGATAGATCGGTTAGGAAAAGCCCGGTATATTACGACCCTAGACCTAACAAAGGGGTATTGGCAGATCCCTCTGGTGGAGGCTGCCAGAGAAAAGACGGCATTTGCTACCCCAGAAGGTCTATTTCAGTATGTGTATATGCCGTTTGGACTGCACGGAGCACCGGCGACCTTCAAGAGACTGATGGATCGAGTCCTGAGGCCACATAGGCAGTACGCTTCGGCCTATTTGGACGACATTGTCATTTACAGCTTGGACTGGGAGACTCATCTCCAGAAAGTACAAGCTGTGATTGACGACCTGTGGGAGGCAGGTCTAACCGCGAACCCCAAGAAATGTCACATCGGGCTAGAAGAAGCCCGGTATTTGGGGTATGTAATTGGGAGGGGTGTTGTTAAACCCCAGGTTGATAAGATTCAGGCGGTTCAGGACTGGCCACAACCTGTCAACAAGAAGCAGGTGCAAGCCTTCCTGGGGATCGCCGGCTATTATCGCCGGTTCATACCCAATTTTGCAGCCATCGCTACCCCCCTGACGAATCTTACAAAAGGGAAAGACTCCGTCATGATTAAATGGAGTTTAGCGGCTGAAGAAGCCTTCCATAGCCTAAAACAGGCGCTTTGCTCTCAGCCCGTACTGGTGACTCCGGACTTCCGCAGCGAGTTTGTGGTACAAACGGATGCCTCAGATACCGGTATCGGGGCAGTACTCTCACAAGTGAGGGACGGAGTGGAACACCCAGTCCTCTATCTCAGCAGGAAGCTGAATAAACACGAGCAAAGGTATGCAGTCGTAGAAAAAGAGTGCCTTGCCATTAAGTGGGCTCTAGAGGCCCTCAAATATTACCTGGTGGGCCGAAAGTTCAGGCTGATCACGGACCATGCCCCTCTCAAGTGGATGTACTTGAACAAGGAACGGAATAGCCGGGTGACCCGGTGGTTCCTTGTCCTGCAGGCCTACACTTTTACGGTGGAGCACCGCCCAGGGGTACAGATGGGGAATGCAGATGCCCTGTCCCGAGTGCACTGTTTGGCGGGTGTCATTGCTCGACCGGAGTGGTCTGAGCAGAGGGGTGGGATATGTGAGAATCATGTGGGAATAGTGGATGAGGGCAGGTATATCTCGCCCAGATTCCTTTCCTATGTGGCCTAGTGTGGTCAGTATCGCACCTGCTTGCTAATGAATAATGGGAGGTGGATATAAAAGGTTGCCAGGTCGTTGTGTGAGTGTCTCAGCCTGGGAACACAGAGAGCCTGTCTGTGTGTGAGACACACGTGAGTGGAAGCAGTGCCCACTGCAACTGTGGTTTGGCTGGACGGGAGAAGCCCGCCAGTTGGTAGTTAGGTTGTCCATTGTTTAGTTAGTGCCGGACAGGCAAGGATTTGTTTTATGTTTTATTTCCTTTTGCATTGCTTTCACCGTTAATAAACCTGACCCAGGGTCAGTTACACCCGCATCCCAGCTCTGCGCCTGAGTTTCATGCCGTACGCACGTGACCTTTGACCCCGGCAAAGCCGATCCCGAAGTGTTTTATCACATATGATATTAATAAAATTTGGCTGTTTTATATGCTCTTATTTTCAGATTCTGTAGATAGCAGTGGGGATGACACACATCTTCCTACAATTACAGCAACACTACAACTGATATGACTGATGTGGCTGGATGGGGGCGACACAAAATTAGTACAAAAACAACCATTTGACGGGAGCTTTGGGATGTAAAATATTGTACTCTGAGGACAACAGTCAGCTATGTACTTAGTCTAATAAGTGATACATCTTTTCTGTGTTTTAAGATACCACACTAGAAGTCTGAGAAACACTAACGGGGTCTCAAGACCCCCACTAGACTTCTCGATTTGTATTTACAAATCTATGGGGGTACTGCAACTGCCTAAATAAGAAGTGCCATATGTACTGATTCTGTCCTGGCCACTTTATTTGGGGAACGTTGTGTAAGTCATCTCTATTAGTAATGTGTTCAGTCTTACTGACAATTTCCCTTTGAATGAACATAAACGCAGCTCTCTATAAAGTCATCCTTCCATCCGTAGAGTATATATTACAGTCTGTGTGCGTATAGGATCACGGCCCCCCCCCCCCCCCCAGCTTGAGCACGGGGAGGGGCAGCAAGGGGCCCCAGGCTCCAAGTCTCCTTTCTCTGTCCCTGCAAATCAATAACAGGCAGAGCCTAACAGCACACGCAGCCCCCTGTGTTTATCAGATGTGTGCCAGGTCATTAAACACATAGCAGGAATCCAGCACCCGGGCATCGGAGTCATGAACAATACAACTGTTTCCCCTACAGAATATTTTTCCATCACCCCCGGCCCCCTGTGTTTGGATGCATACAGCGGATTTTTCTTGGAAAACAGAGTCGTGTTTAAAAGCGTCTTGACGTTACTAAGGACACCTTACACAGGGAGATATTTATACCCTACATAAAAACACTGAGAAATGCCCTATAAACACTGCGGGTCACTGATTTATATGGAAAACCTATGTCAATGCAGCTGCACACATACACCGTCCTTTTGCTCTGCCATTAGAAGATATGCGGGGAGCGCTGTGCCTTGTGATCTGCACCACTGGGCCAAAATATTGGGTTGTGGTCATATGGTAAAATGTGGCACCCCCATTACCTGCTTGGCTAATGTAGCTTCCAAAAACATTGAGCTAAATTCTGCATCCCAATCTAGAATTTTTTGGGCTCCATATGGAGTCAGAAATGGATTTACCATATACAATTGCAATTCTGCTGATTCTCTACATGTGGTCCTTACTTGGTGGGGTCTATATACTGAGCTACTTTACACCAGGCCCACCAAAACAGCCTTCTATGATGCCAACCAAGGTTTATAGGACCTTGGGGAACAGTGGGGTCAAGGATCCAGCATAGTATTTTACCTGAATAATTCTTTGGTTGTCCGGACAGATAAGCATCGGCAGATGGGTATGGCAGCCATTTACCTACAAAGGATGACTTAGGGCATTGTGAACGCAATTTTTTTTTTTAGGCAGGTCCACTACAAAACCAGGCAGAAAATTCTTAAAAATGCTATAAAAAATGAACACATGCGCTACAATCAAGGGCCTTCTTGTAACAAAACTCGGCGGGTTTGCCCTCGTCTAGAAAACGTCATGTGCACATACCCTTAGTAGTTGTGAAGGAGGTCAGTTGTAGCCTAAAGTTAGCAACTGCTTGTAGGCATCTGAGGACATGTCCTGCTAGCTAGTGGTGGAGGTTGTGGAGCCCTCACCATTCCTGCCAACATAGTAATATTGGTGCCCGTCTCTTGCAGCAGTCACTATGACAGATATAAGGCAGTCATCTCCATCCTATGGGTGCCAGGACATGGCCAGGAGATGTGGAGAGACATAGATCGGAGAACACTGGTGTACAGTAAAGCTTTGGCAGTCAGGATAAGCAATGAAGTAATTTCTGGAGGAGAACACGGGGAAGCTGAAGAGCCAGCATTAAGCATTTCAATTCTACTTGATTATTTTTCTTAGCTGAGGCTAATTTTACATTTTAGTTTGGGCGGGTGTCCAGGGCGTGGGCATAATATGATTTGTGTCCACTTTGTAGGCTTTTCCATGGAAAACATAATTACTGGTTAGTAGTCTGTGTGGTCAGAAATGGGTGGATGCAGATGTGGATGGAATACAAGTCTATAGGTATGGTGTATATAAACATTTAGATGGAGTAGAGCAAGAGCAAAGAGTTAAGGGGTTGTCCAACAGTTAGATATTGATGACCGATCATTTGGATAGGCAGTCAATATCTCATCGGTTGTGCTCCTACACCCGGCATCCCCACAGATCAGCTAGATGTCAATAGTGTAAAGCACAGTTTCATACACTGCGTAGTGCCATTCTTAGGCGCCACAGCTCAGCTGCCATAGAGGTGAATAGGAGCTGAGCTGCATTACCTGAGAAAAATAACTACGCAATATAAGGCGCTGTGCTGTGCTTCTCTATACACTGATTACATCCAGCATCCTCTTTAGCGGATGATTGCTGAACGCGAGTTTCGGGCCCCCACCAATCTGTTTATGTATCCAATGCTATCATATCATACCTGTACACCATCGAAATCAAATTACTGTATAACACTTTTACCGAATCTGAAGAATAAGGCATGTGGTGACTGAAGATGGAGGAGACCATAAGTCTACACTTTTATAAATGAAGGTAGGTTAGATACATATAGTAGGAGCAGAGGACCAATGTGGATACAGATGGTGTAGACTATGGTGCCAGCAAGGATGCAGAAGGAGTAGACTATGGTTGTAGGTTGGATGCAGATGGAGTAGACTACGGTTTAGGGTGGATGCAGATGGTGTAGATTATGGTCAATGGTAGATGTAGATGAAGTAGACTATGATTCCAGGGTGGAGTAGACTGTGATGTAGGTGGAGTATACTATAGTTGTAAGGTGGATGTAGAGGGAGTAGACTATAGTTTAGCGAAGATGGAGTAGACTATAGTTTAGGGAAGATGTATATGGAATAGACTATAATGTAGGGTGTGTGTAGATGGAGTAGACTATGGTTGTAGGGTGGATGTAGAGGGAGTAGACTATAGTTTATGGTAGATGGAGTAGACTATAATTTAGGGTGTATGTAGATGGAGTAGACTATGGTTGTAGGATGGATACAGATGGAGTAGACTATGGTTCTAGTATGGAAGCAGATGGAGTAGACTATGGTTCCAGGGTGGATGTAGATGGAGTTGTTTATGATCTTAAGGTACATACAGTTGGGGTGGAGCATAGTCTTTTAGCAGATACGGATGGAGTAGCACATGACAGTGGAGAGCAGAAGGCTGGGTTAAACACGAATAGAGCAGTGGCCTGAAATTGATACAGATGATAGCATAAATCGAGGGTAATGCAGTCAGAATAGAGGAGCCTAGGTGTGTGATACAAATGAAGATGATCATGAGCATACATAGGATACATATGCAGGAAAGCTGATGTTAAGGTGAATACAGATTGGGAATATTATGGGACTCGAATGTGTACAGAAGGAAAAGAGATCTTGGTGGCAGAAATTGACAGTGGCAGAAATAATCTAAGAGTGGATAAAAATTGCACTAATGTTGGCTAGATTGACTTCAGATGGAGTACAGCCGGGTATGGGCACAGGTGGTAATGTTACGTGAAGGATTGTATCGAGCCCAGGATAAACATTGTATGGTGAGTACAGATGGAGTACACCACGGCGAAAATTGTTTCACTGAGAATACAGTCTGATAATTGTGGAAAGCGCCTCCTATAACACATGTGGATGACAAGTGACATACCATGGATGGAGGTGCACAGCGTGCCGCATTATTCAGCCCTACATGGTTAATAGGTTAAACAGTAACTTACTGCTGATGTGCAGTAATAGAAAAGTAAGTATGCCCAGCAGAACAAGTACGCGTATGTGCCACATGGGGAGGGGGTTATCGAAGTGACTGAGGTGGAGGACAAATACCAGAGACACGAGTGGCCTCAAAGGGACCTCCGTGAAGCAGTGAGGCCTTCAGTCTAGTGCTCAATGGAGGTCTTAGCTCTCACACCCCACCTATGACATCTTCAGACGTGTCTCAGTTGTATAAAGTTGCTGTAATTGTTATTTTGTTGTTATTTGAGAAGAGAAACCACAAGTACCAACACAATTGTAGAGTATCGGAAGCAGCACACCAGTAAATGTCCTCCATTTATCATGTGTATTGATCTTTCAACTGATCCAATAGAAATCGTGTCTGTCCTTACGTGATCAAGGGTTTGGCTCACAACTTGTCCAAAAGCAAGACCACCATCCACGGGATCCCTATGTACGTCACACACAACTATGGTAGACGTGGCTTAAATCCCCCTCACATAGACACAGGGCAGAGGAAGGAAACCATCTGCCTCATGTTCGTATATTTTCCTTTACAACGTACTGTACAGACTTCAGAGGATCCTGAACTCCACTGTATTAAAGGATAGGGCCTCAGATGTAGCGACACCAGCCCATTACCAAGAACATCAGTTGTACAGTAATTCTGTTGTGTCGTTCCTCCTCGCACAGTGTCAGATTTGGTGACTGCCTCAATCAACAAGCAGTGAGCATATCTGAATAGTGGGTCCGACTACAGTGTTGTGTGCTGTGTGCAGACAAGCACCACACTGACTTATCGGTAATAAAATCCCCCTTTAAGATTTTTCACCCACCAGCAGCCCACTCTTGCAGTAAAGTTTTGAACCCATAAATTTGCCCGGTTCAAAATCCAAGTGCAAAATCTTTACTGGGTATCCACCCCACATCATTTATAGTGTCTTTACACGTCTTTGCCCCCCTCCTGTACTAGAACTCAGTGTGACTGCTCCCTCTGCACCCCCTACATCTACACCACCGCATCCCCAAATTCCCACTCAGATGATACACCCTCCTTTCCCATCACCGGACACATACTGTAGCTCTGATACAGTCTTATACAGTAAAAGTCCTTTAATCCACCAACAATGCCACCTTATAGATGCCGGATTATCAAACATTTTGGATAGCTGAACAGCCTTAAAAATAAAAGTATATAAAACTAAGGAAAAAAAAGTCCAAAACCAAAACTGTTTAACACGTAATATTCTGCTGCAGAGAAATTTCCCTTCTGGTCTTGTGAAATTCCATATTTTAATGCAGTTCTAAGTTATTCGATGCCAGATTATAGAAATTTTACCGTATTACTGACAGGACATGTTGACCCCCTTCCGCTAGATGGCTTACATCCCCTTCACGCAAACTGAGCTTTAGACGCGGGATCATCAAGTGGTTCCCAACCCTCCTCCTCCTCTCTCTCCCCCATCTATCAGTACAGTCTACCCCGGCCTCTCTCCATAAACACTGAGCTCAGTTTTTCCACTGTTTGGTCAGTGTTGGATTAGAAGGGAGCTGGGCAAAGTTCCATAAAATCCTGTAAGAGGGGGAGAAGGGAGAGGGAGAAGATGGAGAGATTGTGGAGGAAAGGTGAGATGCGAGGCGACGCTGTCTCCTTGACTTAAGTTCATGAGCGGCGGATCTTCGAAGGTTTGTGTATACACATGGGAGGGATAACTAATAATGGAGAGAACGGTCTCCATTGGGTGGTCCTATTAATCACGTTACTATAGTGTAAAACGAAGTGAAGCTTGCAGAAGAAAAAAACGTATTTACATCCTGTAAATTGTCCGTGGCTGTCGCCATTTGTTTTCCGTTATTGGGGTCCGATAGGGATTTTCCCACCACCGTCAAGTGTGGGTGGGTGGGTGTCCGGTCCGCACGGTCTCTACAACGTTGTGGGTTCTTACTGTTCATGAAGCAGGTTCTCACAGGACGGACAGGTCATGACACGACCGTGAATGGACTCTCAGGACGGTCTTGCTGTTGCGGGTTACGATCCGGTCCAGGAACCTGCGCGCCCGCTTGCTCAGGCTCTCTTTGCGATGGCTTCGTATGCGGCAGCTTTCACCCGGGTCGGCCCCTTCTCTCCGTAGTCGTATCTGCCGCACCATCCCCTCGAATAACTCCTGGACGTTGTGCTGCAGGACGGCCGACGTCTCGATGAATTTACAGTCGAAAACCACGGCACAGGCTCGGCCCTCTGTAAGAAAGAAGCCACAGGTCACTGATGCACGGATCTTAACACAGCACAACGTTCTCATTTAGGCCACGTTCCCAGTATCAGTATTTGGTCAGTATTTCACATCAGTATTTGTAAGCTAAAACCCCAGGAGCGGGTGATAAATACACAAGTGGTGATGGGTTTCTATTATTCTTCTCCTCTGATTGTTCCATTCCTGGTTTTGGCTTACAAATACTGATGTAAAATACTGACCAAATACTTCAGGTGTGAACATGGCCTTACTTTGTGTCTCAGTTCTCCTTTTTCAAGAGGTTTACTTGCTATCAGTGAATGAAAACAAGCAATAGACAGCTCTGATACAATGAACCTCTGGCCGATAAACAAATAATTTCCTGGCAGCAAGCAGAGAACTATAAAATGGTTTTGACATTTTTAGCGTTTATTTATGTAAATGCGTTAAAAGGATTTTAAGAATCTTATGAAGAAATAACCATTACTGACCTATTGCAACCCTGCGACTGCAGTACCACTGTACCGATGGTCCACACAGGTCTTGTAGTGATGGCGTCCATTCCAGCAGTCACATGTTAGCTGCAGACAATCACTGGACAACACATAACCACTGAGGCCAGCGACTGGCCACAGCAGACGTTAATGCTGTACCAGGCGTCATCACTGTAAGGGAACAGTCAGACGGCCGAATAAATCAGATGGAGATCAGAACAGAGTGCACTGACCGGCCGGCGGCTCTCCTGACCCCGAGTGTGACAGCGTCTTGTATTTCTATGCAGCTGTCACACTCGAGTAAGTAGCTCTACTGGCCAGTCCGTGCACTGTGTTCTGATCTCGGTCCGATTTATACGGCTGTCTGACTGCACCCCAAGACCAACTGGGCAGCGGTGCTGACATGAAGCTGAATTTAATAGTTAAAGGGGTTGTCCTCCTATGTGGACTTTTTTTTTACTTAAATGCTTGTATTTGGGTCTAAAAATAATTTTTGCAATTGGGTTTCATTGAAAATTGCGCCCTGTTTGGCCTTTATAGGTTCTCTGTTTCCAGGCACATTTAACGTTAATGTGGTCTGTGGTCATAAACTAACTGAGATTAGCTCAAAAAAGACAGATAAGAGACATAAAAACTCCAAGTCAGACCATAAGGGCTCATAAAAAGAAAAAACAGACAGCACTCTGGTCATTTTATTCAATGTGGCAGTGCAGATGAGAAATTGTTTTTCACTGATCGAATCTGCAGGTGGAAAAAAAATTTAAAAAATCGTAGCGTTAAAGCAGGTGAGACTCGCTCGTTCAAGTCTTTGGGTGCATAAAAATAAATAAATAAAAAATAATTGGATACCGTACGGAGGGAGCCACAATATGGCATCCATTTTTTATGGATACATTGCAATTCTGTAACATAGGAATTTGTAGCTTGTCTTGTAAATGATTAATAGCTGCTGCTGCTGTAAAAATAACAGATTGTACATCGATGACAAGGCCACGTTCAGTATTTGGTCAGTATTTTACCTCAGTATTTGTAGCCAAAACCAGGAGTGGGTGATAAATCCAGAAGTGGTGACGTGTTTCTATTATACTTTTCCTCTCATTGCTCCACTCCTGGTTTTGGCTACAAATACTGAGGTAAAATACTGACCAAATACTGAGGTAAAATACTGAGGTAAAACACTGACCAAATACACCATTACAGACAATGAAAAGTTGTTAATGGCTAATAAATTGCTCAGTAGCACAGATGAACCATCAGAGCACGCTAGGGTTGTAAATCCAAAAGTTAGGAAAGAAAAATTAAAAGAGGTAGGAAGTAACCGACTTTAACGACCTTCTGACAAAAGATGAAGAACAAAAGCAATATGTCCTGCAAGTTGTAAGCAAATGCCGAGCATTATATTCTGACGTTTCAAAAACTACTTTAACAAAAGCTCTAGAATAGATTAGATAACTATGTAAAATTATCAACTCATGTAGGTTAGTGTGCTCTGATGGTTCATCTGTGCTACTGAGCAATTTATTAGCCATTAACAACTTTTCATTGTCTGTAATGGTGGGATCAAAAAACGATAATCCCACCAACTCTGCATTCAAATACCACAAATGGTTCGAAAATTTGGTCAGGGCTATTTCTGCAATGTTGTTGTCACATTCTTTATAGTCTAACAGACTATGCAAAATACCTAAATCTTAAAATACCTCAATTTGGATTTTTTCAAACTTTGAGCGACGAGCGGCACGGGTTAACGTCGTTTGATCGAGCTCAAATTTTGGCTATCTCAATATCTGGAAAGGGGAATCGTTTTGTGGGGTCCAGACGAACAAGATTCTGACATTTTTTCCTCCCCATATGAGATCCGGTCACCCTAGTGCACACGCTGCGGATTCTGCTGCGGATCCGCAGCAGTTTTGGCTCTGCGGGTCCGCAGCAGATTCTGCTGCATTGTACAGTACCTTTATTTCCTATGGAAAAAAAAAAATGCAGTGCATATGCTGCGGGTTTTTCCGCGCGGATTTGCTGCGGGTTACAATCCGCAGCATGTCAATTCTTTGTGCGGTTTCCGCTACGGTTTCACACCTTATCATTATGAGGTGTGAAACCGCAGGGCAAAACCGCAGGCTAATCCACAGATAAACCGCAGGACTTTTGTCCTGCGGATTTTTCATCAAAATCCGCACAACCAAAAAACGACGTGTGCACTTACCCTAAAAGTCGACCAGCGATTTCTCATTTTTCCAACAAAATTGACAAAACCATTTTTTTGGGACCACATCACATTTTAAGTCACTTTGAGGGGTCAATATGACAGAAAATACCCAAAAGTGACTCCGTTCTAAAAACTGCACCCCTCAAAGTACTCAAAACCACATTCAAAAAGTTTATTAACCCTTCAAATGCTTCACAGAAACTGAAGCACTGTGAAAGGAAAAAAAATAACATTTAACTTTTTCACAAAAAATTTACTTTAGAGCCAAACTTTTTTATTTTCACAAAGGTAACAGGAGAAAATGAACCCTAAAATGTATTGTGCAATTTCTCCTGATTACGCCGATACCCCATACGTGGGGGAAATTCAGTGTTTTGGCGCATGGCAGGGCTTAGAAGGGAAGGAGCACAGTCTGACTTTTTGAACGCAAAATTGGCTGGAATAATTAGCATGCGGCGATCCACTATACTCCGTGCATACCCGCTCAACACTAGCCGTGATATCGTCATCATTATTTATTTTTTTTTACTTATGAAAAAACCCCAATTCGAACTCCAACCCTAAGGGTGTGTGCACACGCTGCAGATTCTGCTGCGGATTTGGCCCTGCGGGGTGTACAGTACCATTATTCCCTATGGGAAATGGAAACCGCAGTGCAGCTGCTGCGGAATTTTCCGCGCGGATTTTCTTCGGTTTCTAAACTGCAGAAAGAATTGACATGTCAATTCTTTCTGCGGATTCCGCAGCGGTTTACCATCTCCTCCATTGTGGAGATGGTAAAACTGAAGGGCAAAACCGCAGGATAATCCGCAGATAAACCGCAGGTCTTTTGACCTGCGGATTTATCTGCGGATTGTGAAAATCCGCGCGGATCAATCCGCAGCAGATTCCGCAGCGGGTGCACACAGCCTAACACAAGCCTAACCCTAACAGCAAAGAATGCAAAAAAAATTCAATTTTTTTATTTTATAATTTTTATCTAACTAAGGTCTGTGACAAAGGGGGATTTGAGTTACTATTTTTTTTATTTTGATCAATGGTAGCTGAGACCCCAGAGATTTTCCGATGCTGGGGGGGCGCTACAGCCTTATTTCTCAGCACTGCTAAAAAGTGGCGCTGAGGAATAAGTACCCTTAACTGCTACCGTTAAAAGGCGTATCGGCGATTGTTAAGGGGTTAAGAAAAAAAACCTTGTGGACAACCCCTTTAAGGTCTAATCATCATGGCTGTTTGAGACATACATGTGCAATCTGCTTTATTACTACACATGTCCACTCCTGACAGTAAAATAATATGGAAAGCGTATCTCTTATTTGCACCAGTTCTAGAAGTGCATGCAGCAGTTTAAAGAATGGAGGTTTTCATTCTGTTTGCCATGGTTATCTTGTCGGACATGTCTGGCTCATAAACTTCACATATAATGTGTGTATAAGAAGAAATAGGAGCCTTATAACAAAACTGTACAAATGTTTTTGATTCAGAAGCCAGGAGGAAGCAATCACTGTTCACAGTATGTGACAAGCAAGAGCCCCCTACCCTGTGGGAATGGGCCTCTGGTGGTGTGCAGGGTCTCCGGGTTAGGCCACGTTCAGTATTTGGTCAGTATTTTACCTCAGTATCTGTAAGCCAAAACCAGGAGTGGGTGATAAATCCAGAAGTGGTGACGTGTTTCTATTATACTTTCCCTCTGATTGTTCCACTCCTGGTTTTGGCTTACAGATACTGAGGTAAAAAATTGACCAAATACTGAACGTGTGTATATACACGTAATCTAAGGCTACAAACCACCATTCTTTACACTGTGGGCTATGAAATAGTAAAAAAATGTGAAAAAAAGAGCCATTTATTTGTCGACTATTTTATATAGAATCCCCTTGAAGCCTTTTTTAGGGGATCCCCAGAGTGGGAAGGGTACATAGGAGGGAGTAGGTTTTGTCAGGGCATTACTGACGCTGGAAAGAGTCCTTGGGCAGCTTCCATATTTCTAAACAGGTATCACTTTCACTCACTTACCTTCCACAGACACTTCCCGACTGCGGACGAGGTCTGTCTTGTTCCCTACCAGGATAATTGGAATATTTTCATACTGACGCGTGCGCCTGAGCTGGATCCGTAACTCCGAGGCACTTTCGAAGCTGGAGCGGTCGGTGACGGAGTACACGATGATGTACGCGTGCCCCATTCGCAGGGCGCTGTCACATCCATTTGTTCGTTTCTGAAGGCAAAAAGATATATAGCGTTGAATAATGTGTAAAACACAACCACTCTTATGTGGCCGTAAATAAAAGGGCAGCTCAGAAAAGTCCACAGCTGAAGGTTGGCTACTGCGTGTTCCATGTATCACCAATGCAAACAGGAAACCTTCGGTTTCGCTGCGCTACCACATAAGACCCTGTTCCCATGTAGCGTAAATGCTGCATTTTTTTCTGTTGCTTTTTTTGGAGGGCAGAAAATCTTCATTTAACTGTTCAAGCAAAGCGGATGTGATTTCATGAAAATTCCCACCCACTGGGTATCTAAAGACAGTGTTCAGCAGTGTTTTATGGTGACATTTTTTTCTATAAGCCTTTATGGGGTGTCTGAAAAAAAAACTCATGTAAGAAAACAGTTGCTTTTTTGTGCTAAAAAAAATAGCCATTCAAAACGCTGCTTCACATCTGCACTAGAGACGGATCAAATAAAAAGGAAAACGAGTAAAAAAAAAACCCAAATAAAGGCAATGATCATAGAAAATTGTTATTGCTCATTTTGGTGCGGACAACTGAAGACGATATGTGGCTAAAAAGCAGAAAAAATGCATCATGTGAACACGGCCTTAAAGTTGCAAAAGGGACTCTACTTCTAAAGTATTTTGGCCCTTTAACATGGGTTGACTCGGACGCTGTCAAACCAAGTAGAGGCGCTCGTGGCATCATGGCGGGGCCAAACATTTAAGGCACCTTCCCTCCTGCTTGTTTTCCATCTTTCTCTATCACCCACCCCTTTTCTTTGATTGATAGCTCTGGCTTCATAGATACAGAGGACGGCAGAGATAGATGGAAAACAAGTAGGTGGGAAGGTGCATTTAAATGTTTGGCCCAGCCATAGCGCGCCAACTTGGTTTGACAGTCATTCTGCCCTGGCAGGGTCCCTTTAAACGACCGCTGATCTGCTATATACTAGCCGATCTGTGATTGAATTAGGCTGTGTACCCATGTTGCGGATTGTATGCGTTCTTGCTGCGTTTTTCGCCGCAAAAACGCTTTGAAAATGCATTCCGAATGCACCCTATGCATTCCTTTGGCATTCTGCACCTGCTGTGCTAATGCTGCATTTTTTTCCGCAGCGGAATCGCATATCGGAAAAAAAACTCAGCAGGCTCATTATTTTTGCGGAATCGCCGCGATTCCGTACCCATAGGAATGCATAGATCCGCTTACTTTCCGCATGTGGCTATGCCCACCATGTGCAACGTGAGCGGATCATGAACGGATAGTACCCACGGTCTGGAGGAGAGGAGACTGTCCTCCAGGCTCTGGGTACCATATCCCTGTAAAAAATAGAATTAAAATAAAAAATCGGGGTATACTCACCTTCTGGCGTCCCGCGCAGTCTTACCGATGCTCCCGCCAACTCCCATTCCCAGTAATGCCTTGTAGCAAGGACCTGTGATGACGTAGCATCTCGCAGTCTCGCAAGACCGCTACGTCATCAAAGGTCTTAGTCGCAAGGCATCGCTGGGAACGGGAGCATCGCTGAGGCCTGGGGACGCTGCGTGGGACGCCGGAAGGTGAGTTTATCACGATTTTTAATTTTTTTAAAATTATTTTAACATTCTATCTTTTACTATTGAGGCTGCATAGGCGGCCTCAATAGTAAAAAGTTGGTCACACTTGTCAAACACTATGTGACCAAGCTGTCAATCACATTCCAAGCGATGCTTCAAATCGCTTGGAATGTGCTTGAATTCCGCACACGAAAATCACGTGAAAAATGCTTGTTTTCGCGGGAAAAACGCATGCGAATTCCATGCGTTTTTCCCGCGGTGGGAGTTGTGGAAATGCTGCGGAAATTTCCGCATCTCTGCAACGTGGGTACATAGCCTAAATGGCCTGTATAGGTGGACACATTGTATGCTCACTGAATGATTGTTAATATGATTATTCTGTGAACACAGAATCTCACCGTTATCGGTAGCACATCTCCTGTTTACAGGGGCTGAAGTGCTGCCGATAACCATAATTCTTATGTGTGCAAGAAAATCATTGCATCTATTTCCGAACATTTTTCTTGTTTGTTACGCGATTTCTGGACTGTTCAGGTGAGCTTTAATCAGAAATCTCGTCCCACACTATTGCTGATTATTGGCGCTTCTAAATGGGCCATATGTTATGTTCAGTTGAATATGATCTATTACTCTCTGGTATCTGACATTTAAGGCTGAGAAGTCGCTCATTGACAGATTTGAGGATAATTGGTTGAAATGAGTGGAGCTGCTTACCTGGATCTCACAGATGTCCATCAGGAGGAGACTGGTGTCCTCTTCATCTACTGTCAATGTGCACTGGTACAGCTCTGAATAAAAGAGTCAGTGGTTACTGATGATGGACCCCCTTGGCCAGCACATAAAAAAAATTGAGAAATAGATTCTTCCATAAATTATCCATAAAGCAGCAGATCATGCTCTGAAGAAGAGCGGATATCCTTTTATTTCAGTGGGGACTGGCCTAATGAAGAGAGTTACAAGGGACAAACGCTTTAGGACCTGACGAGCTAATCTGTTGATCATGTAATCCATAATGTATAACCATGGAGACACATAGGCCTGCATAGCAGCTATAAGGGTTGAGAAGCAGTGCCAATGGCAGAGTGATATGGTGAAGGGGCATCAATTGCAACTGTGCTCCTATTTCAGGGGGCTGACTTCTAGCATAGGTCACCATGGTTATTTAGACCAAGAACATAAACTTAAGGCCTCAATATCTTTTTTTTTGGTACATATGTCAATTCAGTAGTATTAAAATAATAAAAGAAATCTTGCAATTTTCACACCGGCCACTGGGGCTTTTTTTTTTTCTTTTTTTAGACTTTAGCTTCCTATTGTTTCAGTAGATAACACATGTACATTAGCCACAATGGTTGGATCCCGTCCCTATCTTTTGTACTGAAGTGTCTAATGAGTGTGTGCAAAGGTCATTGTGAAGGTAGAGGGAGCAGGGGAGCTGTGACATCGCCTTTTGTGATTGGTGGATCTTGTGTTATCAGCTGTGTGGTGTTGCCTGTCATTACAATCCTGCCTCTGATGAGACTGCTGAAAAGACTTCCTGAAAGAAGAGGAAGTAAGAGTCTAAAAAGAAAGCCCCAGGAAATTAGCAGGATTAGTAATTTTTTTCCTATAATGATTGTAGAATGAAAAATAATCTGACATTTAAAAAAAAATAAACATTTATAAAAAAAATAATAAATGTAGCACAAAATATTAACATAAGCAATAGGTCATTTTCCAATTATACACTCCCTTTAATATATGACTAGAGAGTCTACCACCTCTTTATTTCTGCTAATCTGGCCTGGGCATCAAGCTTTAGGGTCTTAAATTTAGCATCTGACCTGGTCTTTAACTGTTAAAGGGGTTTTCCCACGAACAAAAGTACATTCTATTCAATAGATCTTGGAATAATAATAATTTCCACCACTAGATGTGTTAAATAAAATGTTCCTGTGCTGAGATAATCTTATAAATGTGTCCCGGCTGTGTACTGTGTAATGGCTGTTTCTGACTGTACATAGAATCATAGAGTTGGAAGGGACCTCCTGGGCCATCTGGTCCAACCCCCTGCTCAAAGCAGGATTCGCTAAATCATCCCAGGTCTGATCTTACCACAGCTCCTGGGCAGGGGAGGAGGCAAAAGAGTATACAGACAGGACAGTACGGGATCACAGCTGATTCTTACTTTGAAGTAAAACATTGTTTAAAAACAGGGAGGTAAATGTTTTACTTTACAAAAAGAATCTGTGCTGTCCTGTCTGTATACTCGTTTGCTTCCTCCCCAGCCCAGGAGCTGTGGTATGATCAGACCATGTTCCTGTACGGTCAGACACGGCCATTACACAATAATAATAATAATAATAATCTTTATTTATATAGTGCCAACATATTCCGCAGCGCTTTACAGTTGAACAGTTTCAAACACAACAGTCATAAGTAACAACGTTAACAATACAATAATTAAAGCGAAATAAGACGACCCTGCTCGTGGAGCTTACAATCTACAATGAGGTGGGGGAGATACAAAGCACAGGTTTGTATTTACAATGATGTATTTACAATGACGGTCCAGCCATCTTCAGGGGCTGGGGGTTAGATGGAGATAGTGAATGGGCTACACACACACAAACATGACTTTGATTACTGAATGTGATAGGCCGCTCTGAACAAATGTGTTTTGAGCGAGCGCCTAAAACTATGCAAATTGTGGATGGTCCTAATATCTTGGGGTAGAGCATTCCAGAGGATTGGCGCAGCACGGGAGAAGTCTTGGAGTCGGGAGTGGGAGGTACGGATTAGGGCAGAAGTTAGTCGAAAGTCATTTGCAGAGCGCAGCGGTCGGTTAGGCCGATAGACAGAAATGAGGGAGGAGATGTAAGGGGGTGCCGCACTGTGGAGAGCTTTGTGGGTGAGAACAAGTACTTTGAATTGTACCCTGTAATGAATTGGCAGCCAGTGTAACGACTGGCGAAGAGCAGACGTGTCTGAGTAACGATTAGCCAGATGGACAACCCTGGCTGCTGCATTAAGGATAGACTGGAGAGGGGAGAGTCGAGTGAGAGGGAGGCCAATTAATAGAGCATTACAGTAGTCCAGGCGGGAGTGGATCAGGGCGACAGTGAGAGTTTTTGTTGTTTCCATGGTGAGAAAAGGGCGGATTCTAGAGATGTTCTTTAGGTGTAAGCGGCATGAGCGGGCAAGAGATTGTATATGGGAGGTGAAGGAGAGATCGGAGTCGAACATAACACCCAGACAGCGCGCCTGCTGTCGGGGTGTTATTATGGTGCCACCCACAGAGAGGGAAATGTCAGATTTAGGGAGGTTAGTAGATGGTGGGAGCAGAAGTTGTTCAGTTTTGGAGAGGTTGAGTTTCAGATAGAGAACACAGTACACAGTACAGTACACAGCAGGGACACATCTATAAGATTATCTCAGCACAGGAACATTTTATTTAATCAAATCCAATTGTGGAAATTATTATTATTCCAAGATCTATTGATTAATGTGTACTTTTGTTCGTGGGAAAACCTCTTTAAGTGAAACTAAATTGGTTATAGTGACCTGTAATTTTTTTAAGTTATATGACCAATAGGGGCAGTGTGATGATAATCACATGCTCCTTGCTGTCACCTGGTTGTTGTTCTGCTGTTTCTCTGTCTTGCTCTCTTCTGAATATGCTGACCAGACTCGACTTTCCGACACCAGGATCTCCCAGCACGACGACCCTGAAGAGTCCGTCACACACTACCTCCGAGCCTTGTGATTCTGATGGACCGCTTCCATCTGTTTCTGCGGCGCTCTGAGAAATAGCTGAGACTTCCATCATGGCCGCCTGTGAGCGGTTCTGGTGCGCGCAGGGTATGGGTGTGCTGGCTCTCCTCCGCAGGGGGACACGAGCTGCACACATCTAAACAGGAGCAGAGACAGGATCCTAGCACACACTTTACATCTTAAGCCGCCATACATGAGATAGTAGTAGGTTCATGGTCCAAAAAAAAACAATTAATTGATTGAACGAACAATCATCTGATAAATAGTTGACTGACGCGGCCACCGTTGTAGTTGATATTTATGGGTACATACTTTTTTTGCCCTGACATCATCTGTTCGGGGACAGTCAGGAGGCCTCATCAACCTTTTCCTAAAGTACATGGGGGCCTTAAAGGGGATGTCTCATTAACATGTGTAAAACTGCAAAGTGCTTAAAACAAGCAATGTTATTAAAAAAAAAGAGGGATCTTTAATCTAAAAATGGCTCTATGGCTTGTTGCCTAGCTTGCCGCTGCTGCACTCTCAGTGGTGGCTGAACATGCAGCGCTTACAAGATCTGTCCTACCGACTTCAGCACCCCGTGCTCCTCCTATGTCACAGAAGCAAAGCTGCCTCATAGCATCATCGGAGCGCACACAGTTCGGGTCCATGCAGCGACCATGCTGCTGGTCTGAACTGTCAATCAAGCAGGAGCACAGCGTCCCCTGAGAAGTAGGAAGCGGGAGCTGTGCACTCTTGCGCAGATGATGAGACAACCCCTTTAAGGGTTGGTCATCAAATCTTTATTTTAACATGATTTTGTGTCGCTTTCTGATATTTAAGTACAACAGGTTCTCCTCCCTCCACACAGACGGCACGGCTCTCCTGTTGCCAAAATGGCCGATGGTGGAGGAGCATGTGACCAGACCTGTCACCCTCCTCAGATTTAACAACACTGAACATGGGAAAGAAGCGTGGAGGCGGCCAATGGACAGGTCTGATCACGTGGTCCTCCACCGGCCATTATGTGCATAAGAACTTAATGAGGTTTGTGAAGAAGGCGGCAGTAACAAGTGCAGGAGGAGAGCAGGTGGTAATATAAAGATGACAGCCCCTTTAAGGGTGCATTGCCACGAGCGCAAAAGCAGTGGATATTCCATATGGAAAATACTTTGCATCTTACAATACCATCACTATGCTATGTTTGGGATTTTACGGGCACGTATGGGATTTTACGGACACGTATGGGATTTTACGGGCACGTATGGGATTTTACGGGCACGTATGGGATCTTGAGAACTGTCATGTCCACCCTGCAGGAAATATCCAGTGTAAATTGCTGAAACCCAATAAAATATCAACTTAAAGGGGATCGCCAAGAAGTTATATCCTAGGAACGGCTCCATTTTCCCCTCTGTGTTTGTGGCAGACAGACAGATTTACCACTGATTTCATGCTGGCACAGGTGCACAGATTGTTACAATGTATCAGCGATCCTTTGTATATCAACAATTTGTACACACGGCAAAAAGGCATTAGTTTTGCAAAAATTGTGCCAATACTGGAATAATACTGCGGCTCAACAGCCACTGCATGAGTAATATACTCGGATGACTAGAACATGTTATCTTCTGAATGTAAACCATGAAAATTGACCTTCACTGAGAGCAAGCAGAGATCTTGAAAAAGAGAAGATGAATGGAAACCAATGAAATAAGAAAGCTGCAGGACTATTTATCATGCGCTGATGAACACAGATGCGAGATACGCCGCGGAGCACTGACCTAGATGCGGGATGACATGCAGAGCATTGCAGCCGGCTGGGCAAAGTATTGACGCGGCTGTGATTATCTATGCAATCCATCGAATTGCTGGGTGGTACGTGTGGGTCACTGAACTGTGAGGTCATATATGGTCCTGTTCAAAGTGTTACTATCGCTTTAAGTGCACTGATACGAGAAGGGGTCAAAAAAATGTTGCAAAATACACAATGGTGCTCAACAGAAAAATGGCGCCAGTGGTGTTGGCAAGAGATGAGCGCGATTTGTAATTTTAGGACAGGTATGACAGATTTATTAAATTCTCAGGACTCACGCGAAAATTCTTCACACCATTTACGTGTACGACAGCCAGGAGGCGGCACTATAAGTAATGTTCACCTCCATGATGAGCCTTAAGGGGGGCCGCGGTATCATCAGCTGGATTTCTATATGTTGCAGTGCTTTGCGGAGTCCAGATTCATTCACACAGCGCAGGAATTTTGACTTTTTTTGAGTCACCACAAAACGGCACATAATATGGTCAGTGGCATGAATGTGCTGTGGCCCGTTAGTTGTCGCACACACACATGTGTTTTTTTAAATTTTTTCTTTACACAATCAATACATCGCTCGAGCTTTACACCTTTATTTCCAGGGTTTTCTTATGTCGGCATGGCTAAGCACTGGCAATATGGAGCCAGATCTATATTGCAAAATTGTCCCAAGCGTTTTGTCAATGTCACTTATTATAGGATTACAACCCCTATCCTTCTCTGGGTGATTCGGTCTTACCTCTGCCCCGTGGAGGACTCCGAATCTGACTCCTTCTACGTCCTGCGCTTTTTCGTATTCCTCTTGCTGATGGTTTCTGGACGCTCTGGGATATCCTGTGATGTTCCCTCTTGTAGCATCCAGCTCTCTCGCAGCCAAGCATGGGACAGCTTGTGTTTTATATGACGGCAGCAATAGAACCACACCTCCTGGATGTACCCCCGGCAGCTGGATTGTATGGATTACTTAATGTAAACCGAAGCACCGCTGGAAGCAAAGGGTTAATCTAGAGAAGCGACACCGCAGCACTCGCAAGTTAGAAAATCAGGACCGCCCCAAGGCTCCTGCAGATTTATATAGAAGGGCTGCGTAACGGAAAGTTCTGCAACTTTCTAATATACTCTGTGCTTCAATGCCTCACTATTACGTGATCTCTGCGCGCCATCACTGGACTAGAACCATGGATTTTGCACTTACTTGGAAATCCTGTTCTGACCGATTACTTCTCACGGCTGAGGGTTCGTAACAATAAGGCTACGTTCCAACGATGAGTTTTTGGATGTTGCAGATTTTTTGCACCCATTAAGTAAAATAGGTTACTTGCATTTTTTCGAAAATACGGACCGTAAAAAACTCATCGTTGGAGCACAGCCCAATATCCAGCATGGACAACGCTCGGTGAGCTAGACACATAAATGGCATGAATCTTTCTCTCGCCATGATGGTTTGTTAGTATCAGTGCAAATAAAAGGAATTATTCTGGAGTCCACACTGTGGGCACACAGAGGATTGTCTAACCTGAATACAACTGTAACAAACCCTCAGCTGTGAGAAGTGTTAAGCTGTCATTCAGACGTTTACAGTGCGGTACCTTTCCCGTCTCCTCCATGCACGAGTGCTTCGATCAGCTGAGCTTTCAATGAGGAGAAAGCTCCTTACCTCCCCTGGAAACATAAGGATGGGCGTTCAAGTTCCAAGTGCCGGATCCGTCCCTTCCAAAACATTATCTGTTGAGCGAGAGCAGGGAGGTCCCCATATCAGATTGTTAGCTGGTCCCCTTAAAACTGATGGGGTTTTGCTGACTATGGCTGGCCTTTCAGGCTGTACAGGTTTTCTACCTCTCAATATAAAGAAGATTATTCCAACTCCCTGATAGCAATGAGATGTCTTATAGTGGAAGTAGATTGAAACCCTAAAAGCATTTTATAGAATCCCTCTGTTAGGTAATTTAGGGGACTTGCTATAAATGCACAGCTTCAATGTTCAGGAGCACACCAGTCCCCTGCCTCTCAGCTCTGTGGGTGTGGGTCAGTGACGCCTGATGACCAACAGTTATAGCCTGTGGCATGGATGAAGCCTCTGGCCCAAACTGAATGCTACCCAATGCTACAAACCGACCAGCTTTGCCTCATAAATCGGATGACTGCAGGGTAACTGAAGGTGGCCAGATCTAGACATTGCCCAGATTCAGATCAGGACTTGCCTAGGTAACCAGCCACCTCTGGTAGGCATAGGTGATTGGTAATCTAGGCAACGAACTGTAGACTAGGCATTACAATCATTACATTCTTGAGAATAGAGAGGATTTTTTTATAATCCGACAGTCTAGTAATAAGGTCTTTGATTACTAGTCCCTGATGGCAAATGTCTTGGCCCTAAGTAGATAAATGTATTCATGTTTTCCCCCTATCTGATAGTTTATCAGATTGTGCCAGGAAAGACCAGGGGTGAAACAGAAAGGTTAGGTAACAGTAATATATTATAATAAATACATGGGCTGTGTTTTCATAGCAACCTCAGGAAATCCTGTAAAATTAATTTAATATCATCTAACATTGAATTATGACAGTAACAGTTAGTTTACTCTTTTATATATTGAAGGATATGTCTTTTTCCATACATAGTGCCAATTTGTTTTACTAAATTCCTTGACCTGCTTATTATCATTTTTTAGAGCACTTTTCATTCCATGGTGCTGTACATGTGAAAAGGGTTTACATACAAAATACAAATAGAAATTACAGTGCAATGACAGAATGGAGCAAATAAAGAATAGAGTGCAAAAGATTTAGGCAGGTATGGACAAAATGCTGCAAAATAAAGATGCTTTCAAAAATAGAAGTGTTAATATTTTATTTCCATCAATTAACAAAACACAAAATCAAGAAATCAAAGGGAAACCTAAATTAAACCAATAATTACTGTAATCGCCCTTTGCCTTCATCACTTCTTCTAGGTCCACTTGTCACTTGCACACAGGATTTGAAGGCGCTCGGCATTGAGGTTGTTCCAAACATCTTGGAGAACTAAACACAGATCTTCTGTGGATGTCGCTTGTGCTAATCCTTCTGTCTCTTTATGTAATCCCAAACAGACTGGATGATGTGAGGTCAAGGCTCTGTGGGGCCGTATCATCACCTCCAGAACTCCTTATTCTTCTTTACGCTGAAGATGCTTCTTAATGACATTGGCTGTATGTTTGGGGATGTTGTCCTGCTGCTGAATAAATGTGGAGCCAGACACCTACCTGACGGCATTACATAGTGGGTAAATTTCTGACTGTATTTCTTAGCATTCAGGACACTAAGAAATAAGGAACGATGAACACTGTATACACAGTTGGCAGCTAAGGAAACTTAGTGCAGCAGATGAAAGACACATCATGCTTACTTCTCTTCATAATCAGAAGATGTCCAGCAGTGCCATCAGCTCACATCTGTTAGCAACCAGTGGAAGCCAGCTAGACCCATCTATTGCTGGGAGAAGTGTGTCCAGAAGTGATCTACATGGAAGAAATGGAGCCAAAAACCATAATGTGGACATGGAAACAAGGCCCAATAACAACCCCAAACATACAGCCTGTCACGATATGTGAATGGCCCTGCGTCACAAAAACAACAAACAAACAAGGGGACACCGGGGACACAATTACAATGGTGGGCCCTGCAATAGGGAACGGGGAAATGGACACCTCCTGCACTCTCCTAAGGATGTGCCCTGATCTCCCTGACGTCCCTATACAGGTTCTTTCAACCTGTCGCCGAGCAGGATACCTTAGCCCTCACTTACCCTGCACCTATCCCTCAATAGGGAATTGGTAGGTGCAGACACTGGTCCCACCACTGAGCTAATATAACACCAAGGAAAGATAACAGACAAGGTAAGACAAACAACACTTAGCTTTCTCTGCTGCAGTGCACAGAACAGCAGAGTAAGGCACCAGATCAGCATTCAGCTGAAGCACCACTGCACTCAGCCAGCACCTGTCTTCACCACAGTTGGTATCCAAAAGAAAGTGTATCACCAACACCAGCTGATGCCTCAGGTGACCTTATATAGGAAAGTGGGAGTGGTCACCACCAGCAGACGAACTAAACATGTAGTAACACCAGCGGCCACTGGGGGGGGCGAACTGACATTAACCCCCCGATGGCCAGAAAGGAAAAAAGTTTAAATGTGAGTAGCCCAAACTGACATTGATCCAAACATGGATCGTGACACAGCCACTCTGAAAGAACTATATTCAGTGTAAAGAAGAATAAGAAGTCCTGGAAGTGATGTTATTGCCCCACAGAGCCCTGACCTCACATCATCCAGTCAGTGTGCGATTACAAAAAGTCCAATGGCACTGTCTGATTAAAACCACTTTTATTGCTACTGTGCTGAAACCAGGATAAAACCCTGGTAAATAAACCTGAGGAAGTTCCTGCTAAGAGACTGAAAACGAGTTAGTTAATGTTAACATTGTTATATTTTTACTGTTTTTGTAACATGACATTTTTATTACAGATTTAACACAACAGTAAATAAAGTGGTTTTACTCAGACAGTGCCATTGGACTTCCTATTTTTCTATTTATTACCCTTGTCCACAGACCAAGGAGGTGATCTGCATGGGAGCCGGCAGCACCACCTATATCCGGAAAAACAATATCACACATAGAAGCGCTCTTGTCTCCCTGATTTTCTTTGTGAGGCCGGGATCACACATGCCGAGTCTCGCATGTTAATACCCGGCACTGCCGCCGGAACTCGTGCGGCTCCATGTATTGCTATGCGGCCGCACGCTCCAATCCGAGTTCCAGCAGCAGTGCCGGGTATTAACATGCGAGACTCTGCCATATTCCTCACATGTGTGATCCCGGCCTTAGTATTTCTATGGGATTACATGAAAAGACAGATTTCTCTTTTGTTCATTCATTTTGTTAATTGAAGAAAATATCGATATAAGCAGTTGTATTTTTCAAATCATTCTTATTTTACTGCATTTTTTTTCCTACATCTGCTTAAAATTGTTCCACAGCACTGTATGTAAACCGTATAAAAAACAATAATATCGTGACCTCATGGAAGAGCTTTCATGAAATCAGATTCATTACTATATAGATATGTATTTACTGAGCTCCCCCTGCCGTCACTCAGGATGCATAAATCAATAGTATAAGTAAACATAAACTTTGTAATCTATTTTATTAGAGAAACCTGCTTTTTTCTCCCCTTATGAACCACTTGTTTTCTTCCCTTCAGTCTTTTATACTCACCATCCATTGTGAAAGTGCTAAAATCTGTCCTACTCAAGACAAACTGACAGCAAAGTGTTTGTTCAGCTTGCAGCTACCTAATAAACTCTATGGAGAGAGGAGAAGCAAAGTGAGAGAAAAGCAGTGCTATATTCACAGGTAGCGCTGCAGTTTTCTAGTAAGTGTTTAGTCTCACTCAGAGCTCGGCCCTGATTGGCTA
This sequence comes from Dendrobates tinctorius, assembly GCF_039654945.1. NCBI lineage: Eukaryota > Metazoa > Chordata > Amphibia > Anura > Dendrobatidae > Dendrobates > Dendrobates tinctorius. The sequence continues at coordinate 23,714,070 of NW_027361733.1, read as the reverse complement.
CGTCAGTCAAAGAGTAAGTGGAGATAACGTACTATTGTACATTAGTATTACAAAGTATTATCAATGTGATCAAAAGATTACAGTTCCAAGTCCTCTTATGGAACCAACAAGTACTGTAAAAAAATGAAATATATAAAAAAAAGTAAGTGTAAAAAAAAAAAAAAAAAAAAAAAAGATTACCCCACCCTCCCAAAATCCAGTTTGATAGTTAAAAAAACTGTTTCATTATAATATAATAAAACCCCTCCAAAAGCAATACATATTTGGTATTGCCGCGTTCATAACAACCTGTACTATAAGAATATCTTAGTATTATGCACATTCAATGCCGCAACAAAAAAGAAAACTATCTACTAGAATTGTAGCTTCTATTCATCTTGCCTCACAAAAATAAATAAAAAGCGATAAAAAAAAAAATCATATGCATCCCAAAGTGGTATTGATAAAATCTACAGTTTGTTCCACAACATTCAAGCTCTTATACAACTCTATATTCAGAAAAATAAAAAAATTAAGGCTCTAAATAATATTTTTTTTAAAGAGTAATTTTCTTTGGCAAAATCAGTAAAACAACATCAACAAAAAAAAATATTGTGTATCACTATAATAATACTGACATGCTAAGGGGTTAAGATACCACCTTAAGGGATGCTGCTACCCTTACATACACCACGATGGACCATTTGGCATCATATCCTGAATACAGGGACAAGGTCCTCTTCTATCAGGCTACAGGAAGGTTTGATCACTCTAAGGCCGGAGTCACACTGGCGAGGAATACGGGAGATTGAGAGGCGCAAAAAGCACGCATTAGACACGGACCAATGATTCTCTATGGGGTCACTCGCACCAGGCGTATATTTCTCCTCCGTATCCTACGCTCCATGCCACTCGCAGCATGCTGCGATTGTCAGCATACTACGCCCGTAGGTACACCAATGCAAGTCTATGGGTGCGCAAAAAATACGGATTACACACGGACCACACATGTGACTTGCGAGAAATACGCACCCGGTGTCTTTTAGCAAAGCCGGCAATTCAGTGCGCTATACAGTAAACTCACACTGATAGTTTTAATAAAGAAACGAAAGAATAGATATAGACACATAGAATATATATATATATATATATATATATATATATATATATGCATTCTATGTGTCTATATCTATTCTTTGGTTTCTGTTAGAAACCCTGTCATAGGGCTCCATTATATGTCCATTTTGCAAGCCTGCGAGAAAATCTCGCCATACGGATGCCATACGGATTACATAAGGATGCTGACATGCGCAAAATACGCGACCACACCTTGATTACGGATGACATACGGAGCACTATTTAGGGGTCATTCATCCGTATTACGCATGTAAAATACTGACCGTATTTTGCGCAGGTTAGTGTGACTCCAGCCTAAGGCTACATTCACACGACCGTGTTGTCAGTTAAACAAGCTGACTGCACTCGGACTAATGTTATTCAGTAGGGCTGATAAGATGGCCATTTTTTTTCACAGACTGAATGTCCACTTGAAATAATCGCAGCAGGCACTAGTCTGCTCTGTATTTCGGATGAGACTTACCCATTCAAGACTATGGGTGCACAAAAAGCAAAAAAAAATCCCATAAGGATTGACATACATTGCAATCCTTTAACGTAGGAAATTGTTTTTCGTCTTGTACATTTTCATAACCGCTGATTTATAAAAACGAATGCCATACGCACAATAAAGATGAAAAATTGTCAGTTTTTTTTCTGGATGAAAATCAGACATTTTTTTTATATGCTTGTGTGAATTTACCCAAAGTCTAAGAAGTAACTGTGAGAGACGGATGTAAGGGATTTAATTTTACAGATTGTGTCCTGCACCAGGCACTAGATATACATGGGCTGGTTCAGGGGAATCTCCAGTACCACATCTTCATCAGCTGGACACCTACAGGAAAGTGAGAGGAGGTTAATCAATATTTGCTTTATAAATGGATCTAGCATTAGAACGACACAATAAAGTCATCATGCAAGTTATCCTTTTTTCTACGCCAAAGTTGAAAAATTACCGAATTTTTCGAACTATAAGATGCACTTTTTTTCCTCTCAAAATGAGGAGGAAAATGGGGGGTGCGTTTTATAGTCCAGACGTATGGACTCTGGCTGTAGTGGGGAGGTGGGAGAGCAGTTTTGGCGGAGCAGCGGGTCACAGGAGGCTGGAGCCGGCGGCTGCGGGTAACTCCTGAGCCCGTTGCTAAAGAGACATGAATATTCACTGCACTCCACGCCCATATACAGTTCCTCCGTTTCTCCTATGAGATAGGCAGAGATCAAACATACAGTTTTCATGCATTTTTTAGAGGGCATAAGTCATCTTTTTATTTTTTCTTGTTGTATCCACTCCTTTTGCACAAAAAATGCATGAAAAAGACCGCACAAAAAATTGTATGTGTGAATTGATCTAATGCATACAGTGCACTCACTTGGGCCTATTAAGCAGGAGTTCTCTGCACAGTCTGTTCGTCTCCTCGTTCCACGTCTTACGAAGAGATTCTCCAGTTTCCAGCAGCTGCTTAATGTCTTCCTGAAGCCCCGTAATCATCTGAGGGAAGAGATTGATAGAGGTAAAGTTGAAGATAAAAAAGAGTAACTCCTCTTCAAAAGGAAAAAAAACAAACTTTTCTTAGATTTGAACCCAAAGATAATAAATAAGATCAAATGGATTTTGCATATCATTATTGGCATGTGAAGCTGGATGGGAGGACTCCAGACATTTTGTTCGCCGTAAGCATTAAATGTTTGCACCATAATCAGTGTTGTCCAACATTTCTTGTCTTATGTTAAATAAACCATCGAACCGTAACACAGTGATCAGATGACACCAATTATCATGAGCGAGACAGTCACCTGATGATACGCTTTAATTTCACTCCTCATCTCCTGGTTCTGATGACACATCCTCTTCATTGACAGAGGTAGAGACTCCAGATGTTGCTGGGAACAAAAAATGTTAGAGAATAGTTTCTAATGTGCAAATCAGGAGAAAATATACTGACCAGACACTGAACAAGCAGGAGTAACAATGAGATCAAGATAACATTTACTGACCAGACACTGAACAAGCAGGAGTAACAATGAGATCAAGATAACATTTACTGACCAGACACTGAACAAGCAGGAGTTGCAATGAGATCAAGATAACATTTGCTGACCAGACACTGAACAAGCAGGAGTTGCAAGGAAATCAAGGTAAGATTTGGTGACCAGACACTGAAGAAGCAGAAGCTACTTACTATAAGGCTGGAGTCACACTAACCTGCGCAAAATACGCTCCGTATTTTACATGCGTAATACGGATGACAGACCCCTAAATAGTGCTCCGTATGTCATCCGTAATCAAGGTGTGGTCGCGTATTTTGCGTATGTCAGCATCCGTATGGCGAGATTTTCTCGCAGGCTTGCAAAATGGACATATAATGGAGCCCTATGACAGGGTTTCTAACAGAAACCAAAGAATAGATATAGACACATAGAATGCATATATATATATATATATATATATATGTATGTATTCTATGTGTCTACATCTATTCTTTCGTTTCTTTATTAAACCTGTCAGTGTGAGTTTACTGTATCGTGCACTGAATTGCCGGCTTTGCTAAAAGACACCGGGTGCGTATTTCTCGCAAGTCACACGTGTATTCCGTGTGTAATCCGCATTTTTTGTGCACCCATAGACTTGCTTTGGCGTACTACGGGCGTAGTACGCTGAACATGGGGAGAACATACAATCTCCTTGCAGATGTTGTCCTTGGTGGGATTTGAACCCAGGACCCCAGCGCTGCAAGGCTGCAGTGCTAACCACTAACTGATCCCACCTCTCACAGCGCTGCCCGGCTCCCTGCTAGTTTCTTATCTTTTACTAGCCATGTAGACATGTCACTTGGTCACCATTGCAGTTCGTGGTTACAGCAGTCACGTGCCCATCGTCACTGACAGAAGAAGTACAGATTCAGGCCAGGCACCCGAGCAACACTAGGAGAGGAGCGGCAGGCGATTGGTACAGGAGTACACATTATTTTTTTTTATTTTTCACCATGCTAGGCCGTTAAAAAAAAAGAATGGTGGGCAACCCTGAATTCAGCAGAATTATGAGTGCAGCTCTGGATACAATAAAGAATAATACGTGATGTAACCCAAGATCAGAACAGGAAAAGTCATTGAAAGTGTTTGTAAAGTTACTCAACAATATATGAAGATTATGTTGAGACGTAATCTGTAAAATCCCCTCTGCAAACTGGTAAATGTATAATAAGGACCCATCATGGTATGTAGTGTCCAGCAATACAATGCTTGGGGTCACCTTTATATATTGTTTCCCCACACACCGTCACTGCTTGGCGGAGAGCATTTCCACGTATACTGACCATGTAGGATTACTTATTTGTCACATTACTGGCTGAGAAGTTGCATATGAGCAGACACTCCGGCCTGTGCCCTATATAGCAATTTATGAAAAGTGATGACCCCCCCTCCGGCCTGGAGTAGAGGAGCTGTATTTATTTATGTATATACAGCTACATTCGGAGGTACATTTTTAGTATCATAGCGATAATCATGTAAGAGATCACGATGAAATGCCCATAACTGGGGAACCGCTGGATTGTATGGAAATAGTTCTAATAATGTGTATGTTGTTTCCATGTATTCACCTCCCATGTATCTATCTATATAGCTGAGAACTTTTTATTTTCACCAACTGCGTGGTGCTGCAATCTCGCCCCTAGGGGGTCTCAGTTGGTACTGCAGTGCAAATGGCAATGGCGCTTCTGTGAACGGCGGTAAACTTTACTGACCAATTGGGAGAAACGATTTGGCTCCTTTTTTGGAGTGTTTCTGGAAGATTTACACGAGGGAAGAATGCAGCTTAAAGAACAGACTCAGCATGGACCCAGTATGGTGCATGCCAGACATAGCTCCGGGAACAGAGGAGATCCCCTGATAGCAGCGACAACAGAGTCTTTCCTGTCGTGTCGGGAACTCCGGTGCTTTTACTACTCGGCCTTTCTAGAAATCAATCACTGAGCCCCCGATATTTCGGAATCAAGCACGACACATACTATAATAGTGTATACACTGCCTACACAACGCTAGGGTCCGTCCATATCCCCCTGGCTCAAGAGATGTGTCAAGCTGCACTGATGTAGGAGTATATGTATATACATTGGATATGAAAAGTCTACACACCCCGGTTAAAATGCCAGGTTTTTGCCGAGTAAAATAAAGCATATCAAGAAAATTCACTTTAGAACTTCTTCCACCTTAAATGTCACCCGCATATAATTATGGATATTGTGGTGTAGTAACCACTGTGTCCGCTAGGGGGCGCTGTGTGCAGGTCCCAGGAGAAAGGATGAATGGCAGAATGTTGAATGGCCGTTAGGTATCTCAAAGTGGGTGGCTTTGAGATGGAGACTTATGTATGTGTGATCAGCAAGGTCTTTGCTGAGATGCTGACTTAATATGAGAGGGAGAAGTCTCCAGGTAACTAGAGAGTTGGGGGGCCTGGTTACCTACAAACCCACCCAGGGGATGTGTTTAAAGCACGGTTGTAAAGAGTGTGAAAATGCCTGAAGGACCTGTGATGAGGTCAGAGTCATGTGACCCAGTGGGCGTGGCTATGAACGATATAATGTGGCTGGGGTGAGTCACAAAGTGGTGAATGCAGGGACCTGGATGGTCCAGAGCGGAAGGTCCCGTGCGCAGGATTGTCTCCTGGCTAACAGCCGGTGTGTGACTGTGTGTAATGGCTGCCAGAGCCTGAAAGTTCCCTGGAGGGATATGGACGTCTGCAGCATGAGTGACACTCGTGTTACATATTAACCAATATATAAGAGCACTAAATGAAAATAAAAATAATATAATATATAAATCAATAATAGTGATATAGTGAATTTTATCTATCACCAGTGGTCACAGAGGTGGAAACCACCCAAAAAGACCAAAAACACCAAAAGTACTCATACAAACAGACAGAGTAGGTATATGATACAAAATATTTTTATTAATATGCAAACAATATGAACAATGGCAATGGGGAAATACCCAAAACACAGTGCCTGTATTTACTGCCTTATAGCAAATAATTAATATAAATACAATAAATTCTAAAATATCTATATCAAATAGGCCGGCATAAAAGGTAAAAAGACTAATATCTCCCAAATAAATCGTCAGGAATTTCCATTCCGAAACGCGCGTTTCGTGTTACAAAGTAGTTAGTACACAGCATTATTTACAGAGAGTCTGATTAACCAATAACGCCTATATAAAGTTTTGCTGTTCTAAGAAAAACTTTCTGACATTTTCTTAGTTGCATTTTACATCAAAGACATGGTCCATAAACAAATTACAACACAGCAAAGGGATCTCATTGATTAAAGTTATCAGTCAGGAGAAGGGTACAAAACCTTTCCAAAGCATTAGATTTACCATGGAGCACTGTGAAGACGGTCATCAAGAAGTGGTTTAGGTTTGTCACTACAGTGACATTACATACACTGGACGTCCCTCAAAAATTAATGAAAAGACAAGAAGGAAATTGGTCCAGCAGGCTGCCAAGAGGCCTACAGTAACATTACAGAAGCTGCAGGAATTTCTGGCAAGTACTGATTGTGCACTGCATGTGACAACAACCTCCAGTATTCTTTATATGTCTTGTCTGTGGGGTAAGGAGGCAAGATGGAAGAGTTTTTTTTACTAACAAAAACATCCAAGCCCGGATATGTTTTGCCAAAACCTACATCAGGTTTGCCAAAAGCATGTGGGAAAACGTGTTAGGCTGAGTTCACACGTCGCGGTGTTTTCGCGGCGGTTTTAAACATGCGATTTTGCAGGGAAAAAATGCGAAAAATAAGCATCCCATGCAATCCTATGGGATTCCGCAATGCTGTGTTAATGCTGCGTTTTTTTCCGCGGCGGAATCACTTCGCAGTAAAAAACGCAGCATGCTCATTAATTTAGTGGAATCGCGGCGATTCCGCCCACATAGGAATGCATTGTTCTGCTTACTTTCCCCATGTGGCTGTGCACACCATGCGAAAAGTAAGCAGAACATTTGCGGATGGTACCCACGGTCCGGAGGAGACTGTCCTCCGGGCTCTGGGTACCATATCCCTGTAAAAAAATAGAATTTAAAATAAAAAATATTGTTATTCCCACCTTCCGGCGTCCCGCGCAGCCTTCCCGCCTCTCTCCACGCTCCCAGTCCCAGTAATCCTTTGCGAGAATGACCGCAATGACGTCGCGATCTCGCGGGAGCGCAACGTCTCGCGGTCATTCGCAATAACGTCGCAGGAGCGCGACGTCTCGCGGTCATTCGCGCAAAGGATTACTGGGACCGGGAGCATGGAGAGAGGCGGGAAGGCTGCGCGGGACGCCGGAAGGTGAGAATAACAATATTTTTTATTTTTTTTATTATTTTTTACATTTTATCTTTTACTACTGATGCCGCATAGGCAGCCTCAATAGTAAAAAGTTGGTCACACTAGTCAAAGACTATGTTTGACGAGTGTGACCAACCTGTCAATCAGTTCTCCAAGTGATGCTCCAGATTGCTTGGAAAACGCTAGCATTCTGCAAGCTAATTACGCTTGCAAATCACTAGTTTTTCCGCGGGAAAATTGCGGGAATTTAAAATGCGAATTTCTCGCGGAATGGAATTTCGGCATTCTCGCGGTGAATGTAGCCTTATGGTCTCATGAAACCAAGACTGAACTTTTTGTCCATAAATTCAAGTGGTATTGTCACGCCGTCACTATATACTCACTCGGCCTAAGCTCCCGCGCCGCAGCCCTCCACCGTCCGACAGCCACGGTGGTCCCTTCTGACAGGTCCGCGGCCGACGGCGTCTCTGCATGCAATGCGCATGCGCCATAGGCCGCGCCTCCCTTCTGTCATTTGTGCTCCGGCGGTGCCCTGACCCGGAAGCACCACCGGACCAATGGCCGATCAGACAGGGGCATATCAGGCCGCCCTCCTTTGAGGGAGGTGCCTGATCACTGCGTTTGCTAGCACACTGGGCCCTGCTTCCTCGTGTTCCTGCTGCAGCCTCACAGTCCAGTACTCCGTGGTTCCTGCCGCGGTCTCGCAGTCCTGTACTCCCTGGTTCCTGCCGCAGTCTCACAGTCCAGTACTCCGTGGTTCCTGCCGCAGTCTCGCAGTCCTGTACTCCGTGGTTCCTGCTGCTGTCTCGCAGTCCAGTACTCCGTGGTTCCTGCTGCTGTCTCGCAGTCCAGTACTCCGTGGTACCTGCTGCAGTCTCGCAGTCCTGTACTCCATGGTATCTGCTGCAGTCTCGCAGTCCTGTACTCCGTGGTACCTGCTGCAGTCTCGCAGTCCTGTACTCCATGGTTCTTGCTACAGTCCTACTCCAGTCCTGTCTCCAGTGTTCCTTCTCCCTCCGGCTGTCTATGCTCCAGTCCTGCAGTCCTACTCCAGTCCTGTCTCCAGTGTTCCTGCTATCCGTGGCTCGACCCTGCAATCCTACTTTGGTCCGATCTTCCACAGTCTCGTGCTCCTACTCCAGTCCATTCTGAGCCGCCCCTCTCGGTACCGGCTATCGTGGTATCCGAACCCCTGGGCCTGCTCCTAACAATCCCTGTATAGGGGTCGGCTCCACCTGGCTGCTCGCCCGGGGTCCCTCGGTGCCACGGTCCAGAGGGTACACTCCTAGAGACTTTCCTCACCAGACCAGCAGTGATAACAGGTATGTTTGGCACAAAGCCAGCACTGCGCATCCCCAAAATAACACCATACTCACATTGAAGCATGGTGGAGGCAACATTATGTTTTGGGACATTTTTTCCGCCATGGATACTGGCGCTGTAGTCAAGATGAAGGGAATTATGAAGAGTTCTCATTCATATAAAGAGGAATTTCACCTTTGAACACAACGACTCTAAGCATATCTCCAAATCAACAAAAGAATGGCTTCAATAGAAGATCAAAGTTTTGGAATGGCCCCGCCAGGGCCCAGACCTGAATCCAATAGAAAGCCTGTGCGTGACCTGAAGAGGGCACTGTACACTGGAGACGCCCTTATAAATCTGACAGATTTGGAGCTACTTTAATAAGGAGTGGACAAAGATTACCAATTTTAGATGTGTCATGCTGATACACGCCTACCCAAAAAACTGAATGGTATCAAAAATTAAAAGGGTATTTAAAAAAAAAAATAGTTCAAGGGTATGCATATTTGTGCAAACACAATATTTTAGATTTCAGTTTGTTTCTTAATTGATTTGTACAGATTATGGGCGACATTAAAGGGAATCTGTCACCCCTTTTTTGAGATATCATATAATGATATCATTCAATTGTGTGTTACATAAGGATTCTCTTAGTACTTTTGCTTCCCCCTGACCCCGCACCTTTCATGCATAAATACATCTGAACTGATATAAAAAAAAGGTATGTAAACTGCCACGGTCCGGTCCGCTGGGTGGGGCTTATTCACTTGCTCCCCCCTCCGTTTTGCTCTACGCATTTCTTCTTGTGCAGAGCAAGACAGGGAGGGGGGGGAGCAGTTGAATAAGCCCCGCCCAGCAGACCGGAACGTGGCAGTTTACATACATCTGAACCGATATAAAAAAGGTATTTACAGTATGGATGAAAGGTGCGGGGTCACGGGGAAGCAAAAGTACTAAGAGAATCCTTATGTGACACACAATTGAATGAGATCATTATATGATATCTCAAAAAAGGGGTGACAGAGTCCCTTTAAAGGTGGAAAAAGTTCTGAAATGATTCTTCTATATGACAAAAAACAGGGGTGTGTAGACTGCCTTTATATATATATGTCTATATTGCATATACAGTGGGGAAAATAAGTACCGTATATCCTCGTGTGTATAAGCCAAGATTTTCAGCCCATTTTTTTGGGCTGAAAGTCCCCCTCTCGGCTTATACATGGGTCATATACCTGGGGGTCGGTGGGGGAGGGGTCGGCGGGGGTGTCAGAGATCATACTTACCTGTCCTGCCGCGGTCTCTGCAGCCTTGCTTCTCCACTGTCTCTCCCTTCCTGTCTTCAGAGGTCACGTGGTACCGCTCATTACCACTCATGAATATGCGCATATTCATGAGTGTAATGAGCGGTACCACGTGACCGCTGAAGACAGGAAGGGAAACAGTGGAGAAGTGAGGCTGCAGAGACCGCGGCAGGATGGGTGAGTATAGCGATATTCACCTGTCCCCCGGTCCATCGCTGCTCACCGCTGTCTCTGCTGCATCCTGTGTCAGTGACGTTTAGGCAGCAGGGGGCGCGGTGACGTGGTTAGTGCGCGCCGCCCCTCTGCTGGCTGAACAGTCACTGACAAGAAGCGGCAGACAGCGGCGATGGACCCAGGAGAGGTATGGGCTTTTTTTTTTTGCATCAGCATATGGGGCATATTCTATGGAGCAGCTTATGGGGGCATAGTCTATGGAGCAGCATATGGGGGCATAGTCTATGGGGCAGCATATGGGGGCATATTCTATGGAGCAGCATATGGGGGCATAGTCTATGGGGCAGCATATGGGGGGCATAAACTATGGAGAAGCATATGGGGGCATAAACTATGGAGAAGCATATGGGGGCATAATCTATGGAGCAGCATATGGGGGTATAAACTATGGAGAAGTGTATGGGGGCATAATCTATGGAGCTGCATATGGGGCATATTCTATGGAGCAGCATATGGGGGCATAAACTATGGAGCAGCATATGTGGGCATATTCTATGGAGCAGCATATGGGGACATATCCTATGGAGCAGCATATGGGGGTATAAACTATGGAGAAGCATATGGGGGCATAGTCTATGGCTTCCACCCTCGTCTTATACATGAGTCAATAAGTTTTCCCAGTTTTTTGTGGCAAAATTAGGGGGTCGACTTATACACGGGTCGGCTTATACGCGAGTATATATGGTATTTGAAACGCTGCCGCTTTTGCAAGTTTTCCCACCTACAAACAATGGAGAGATCTGTTATTTTTATCATAGGTACACTTCAATTGTGAGAGGCAGAATCTTAAAAAAAATCCACAAAATCAATTATATTATTTTTACATAATTAATTTTCATTTTATTAATTATTTTACCTACATTATATATAGACATCGATTCACTGATCCACCTGATAAGGATCTACAGTGAAGACATCGGGATGTACTTCGGACTGGAGAAGTGTGGCCGGTTGGTAATTAAGAGAGGCAAGGTAGTTAAGACCGATGGAGTGGAATTACCAGCAGGGCACATAGCAGATGTACAGACATGCTACAAGTACCTCAGCATCCCACAGGGATACGGTAACCATGATGAGGTGCCAAGGAAAGCGGCAACATCCAAATGCCATCAAAGGGCAAGACAGGTCCTGAAGAGCCAGCTCAATGGGAAGAATAAAATCTGTGCCATCAATACATATGCCCTGCCAGTTATCAGATAAAAAAAGGGGAGAAGCCAGCACTGCTTGTGGTCAGAACGCAATACATAAAGTGCATATGCACATATTGATTTCCAACTGTATTTCAAAATTAGACATTTAGCAAAAAATTGGTCAATTATTTGTGCCACCCCGCGGCATTCTCATATGGGGCAGTACTACTCTATGATTTTTATATTTGCTGTGCCATTACAGCCTCCTAAATATATTAAAAGCAAGACCACATTAAATGCAAACTGTACCTGAAGCATTTCTGAATCACTCCCATGGAGCCAGAAAAGGCGAGAGCAGATAAAGGTTGACCAGGTCCGGACATAGACATTTCAGGTTTAACCTCCACACTGCCGAACCAGCACCACAGATGAAGGGTGATACAGGCCCAGGCATATGCGCTTTATGTATTGCGTTCTGACCATAAGCAGCGCTGGCTTCTCCCCTTTTGTCACTTATCAGATACCCTGCTTGCATTGTGCGCTGGCCAAAAGAAGAGATGGAAGCTGCAGATGTGAAGACACGAAAGCTCCTCACAATGCATGGAGGTCTCCACCCTAAGTCTAGCACGAAAAGAGTGTATACCAACAGAAAGGAGGGTGGGCGAGGCTTGATAAGCATCCAAGCCACCATTATGGATGAAACAAGAAATATCCAGGAATACATCAGAAGAATGGCGCCAGAAGATGATGTGTTGAGAGAAAACCTAAGGCAACAACAATAATGGATGTGGAAGGAAGAAAAGGAACATGAAACACCATGGCAAGACAAGTCACTGCATGGGATGTACCATCGACAGATAATGGACGTGGCTGACATGAAGAAGTCCTAACAATGGCTGGAGAAAGCTGGACTCCGAGACAGCACAGAGGCACTAATCATAGCGGCACAAGAGCAAGCACTAAGTACCAGATATATAGAAGCAGGAATCTACCACACAAGACAAGAACCAAGGTGCAGACTATGCAAAAAAACCTCAGAAACCATCCAACACATAGTGTCAGGATGCAAAATGCAAGCAGGTACAGCATATACCGAACGCCACAACCAAGTAGCAGGAATTGTATACAGGAACATCTGCACAGCATATGGGCTAAGTCCAGGTGGGAGACCCCAGACAAAGTGGTGGAAAATGAAAGGGCTAAAATTCTGTGGGACTTCAAGATCCAGACAGGTAAGCAGGTGTTGGCTAACTGTTATGATTGAGTCACCGTAGGAGGCAGACACAAAAATAGAAGCTACGTCCAGAAAACCAGAGAAGTTGGCAGCTATCAGATTGCAGACCCCTGAACCTATCAACACAACTAGCAGTAGCCGTGGGGGGTTCCTACGATGCCCTAGACCCCTCGATCACAGCCGGAGCGCCAAATAGCCTAAAGACAGAAAAGGAAATCTAAACTGCCCCAGAGCAGACCCCAAAGTAAAAGGCAGCCCCCAACATATAATGACGGTGAAGCAAGATGAAAAAACACTCACACAGATAGAAAGATAGGCTGAGCAAACGATGGGGCCCAAGCTAGCTAAACAGAACAGGAAAGGAAGGTTGCTGTCTGCAATCTGCCAAAACCCTATCAAAGACATAAGCCAACAAGCTGATATGAAAAAGACCCTGAAGCAGCTAGGCTTCAAAAACTAAATCAGCACTCAGGTATTTTCAGAAGACAGAACTAAAGGAATTCAGCACACCCCAGCAGGGAATGGCAGAAATCCAGAAAAACAAAGCAAAACAAAGTCTAAGCACAAATGCAAAAGGCCGAGCAGAAAACTTAGCTTTAGAGGAGCAGGAATTCAGACTGGTCTCCAAGGATCCCACAGAGAAATCACCCGCAGGGCAGAAGGGCGTCGGCAGCCTTATATCCAGTCAGTAACTCCACTCAGCCAGTCATCATCATCAGACTCAGGTGTTTGATAATCAGGCTCACTACCTTTCTTTACCAGAAGAGGGATTTCCTCGGGCCTCAGTAGTGAAGGGGAAAATGAACTCACAACAGTACCTCCCCCTTGAGGAGGGGTCACCGAACCCTCAACCACGCCACCAGGGCGATCAGGGTGAGCCCGATGAAAGGCACGCACCAATCTTTTGGCATGAATATCAGAGGCAGAGACCCAGGAATTATCCTCCTGACCATAACCCTTCCACTTAACCAAATACTGGAGTCTCCGTCTAGCCAGACGGGAATCCAGTACTTTCTCTACCTCATATTCCATGTTACCTTCAACCAATACAGGGTCTGGAGGTGCCACCCCCGGAACAACAGGTTCAACAAACCTCTTCAACAAAGATTTATGGAACACATTATGGATTTTAAATGTGACAGGAAGAGCCAAACGAAAAGAGACCGGATTAATAATCTCCAAAATCTTGTAAGGTCCAATAAATCTAGGCTTAAACTTAGGAGAAGCCACCTTCATAGCAATATTTTTTGATGATAACCACACCATATCACCAACCTTAAACTGGGGACCAATGGTCCTATGTCGGTTGGAAAACCGCTGGGCCTTTTCCTGGGAGAGAGATAACTTATCCACCACTTGGTCCCAGATCTGGTGCATTCTCTCCACCACAGTGTCAACACCTGGGCAGGCAGAGGGCTCCACCTGCCCTGAAGAAAATCGAGGATGAAACCCAAAGTTACAAAAAAAAAGGTGACATCAAAGTGGCAGAACTAGCTCTATTATTTAAAGCAAATTCGGCCAAGGGCAAAAATGAAACCCAATCATCCTGATCAGCAGAAATAAAACATCTCAAATATGACTCCAAGGTCTGGTTTGTTCTCTCTGTCTGCCCATTGGTCTGAGGGTGAAAAGCAGAGGAGAAGGACAACTGAATTCCCAGCTTGGAACAGAAAGTTCTCCAAAATCTAGACACAAACTGGACGCCTCTGTCAGATACAATGTTCTCAGGAATCCCGTGCAAGCGAACCACCTGTTGTAAAAACAGGGGCACCAACTCAGAGGAAGACGGCAACTTAGGGAGTGGTACAAGATGAGCCATCTTAGAGAACCTATCACAAATCACCCAAATAACAGTCATCCTTTGAGAGACAGGCATATCAGAGATGAAATCCATTGAAATATGGGTCCATGGCCTCTTGGGGACAGGCAAAGGCATCAACAACCCACTAGAGCGAGAACACGATTTAGACCGGGAGCACGTCCCACAGGACTGCACAAAATTCCTGACATCACGAGACAAGGAGGGCCACCAAAAAGACCGACTCACCAGATCTCTAGTACCAAAAATACCTGGATGACCAGCCAAAGCAGAGCAATGAACTTCAGACATCACTCTCTTCTTCCACTGGTCAGGAACATACAACTTTCCACTGGGACAACGCTCAGGTTTGTCCTCCTGGAACTCTTCCAGAGCACGTCTCAAATCGGGCGAGATGGCAGAAAGAACTACCCCTTCGCCTAAGATGGTAGCAGGCTTGGTCACCACAGGAGAATCAGCAAAGAAGCTCCTAGAGAGGGCGTCTGCCTTGACATTCTTAGTTCCAGGAAGAAAAGAAACCACAAAATCAAAACGTGTAAAAAACAAGGCCCACCTAGCCTGTCTAGGGTTCAAGCGCTTAGCCGACTCTAGGTAAATCAAATTCTTGTGGTCAGTGAGGACCACGACTTGATGCTTAGCTCCCTCCAACCAATGTCTCCACTCCTCAAATGCCCATTTCATGGCCAACAGTTCCCGATTCCCCACATCATAGTTACGTTCAGATGGAGAGAACTTTCGGGAAAAGAAAGCACAGGGATTCATTTTAGATGTTACAGGATCTTTTTGGGACAAAACAGCTCCTGCACCAATCTCAGAAGCATCCACCTCTACCTGGAACGGAAGTGAGACATCAGGTTGCCGCAAAACCGGGGCGGAGGTGAATCTTCGCTTCAGCTCCTGAAAGGAAGAAACAGCCTCCGGAGACCAATTTAACACATCAGCACCCTTGTTAGTCAAATCAGTCAACGGATACTGATATTTAACAGTAATTTTGTTGAGGGCACGATAATCAATACAAGGTCTTAATGATCCATCCTTTTTGGCTACAAAAAAAAACAAACCGGCACCTAAGGGTGACGAGGATGGTCTAATATGACCCTTCTCCAACGCCTCCTTAATATAGGATCGCATAGCCTCGTGCTCGGGTACAGATAGATTGAAGAGCCGACCCTTGGGAAATTTACACCCCGGGCTCAGTTCAATTGCACAGTCATAACTCCTATGAGGAGGCAGAGACGCAGACTCATTCTCACTAAATACATCATAAAAGTCCGCCAAATAATCAGGAACATCATGCGACTGAGGAGAGGTGGAAAACACCGGAGCCTCACTAAAGGCACACCGACAACCCCAACTCACCACAGACACAGATTTCCAATCCAAAACTGGATTATGAATTTGTAACCAGGGAAACCCCAGAACAATAGTATCATGCAGATTATGCAACACCAAAAATCTGCAATTTTCTTGATGGTCTGGGGCGACCCGCATTACCACCTGGGTCCAAAACTGAGGTTTATTTTTAGCCAAAGGAGTAGCATCAATCCCCCTCAAAGGGATAGGCGTCTGCAGAGGTGTCATCGGAAATCCACAACGTTTAGCAAAATCCAAGTCCATTAGGTTTAGGGCTGCTCCCGAATCCACAAAAGCCTTGGCGGAAAATGTGGACAGGGAGCAGATCAGAGTAATAGCCAGAAGAAACTTAGGTTGAACACCACCAACAGAAAACGTGTGTGCAAAGCGTTTCTCTCGTTTAGGACAGACAGAAATAATATGCGAGGCATCTCCACAGAAAAAACACAACTTATTACGCCTTCTGAACTCCTGACGCTGCTCTCTGGAAAAAACTCTATCACATTGCATAGGTTCAGACATTTGTTCAACAGGTGGCAACACCTCTCGTGCAGCTTTGCATTCGCGCAAACGCCGATCAACCTGAATGGCTAATGACATAGAATCGTCAAGACCAGGGGGAACAGGAAATCCCACCATAGTATCTTTTACGGCTTCTGACAACCCCTTCCGAAAGAGAGCAGCCAAGGCATTATCATTCCAGGTAGTAAGTACTGCCCACTTTCGGAATTTTTGACAGTACAATTCTGCAGAATCACGACCCTGGTTCAATGCCAGCAGGGTCTTTTCAGCCTGATCAATGGCATTAGGTTCGTCATACAACAACCCCAAGGCCTGAAAAAATGCGTTCACATTAGTCAGAATAGGATCATCTGGTTTCAAAGAAAACGCCCAATCCTGGGGATCGCCATGCAGCAAAGAGATGACAATTTTAACCTGCTGCGCGGAGCTCCCTGACGAGTTAGGCTTCAAGGCAAAAAATAATTTACAATTATTTTTGAAATTCAAAAATTTAGACCGATCCCCAAAAAATACATCAGATGTAGGAATCTTTGGTTCAGCAGCATGTGAATGAGCAAGGTAGGCGGAAATTCCCCGCACTTCCACAGCGAGCTGCTCCACACGATCAGACAATTGCTTTATCTCCATTGAGAGAAAAAAAAAATTCCCCCTACGGCCTCAGAGATATAGAGGAAAAAATATACACTTTTTTTTTTTTTTTTTTACAATTCTTTCCTGCTATTGAGTACCCTAGGATCTGCGGTATGGCGGGTGATTCTGTTATGATTGAGTCACCGTAGGAGGCAGACACAAAAATAGAAGCTACGTCCAGAAAACCAGAGAAGTTGGCAGCTATCAGATTGCAGACCCCTGAACCTATCAACACAACTAGCAGTAGCCGTGGGGGGTTCCTACGATGCCCTAGACCCCTCGATCACAGCCGGAGCGCCAAATAGCCTAAAGACAGAAAAGGAAATCTAAACTGCCCCAGAGCAGACCCCAAAGTAAAAGGCAGCCCCCAACATATAATGACGGTGAAGCAAGATGAAAAAACACTCACACAGATAGAAAGTTAGGCTGAGCAAACGATGGGGCCCAAGCTAGCTAAACAGAACAGGAAAGGAAGGTTGCTGTCTGCAATCTGCCAAAACCCTATCAAAGACATAAGCCAACAAGCTGATATGAAAAAGACCCTGAAGCAGCTAGGCTTCAAAAACTAAATCAGCACTCAGGTATTTTCAGAAGACAGAGCTAAAGGAATTCAGCACACCCCAGCAGGGAATGGCAGAAATCCAGAAAAACAAAGCAAAACAAAGTCTAAGCACAAATGCAAAATGCCGAGCAGAAAACTTAGCTTTAGAGGAGCAGGAATTCAGACTGGTCTCCAAGGATCCCACAGAGAAATCACCCGCAGGGCAGAAGGGCGTCGGCAGCCTTATATCCAGTCAGTAACTCCACTCAGCCAGTCATCATCATCAGACTCAGGTGTTTGATAATCAGGCTCACTACCTTTCTTTACCAGAAGAGGGAGTTCCTCGGGCCTCAGTAGTGAAGGGGAAAATGAACTCACAACAGCTAACCATCCAGGCATTGTCATAATAGACAAGGATAAGAAGACAGCAATGATAATAGATGTGTCAGTGCCAAGTCAGCAACATCAGGAAGAAGGAATATGAGAAGCTGGAGAAATACCAGGGCCTCAAAGGAGACCTGGAGAAAATGTGGAAGGTGAAGGCAACAGTGATTCCAGTGGTGGAGCAGTGACCCTTATGTTGGGAAAATGGCTACAACAGATCTCAGGAGCAACATCTGAGCTCTCTGTCCAGAAAAGCGCAATACTGGGAACAACTAAGATCCTGCGCAGAACCCTCAAACTCCCAGGCCTCTGATAGAGGACGCGAGAATGAGAAAGGACAACAAAGGCCACCTCCATTGAGGGGTGAGAAGGAAGTTTTTTTTTAATATAGTGTGTGTGTATATACTGTATATATATATATATATATATATATATAATCCAATTTGGCAAGTTATCAACTATCAACTATCCACAATTGCTGGGGGTCGGACTACTGGGACCCCATCAATCCCAGGACTGGGGCTTTAAAATTAACCAGTTAGAAGGGAGCAATGACTGTGTATGTGTATAAGGGTCTGCACTGTGATAATTTTTAAAGATAAATTCCCAATTATTTGCTGATTATTAATATCCTTTCTTCCACCCTATGGCCAATTATATATTTGTCACATGTCAGTTCCAAAAATGGTATATACTGGAGCATTAAGTACTACCACTATTACTATTATTGTATCTTCTGCAGCTGTCAAATTCAGTTTTTTTCTACATTATGAATAACATGACTGGACTCATGGAGTGTGGGGTCACTCTACAGCAATACTACCCATGTTCCAGGTCTTCTCTCCTCCATCCAGAGAGGCTTATGTAACAGATATCCCTATATATGAGCAATGGATTGAGCACATTGCACTGTAGTCTGGTGACTGTATCAGATGAGTCACTATGAAATAAAAACCTTGGCATCACTCACCTCTACTACAACCTGGAGAACACCGTCCTTCACTTTCTGATGACTTTCCAACAACTTTTCAATCTCTGTCTGAGCCAGCGCTTCCACATCAGTCGCCTGATCCTTGTGAAGGACATGAATGCCAGAAGTCGTAAAGCACAAATGCTTAAAGCAGCAGAAAATCCATAATGGGTGACATTTTAAGAAATCTTATCCATATGCTGTGGGCCCTCCAATGGCAAGGTTTGCTTTCATTTTCTTTGTAACCTGGCCTACGGTAACGAGGTGTCATATCGACACATAAGCACTGCAGTCAATGACAGACTACAACATTTGCATGTGGCCATACGTCACAATTTATCTTAGAGTATTTCTTTGTGAAGTTAGAATCCCCCATTATATCTCCCAAATCCCCCAAACCACATATCCAAGCCCTTTCCACTTCCTGCCGACTTCAACTCAAAAATATTTCACGGATCCGTAAATTCCTCAACCAAGAATCTGCAAAACCCCTAGTCCATGCTCTTATCATCTCATGCCTTGACTACTGCAACCTCCTGCTCTGTGGCCTCCCCTTTAACACTCTCGCATCCCTCCAATCTATTCTAAACTCTGCAGCCCGACTAATCCACCTGTACCCCCGCTATTCCCTGGCCTCTCCCCTCTGTCAATCCCTGCACTGGCTCCTCATTACCCAAAGACTCCAGTTCAAAACCCTAACCATGACATACAAAGCCATCCACAACCTGAGTCCTCCATACATCTGTGACCTCATCTCCCGGTACTTACCTGCACGCAACATCCGATCCTCACAAGATCTCTTCTCTACCCCCTCTTATCTCCTCTTCCCACAATCGCAAACAAGATTTCTCCCACGCATCCCCCTACTCTGGAACTCTCTACCACCTGAAGACCTACCTCTTCCGACAAGCCTGCAACCTGCAGTAACCACTGATCCACTAAACTGCTGCACGACCACCTCTACCCTCGCCTACTGTATCCTCACCTATCCCTTGTAGATTGTGAGCCCTCGCGGGCAGGGTCCTGTCGTGACTTGTATTGTTTAAGATTACTGTACTTTTATTTATTATGTATACCCCTCTCACATGTAAAGCGCCATGGAATAAATGGCGCTATAATAATAAATAATAATTATATAGGCAGTGGTCTGTTCAACTGATTCATCACTGCAGAGCAGAGCAGACCGATGCATGCAGTTAGGCTGGGGTCACACTTGCGAGAAATACTCGGGACCGGAGTGTGCGGCGGCAGTGCCGGGTATTGAGACGCGAGACTCGTGAGAGTTTCTCGTAAGTGTGACCCCGGCCTAAGTGGGGGGTCTGACAACTACAGTAAAAATCACATGGTGAGGTCGAATAGCTGAACATTAAACCTAATGCTTCTCACCTGATGCAGATCACATAATAGACGTATCTGTCTCTCCAGCTCTGCAGCCTGAAGGGTTTTGATTGAATGGCCCCGGTCTCGGTAATCTCGCAGTTGTTGAAGATCTTTCTGGGCTTCCTGAATCTTTTCTTCACAATTCAGCAGCTGACGACGTAATACTGAAGAAAACAGAATTTCATTTCTTAAGGCTACTTTTATACTGTTTTTGTCAGCCTTTTGTTACTGGTAGAAAAAAAAGTGAATTTCATGGGTTGTTTTTTTTAATCCTATGAACAAGTTTATAGAAAGCCACCTAGGAAAAAATTCCTACATACAACATGTTGGATAAATACAAGTAGAAATGCCCAAATGCAACAAAAGGCATGAAAAATGCAACATTTTCCTACTGATCAATTGGCAATAAATGGTGTGGTAAGGAAACGTGGGAAAGAACGGTAGGGAATATGCTGCCTGTAGTGGCACTGCAAAAACATAATGATTTTATTACTATTAGTGTAAAGTGCAAATGGAAAGAAGACAGAATATAGGTTGTGTCCACTTAAGAACACCTGGATGTGTAGTTAAATGTTGAAGAATAGATATTAAAGGGTTATTCCCAAATTATTTCCTATCCTCAGGATAGGGAATAACTTGCTGATCGCAGAGTGTCGGACCACGGGGACCCCTAGAGAGTCTGAGATTTCATCTCTACTAGAGCGTGATACTGCAGGCCTGGGCTGCACGGAGTAGAGGTGTGTATGCTCAATATCTGCTCTATTAAAGGGAATATGTCAGCAAGTTATTGCTGTGTAAGCTGATGACAGCATGAGGTAGGGGTTAAAACACAGATTTCAGTGATGCATCTCTTATCAAGCTCAGAGGTTTTGTTTTTTTACAATGATTGTTTTAGCACCAGGAGATTTTCATTGCTGTGATTAGCTACTTCTGTGAGCCCTGGTCCAACACACCCCCTCCTGTGATAAGCAGCTCACTGTCTATGGACATGGTATACACAGAGCCTAGTGTGGGTGGGGGCAGCTTTCTCAGCTCTGTTGCACGTTAAATCTAAAAGCTGATTGTTTTCACCCAGTAATGTAAGTGATACATCGTTGGATTCATCTTCTCTTTGCCTACATCAGGCTGCTCTCAGATGAGGTAACAAACACCTGCTGACAGATTCCTTTTAATTATTTGTTGGACTGCCGGAGAGAGTGGAGTTCAGCACTCGACTATTTCCAACAGCCACATGGACAATGGATAAGGCACATGCTCTATTCAAGATGGAATTTCATGGCTGTGGAGTCGGAGTTGGTGTCCATTTTGGTGGAGTCACAGTCGGTATAAAATGGACTGAGTCCGATTCCTAAAATGTATAATAAATTGGGTACAGTAGTTCAGTGTGGGATGTGCCGTAAATTGTTTTATAAGTATTTGGGAAGTTGATGAAATGTCCTATAAATGTCTCTTCTATTCCTGATCTAAGGATCTCGGCTTTTAGTTGAGATGAATCTGTGCTGCAATTTATGTACATGCTCAGTAGTGACCGGTGCTGTGGGGTCATAATGGAGATGAATCTGTGCTGCACTTTATGTACATGTTCAGTAGTGTACGGTGCTGTGGGGTCGGAGTGGAGATGAATCTGTGCTGCAATTTATGTACATGCTCAGTAGTGACCGGTGCTGTGGGGTCAGAGTGGAGATGAATCTGTGCTGCACTTTATGTACATGCTCAGTAGTGACCGGTGCTGTGGGGTCGGAGTGGAGATGAATCTATGCTGCACTTTATGTACATGCTCAGTAGTGACCGGTGCTGTGGGGTCGGAGTGGAGATGAATCTGTGCTGCACTTTATGTACATGCTCAGTAGTGACCGGTGCTGTGGGGTCAGAGTGAAGATGAATCTGTGCTGCACTTTATGTACATGCTCAGTAGTGACCGATACTGTGGGGTCGGAGTGGAGATGAATCTGTGCTGCACTTTATGTACATGCTCAGTAGTGACTGGTGCTGTGGGGTCATAATGGAGATGAATCTGTGCTGCACTTTATGTACATGCTCAGTAGTGACCGGTGCTGTGGGGTCGGAGTGGAGATAAATCTATGCTGCACTTTATGTACATGCTCAGTAGTGACCGGTGCTGTGGGGTCGGAGTGGAGATGAATCTGTGCTGCACTTTATGTACATGCTCAGTAGTGACCGGTGCTGTGGGGTCAGAGTGAAGATGAATCTGTGCTGCACTTTATGTACATGCTCAGTAGTGACCGATACTGTGGGGTCGGAGTGGAGATGAATCTGTGCTGCACTTTATGTACATGCTCAGTAGTGACCGGTGCTGTGGGGTCAGAGTGAAGATGAATCTGTGCTGCACTTTATGTACATGCTCAGTAGTGACCGATACTGTGGGGTCGGAGTGGAGATGAATCTGTGCTGCACTTTATGTACATGCTCAGTAGTGACTGGTGCTGTGGGGTCATAATGGAGATGAATCTGTGCTGCACTTTATGTACATGCTCAGTAGTGACCGATGCTGTGGGGTCAGAGTGAAGATGAATCTGTGCTGCACTTTATGTACATGCTCAGTAGTGACCGGTGCTGTGGGGTCAGAGTGAAGATGAATCTGTGCTGCACTTTATGTACATGCTCAGTAGTGACTGGTGCTGTGGGGTCGGAGTGGAGAAGAATCTGTGCTGCACTTTATGTACATGCTCAGTAGTGACCGGTGCTGTGGGGTCGGAGTGGAGATGAATCTGTGCTGCACTTTATGTACATGCCCAGTAGTGACCGCTGCTGTGGGGTCGGAGTGGAGATGAATCTGTGCTGCACTTTATGTACATGCTCAGTAGTGACCGGTGCTGTGGGGTCATAATGGAGATGAATCTGTGCTGCACTTTATGTACATGCTCAGTAGTGACCAGTGCTGTGGGGTCATAATGGAGATGAATCTATGCTGCACTTTATGTACATGCTCAGTAGTGTCCGGTGCTGTGGGGTCGGAGTGGAGATGAATCTGTGCTGCAATTTATGTACATGCTCAGTAGTGACCGGTGCTGTGGGGTCATAATGGAGATGAATCTGTGCTGCACTTTATGTACATGCTCAGTAGTGACCGGTGCTGTGGGGTCGGAGTGGAGATGAATCTATGCTGCACTTTATGTACATGCTCAGTAGTGACCGGTGCTGTGGGGTCGGAGTGGAGATGAATCTGTGCTGCACTTTATGTACATGCTCAGTAGTGACCGGTGCTGTGGGGTCGGAGTGGAGATGAATCTGTGCTGCACATTATGTACATGCTCAGTAGTAACCGATGCTGTGGGGTCAGAGTGAAGATGAATCTGTGCTGCACTTTATGTACATGCTCAGTAGTGACCGGTGCTGTGGGGTCGGAGTGGAGATGAATCTGTGCTGCACATTATGTACATGCTCAGTAGTAACCGATGCTGTGGGGTCAGAGTGAAGATGAATCTGTGCTGCACTTTATGTACATGCTCAGTAGTGACCGATACTGTGGGGTCGGAGTGGAGATGAATCTGTGCTGCACTTTATGTACATGCTCAGTAGTGACCGGTGCTGTGGGGTCAGAGTGAAGATGAATCTGTGCTGCACTTTATGTACATGCTCAGTAGTGACCGATACTGTGGGGTCGGAGTGGAGATGAATCTGTGCTGCACTTTATGTACATGCTCAGTAGTGACCGATGCTGTGGGGTCAGAGTGAAGATGAATCTGTGCTGCACTTTATGTACATGCTCAGTAGTGACCGATACTGTGGGGTCGGAGTGGAGATGAATCTGTGCTGCACTTTATGTACATGCTCAGCAGTGACTGGTGCTGTGGGGTCATAATGGAGATGAATCTGTGCTGCACTTTATGTACATGCTCAGTAGTGACCGATGCTGTGGGGTCAGAGTGAAAATGAATCTGTGCTGCACTTTATGTACATGCTCAGTAGTGACTGGTGCTGTGGGGTCGGAGTGGAGATGAATCTGTGCTGCACTTTATGTACATGCTCAGTAGTGACCGGTGCTGTGGGGTCGGAGTGGAGATGAATCTGTGCTGCACTTTATGTACATGCCCAGTAGTGACCGCTGCTGTGGGGTCAGAGTGGAGATGAATCTGTGCTGCACTTTATGTACATGCTCAGTAGTGACCGGTGCTGTGGGGTCGGAGTGGAGATGAATCTGTGCTGCACTTTATGTACATGCTCAGTAGTGACCGGTGCTGTGGGGTCGGAGTGGAGATGAATCTGTGCTGCACATTATGTACATGCTCAGTAGTGACTGGTGCTGTGGGGTCATAATGGAGATGAATCTGTGCTGCACTTTATGTACATGCTCAGTAGTGACTGGTGCTGTGGGGTCGGAGTGGAGATGAATCTGTGCTGCACTTTATGTACATGCCCAGTAGTGACCGCTGCTGTGGGGTCGGAGTGGAGATGAATCTGTGCTGCACTTTATGTACATGCTCAGTAGTGACCGGTGCTGTGGGGTCAGAGTGGAGATGAATCTGTGCTGCACTTTATGTACATGCTCAGTAGTGACCGGTGCTGTGGGGTCGGAGTGGAGATGAATCTGTGCTGCACATTATGTACATGCTCAGAAGTGACCGGTGCTGTGGGGTCGGAGTGGAGATGAATCTGTGCTGCACTTTATGTACATGCTCAGTAGTGACCGATACTGTGGGGTCGGAGTGGAGATGAATCTGTGCTGCACTTTATGTACATGCTCAGTAGTGACCGGTGCTGTGGGGTCATAATGGAGATGAATCTGTGCTGCACTTTATGTACATGCTCAGTAGTGACCGGTGCTGTGGGGTCGGAGTGGAGATGAATCTGTGCTGCACTTTATGTACATGCTCAGTAGTGACCGATACTGTGGGGTCGGAGTGGAGATGAATCTGTGCTGCACTTTATGTACATGCTCAGTAGTGACCGGTGCTGTGGGGTCATAATGGAGATGAATCTGTGCTGCACTTTATGTACATGCTCAGTAGTGACCGGTGCTGTGGGGTCAGAGTGGAGATGAATCTGTGCTGCACTTTATGTACATGCTCAGTAGTGACCGATGCTGTGGGGTCAGAGTGAAGATGAATCTGTGCTGCACTTTATGTACATGCTAAGTAGTGACCGATGCTGTGGGGTCGGAGTGGAGATGAATCTGTGCTGCACATTATGTACATGCTCAGTAGTGACCGATGCTGTGGAGTAGTAATGGAGATGAATCTGTGCTGCACATTATGTACATGCTCAGTAGTGACCGGTGCTGTGGGGTCATAATGGAGATGAATCTGTGCTGCACTTTATGTACATGCTCAGTAGTGACTGGTGCTGTGGAGTCATAATGGAGATGAATCTGTGCTGCACTTTATGTACATGCTCAGTAGTGACCGGTGCTGTGGGGTCGGAGTGGAGATGAATCTGTGCTGCACTTTATGTACATGCTCAGCAGTTATCAGTGCTGTGGAGTCGGAGTGGAGATGAATTTGTGCTGCACATTATGTACATGCTCAGCAGTGACCGATGCTGTGGAGTAGTAATAGAGATGAATCTGTGCTGCACATTATGTACATGCTCAGTAGTGACCGGTGCTGTGGGGTCAGAGTGAAGATGAATCTGTGCTGCACTTTATGTACATGCTAAGTAGTGACCGATGCTGTGGGGTCGGAGTGGAGATGAATCTGTGCTGCACATTATGTACATGCTCAGTAGTGACTGGTGCTATGGGGTCATAATGGAGATGAATCTGTGCTGCACTTTATGTACATGCTCAGTAGTGACCGGTGCTGTGGGGTCATAATGGAGATGAATCTGTGCTGCACTTTATGTACATGCTCAGTAGTGACTGGTGCTGTGGAGTCATAATGGAGATGAATCTGTGCTGCACTTTATGTACATGCTCAGCAGTTACCAGTGCTGTGGAGTCGGAGTGGAGATGAATCTGTGCTGCACTTTATGTACATGCTCAGTAGTGACCGATGCTGTGGGGTCGGAATGGAGATGAATCTGTGCTGCACTTTATGTACATGCTCAGTAGTGACCGGTGCTGTGGGGTCGAAGTGGAGATGAATCTGTGCTGCACTTTATGTACCTGCTCAGTAGTGACCGGTGCTGTGGGGTCGGAGTGGAGATCAATCTGTGCTGCACTTTATGTACATGATCAGTAGTGACCGGTGCTGTGAGGTCGTAATGGAGATGAATCTGTGCTGCACTTTATGCACATGCTCAGTAGTGACCAGTGCTGTGGGGTCGGAGTGGAGATCAATCTGTGCTGCACTTTATGTACATGATCAGTAGTGACCGGTGCTGTGGGGTCGGAGTGGAGATCAATCTGTGCTGCACTTTATGTACATGATCAGTAGTGACTAGTGCTGTGGGGTCGAAGTGGAGATGAATCTGTGCTGCACTTTATGTACATGCTCAGTAGTGACCGGTGCTGTGGGGTCGGAGTGGAGATCAATCTGTGCTGCACTTTATGTACATGATCAGTAGTGACTAGTGCTGTGGGGTCGGAAGTCAGGAGTCAGGGAAATTGAGGAGTCGGAGGTTTGTCTTACCGACTCCACAGCCCTGGTTGCAGTGCCACATTCCATTGGTTTCAGAGCCCCGATATTGAGTTTTTTGGGGGTCCTAGTGATTGGGCCCCCAGCAAAATCAGCAAGTTATCTCCTGTCTCATATTGGACAGCTGCTGCAACTCTGTGGATACAGTTGCTCGCCAGCAGCTACATATGACCCTACCTCTACTGATGAACGCTTCCTTCCACGAACACTGCGTTGCCGAGCTGAAATCCTCCATTTTACAAGGGCTCATGGTACTGTGTTTACAGCTGTTAGGGAATGAGCTCAGTATATGTTTTTGAGAAAAGTTTACAGTTTACAGATGGCTGCCAAGTGCTAATTTCCTGAGAGGTCCTGAGCTGTAATAACAACAGTCCTGGTAGGTGGCGAACACTCATCTCAATGACCTGCCACAGTCACAGCACTCCGACATCAGGGGCTCATTTAATGGGTACTTACAAATCAAGGAATTCGGTCATGGCTATGTGTTTCTTAGTCTTACAGATGAATACTGCTAAACTTCTGTTTTAACCTCTTAAGAACACAGCTTTTTTGGCACCATTTTGAAGTACATATACTGTATTGAATACAATGTAATCCCACCTTTTGTGCTTTCTTTTTTATCATTTTATAGAATCATAGAATCGTAGAGTTGGAAGGGACCTCCTGGGCCATCTGGTCCAACCCCCTGCTCAAAGCAGGATTCGCTAAATCATCCCAGACAGATATCTGTCCAGCCTCTGTTTGAAGACTTCTATTGAAGGAGAACTCACCACCTCTCGTGGCAGCTTGTTCCACTCATTGATCACTCTAACTGTCAAAAAGTTTTTTCTAATATCTAATCTGTGTTTCCTCCCATTCAGTTTCATCCCATTGCTTCTATTCTTTCCTTGTGCAAATGGGAATAAAGATGATCCTTCTACAATGTGACAGCCCTTGAGATATTTGTAGACAGCTATTAAGTCTCCTCTCAGTCTTCTCTTTTGCAAGCTAAACATTCCCAAATCCTGCAACCTTTCCTCATAAGACAGGGTTTGCAGACCAGTCACCATTCTGGTCGCTCTTTTCTGAACTTGCTCCAGTTTGTTGATGTCTTTTTTAAAATGTGGCGCCCAAAACTGGACACAATATTCCAGATGAGGTCTGACCAAAGAGGAGTAGGAGGCAATAATGACTTCACGTGATCTAGACTGTATGCTTCTGTTAATACATCCTGTGAGAATCATGTGGGAATAGTGGATGAGGGCAGGTATATCTCGCCCAGATACCTTTCCTATGTGGCCTAGTCTGGTCAGTATCTCACCTGGTGACTAATGAATAATGGGAGGCGGATATAAAAGGATGCCAGGTGGTGGTGTGAGTGTCTCAGCCTGGGGACACAGAGAGCCTGTCTGTGTGAGAGACACACGTGAGTGAAAGCAGTGCCCACTGCAACTGTGGTTTGGCTGGACGGGAGAAGCCCGCCAGTTGGTAGTTAGGTTGTACCTTGTTTAGTTAGTGCCGGACAGGCAAGGATTTGTTTTATCTTTTATTTCCTTTATGCGTTGCTTTCACCTTTAATAAAAACCCTTCGTGACCGGGCCAATTTTTAAAATTCTGACCATTGTCACTTTATGTGGTCATAACTCTGGAATGCTTCAACAAATCCCAGTGATTTTGATACTGTTTTTTCGTGGCACATTATAATTTATGATAATAGTAAATTTAGATTGATATGTTTTGTGTTTATTTATAAAAATATCAGAAACTTGACAAAAATGTGAAAAAAATTGCAGTTTTCAAACTTTGAATGATTATCCCTTTAATCCAGATAGTCATACCACAGAAAAACATGAATCAGTAACATTTCCCACATGCCTGCTATACATCAGCACCATTTTTAAAACTGTAATTTATTCTGCTAGCCTTTTAGGAGGTTTAAAAATGTAGCAGCAATTTTTCATTTTTTCAAGGAAATTTACAAAATTAATTTTTTTGAGGGACCTATCCAGGTTTGAAGTGACTTTAGGGGTGCTATATATTGGAAAACCCCAAACGTGATACCATTTTAAAAACAGCACCCCCTGACATATTGAAAACTGCTGTAAGGTAGTTTATTAACCCTTCAGCTGATTTTTAGGAATTAATGCAAAGTGGTATAGCCGGAATGAAAAAGTGTTTGTTTACCACCTAAATGTCGCTAACTTCTGAACTGACCGCTATAGCCGGGAGACTGTAAGGCCGCTATTTGGCCATGAACAGCTATGGCAAACATCAGGACCACACAATCATGATCTCGGTGTGTCAATTAGATTAAAGTGCAAGCCCCCACAATCTATTAACCATTTATTTGATGTAGTCACTTTTGACAGCAGCAACTAAGGGGTTAAACAGATGTGGAAGGTGCCAACACTGATCATTTGTGATACAGCAAGTTGTCAGATATAGTGGACAGCCGAAAGCTGCTGAATTGTCACCTTTATGGGGATGATATTCTCTTATATCTCAGGTCAGTTTATATACGTATGGGCGGTCTTGAAGGGTTTTTTTAATAAACCTGACCCAGTGTCAGTTATACCCGAATCCTGGCTGTGCGCCAGGGTTTCATGCTGAACGCACGTGACCTTTGACCCCAGCAAAGGCGATCCCGGAGTGTTTTATCACATTGTGGTGGAGAATGCGGGCATCACGTGAGAAGCATGAGCATGGAGGACGTGGTGAAAGCGCTGGTACAGTCCACCGCCATCCAGCAAGAAGCTAATCGGGTGATGATGGCCCAGCTGAAGGAGTTGGTGGACATGACAGCTACCGATCATTCGCTTCTCCAGCAGGTGGCGCAGCGTCTGGCAAGCTTACCTGAGGTTAACCTGGAAGCCGAGTCGAGAGTGATTCACGTGAGTCGGTACTGGCAGAAGATGACCACCAAAGATGTCGAGGCATACCTGACCACGTTTGAACGGACGGCGGTGCGAGAAAAATGGCCGAAGGCACGATGGGCCGGCCTGATTGCCCCGTTTCTTTCCGGTGAGGCCCAAAAGGCTTATTATGACTTAGAACCTGAAGCCGCACAGGACTTTGACAAACTGAAAGCCGAGATCTTGGCCCGGCTGGGAGTGTCGACCGCTGTCCGTGCACAGAGAGTGCATCAATGGACTTATCAGCAGGATAAACCTCCACGGTCACAGATGTTCGACCTGATCCACGTGACGAAGAAGTGGCTACAACCCGAGGTGTTGACAGCGCCAGAGATAATCCAGAGAGTCGTCATGGACAAGTACCTGAGAGCTCTACCGCCAGCCCTGAGGAAGTGGGTAAGCCATGGAAATCCTGCGACGGCAGATCAACTGGTGGATCTGGTTGAACGTTACTCTGTGGCGGAAGGACTCCGAGACGACGCTACCCACCTCGTTCTTCATCATCTCCACGTGGAACCGGTAAGACTGTTCCAGGGAGTAGGGGAATAGGAAAAATCCATAAGACAGTGGGGGAGGAAAACGGGACTGCCCGCACTGCGAGGCCGAGAGTAACGAACTATGGTCTAAGCAAGGGGCTCGTTAGGTGTTTCCGCTGCCAAGAGATGGGACACATTGCTGCGAACTGTCCGGTCACTACTGAACCTATGCAGTGCGACGTCACAGACTCTAAAAACCGCATGTCTATGGTTGCATGGGTAGTGAGTGTGAATGCCGGTGAAAAGGATGTGGAAAAACACTTGTGTGATTTAACTGTTGATGGCAAAAATGTGGTGGCATTGTTAGACTCGGGAAGTGTGGTGACTCTGGTGAAGGCCAGTCTGGTGTCAGCGCCGACTGGACCATCAGACAAATTTTCTGTAACGTGTGTGCATGGAGACACCTGTTCGTACCTCACCACGGTCATATGCATTACTACTTCCTATGGGTCTGTGCAACATAAAGTGGGACTCGTCCCTGCATTATTGCATGATGTTATCTTGGGCCGGGATTTTCCCCACTTCTGGCAATTGTGGGAGAATCAGTTGATGCCCTCGGGTAATAGTGTACATGATTCTTCTCCCAGGGCGCATGTGGGTCCAGAACCCCTGGAAGAGGTCTCCCCGGAAGACTCGGGGGGAAGAGTCGGCTGGAAATGACCTGCAGTTCCCGTTTTCAGTCATGGCAGGTGATACGGAGGAGACCAGGGAAGAGGAGGAGGCCGACAGCCGTCCACCTCCCCGTTTGCCTGATTTGGAAGTTCAGAAAGATGACTTCCAAAGCGAGCAAATAAAGGATCCTACCCTTTCTCAGGCTAGGACAAATGTAAAAGTGATAAATGGGGTACCCGTAGAATCTGGCTCTAGGCTGGCATATCCTTACATGGTCCTGGAGAATGATTTACTGTATCAGATAGAGAAAAAGGGGGAAGACACGGTGCAACTATTAGTCGTGCCAAAACCCTACCGGCGGCAGGTGCTGGACCTGGCCCACGGACATGTGATGGGAGGTCACCTGGGTGTCCAGAAAACCACCGAAAGGATATTACACTGTTTTGTTTGGCCAGGCATGCATCACGATATTCGTGTATATTGTGAGTCTTGTCCTGACTGCCAAGCCTCTGCGCCTAAGCCCCGGTTCTGTAGCCCTTTGGTACCCCTACCTATTATTGAGGTCCCGTTTGAGAGGATTGGGATGGATTTAGTTGGGCCCCTTCCACGGTCTGCACGTGGACACCAACATATCCTGGTCATCTTGGATTATGCCACTCGTTACCCGGAGGCCATCCCTTTGCGTAACACGGCCACCAAAACGATTGCCAAGGAACTGGTGCATGTGTTTAGTCGGGTCGGTATACCAAAACAGATACTCACCGACCAGGGGACCCCCTTTATGTCCAGGGTAATGAAGGAGCTCTGCCGGCTGTTACAAATCGAACCGTTACGCACATCCGTGTATCACCCTCAAACAGACGGGTTGGTCGAACGGTTCAATAAAACTCTGAAGCAGATGCTGAGAAAGGCGATAGACAAGGATGGGAAGAACTGGGACTATTTACTTCCGTATTTGCTTTTTGCCATCAGGGAAGTGCCCCAGTCTTCCACGGGGTTCTCGCCTTTCGAGTTATTGTACGCCCGACGTCCTCGCGGACTGTTAGACGTCGCCAAAGAATCCTGGGAGGGTCAGGTCACTCCTTTTAAAACGGTGATAGATCACGTATCCCAAATGCAGGACCGTATTGCGGCTGATATGCCTATCGTCAAAGAACACATGATGCAGGCTCAGGGAGCCCAAAAAAGAATCTATGATAGGGGCGCCAAGATCCGTACGTTTGCACCCAGAGATAGGGTGTTGATCCTGGTCCCCACGGTGGACAGTAAGTTCCTAGCAAAGTGGCAGGGCCCTTTTGAGATTAAGAGTTGGTGAAGTAAACTACAAAGTATACCAGGCAGGTAAACGGAAACCTGAACAGGTTTATCATGTAAATCTGATAAAACCCTGGAAAGATCGGTTTGCCTTGTCAGCGGAGCTGGCCCGTCCCGTCTGCTCGCATACCGTACCGGAGGTACGGGTTGCAGAGACTCTCTCGGAGCGGCAAAAGATTGAGGTCAGGCAGTTTCTACTTCACAACCAAAAGTTTTTCTCAGAAAAACCCGGGCAGACTACGCTAATGAAACATGACATCGTAACGGAACCTGGTGTCACAGTTCACGTGAAACCCTACAGAATTCCGGAAGCGCGCCGTGAAGCCGTTTCCCAAGAAGTGAAGGCAATGTTAGAGTTAGGTGTCATTGAGGAATCGCACAGTGCTTGGTCCAGCCCGATTGTGTTAATTCCTAAACCGGACGGCACAATCCGATTCTGCAATGACTTCAGGACACTGAATGCGGTCTCAAAATTTGATGCCTACCCTATGCCCCGGGTCGACGAGTTAATAGATCGGTTAGGAAAAGCCCGGTATATTACGACCCTAGACCTAACAAAGGGGTATTGGCAGATCCCTCTGGCGGAGGCTGCCAGAGAAAAGACGGCATTTGCTGCAGGTCTATTTCAGTATGTGTATATGCCGTTTGGACTGCACGGAGCACCGGCGACCTTCCAGAGACTGATGGATCGAGTCCTGAGGCCACATAGGCAGTACGCTTCGGCCTATTTGGATGACATTGTCATTTACAGCTTGGACTGGGAGACTCATCTCCAGTAAGTACAAGCTGTGATTGACGACCTGTGGGAGGCAGGTCTAACAGCGAACCCCAAGAAATGTCATATCGGGCTAGAAGAAGCCAGGTATTTGGGGTATGTAATTGGGAGGGGTGTTGTTAAACCCCAGGTTGATAAGATTCAAGCGGTTCAGGACTGGCCGCAACCTGTCAACAAGAAGCAGGTGCAAGCCTTTCTGGGGATCCCCGGCTATTATTGCCGGTTCATACCCAATTTTGCAGCCATCGCTACCCCCCTGACAGATCTTACCAAAGGGAAAGACTCCGTCATGATTAAATGGAAGAATTTAGTGGCTGAAGAAGCCTTCCATAGCCTAAAACGGGCACTTTGTTCTCAACCAGTACTGGTGACTCCGGACTTCCGCAGCGAGTTTGTGGTACAAACGGATGCCTCTGATACCGGTATCGGGGCCATACTGTCACAAGTGAGGGACGGAGTGGAACACCCAGTCCTCTATCTCAGCAGGAGGCTGAATAAACATGAGCAAAAGTATGCGGTAGTGGAAAAAGAGTGCCTAGCCATTAAGTGGGCTCTAGAGGCCCTCAAATATTACCTGGTGTGCCGAAAGTTCAGGCTGATCACTGACCATGCCCCTCTCAAGTGGATGCACTTGCACAAGGAACAGAATAGCCGGGTGACCCGGTGGTTCCTTGCCCTGCAGGCCTACACTTTTACGGTGGAGCACCGCCCAGGGGCACAGATGGGGAATGCAGATGCCCTGTCCCGAGTGCACTGTTTGGCGGGTGTCATTGCTCGACCAGAGTGGTCTGAGCAGAGGGGGGGGATATGTGAGAATCATGTGGGAATAGTGGATGAGGGCAGGTATATCTTGCCCAGATACCTTTCCTATGTGGCCTAGTCTGGTCAGTATCTCACCTGGTGACTAATGAATAATGGGAGGCGGATATAAAAGGATGCCAGGTGGTTGTGTGAGTGTCTCAGCCTGGGAACACAGAGAGCCTGTCTGTGTGAGAGACACACGTGAGTGAAAGCAGTGCCCACTGCAACTGTGGTTTGGCTGGACGGGAGAAGCCCGCCAGTTGGTAGTTAGGTTGTACCTTGTTTAGTTAGTGCCGGACAGGCAAGGATTTGTTTTATGTTTTACTTCCTTTATGCATTGCTTTCACCTTTAATAAACCTGACCCAGTGTCAGTTATACCCGAATCCCGGCTGTGCGCCTGAGTTTCATGCTGAACGCACGTGACCTTTGACGCCAGCAAAGGCGATCCCGGAGTGTTTTATCACATTGCGGTGGAGAATGCGGGCATCACGTGAGAAGCATGAGCATGGAGGACGTGGTGAAAGCGCTGGTACAGTCCACCGCCGTCCAGCAAGAAGCTAATCGGGTGATGATGGCCCAGCTGAAGGAGTTGGTGGACATGACAGCTACCGATCGTTCGCTTCTCCAGCAGGTGGTTTTATCACAATCCTAAAATTGCATTTGCCTTTTTTGCTGCTGCTGCATCACACTGTTGACCCATATTCAGTCTGTGACCTATTAGTATACCCAAGTCTTTTACACATGTGCTGTTGCTTAGCCCTATTCCTCCCATTCTGTATATGCTTTTTTCATTTTTATTGCCCAGATGTAGTACTTTGCATTTTTCCCTGTTAAAAACCATTCTGTTAGTTGCTGCCCACTGCTCCAATTTATTTATATCTTTTTGAATCCTCTCTCTCTTCTCTAGTATTAGCTATCCCTCCTAGCTTTGTGTCATCAGCAAATTTAATCAGTTTACTCTCAATTCCTTCATCTAAATCGTTGATAAAGATGTTGAACAATACAGGGCCCAGGACAGAGCCCTGTGGTACCCCACTTCAGACATTCTTCCAACTGGATGTGCAGCCATTTACGACCACTCTTTGGGTCCGATCACTAAGCCAGTTATGAATCCACCTAACAGTTGCCTTGTCCATTCCATACTTAGCCATTTTTTCAATAAGGATTGTGTGAGATACTTTGTCAAATGCTTTGCTGAAGTCAAGATATACTATATCTACAGCATTTCCCTGATCCACCCAATCAGTGATTCTGTCATAGAAGGAAATTAAGCTCTGTAACTTTTTCTGTTGACATAATCATGTTAGGACTTTGTTATTGTGGGATAAATTTGTAGTTTTGAATGACACCTTTCACTTTATCACATGATGTACAGAAAAATGGAAACAAAAATTCAAAGTTGGGCGATATTGAAAGAAAACCCCAGAAATTCCACCTTTCTTTTTATGATATTCAATTTTTTTCACCATTTTGTAACCCTTTGGGACTTGAACCTGTGATCACTTTATCACCTATACAATGGACTGTAATACTGAAATGTATTGTGACATTGGTGATCAACAATGAAGCCCAGCCCCATGCGTGGCATCATAGTTATACAAACATGGCAGGCATGGTAGCCTTCATAAGCCCCCTGTACAGCAATGACTACCAATCAGCTCATGCGATCGAGTCATGGGAAAAAGAGAGCAAAGGGTGTCCAAAATAATCCCTTGTTCCTAACCCCTAAAATGCTGATGTCACGATTAACAACAGCCCCCAAAATATTGTGATCCGAGCTAGCAAGAAACTACCCTTGGGTGTGGCTAGATAACACAGCAGGCATCTGTACTGTACAGGACATGCTCATCTATAGTCCCTATAGTAAATGAGCACATCCACTGTAAATAAAAAATGGAAGTTATTAAGGCGTTAATATTTTTTTTTGCTGCGGGAAGGGGAAAAGTTTTTGTTATCTTTTACCTCTTTTGCATAACTAAAAAAAAAAGCAATTAATATACGGTGTATGTATATATATATATATATATATATATATATATATATATATATATATATATATATATTTAAAAAAAAAAATATAGGATTTTTTTTATACATAAATTTTTAATAGCCCCACTAATCCTCCTTTCATTCCTTTTATATTGCAGTTCATTTACCTGTCAGTATTACAGAATCGAAGGCCAATGTTATGCCAGTGGCTGCCATGGTAATCAGCAACCGGCATTCGCATAACATCGGGTAACAATGGGCTAAAAGATGGAGTCCTCTCACTGTGAAAAACCACATAAGTGCAGCGATCAGAACGTCATAGGGTAAAACCTGCAGAACCAGCGTACGTTACATGGGCTCTCATCCTGACAATCTTCTGCCCTCGCAGGTAAGTGACTTTTGTACCTTTTGGTCTTTTCTAATAATCCAGCACTTATCAGATCTCAATGATGACAGAGAGAGGATTTTTTCTGTACATTTATTGCTATTTATAAAGAAAATACAGGACTTAGCAGACCCTCACCATTCAAACGTTCCTGGCACATTTCCCTTGTCATCTCCAGATCCCGTTGAGACTCTCGAATTTGATGCTCTGTCCATATCTGTACTGCGTGGACATTATTCTAAAGGGAGATAAAGAAAGCATATTTAGACTTAGGCCCTATGTATACAGAAGACATTTATCTTGCTTCTGCTATAATATAGGGGTTGCAAAGCCCCCACGTAAAAGCAAAATAATGCTCAATTTACAGCTCATGACATATTGTTAAAAATCAGCCCTCACACTCACCCCTGCCCTGTCATACTGTTGAAGGTGTTGGGTGGCGCTCTTCATAGCCTCATCTTCGATCCCCATGATTTGTCTCATCATGGAGGCATTCTCCTCCTCCAGGCGCTTGCACTGGGAATTCAGGCTAGATGACGACTGTGTGGTATACGTCTGGAATTGGAAATTAAATACTGATATAGACATTTAGAAAAACGCAATAAACCTGCACACTCCTTTATTATTTTATATTCTAACAGACGATCTCCACCTCAATGTATAGGAAATATGACAGAAATAAGACCAATAACACACAGTAATGACTAATTATTAGACTATAGCACCCTGCATGTCTTTTGTCATGATATTGCAATAGCCTAGTAATCACAAGAGCCTCCCAGGATGCCGGTGCTCAAGTGTCAGCCGAGGAAGGTCACAATGCTCTAGTCCCACTGTTCGGAATAAGTTTTTGCTGCCATTTAGTGATTACCGGTATCTTACACCTGTATTTGATAGAGAGAATATTTCCTGTTGTTCTGCTGCCCCCTACTGGCTGATATCCATGCTGCACTACAAAGACAAATGGGCTGATACTGGGACACGTAAGGGCCTTAGAAAGAATAGAGGAGCCACTGCTCTATAGATAACAGACAGATAGATGGACACATCATACCAGCAAAATGGGGCCACCTTTTTTCAGTCTGTCTTTGGCCGTAACACAGTTCTTGCTCAGCTGACAGTCTGCGGTCTTTTGTCGGGCTGTCACTTTTGTAGGACTCTTAGCACCTGTGTGGAGTAAATGTATTATTTACATGTTGGTACCTGTCCCCAGGGACCCCTTTGGTTCTACAGAAATTTTAAGTCTCCTTCCACCATTTTCTCCCAGACCTCCTCTTGTATCAACATCAGCACAAAAATTGTGCCCCCGCCATAAGCTTCATAGCCGAGCAGCTACATGCAGCCTTACATCACCAAGCACAATGCCGAGAGTTGGATGGAGTGGTGTAAAGCAGTCGCCACCAGACTCTGTAGCAGTGGAAACATGTTATAAGGAGTGACGGAACATACGTCTCTATCTGGCATTTGATGGACAAGTCTGGCTTTGGTGAATGTACGATAACGTTATCTGCCTGCATTATGCCATCTGTAAATTTGCTGGAGGAGGGATAATGCTATGGGCTTTACTTTCAGGGGTCAGTGTAGGCCTCTTAGTTTTAGTGAAGGGAAATACTACTTCTTCTGCACACAAGACATTTTAGATCATTGTAGGCCTCCAACTTGGTGGGAACCCTCTTCTATGTTCCCCATGACTGTGCCCAGTGTACAAGCTCCATAAAGACATAGTTGCGGGAGTTTGGTGAAGGAGATCACGACCGGCTGCACAAAATCCTGACCTCAACCTCATCCAACACCTCTGGGATGAACTAAAATGGAGATTGTGAGCCCGGCCGTCTCCTCCAACACCAGGATCTGACCTCAAAAATGCTCTTCTGGATTGACAGGACAAACATTCCCAAAATCTTGCAGAAAGCCTTTTCAGGAGAGCGGAAGCTGTTATAAGGACCGACTCCATATTAATGTCTTTGGATGTAGACTAGTAGGTAGTAAGAGCTCCTGTATATGTATTGTATGTGACGTGGACTTGTCTTATTACCTTTGCCTACACAGTGTTATCTCCAGCGCTGAGGGCCTACAGAGACATTCCCATCCACTTGTGTAACGGAGATCAGCACTTGCTCTTATGATATTGCTGACTGCATGGGTTATATGAAAGCACTATACCATCCATACAGCTCAGTATAATCTGTAACATTACCTGTAGAGTGATTGGGGAGAGGGACATTACGGAACGTTGTGTTCTTTGTACAGTCGGCACAGTGACGTCCTCTTGCCATCGGCCGCTGAGACATGCTGTGACCCTGAAGATAAAGAATCATACAATGGATCATTCAGTAAATGGGATCACATCCAATAACGCTGTCTACCAGCTAAAGGTTTATTTATATTTTTGTATCCCTGTCTGTTAAACAGTTTATAGGCAACTGAGGACTGTGGGAGTTGTAGTCTGATAAGAGGAGACGTTTGGCTGAGGTTCTAGGCAGTCTCCCCTCAGACATAAGAGAAGCTGACACATCAGCGATTTGCAGATCTGCAATGTTACATAACTCCATGTTCCCCTCTGCCCGTAGGCTGGCGCTGTGTAATGTGTGCATGCAGTGAGGTGCCCCATCTAGTGGATACATGTGGTATTACACCACTGTCAATCTCCATGTGACTCAGTGAGTCAAGATGAGAAATTAGATTTCAGTTTTGTTCACAAAGAATATTCTGTCATCGTGGGGGAGACGTATGGAACTATCTAAAGAAAAAAACTGTTATTATTGCCCATAGTAACAATCACAGCCTTAATTCTGCATTTGGCTCTATAGTTGGTTGCTGTTGGAAACAAAGACAATTCTACATAATCAAGACTGTCTCTGGGGGGTTTATATCTGAAGAAATGGGTCGTAGGAATCAACTATGTTGACAGGTGGTTCTGGTAGTTAATGGATACTAAATAAAGAACTATACTTAAATCATGATTCTGGGTGTCGGATATCTGATCCTGCACTACAGTGTCTCTGAGGGTAGCTCCATCAGTTAGACTGTCTCTTGGGGTCTTACATTAGTCAGAGTATCTCTGGGGTGATTATATCAGACTGTCTCTGACGGGTAGCAATATCAATCAGACTGACTATACAGGTAAATGTCAGACTACCTCTGGGGGTAGATCTGTCAATCAGACTGTCTCTATGGGTAGATATGTCAGTCATAATGTCTCTAGAGGATTGCTATGCCAGTCAGACTGTCTACACAGGTAAATGGACTGCCTCTGGGGGTAGATCTGCCAGTCAGACTGTCTCTAGTGGATAACTATGTCAGTCAGACTGTATATAGGGGTAAATGTCACTGTCTCTGGGGATAGATTGGTCAGGCAGACTATCTCTAGTGGTAGATAGTCTGACTGACCTATCTACCACTAGAGACAGTCTGACTGACATATATCCCCAGAGACAGTCTGATATTTACCCCTATAGACAGTCTGACTGACAAAGCTAGCCACTAGAGACAGTATGACTGATATATCTACCAATAAAGGCAATCTGACTGACATATTTCCCCCAGAGACAGTCTGATATTTACCCCTAGAGACAATATGACTGACATATCTACCACAAGAGACAGTCTGACTGACCTGTCTCTACTGTCTCTGGGGGTGGCTATATCTGTCAGACTGTCTCTGGGGGGTAGTTATGTCTGCCAGACTGTGTCTGGGGGTATTTCTGTCTGCCAGACTGTCTCTGGTGGTAGTTATATCTGTCAGACTGTCTCTGGGGGTGGTATTGTCTGCCAGACTGTCTCTGGGCTGTAGTTATATCTGTCAGACTGCCTCTGGGAGTACTTATATGTCTCTGACTGTCTCTGGTGGTCATTATGTCTTACAGACTGTCTGTGGGGGTAGTTATGTTTCTCAGACTGTCACTGGGGGTAGTTATGTCTGTCAGACTGTCTCTGAGGGTAGATTTGTCCCGCAGATTGTCTCTGGGGTACTTATGTGTCTCAGACTGCCTCTGGGGGTAGTTATTTGTCTCAGACTGTCTCTGGGGGGTAGTTATGTCTGTTAGACTGTCTCTGGGGGTAGTTACGTCTGCAAGACTGTCTCTGGGAGTAGTTATATCTGTCAGACTATCTCTGGGGGTAGTTATGTCTGTCAGACTGTCTGTGGGGGTAGTTATGTCTGTCAGACTGTCTGTGGGGGTAGTTATGTCTGTCAGACTGTCTGTGGGGGTAGTTATATCTGTAGGACTGTGGGTGGGGGGTAGTTATGTCTGTCAGACTGTCTCTGGGGGTAGTTACGTCTCTCAGACTGTCTCTGGGGGTAGTTACGTCTGTCAGACTGTCTCTGGGGGTAGTTATGTCTGTCAGACTGTCTCTGGGGGTAGTTATGTCTGCCAGCCTGTCTCTGGGGGTAGTTATATCTGCCAGCCTGTCTCTGGGGGGTAGTTATGTCTGCCAGCCTGTCTCTGGGGGTAGTTATATCTGACAGCCTGTCTCTGGGGGTAGTTATGTCTGCCAGCCTGTCTCTGGGGGTAGTTATATCTGCCAGCCTGTCTCTGGGGGTAGTTATGTCTGCCAGCCTGTCTCTGGGGGTAGTTATATCTGCCAGCCTGTCTCTGGGGGTAGTTATATCTGCCAGCCTGTCTCTGGGGTAGTTATGTCTGCCAGCCTGTCTCTGGGGGTACTTATGTCTGCCAGCCTGTCTTTGAGGGATAGGTAAGTCTGTGAGACTGTCACTGGGGGTGGTTATGTCTCTCAGACTGTTTCTGAGGGATGGGATAGGTATGACTGTCAGACTGTGTCTGAGGGTAGTTATACAGTATGTGTCAGACTGTCTCTGGGGGGATAGTTACAGTTAGATGTCTGTAGCCTGTACCCTCCAGCTGGCCTCTCGCCTTTCTCCTCGCTCGCTTTGTGTCTGATTTTGCGGTCGTTTGTCCTTTTTATTCTCCCTTCTATCCTTACCAGTGTTAATCCGTTACCAAGGAAAAAAGCTGACGTCATCAGCCGCCGACATGTTACCACTCTCAGAGGTGTTCCAACATGGCCACTTATCATTCCATGACACGATGCTGCCAGAAACTTCCTCGATGACGTGTAATAAGCAAACTAGCCGGCAGAGGGAGCAGCGCCAAGCCGCCAGATTCATCAACTGCTGAAGCGGAAACATTGAGTGAAGATCTTTGAGGTACCACACTGACGGGCTGCGATACACTGCTCAGCAGGGAGTACCACACACACAGGAGAGGCCCTGCAGGAAGTATCACACATGGGAGAACGAGATACACTTTTCAGTAGAAGGTACCTTGCAGAAGAGGCTGAGATACACTGCTCAGCATCGAGTATCACGCAGAGGAGGCTGAGATACACCACTCAGCAGACATTACCATACGTGAAAAGTGCTGAGATTGATACACTGCTCTGCAGAGAGTACCACACAGTACTCAGCAGGGAGTGCCACCCATGACAGGCTGAGATACATTTCTTATCAGAAAGTTCCACATATGTAAAAGGCTGAGATACACTACTCAAAATTGAGTACCACACATGACAAGCTGAGATACACTGCTCAGCAAAGAGTACCAGACATAACAGGCTTAGATATACTGCCGCCGGGAATTGGTACCACACATAACAGGCTTAGATACACTACTCAGGAGACATTATCAGGCACATGAGGCTTAGATGGAAAGGTTGGCATAAAGTATCATGCATGATAGACTTAGATACAGCAGCTTAGCAGACAGTGCCACACAATGGGCTTATATACGCATCTCAACAGATAGTATCTCACTTAATAGGTTTAGTAGCTCATGATAGGGGTTGTAGTGTTTCTATGGTAGAGGTAGACACAGAGGCTCCTGATGGGGGTTGTAGTGTTTCTGTGGTAGAGGTAGTCACAGAGGCTCCTGATGGGGGTTGTAGTGTTTCTATGGTAGAGGTAGACACAGAGGTTCCTGATGGGGGTTGTAGTGTTTCTATGGTAGAGGTAGTCACGGAGGCTCCTGATGGGGGTTGTAGTGTTTCTATGGTAGAGGTAGTCACAGTCTCCTGATGGGGGTTGTAGTATTTCTATGGTAGAGGTAGTCACAGTCTCCTGATGGGGGTTGTAGTGTTTCTATGGTAGAGGTAGTCACAGAGGCTCCTGATGGGGGTTGTAGTGTTTCTATGGTAGAGGCAGTCACAGAGCCTCCTGATGGGGGTTGTAGTGTTTCTATCTTAGAGGTTGTCACAGAGGCTCTTGATGGGGGTTGTAGTGATTCTGTGGTATAGGTAGTCACAGAGGCTCCTGATGGGGGTTGCAGTATTTCTATGGTAGAGGTAGTCAGAGAGGCTCCTGATGGGGGTTGTAGTGTTTCTATGGTAGAGGTAGTCATAGTCTCCTGATGGGGGTTGTAGTGTTTCTATGGTAGAGGCAGTCACAGAGGCTCTTGATGGGGGTTATAGTGTTTCTATGGTAGAGGTAGTCAGAGAGACTCCTGATGGGGGTTGTAGTGTTTCTATGGTAGAGGTTGTCACAGAGGCTCCTGATGGGGGTTGTAGTGTTTCTATGGTAGAGGTAGTCACAGAGGCTCCTGATGGGGGTTGTAGTGTTTCTATGGTAGA
Source organism: Dendrobates tinctorius (assembly GCF_039654945.1). Taxonomy (NCBI): domain Eukaryota; kingdom Metazoa; phylum Chordata; class Amphibia; order Anura; family Dendrobatidae; genus Dendrobates; species Dendrobates tinctorius. Next base: position 23,671,412 of record NW_027361733.1, on the reverse strand, counting down.
CGTAGCCACAGAGGCTCCTGATGGGGGTTGTAGTGTTTCTATGGTAGAGGCAGTCACAGAGGCTCTTGATGGGGGTTATAGTGTTTCTATGGTAGAGGTAGTCAGAGAGGCTACTGATGGGGGTTGTAGTGTTTCTATGGTAGAGGCAGTCACGGAGGCTCCTGATGGGGGTTGTAGTGTTTCTATGGTAGAGATAGTCACGGAGGCTCCTGATGGGGGTTGTAGTGTTTCTATGGTAGACGTAGCCACAGAGGCTCCTGATGGGGGTTGTAGTGTTTCTATGGTAGAGGTAGTCACGGAGGCTCCTGATGGGGGTTGTAGTGTTTCTATGGTAGAGGTAGACACAGAGGCTCTTGATGGGGGTTGTAGTGATTCTGTGGTATAGGTAGTCACAGAGGCTCCTGATGGGGGTTGCAGTATTTCTATGGTAGAGGTAGTCAGAGAGGCTCCTGATGGGGGTTGTAGTGTTTCTATGGTAGAGGTAGTCATAGTCTCCTGATGGGGGTTGTAGTGTTTCTATGGTAGAGGCAGTCACAGAGGCTCTTGATGGGGGTTATAGTGTTTCTATGGTAGAGGTAGTCAGAGAGACTCCTGATGGGGGTTATAGTGTTTCTATGGTAGAGGTTGTCACAGAGGCTCCTGATGGGGGTTGTAGTGTTTCTATGGTAGAGGTAGTCACAGAGGCTCCTGATGGGGGTTGTAGTATTTCTATGGTAGAGGTAGTCAGAGAGGCTACTGATGGGGGTTGTAGTGTTTCTATGGTAGAGGCAGTCACGGAGGCTCCTGATGGGGGTTGTAGTGTTTCTATGGTAGAGATAGTCACGGAGGCTCCTGATGGGGGTTGTAGTGTTTCTATGGTAGACGTAGCCACAGAGGCTCCTGATGGGGGTTGTAGTGTTTCTATGGTAGAGGTAGTCACGGAGGCTCCTGATGGGGGTTGTAGTGTTTCTATGGTAGAGGTAGTCACAGAGGCTCCTGATGGGGGTTGTAGTGTTTCTATGGTAGAGGTAGACACAGAGGTTCCTGATGGGGGTTGTAGTGTTTCTATGGTAGAGGTAGTCACGGAGGCTCCTGATGGGGGTTGTAGTGTTTCTATGGTAGAGGTAGTCAGTCTCCTGATGGGGGTTGTAGTATTTCTATGATAGAGGCAGTCACAGAGGTTCCTGATGGGGGTTGTAGTGTTTCTATGGTAGAGGTTGTCACAGAGGCTCCTGATGGGGGTTGTAGTGTTTCTATGGTAGAGGTAGTCACAGAGGCTCCTGATGGGGGTTGTAGTGTTTCTATGGTAGAGGTAGTCACAGAGGCTCCTAATGGGGGTTGTAGTATTTCTATGGTAGAGGTAGTCACAGTCTCCTGATGGGGGTTGTAGTGTTTCTATGGTAGAGGTAGTCACAGTCCCTGATGGGGGTTGTAGTGTTTCTATGGTAGAGGTAGTCACGGAGGCTCCTGATGGGGGTTGTAGTGTTTCTATGGTAGAGGTAGTCACAGTCTCCTGATGGGGGTTGTAGTGTTTCTATGGTAGAGGCAGTCACAGAGCCTCCTGATTTGGGTTGTAGTGTGGCTATGATAGAGGTAGACACAGAGGTTCCTGATGGGGGTTGTAGTGTTTCTATGATAGAGGTAGTCACAGAGGCTCCTGATGGGGGTTGTAGTGTTTCTATGGTAGAGGTAGTCACAGAGGCTCCTGATGGGGGTTGTAGTGTTTCTATGGTAGAGGTAGTCACAGAGGCTCCTAATGGGGGTTGTAGTATTTCTATGGTAGAGGTAGTCACAGTCTCCTGATGGGGGTTGTAGTGTTTCTATGGTAGAGGTAGTCACAGTCCCTGATGGGGGTTGTAGTGTTTCTATGGTAGAGGTAGTCACGGAGGCTCCTGATGGGGGTTGTAGTGTTTCTATGGTAGAGGTAGTCACAGTCTCCTGATGGGGGTTGTAGTGTTTCTATGGTAGAGGTAGTCACAGAGGCTCCTGATGGGTGTTGTAGTGTTTCTATGGTACAGGTAGTCACGGAGGTTCCTGATGGGGGTTGTAGTGTTTCTATGGTAGAGGTAGTCACAGAGGCTCCTGATGGGGGTTGTAGTGTTTCTATGGTAGAGGTAGTCACAGTCTCCTGATGGGGGTTGTAGTGTTTCTATGGTAGAGGTAGTCACAGAGGCTCCTGATGGGGGTTGTAGTGTTTCTATGGTAGAGGTAGTCACGGAGGCTCCTGATGGGGGTTGTAGTGTTTCTATGGTAGAGGTAGTCACAGTCTCCTGATGGGGGTTGTAGTGTTTCTATGGTAGAGGTAGTCAGAGAGGCTCCTGATGGGGGTTGTAGTATTTCTCTGGTAGAGGCAGTCACAGAGCCTCCTGATTGGGGTTGTAGTGTGGCTATGATAGAGGTAGACACAGAGGTTCCTGATGGGGGTTGTAGTGTTTCTATGATAGAGGTAGTCACAGAGGCTCCTGATGGGGGTTGTAGTGTTTCTATGATAGAGGTAGTCACAGAGGCTCCTGATGGGGGTTGTAGTGTTTCTATGGTAGAGGTTGTCACAGAGGCTCTTGATGGGGGTTATAGTGTTTCTATGGTAGAGGTAGTCAGAGAGACTCCTGATGGGGGTTGTAGTGTTTCTATGGTAGAGGTTGTCACAGAGGCTCCTGATGGGGGTTGTAGTGTTTCTATGGTAGAGGTAGTCACAGAGGCTCCTGATGGGGGTTGTAGTATTTCTATGGTAGAGGTAGTCAGAGAGGCTACTGATGGGGGTTGTAGTGTTTCTATGGTAGAGGCAGTCACGGAGGCTCCTGATGGGGGTTGTAGTGTTTCTATGGTAGAGATAGTCACGGAGGCTCCTGATGGGGGTTGTAGTGTTTCTATGGTAGACGTAGCCACAGAGGCTCCTGATGGGGGTTGTAGTGTTTCTATGGTAGAGGTAGTCACGGAGGCTCCTGATGGGGGTTGTAGTGTTTCTATGGTAGAGGTAGTCACAGAGGCTCCTGATGGGGGTTGTAGTGTTTCTATGGTAGAGGTAGACACAGAGGTTCCTGATGGGGGTTGTAGTGTTTCTATGGTAGAGGTAGTCACGGAGGCTCCTGATGGGGGTTGTAGTGTTTCTATGGTAGAGGTAGTCAGTCTCCTGATGGGGGTTGTAGTATTTCTATGATAGAGGCAGTCACAGAGGTTCCTGATGGGGGTTGTAGTGTTTCTATGGTAGAGGTAGTCACAGAGGCTCCTGATGGGGGTTGTAGTGTTTCTATGGTAGAGGTTGTCACAGAGGCTCCTGATGGGGGTTGTAGTGTTTCTATGGTAGAGGTAGTCACAGAGGCTCCTAATGGGGGTTGTAGTATTTCTATGGTAGAGGTAGTCACAGTCTCCTGATGGGGGTTGTAGTGTTTCTATGGTAGAGGTAGTCACAGTCCCTGATGGGGGTTGTAGTGTTTCTATGGTAGAGGTAGTCACGGAGGCTCCTGATGGGGGTTGTAGTGTTTCTATGGTAGAGGTAGTCACAGTCTCCTGATGGGGGTTGTAGTGTTTCTATGGTAGAGGTAGTCACAGAGGCTCCTGATGGGGGTTGTAGTGTTTCTATGGTAGAGGTAGACACAGAGGTTCCTGATGGGGGTTGTAGTGTTTCTATGGTAGGGGTAGTCACGGAGGCTCCTGATGGGGGTTGTAGTGTTTCTATGGTAGAGGTAGTCACAGTCTCCTGATGGGGGTTGCAGTATTTCTATGGTAGAGGTAGTCACAGTCTCCTGATGGGGGTTGTAGTGTTTCTATGGTAGAGGTAGTCACGGAGGTTCCTGATGGGGGTTGTAGTGTTTCTATGGTAGAGGTAGTCACAGAGGCTCCTGATGGGGGTTGTAGTGTTTCTATGGTAGAGGTAGTCACAGTCTCCTGATGGGGGTTGTAGTGTTTCTATGGTAGAGGTAGTCACAGAGGCTCCTGATGGGGGTTGTAGTGTTTCTATGGTAGAGGTAGTCACGGAGGCTCCTGATGGGGGTTGTAGTGTTTCTATGGTAGAGGTAGTCACAGTCTCCTGATGGGGGTTGTAGTGTTTCTATGGTAGAGGTAGTCAGAGAGGCTCCTGATGGGGGTTGTAGTATTTCTATGGTAGAGGCAGTCACAGAGCCTCCTGATTGGGGTTGTAGTGTGGCTATGATAGAGGTAGACACAGAGGTTCCTGATGGGGGTTGTAGTGTTTCTATGATAGAGGTAGTCACAGAGGCTCCTGATGGGGGTTGTAGTGTTTCTATGGTAGAGGTTGTCACAGAGGCTCTTGATGGGGGTTATAGTGTTTCTATGGTAGAGGTAGTCAGAGAGACTCCTGATGGGGGTTGTAGTGTTTCTATGGTAGAGGTTGTCACAGAGGCTCCTGATGGGGGTTGTAGTGTTTCTATGGTAGAGGTAGTCACAGAGGCTCCTGATGGGGGTTGTAGTATTTCTATGGTAGAGGTAGTCAGAGAGGCTACTGATGGGGGTTGTAGTGTTTCTATGGTAGAGGCAGTCACGGAGGCTCCTGATGGGGGTTGTAGTGTTTCTATGGTAGACGTAGCCACAGAGGCTCCTGATGGGGGTTGTAGTGTTTCTATGGTAGAGGTAGTCACGGAGGCTCCTGATGGGGGTTGTAGTGTTTCTATGGTAGAGGTAGTCACAGAGGCTCCTGATGGGGGTTGTAGTGTTTCTATGGTAGAGGTAGACACAGAGGTTCCTGATGGGGGTTGTAGTGTTTCTATGGTAGAGGTAGTCACGGAGGCTCCTGATGGGGGTTGTAGTGTTTCTATGGTAGAGGTAGTCAGTCTCCTGATGGGGGTTGTAGTATTTCTATGATAGAGGCAGTCACAGAGGTTCCTGATGGGGGTTGTAGTGTTTCTATGGTAGAGGTAGTCACAGAGGCTCCTGATGGGGGTTGTAGTGTTTCTATGGTAGAGGTTGTCACAGAGGCTCCTGATGGGGGTTGTAGTGTTTCTATGGTAGAGGTAGTCACAGAGGCTCCTAATGGGGGTTGTAGTATTTCTATGGTAGAGGTAGTCACAGTCTCCTGATGGGGGTTGTAGTGTTTCTATGGTAGAGGTAGTCACAGTCCCTGATGGGGGTTGTAGTGTTTCTATGGTAGAGGTAGTCACGGAGGCTCCTGATGGGGGTTGTAGTGTTTCTATGGTAGAGGTAGTCACAGTCTCCTGATGGGGGTTGTAGTGTTTCTATGGTAGAGGTAGTCACAGAGGCTCCTGATGGGGGTTGTAGTGTTTCTATGGTAGAGGTAGACACAGAGGTTCCTGATGGGGGTTGTAGTGTTTCTATGGTAGAGGTAGTCACGGAGGCTCCTGATGGGGGTTGTAGTGTTTCTATGGTAGAGGTAGTCACAGTCTCCTGATGGGGGTTGCAGTATTTCTATGGTAGAGGTAGTCACAGTCTCCTGATGGGGGTTGTAGTGTTTCTATGGTAGAGGTAGTCACAGAGGCTCCTGATGGGGGTTGTAGTGTTTCTATGGTAGAGGCAGTCACAGAGCCTCCTGATGGGGGTTGTAGTGTTTCTATCTTAGAGGTTGTCACAGAGGCTCTTGATGGGGGTTGTAGTGTTTCTGTGGTATAGGTAGTCACAGAGGCTCCTGATGGGGGTTTTAGTATTTCTATGGTAGAGGTAGTCAGAGAGGCTCCTGATGGGGGTTGTAGTGTTTCTATGGTAGAGGTAGTCATAGTCTCCTGATGGGGGTTGTAGTGTTTCTATGGTAGAGGTAGTCACAGAGCCTCCTGATGGGGGTTGTAGTGTGGCTATGATAGAGGTAGACACAGAGGTTCCTGATGGGGGTTGTAGTGTTTCTATGGTAGAGGTAGTCACAGAGGCTCCTGATGGGGGTTGTAGTGTTTCTATGGTAGAGGTAGTCACGGAGGCTCCTGATGGGGGTTGTAGTGTTTCTATGGTAGAGGTAGTCACAGTCTCCTGATGGGGGTTGTAGTGTTTCTATGGTAGAGGTAGTCACAGAGGCTCCTGATGGGGTTTGTAGTGTTTCTATGATAGAGGTAGACACAGAGGTTCCTGATGGGGGTTGTAGTGTTTCTATGGTAGAGGTAGTCACGAAGGCTCCTGATGGGGGTTGTAGTGTTTCTATGGTAGAGGTAGTCACAGTCTCCTGATGGGGGTTGTAGTATTTCTATGGTAGAGGTAGTCACAGTCTCCTGATGGGGGTTGTAGTGTTTCTATGGTAGAGGTAGTCAGAGGCTCCTGATGGGGGTTGTAGTGTTTCTATGGTAGAGGCAGTCACAGAGCCTCCTGATGGGAGTTGTAGTGTTTCTATGGTAGAGGTTGTCACAGAGGCTCTTGATGGGGGTTGTAGTGTTTCTGTGGTATAGGTAGTCACAGAGGCTCCTGATGGGGGTTGTAGTATTTCTATGGTAGAGGTAGTCAGAGAGGCTCCTGATGGGGGTTGTAGTGTTTCTATGGTAGAGGTAGTCATAGTCTCCTGATGGGGGTTGTAGTGTTTCTATGGTAGAGGCAGTCACAGAGCCTCCTGATGGGGGTTGTAGTGTGGCTATGATAGAGGTAGACACAGAGGTTCCTGATGGGGGTTGTAGTGTTTCTATGGTAGAGGTAGTCACAGAGGCTCCTGATGGGGGTTGTAGTGTTTCTATGGTAGAGGTAGTCACAGAGGCTCCTGATGGGGGTTGTAGTGTTTCTATGGTAGAGGTAGTCACAGTCTCCTGATGGGGGTTGTAGTGTTTCTATGGTAGAGGTAGTCACAGAGGCTCCTGATGGGGGTTGTAGTGTTTCTATGGTAGAGGTAGTCACGGAGGCTCCTGATGGGGGTTGTAGTGTTTCTATGGTAGAGGTAGTCACAGTCTCCTGATGGGGGTTGTAGTGTTTCTATGGTAGAGGTAGTCACAGTCCCTGATGGGGGTTGTAGTGTTTCTATGGTAGAGGTAGACACAGAGGTTCCTGATGGGGGTTGTAGTGTTTCTATGATAGAGGTAGTCACGGAGGCTCCTGATGGGGGTTGTAGTGTTTCTATGGTAGAAGTAGTCACAGTCTCCTGATGGGGGTTGCAGTATTTCTATGGTAGAGGTAGTCACAGTCTCCTGATGGGGGTTGTAGTGTTTCTATGGTAGAGGTGGTCACAGAGCCTCCTGATGGGGGTTGTAGTGTTTCTATGGTAGAGGCAGTCACAGAGCCTCCTGATGTGGGTTGTAGTGTTTCTATGGTAGAGGTTGTCACAGAGGCTCTTGATGGGGGATGTAGTGTTTCTGTGGTAGAGGTAGTCACAGAGGCTCCTGATGGGGGTTGTAGTATTTCTATGGTAGAGGTAGTCAGAGAGGCTCCTGATGGGGGTTGTAGTGTTTCTATGGTAGAGGTAGTCACAGTCTCCTGATGGGGGTTGTAGTGTTTCTATGGTAGAGTAAGTCACAGAGCCTCCTGATGGGGGCTGTAGTGTGGCTATGATAGAGGTAGACACAGAGGTTCCTGATGGGGGTTGTAGTGTTTCTATGGTAGAGGTAGTCACAGAGGCTCCTGATGGGGGTTGTAGTGTTTCTATGGTAGAGGCAGTCACAGTCTCCTGATGGGGGTTGTAGTGTTTCTATGGTAAAGGCAGTCACAGAGCCTCCTGATGGGGGTTGTAGTGTTTCTATGGTAGAGGTAGTCACAGAGGCTCCTGATGGGGGTTGTAGTGTTTCTATGGTAGAGGTAGTCACAGTCTCCTGATGGGGGTTGTAGTGTTTCTATGGTAGAGGTAGTCACAGAGGCTCCTGATGGGGGTTGTAGTGTTTCTATGGTAAAGGTAGTCACGGAGGCTCCTGATGGGGATTGTAGTGTTTCTATGGTAGAGGTAGTCACGGAGGCTCCTGATGGGGGTTGTAGTGTTTCTATGGTAGAGGCAGTCACAGAGCCTCCTGATTGGGGTTGTAGTGTTTCTATGGTAGAGGTAGTCACGGAGGCTCCTGATGGGGGTTGTAGTGTTTCTATGGTAGAGGTTGTCACAGAGGCTCCTGATGGGGGTTGTAGTGTTTCTATGGTAGAGGTAGACACAGAGGCTCCTGATGGGGGTTGTAGTGTTTCTGTGGTAGAGGTAGTCACAGAGCCTCCTGATGGGGGTTGTAGTGTTTCTGTGGTAGAGGTAGTCACAGAGGCTCCTGATGGGGGTTGTAGTGTTTCTATGGTAGAGGTAGTCACAGTCTCCTGATGGGAGTTGTAGTGTTTCTATGGTAGAGGTAGTCACAGAGGCTCCTGATGGGGGTTGTAGTGTTTCTGTGGTAGAGGTAGGCACAGAGGCTCCTGATGGGGGTTGTAGTGTTTCTATGGTAGAGGTAGTCACAGTCTCCTGATGGGGGTTGTAGTGTTTCTATGGTAAAGGCAGTCACAGAGCCTCCTGATGGGGGTTGTAGTGTTTCTATGGTAGAGGTAGTCACAGAGGCTCCTGATGGGGGTTGTAGTGTTTCTATGGTAGAGGTAGTCACAGTCTCCTGATGGGGGTTGTAGTGTTTCTATGGTAGAGGTAGTCACAGAGGCTCCTGATGGGGGTTGTAGTGTTTCTATGGTAGAGGTAGTCACGGAGGTTCCTGATGGGGGTTGTAGTGTTTCTATGGTAGAGGTAGTCACAGAGGCTCCTGATGGGGGTTGTAGTGTTTCTATGGTAGAGGTAGTCACAGTCTCCTGATGGGGGTTGTAGTGTTTCTATGGTAGAGGTAGTCACAGAGGCTCCTGATGGGGGTTGTAGTGTTTCTATGGTAGAGGTAGTCACGGAGGCTCCTGATGGGGGTTGTAGTGTTTCTATGGTAGAGGTAGTCACAGTCTCCTGATGGGGGTTGTAGTGTTTCTATGGTAGAGGTAGTCACAGAGGCCCCTGATGGGGGTTGTAGTGTTTCTATGGTAGAGGTAGTCACAGAGGCCCCTGATGGGGGTTGTAGTATTTCTATGGTAGAGGTAGTCACAGTCTCCTGATGGGGGTTGTAGTGTTTCTATGGTAGAGGTAGTCACAGTCTCCTGATGGGGGTTGTAGTGTTTCTATGGTAGAGGTAGTCACGGAGGCTCCTGATGGGGGTTGTAGTGTTTCTATGGTAGAGGTAGTCACGGAGGCTCCTGATGGGGGTTGTAGTGTTTCTATGGTAGAGGTAGTCACAGAGGCTCCTGATGGGGGTTGTAGTGTTTCTATGGTAGAGGTAGTCACGGAGGCTCCTGATGGGGGTTGTAGTGTTTCTATGGTAGAGGTAGTCAGAGAGGCTCCTGATGGGGGTTGTAGTGTTTCTATGGTAGAGGTAGTCACAGAGGCTCCTGATGGGGGTTGTAGTATTTCTATGGTAGAGGTAGTCAGTCTCCTGATGGGGGTTGTAGTGTTTCTATGGTAGAGGTAGTCACAGAGGCTCCTGATTGGGGTTGTAGTGTTTCTATGGTAGAGGTAGTCACAGAGGCTCTTGATGGGGGTTATAGTGTTTCTATGGTAGAGGTAGTCAGAGAGACTCCTGATGGGGGTTGTAGTGTTTCTATGGTAGAGGTTGTCACAGAGGCTCCTGATGGGGGTTGTAGTGTTTCTATGGTAGAGGTAGTCACAGAGGCTCCTGATGGGGTTTGTAGTATTTCTATGGTAGAGGTAGTCAGAGAGGCTACTGATGGGGGTTGTAGTGTTTCTATGGTAGAGGCAGTCACGGAGGCTCCTGATGGGGGTTGTAGTGTTTCTATGTTAGAGATAGTCACGGAGGCTCCTGATGGGGGTTGTAGTGTTTCTATGGTAGAGGCAGTCACAGAGGCTCTTGATGGGGGTTGTAGTGTTTCTATGGTAGAGGTAGTCACGGAGGCTCCTGATGGGGGTTGTAGTGTTTCTATGGTAGAGGCAGTCACGGAGGCTCCTGATGGGGGTTGTAGTGTTTCTATGGTAGAGATAGTCACGGAGGCTCCTGATGGGGGTTGTAGTGTTTCTATGGTAGACGTAGCCACAGAGGCTCCTGATGGGGGTTGTAGTGTTTCTATGGTAGAGGTAGTCACGGAGGCTCCTGATGGGGGTTGTAGTGTTTCTATGGTAGAGGTAGTCACAGAGGCTCCTGATGGGGGTTGTAGTGTTTCTATGGTAGAGGTAGACACAGAGGTTCCTGATGGGGGTTGTAGTGTTTCTATGGTAGAGGTAGTCACGGAGGCTCCTGATGGGGGTTGTAGTGTTTCTATGGTAGAGGTAGTCAGTCTCCTGATGGGGGTTGTAGTATTTCTATGATAGAGGCAGTCACAGAGGTTCCTGATGGGGGTTGTAGTGTTTCTATGGTAGAGGTTGTCACAGAGGCTCCTGATGGGGGTTGTAGTGTTTCTATGGTAGAGGTAGTCACAGAGGCTCCTGATGGGGGTTGTAGTGTCTCTATGGTAGAGGTAGTCACAGAGGCTCCTAATGGGGGTTGTAGTATTTCTATGGTAGAGGTAGTCACAGTCTCCTGATGGGGGTTGTAGTGTTTCTATGGTAGAGGTAGTCACAGTCCCTGATGGGGGTTGTAGTGTTTCTATGGTAGAGGTAGTCACGGAGGCTCCTGATGGGGGTTGTAGTGTTTCTATGGTAGAGGTAGTCACAGTCTCCTGATGGGGGTTGTAGTGTTTCTATTGTAGAGGTAGTCACAGAGGCTCCTGATGGGGGTTGTAGTGTTTCTATGGTAGAGGTAGACACAGAGGTTCCTGATGGGGGTTGTAGTGTTTCTATGGTAGAGGTAGTCACGGAGGCTCCTGATGGGGGTTGTAGTGTTTCTATGGTAGAGGTAGTCACAGTCTCCTGATGGGGGTTGCAGTATTTCTATGGTAGAGGTAGTCACAGTCTCCTGATGGGGATTGTAGTGTTTCTATGGTAGAGGTAGTCACAGAGGCTCCTCATGGGGGTTGTAGTGTTTCTATGGTAGAGGCAGTCACAGAGCCTCCTGATGGGGGTTGTAGTGTTTCTATCTTAGAGGTTGTCACAGAGGCTCTTGATGGGGGTTGTAGTGTTTCTGTGGTATAGGTAGTCACAGAGGCTCCTGATGGGGGTTGTAGTATTTCTATGGTAGAGGTAGTCAGAGAGGCTCCTGATGGGGGTTGTAGTGTTTCTATGGTAGAGGTAGTCATAGTCTCCTGATGGGGGTTGTAGTGTTTCTATGGTAGAGGCAGTCACAGAGCCTCCTGATGGGGGTTGTAGTGTGGCTATGATAGAGGTAGACACAGAGGTTCCTGATGGGGGTTGTAGTGTTTCTATGGTAGAGGTAGTCACAGAGGCTCCTGATGGGGGTTGTAGTGTTTCTATGGTAGAGGTAGTCACAGAGGCTCCTGATGGGGGTTGTAGTGTTTCTATGGTAGAGGTAGACACAGAGGTTCCTGATGGGGGTTGTAGTGTTTCTATGGTAGAGGTAGTCACGAAGGCTCCTGATGGGGGTTGTAGTGTTTCTATGGTAGAGGTAGTCACAGTCTCCTGATGGGGGTTGTAGTATTTCTATGGTAGAGGTAGTCACAGTCTCCTGATGGGGGTTGTAGTGTTTCTATGGTAGAGGTAGTCACAGAGGCTCCTGATGGGGGTTGTAGTGTTTCTATGGTAGAGGCAGTCACAGAGCCTCCTGATGGGGGTTGTAGTGTTTCTATGGTAGAGGTTGTCACAGAGGCTCTTGATGGGGGTTGTAGTGTTTCTGTGGTATAGGTAGTCACAGAGGCTCCTGATGGGGGTTGTAGTATTTCTATGGTAGAGGTAGTCAGAGAGGCTCCTGATGGGGTTTGTAGTGTTTCTATGGTAGAGGTAGTCATAGTCTCCTGATGGGGGTTGTAGTGTTTCTATGGTAGAGGTAGTCACAGAGGCCCCTGATGGGGGTTGTAGTGTTTCTATGGTAGAGGTAGTCACAGTCTCCTGATGGGGGTTGTAGTGTTTCTATGGTAGAGGTAGTCACGGAGGCTCCTGATGGGGGTTGTAGTGTTTCTATGGTAGAGGTAGTCACGGAGGCTCCTGATGGGGGTTGTAGTGTTTCTATGGTAGAGGTAGTCACAGAGGCTCCTGATGGGGGTTGTAGTGTTTCTATGGTAGAGGTAGTCACAGAGGCTCCTGATGGGGGTTGTAGTGTTTCTATGGTAGAGGTAGTCACGGAGGCTCCTGATGGGGGTTGTAGTGTTTCTATGGTAGAGGTTGTCACAGAGTCTCCTAATGGGGGTTGTAGTATTTCTATGGTAGAGGTAGTCACAGAGGCTCCTGATGGGGGTTGTAGTATTTCTATGGTAGAGGTAGTCAGTCTCCTGATGGGGGTTGTAGTGTTTCTATGGTAGAGGTAGTCACAGAGGCTCCTGATTGGGGTTGTAGTGTTTCTATGGTAGAGGTAGTCATAGTCTCCTGATGGGGGTTGTAGTGTTTCTATGGTAGAGGTAGTCAGAGAGACTCCTGATGGGGGTTGTAGTGTTTCTATGGTAGAGGTTGTCACAGAGGCTCCTGATGGGGGTTGTAGTGTTTCTATGGTAGAGGTAGTCACAGAGGCTCCTGATGGGGGTTGTAGTATTTCTATGGTAGAGGTAGTCAGAGAGGCTACTGATGGGGGTTGTAGTGTTTCTATGGTAGAGGCAGTCACGGAGGCTCCTGATGGGGGTTGTAGTGTTTCTATGGTAGAGATAGTCACGGAGGCTCCTGATGGGGGTTGTAGTGTTTCTATGGTAGACGTAGCCACAGAGGCTCCTGATGGGGGTTGTAGTGTTTCTATGGTAGAGGTAGTCACGGAGGCTCCTGATGGGGGTTGTAGTGTTTCTATGGTAGAGGTAGTCACAGAGGCTCCTGATGGGGGTTGTAGTGTTTCTATGGTAGAGGTAGACACAGAGGTTCCTGATGGGGGTTGTAGTGTTTCTATGGTAGAGGTAGTCACGGAGGCTCCTGATGGGGGTTGTAGTGTTTCTATGGTAGAGGTAGTCAGTCTCCTGATGGGGGTTGTAGTATTTCTATGATAGAGGCAGTCACAGAGGTTCCTGATGGGGGTTGTAGTGTTTCTATGGTAGAGGTTGTCACAGAGGCTCCTGATGGGGGTTGTAGTGTTTCTATGGTAGAGGTAGTCACAGAGGCTCCTGATGGGGGTTGTAGTGTCTCTATGGTAGAGGTAGTCACAGAGGCTCCTAATGGGGGTTGTAGTATTTCTATGGTAGAGGTAGTCACAGTCTCCTGATGGGGGTTGTAGTGTTTCTATGGTAGAGGTAGTCACAGTCCCTGATGGGGGTTGTAGTGTTTCTATGGTAGAGGTAGTCACAGAGGCTCCTGATGGGGGTTGTAGTGTTTCTATGGTAGAGGTAGTCACAGTCTCCTGATGGGGGTTGTAGTGTTTCTATTGTAGAGGTAGTCACAGAGGCTCCTGATGGGGGTTGTAGTGTTTCTATGGTAGAGGTAGACACAGAGGTTCCTGATGGGGGTTGTAGTGTTTCTATGGTAGAGGTAGTCACGGAGGCTCCTGATGGGGGTTGTAGTGTTTCTATGGTAGAGGTAGTCACAGTCTCCTGATGGGGGTTGCAGTATTTCTATGGTAGAGGTAGTCACAGTCTCCTGATGGGGATTGTAGTGTTTCTATGGTAGAGGTAGTCACAGAGGCTCCTGATGGGGGTTGTAGTGTTTCTATGGTAGAGGCAGTCACAGAGCCTCCTGATGGGGGTTGTAGTGTTTCTATCTTAGAGGTTGTCACGGAGGCTCCTGATGGGGGTTGTAGTGTTTCTATGGTAGAGGTTGTCACAGAGGCTCTTGATGGGGGTTGTAGTGTTTCTGTGGTATAGGTAGTCACAGAGGCTCCTGATGGGGGTTGTAGTATTTCTATGGTAGAGGTAGTCAGAGAGGCTCCTGATGGGGGTTGTAGTGTTTCTATGGTAGAGGTAGTCATAGTCTCCTGATGGGGGTTGTAGTGTTTCTATGGTAGAGGCAGTCACAGAGCCTCCTGATGGGGGTTGTAGTGTGGCTATGATAGAGGTAGACACAGAGGTTCCTGATGGGGGTTGTAGTGTTTCTATGGTAGACGTAGTCACAGAGGCTCCTGATGGGGGTTGTAGTGTTTCTATGGTAGAGGTAGTCACGGAGGCTCCTGATGGGGGTTGTAGTGTTTCTATGGTAGAGGTAGTCACAGTCTCCTGATGGGGGTTGTAGTGTTTCTATGGTAGAGGTAGTCACAGAGGCTCCTGATGGGGGTTGTAGTGTTTCTATGGTAGAGGTAGACACAGAGGTTCCTGATGGGGGTTGTAGTGTTTCTATGGTAGAGGTAGTCACGAAGGCTCCTGATGGGGGTTGTAGTGTTTCTACGGTAGAGGTAGTCACAGTCTCCTGATGGGGGTTGTAGTATTTCTATGGTAGAGGTAGTCACAGTCTCCTGATGGGGGTTGTAGTGTTTCTATGGTAGAGGTAGTCACAGAGGCTCCTGATGGGGGTTGTAGTGTTTCTATGGTAGAGGCAGTCACAGAGCCTCCTGATGGGGGTTGTAGTGTTTCTATGGTAGAGGTTGTCACAGAGGCTCTTGATGGGGGTTGTAGTGTTTCTGTGGTATAGGTAGTCACAGAGGCTCCTGATGGGGGTTGTAGTATTTCTATGGTAGAGGTAGTCAGAGAGGCTCCTGATGGGGTTTGTAGTGTTTCTATGGTAGAGGTAGTCATAGTCTCCTGATGGGGGTTGTAGTGTTTCTATGGTAGAGGCAGTCACAGAGCCTCCTGATGGGGGTTGTAGTGTGGCTATGATAGAGGTAGACACAGAGGTTCCTGATGGGGGTTGTAGTGTTTCTATGGTAGAGGTAGTCACAGAGGCTCCTGATGGGGGTTGTAGTGTTTCTATGGTAGAGGTAGTCACGGAGGCTCCTGATGGGGGTTGTAGTGTTTCTATGGTAGAGGTAGTCACAGAGGCTCCTGATGGGGGTTGTAGTATTTCTATGGTAGAGGTAGTCAGAGAGGCTACTGATGGGGGTTGTAGTGTTTCTATGGTAGAGGCAGTCACGGAGGCTCCTGATGGGGGTTGTAGTGTTTCTATGGTAGAGATAGTCACGGAGGCTCCTGATGGGGGTTGTAGTGTTTCTATGGTAGAGGCAGTCACAGAGGCTCTTGATGGGGGTTGTAGTGTTTCTATGGTAGAGGTAGTCACGGAGGCTCCTGATGGGGGTTGTAGTGTTTCTATGGTAGAGGCAGTCACGGAGGCTCCTGATGGGGGTTGTAGTGTTTCTATGGTAGAGATAGTCACGGAGGCTCCTGATGGGGGTTGTAGTGTTTCTATGGTAGACGTAGCCACAGAGGCTCCTGATGGGGGTTGTAGTGTTTCTATGGTAGAGGTAGTCACGGAGGCTCCTGATGGGGGTTGTAGTGTTTCTATGGTAGAGGTAGTCACAGAGGCTCCTGATGGGGGTTGTAGTGTTTCTATGGTAGAGGTAGACACAGAGGTTCCTGATGGGGGTTGTAGTGTTTCTATGGTAGAGGTAGTCACGGAGGCTCCTGATGGGGGTTGTAGTGTTTCTATGGTAGAGGTAGTCAGTCTCCTGATGGGGGTTGTAGTATTTCTATGATAGAGGCAGTCACAGAGGTTCCTGATGGGGGTTGTAGTGTTTCTATGGTAGAGGTTGTCACAGAGGCTCCTGATGGGGGTTGTAGTGTTTCTATGGTAGAGGTAGTCACAGAGGCTCCTGATGGGGGTTGTAGTGTCTCTATGGTAGAGGTAGTCACAGAGGCTCCTGATGGGGGTTGTAGTGTCTCTATGGTAGAGGTAGTCACAGAGGCTCCTAATGGGGGTTGTAGTATTTCTATGGTAGAGGTAGTCACAGTCTCCTGATGGGGGTTGTAGTGTTTCTATGGTAGAGGTAGTCACAGTCCCTGATGGGGGTTGTAGTGTTTCTATGGTAGAGGTAGTCACGGAGGCTCCTGATGGGGGTTGTAGTGTTTCTATGGTAGAGGTAGTCACAGTCTCCTGATGGGGGTTGTAGTGTTTCTATTGTAGAGGTAGTCACAGAGGCTCCTGATGGGGGTTGTAGTGTTTCTATGGTAGAGGTAGACACAGAGGTTCCTGATGGGGGTTGTAGTGTTTCTATGGTAGAGGTAGTCACGGAGGCTCCTGATGGGGGTTGTAGTGTTTCTATGGTAGAGGTAGTCACAGTCTCCTGATGGGGGTTGCAGTATTTCTATGGTAGAGGTAGTCACAGTCTCCTGATGGGGATTGTAGTGTTTCTATGGTAGAGGTAGTCACAGAGGCTCCTCATGGGGGTTGTAGTGTTTCTATGGTAGAGGCAGTCACAGAGCCTCCTGATGGGGGTTGTAGTGTTTCTATCTTAGAGGTTGTCACAGAGGCTCTTGATGGGGGTTGTAGTGTTTCTGTGGTATAGGTAGTCACAGAGGCTCCTGATGGGGGTTGTAGTATTTCTATGGTAGAGGTAGTCAGAGAGGCTCCTGATGGGGGTTGTAGTGTTTCTATGGTAGAGGTAGTCATAGTCTCCTGATGGGGGTTGTAGTGTTTCTATGGTAGAGGCAGTCACAGAGCCTCCTGATGGGGGTTGTAGTGTGGCTATGATAGAGGTAGACACAGAGGTTCCTGATGGGGGTTGTAGTGTTTCTATGGTAGAGGTAGTCACAGAGGCTCCTGATGGGGGTTGTAGTGTTTCTATGGTAGAGGTAGTCACGGAGGCTCCTGATGGGGGTTGTAGTGTTTCTATGGTAGAGGTAGTCACAGTCTCCTGATGGGGGTTGTAGTGTTTCTATGGTAGAGGTAGTCACAGAGGCTCCTGATGGGGGTTGTAGTGTTTCTATGGTAGAGGTAGACACAGAGGTTCCTGATGGGGGTTGTAGTGTTTCTATGGTAGAGGTAGTCACGAAGGCTCCTGATGGGGGTTGTAGTGTTTCTATGGTAGAGGTAGTCACAGTCTCCTGATGGGGGTTGTAGTATTTCTATGGTAGAGGTAGTCACAGTCTCCTGATGGGGGTTGTAGTGTTTCTATGGTAGAGGTAGTCACAGAGGCTCCTGATGGGGGTTGTAGTGTTTCTATGGTAGAGGCAGTCACAGAGCCTCCTGATGGGGGTTGTAGTGTTTCTATGGTAGAGGTTGTCACAGAGGCTCTTGATGGGGGTTGTAGTGTTTCTGTGGTATAGGTAGTCACAGAGGCTCCTGATGGGGGTTGTAGTATTTCTATGGTAGAGGTAGTCAGAGAGGCTCCTGATGGGGTTTGTAGTGTTTCTATGGTAGAGGTAGTCATAGTCTCCTGATGGGGGTTGTAGTGTTTCTATGGTAGAGGTAGTCACAGAGGCCCCTGATGGGGGTTGTAGTATTTCTATGGTAGAGGTAGTCACAGTCTTCTGATGGGGGTTGTAGTGTTTCTATGGTAGAGGTAGTCACAGTCTCCTGATGGGGGTTGTAGTGTTTCTATGGTAGAGGTAGTCACGGAGGCTCCTGATGGGGGTTGTAGTGTTTCTATGGTAGAGGTAGTCACGGAGGCTCCTGATGGGGGTTGTAGTGTTTCTATGGTAGAGGTAGTCACAGAGGCTCCTGATGGGGGTTGTAGTGTTTCTATGGTAGAGGTAGTCACAGAGGCTCCTGATGGGGGTTGTAGTGTTTCTATGGTAGAGGTAGTCACGGAGGCTCCTGATGGGGGTTGTAGTGTTTCTATGGTAGAGGTTGTCACAGAGTCTCCTAATGGGGGTTGTAGTATTTCTATGGTAGAGGTAGTCACAGAGGCTCCTGATGGGGGTTGTAGTATTTCTATGGTAGAGGTAGTCAGTCTCCTGATGGGGGTTGTAGTGTTTCTATGGTAGAGGTAGTCACAGAGGCTCCTGATTGGGGTTGTAGTGTTTCTATGGTAGAGGTAGTCATAGTCTCCTGATGGGGGTTGTAGTGTTTCTATGGTAGAGGTAGTCAGAGAGACTCCTGATGGGGGTTGTAGTGTTTCTATGGTAGAGGTTGTCACAGAGGCTCCTGATGGGGGTTGTAGTGTTTCTATGGTAGAGGTAGTCACAGAGGCTCCTGATGGGGGTTGTAGTATTTCTATGGTAGAGGTAGTCAGAGAGGCTACTGATGGGGGTTGTAGTGTTTCTATGGTAGAGGCAGTCACGGAGGCTCCTGATGGGGGTTGTAGTGTTTCTATGGTAGAGATAGTCACGGAGGCTCCTGATGGGGGTTGTAGTGTTTCTATGGTAGACGTAGCCACAGAGGCTCCTGATGGGGGTTGTAGTGTTTCTATGGTAGAGGTAGTCACGGAGGCTCCTGATGGGGGTTGTAGTGTTTCTATGGTAGAGGTAGTCACAGAGGCTCCTGATGGGGGTTGTAGTGTTTCTATGGTAGAGGTAGACACAGAGGTTCCTGATGGGGGTTGTAGTGTTTCTATGGTAGAGGTAGTCACGGAGGCTCCTGATGGGGGTTGTAGTGTTTCTATGGTAGAGGTAGTCAGTCTCCTGATGGGGGTTGTAGTATTTCTATGATAGAGGCAGTCACAGAGGTTCCTGATGGGGGTTGTAGTGTTTCTATGGTAGAGGTTGTGACAGAGGCTCCTGATGGGGGTTGTAGTGTTTCTATGGTAGAGGTAGTCACAGAGGCTCCTGATGGGGGTTGTAGTGTCTCTATGGTAGAGGTAGTCACAGAGGCTCCTAATGGGGGTTGTAGTATTTCTATGGTAGAGGTAGTCACAGTCTCCTGATGGGGGTTGTAGTGTTTCTATGGTAGAGGTAGTCACAGTCCCTGATGGGGGTTGTAGTGTTTCTATGGTAGAGGTAGTCACAGAGGCTCCTGATGGGGGTTGTAGTGGTTCTATGGTAGAGGTAGTCACAGTCTCCTGATGGGGGTTGTAGTGTTTCTATTGTAGAGGTAGTCACAGAGGCTCCTGATGGGGGTTGTAGTGTTTCTATGGTAGAGGTAGACACAGAGGTTCCTGATGGGGGTTGTAGTGTTTCTATGGTAGAGGTAGTCACGGAGGCTCCTGATGGGGGTTGTAGTGTTTCTATGGTAGAGGTAGTCACAGTCTCCTGATGGGGGTTGCAGTATTTCTATGGTAGAGGTAGTCACAGTCTCCTGATGGGGATTGTAGTGTTTCTATGGTAGAGGTAGTCACAGAGGCTCCTGATGGGGGTTGTAGTGTTTCTATGGTAGAGGCAGTCACAGAGCCTCCTGATGGGGGTTGTAGTGTTTCTATCTTAGAGGTTGTCACGGAGGCTCTTGATGGGGGTTGTAGTGTTTCTGTGGTATAGGTAGTCACAGAGGCTCCTGATGGGGGTTGTAGTATTTCTATGGTAGAGGTAGTCAGAGAGGCTCCTGATGGGGGTTGTAGTGTTTCTATGGTAGAGGTAGTCATAGTCTCCTGATGGGGGTTGTAGTGTTTCTATGGTAGAGGCAGTCACAGAGCCTCCTGATGGGGGTTGTAGTGTGGCTATGATAGAGGTAGACACAGAGGTTCCTGATGGGGGTTGTAGTGTTTCTATGGTAGAGGTAGTCACAGAGGCTCCTGATGGGGGTTGTAGTGTTTCTATGGTAGAGGTAGTCACGGAGGCTCCTGATGGGGGTTGTAGTGTTTCTATGGTAGAGGTAGTCACAGTCTCCTGATGGGGGTTGTAGTGTTTCTATGGTAGAGGTAGTCACAGAGGCTCCTGATGGGGGTTGTAGTGTTTCTATGGTAGAGGTAGACACAGAGGTTCCTGATGGGGGTTGTAGTGTTTCTATGGTAGAGGTAGTCACGAAGGCTCCTGATGGGGGTTGTAGTGTTTCTACGGTAGAGGTAGTCACAGTCTCCTGATGGGGGTTGTAGTATTTCTATGGTAGAGGTAGTCACAGTCTCCTGATGGGGGTTGTAGTGTTTCTATGGTAGAGGTAGTCACAGAGGCTCCTGATGGGGGTTGTAGTGTTTCTATGGTAGAGGCAGTCACAGAGCCTCCTGATGGGGGTTGTAGTGTTTCTATGGTAGAGGTTGTCACAGAGGCTCTTGATGGGGGTTGTAGTGTTTCTGTGGTATAGGTAGTCACAGAGGCTCCTGATGGGGGTTGTAGTATTTCTATGGTAGAGGTAGTCAGAGAGGCTCCTGATGGGGTTTGTAGTGTTTCTATGGTAGAGGTAGTCATAGTCTCCTGATGGGGGTTGTAGTGTTTCTATGGTAGAGGCAGTCACAGAGCCTCCTGATGGGGGTTGTAGTGTGGCTATGATAGAGGTAGACACAGAGGTTCCTGATGGGGGTTGTAGTGTTTCTATGGTAGAGGTAGTCACAGAGGCTCCTGATGGGGGTTGTAGTGTTTCTATGGTAGAGGTAGTCACGGAGGCTCCTGATGGGGGTTGTAGTGTTTCTATGGTAGAGGTAGTCACAGAGGCTCCTGATGGGGGTTGTAGTATTTCTATGGTAGAGGTAGTCAGAGAGGCTACTGATGGGGGTTGTAGTGTTTCTATGGTAGAGGCAGTCACGGAGGCTCCTGATGGGGGTTGTAGTGTTTCTATGGTAGAGATAGTCACGGAGGCTCCTGATGGGGGTTGTAGTGTTTCTATGGTAGACGTAGCCACAGAGGCTCCTGATGGGGGTTGTAGTGTTTCTATGGTAGAGGTAGTCACGGAGGCTCCTGATGGGGGTTGTAGTGTTTCTATGATAGAGGTAGTCACAGAGGCTCCTGATGGGGGTTGTAGTGTTTCTATGGTAGAGGTAGACACAGAGGTTCCTGATGGGGGTTGTAGTGTTTCTATGGTAGAGGTAGTCAGTCTCCTGATGGGGGTTGTAGTATTTCTATGATAGAGGCAGTCACAGAGGTTCCTGATGGGGGTTGTAGTGTTTCTATGGTAGAGGTTGTCACAGAGGCTCCTGATGGGGGTTGTAGTGTTTCTATGGTAGAGGTAGTCACAGAGGCTCCTGATGGGGGTTGTAGTGTTTCTATGGTAGAGGTAGTCACAGAGGCTCCTAATGGGGGTTGTAGTATTTCTATGGTAGAGGTAGTCACAGTCTCCTGATGGGGGTTGTAGTGTTTCTATGGTAGAGGTAGTCACAGTCCCTGATGGGGGTTGTAGTGTTTCTATGGTAGAGGTAGTCACAGAGGCTCCTGATGGGGGTTGTAGTGTTTCTATGGTAGAGGTAGACACAGAGGTTCCTGATGGGGGTTGTAGTGTTTCTATGGTAGAGGTAGTCACAGAGGCTCCTGATGGGGGTTGTAGTGTTTCTATGGTAGAGGTAGTCACAGTCTCCTGATGGGGGTTGCAGTATTTCTATGGTAGAGGTAGTCACAGTCTCCTGATGGGGGTTGCAGTATTTCTATGGTAGAGGTAGTCACAGTCTCCTGATGGGGATTGTAGTGTTTCTATGGTAGAGGTAGTCACAGAGGCTCCTGATGGGGGTTGTAGTGTTTCTATGGTAGAGGCAGTCACAGAGCCTCCTGATGGGGGTTGTAGTGTTTCTATCTTAGAGGTTGTCACAGAGGCTCTTGATGGGGGTTGTAGTGTTTCTGTGGTATAGGTAGTCACAGAGGCTCCTGATGGGGGTTGTAGTATTTCTATGGTAGAGGTAGTCAGAGAGGCTCCTGATGGGGGTTGTAGTGTTTCTATGGTAGAGGTAGTCATAGTCTCCTGATGGGGGTTGTAGTGTTTCTATGGTAGAGGCAGTCACAGAGCCTCCTGATGGGGGTTGTAGTGTGGCTATGATAGAGGTAGACACAGAGGTTCCTGATGGGGGTTGTAGTGTTTCTATGGTAGAGGTAGTCACAGAGGCTCCTGATGGGGGTTGTAGTGTTTCTATGGTAGAGGTAGTCACGGAGGCTCCTGATGGGGGTTGTAGTGTTTCTATGGTAGAGGTAGTCACAGTCTCCTGATGGGGGTTGTAGTGTTTCTATGGTAGAGGTAGTCACAGAGGCTCCTGATGGGGGTTGTAGTGTTTCTATGGTAGAGGTAGACACAGAGGTTCCTGATGGGGGTTGTAGTGTTTCTATGGTAGAGGTAGTCACAGTCTCCTGATGGGGGTTGTAGTATTTCTATGGTAGAGGTAGTCACAGTCTCCTGATGGGGATTGTAGTGTTTCTATGGTAGAGGTAGTCACAGAGGCTCCTGATGGGGGTTGTAGTGTTTCTATGGTAGAGGCAGTCACAGAGCCTCCTGATGGGGGTTGTAGTGTTTATATGGTAGAGGTTGTCACAGAGGCTCTTGATGGGGGTTGTAGTGTTTCTGTGGTATAGGTAGTCACAGAGGCTCCTGATGGGGGTTGTAGTATTTCTATGGTAGAGGTAGTCAGAGAGGCTCCTGATGGGGTTTGTAGTGTTTCTATGGTAGAGGTAGTCATAGTCTCCTGATGGGGGTTGTAGTGTTTCTATGGTAGAGGCAGTCACAGAGCCTCCTGATGGGGGTTGTAGTGTGGCTATGATAGAGGTAGACACAGAGGTTCCTGATGGGGGTTGTAGTGTTTCTATGGTAGAGGTAGTCACAGAGGCTCCTGATCGGGGTTGTAGTGTTTCTATGGTAGAGGTAGTCACGGAGGCTCCTGATGGGGGTTGTAGTGTTTCTATGGTAGAGGTAGTCACAGTCTCCTGATGGGGGTTGTAGTGTTTCTATGGTAGAGGTAGTCACAGAGGCTCCTGATGGGGGTTGTAGTGTTTCTATGGTAGAGGTAGACACAGAGGTTCCTGATGGGGGTTGTAGTGTTTCTATGATAGAGGTAGTCACGGAGGCTCCTGATGGGGGTTGTAGTGTTTCTATGGTAGAAGTAGTCACAGTCTCCTGATGGGGGTTGCAGTATTTCTATGGTAGAGGTAGTCACAGTCTCCTGATGGGGGTTGTAGTGTTTCTATGGTAGAGGTGGTCACAGAGCCTCCTGATGGGGGTTGTAGTGTTTCTATGGTAGAGGCAGTCACAGAGCTTCCTGATGTGGGTTGTAGTGTTTCTATGGTAGAGGTTGTCACAGAGGCTCTTGATGGGGGATGTAGTGTTTCTGTGGTAGAGGTAGTCACAGAGGCTCCTGATGGGGGTTGTAGTATTTCTATGGTAGAGGTAGTCAGAGAGACTCCTGATGGGGGTTGTAGTGTTTCTATGGTAGAGGTAGTCACAGTCTCCTGATGGGGGTTGTAGTGTTTCTATGGTAGAGTAAGTCACAGAGCCTCCTGATGGGGGCTGTAGTGTGGCTATGATAGAGGTAGACACAGAGGTTCCTGATGGGGGTTGTAGTGTTTCTATGGTAGAGGTAGTCACAGAGGCTCCTGATGGGGGTTGTAGTGTTTCTATGGTAGAGGCAGTCACAGTCTCCTGATGGGGGTTGTAGTGTTTCTATGGTAGAGGTAGTCACAGAGCCTCCTGATGGGGGTTGTAGTGTTTCTATGGTAGAGGTAGTCACAGAGGCTCCTGATGGGGGTTGTAGTGTTTCTATGGTAGAGGTAGTCAGTCTCCTGATGGGGGTTGTAGTGTTTCTATGGTAGAGGTAGTCACAGAGGCTCCTGATGGGGGTTGTAGTGTTTCTATGGTAAAGGTAGTCACGGAGGCTCCTGATGGGGGTTGTAGTGTTTCTATGGTAGAGGTAGTCACGGAGGCTCCTGATGGGGGTTGTAGTGTTTCTATGGTAGAGGCAGTCACAGAGCCTCCTGATTGGGGTTGTAGTGTTTCTATGGTAGAGGTAGTCACGGAGGCTCCTGATGGGGGTTGTAGTGTTTCTATGGTAGAGGTTGTCACAGAGGCTCCTGATGGGGGTTGTAGTGTTTCTATGGTAGAGGTAGTCACGGAGGCTCCTGATGGGGGTTGTAGTGTTTCTATGGTAGAGGTAGTCACAGTCTCCTGATGGGGGTTGTAGTGTTTCTATGGTAGAGGTAGTCAGAGAGGCTCCTGATGGGGGTTGTAGTATTTCTATGGTAGAGGCAGTCACAGAGGCTCTTGATGGGGGTTATAGTGTTTCTATGGTAGAGGTAGTCACGGAGGCTCCTGATGGGGGTTGTAGTGTTTCTATGGTAGAGGTTGTCACAGAGGCTCCTGATGGGGGTTGTAGTGTTTCTATGGTAGAGGTAGTCACAGAGGCTCCTGATGTGGGTTGTAGTATTTCTATGGTAGAGGTAGTCAGAGAGGCTACTGATGGGGGTTGTAGTGTTTCTATGGTAGAGGCAGTCACGGAGGCTCCTGATGGGGGTTGTAGTGTTTCTATGGTAGAGGTAGTCACGGAGGCTCCTGATGGGGGTTGTAGTGTTTCTATGGTAGAGGTAGCCACAGAGGCTCCTGATGGGGGTTGTAGTGTTTCTATGGTAGAGGTAGTCACAGAGGCTCCTGATGGGGGTTGTAGTGTTTCTATGGTAGAGGTAGACACAGAGGTTCCTGATGGGGGTTGTAGTGTTTCTATGGTAGAGGTAGTCACGGAGGCTCCTGATGGGGGTTGTAGTGTTTCTATGGTAGAGGTAGTCAGTCTCCTGATGGGGGTTGTAGTATTTCTATGATAGAGGCAGTCACAGAGGTTCCTGATGGGGGTTGTAGTATTTCTATGGTAGAGGTAGTCACAGTCTCCTGATGGGGGTTGCAGTGTTTCTATGGTAGAGGTAGTCACAGTCCCTGATGAGGGTTGTAGTGTTTCTATGGTAGAGGTTGTCACAGAGGCTCCTGATGGGGGTTGTAGTGTTTCTATGGTAGAGGTAGTCACAGTCTCCTGATGGGGGTTGTAGTGTTTCTATGGTAGAGGTAGTCACAGTCTCCTGATGGGGGTTGTAGTGTTTCTATGGTAGAGGTAGCCACAGAGGCTCCTGATGGGGGTTGTAGTGTTTCTATGGTAGAGGTAGTCACGGAGGCTCCTGATGGGGGTTGTAGTGTTTCTATGGTAGAGGTAGTCACAGAGGCTCCTGATGGGGGTTGTAGTGTTTCTATGGTAGAGGTAGACACAGAGGTTCCTGATGGGGGTTGTAGTGTTTCTATGGTAGAGGTAGTCACGGAGGCTCCTGATGGGGGTTGTAGTGTTTCTATGGTAGAGGTAGTCAGTCTCCTGATGGGGGATGTAGTATTTCTATGATAGAGGCAGTCACAGAGGTTCCTGATGGGGGTTGTAGTGTTTCTATGGTAGAGGTAGACACAGAGGTTCCTGATGGGGGTTGTAGTGTTTCTATGGTAGAGGTAGTCACAGTCTCCTGATGGGGGTTGTAGTGTTTCTATGGTAGAGGTAGTCACAGAGGCTCCTGATGGGGGTTGTAGTATTTCTATGGTAGAGGTAGTCACAGTCTCCTGATGGGGGTTGTAGTGTTTCTATGGTAGAGGTAGTCACAGTCCCTGATGAGGGTTGTAGTGTTTCTATGGTAGAGGTAGTCACAGTCTCCTGATGGGGGTTGTAGTGTTTCTATGGTAGAGGTAGTCACAGAGGCTCCTGATGGGGGTTGTAGTGTTTCTATGGTAGAGGTAGACACAGAGGTTCCTGATGGGGGTTGTAGTGTTTCTATGGTAGAGGTAGTCACGAAGGCTCCTGATGGGGGTTGTAGTGTTTCTATGGTAGAGGTAGTCACAGTCTCCTGATGGGGGTTGTAGTATTTCTATGGTAGAGGTAGTCACAGTCTCCTGATGGGGGTTGTAGTGTTTCTATGGTAGAGGTAGTCACAGAGGCTCCTGATGGGGGTTGTAGTGTTTCTATGGTAGAGGCAGTCACAGAGCCTCCTGATGGGGGTTGTAGTGTTTCTATGGTAGAGGTTGTCACAGAGGCTCTTGATGGGGGTTGTAGTGTTTCTGTGGTATAGGTAGTCACAGAGGCTCCTGATGGGGGTTGTAGTATTTCTATGGTAGAGGTAGTCAGAGAGGCTCCTGATGGGGTTTGTAGTGTTTCTATGGTAGAGGTAGTCATAGTCTCCTGATGGGGGTTGTAGTGTTTCTATGGTAGAGGTAGTCACAGAGGCCCCTGATGGGGGTTGTAGTATTTCTATGGTAGAGGTAGTCACAGTCTTCTGATGGGGGTTGTAGTGTTTCTATGGTAGAGGTAGTCACAGTCTCCTGATGGGGGTTGTAGTGTTTCTATGGTAGAGGTAGTCACGGAGGCTCCTGATGGGGGTTGTAGTGTTTCTATGGTAGAGGTAGTCACGGAGGCTCCTGATGGGGGTTGTAGTGTTTCTATGGTAGAGGTAGTCACAGAGGCTCCTGATGGGGGTTGTAGTGTTTCTATGGTAGAGGTAGTCACAGAGGCTCCTGATGGGGGTTGTAGTGTTTCTATGGTAGAGGTAGTCACGGAGGCTCCTGATGGGGGTTGTAGTGTTTCTATGGTAGAGGTTGTCACAGAGTCTCCTAATGGGGGTTGTAGTATTTCTATGGTAGAGGTAGTCACAGAGGCTCCTGATGGGGGTTGTAGTATTTCTATGGTAGAGGTAGTCAGTCTCCTGATGGGGGTTGTAGTGTTTCTATGGTAGAGGTAGTCACAGAGGCTCCTGATTGGGGTTGTAGTGTTTCTATGGTAGAGGTAGTCATAGTCTCCTGATGGGGGTTGTAGTGTTTCTATGGTAGAGGTAGTCAGAGAGACTCCTGATGGGGGTTGTAGTGTTTCTATGGTAGAGGTTGTCACAGAGGCTCCTGATGGGGGTTGTAGTGTTTCTATGGTAGAGGTAGTCACAGAGGCTCCTGATGGGGGTTGTAGTATTTCTATGGTAGAGGTAGTCAGAGAGGCTACTGATGGGGGTTGTAGTGTTTCTATGGTAGAGGCAGTCACGGAGGCTCCTGATGGGGGTTGTAGTGTTTCTATGGTAGAGATAGTCACGGAGGCTCCTGATGGGGGTTGTAGTGTTTCTATGGTAGACGTAGCCACAGAGGCTCCTGATGGGGGTTGTAGTGTTTCTATGGTAGAGGTAGTCACGGAGGCTCCTGATGGGGGTTGTAGTGTTTCTATGGTAGAGGTAGTCACAGAGGCTCCTGATGGGGGTTGTAGTGTTTCTATGGTAGAGGTAGACACAGAGGTTCCTGATGGGGGTTGTAGTGTTTCTATGGTAGAGGTAGTCACGGAGGCTCCTGATGGGGGTTGTAGTGTTTCTATGGTAGAGGTAGTCAGTCTCCTGATGGGGGTTGTAGTATTTCTATGATAGAGGCAGTCACAGAGGTTCCTGATGGGGGTTGTAGTGTTTCTATGGTAGAGGTTGTGACAGAGGCTCCTGATGGGGGTTGTAGTGTTTCTATGGTAGAGGTAGTCACAGAGGCTCCTGATGGGGGTTGTAGTGTCTCTATGGTAGAGGTAGTCACAGAGGCTCCTAATGGGGGTTGTAGTATTTCTATGGTAGAGGTAGTCACAGTCTCCTGATGGGGGTTGTAGTGTTTCTATGGTAGAGGTAGTCACAGTCCCTGATGGGGGTTGTAGTGTTTCTATGGTAGAGGTAGTCACAGAGGCTCCTGATGGGGGTTGTAGTGGTTCTATGGTAGAGGTAGTCACAGTCTCCTGATGGGGGTTGTAGTGTTTCTATTGTAGAGGTAGTCACAGAGGCTCCTGATGGGGGTTGTAGTGTTTCTATGGTAGAGGTAGACACAGAGGTTCCTGATGGGGGTTGTAGTGTTTCTATGGTAGAGGTAGTCACGGAGGCTCCTGATGGGGGTTGTAGTGTTTCTATGGTAGAGGTAGTCACAGTCTCC
Organism: Dendrobates tinctorius; assembly: GCF_039654945.1. Lineage (NCBI taxonomy): Eukaryota > Metazoa > Chordata > Amphibia > Anura > Dendrobatidae > Dendrobates > Dendrobates tinctorius. The sequence goes on along the minus strand of NW_027361733.1, from coordinate 23,644,015 downwards.
TGATGGGGGTTGCAGTATTTCTATGGTAGAGGTAGTCACAGTCTCCTGATGGGGATTGTAGTGTTTCTATGGTAGAGGTAGTCACAGAGGCTCCTGATGGGGGTTGTAGTGTTTCTATGGTAGAGGCAGTCACAGAGCCTCCTGATGGGGGTTGTAGTGTTTCTATCTTAGAGGTTGTCACGGAGGCTCTTGATGGGGGTTGTAGTGTTTCTGTGGTATAGGTAGTCACAGAGGCTCCTGATGGGGGTTGTAGTATTTCTATGGTAGAGGTAGTCAGAGAGGCTCCTGATGGGGGTTGTAGTGTTTCTATGGTAGAGGTAGTCATAGTCTCCTGATGGGGGTTGTAGTGTTTCTATGGTAGAGGCAGTCACAGAGCCTCCTGATGGGGGTTGTAGTGTGGCTATGATAGAGGTAGACACAGAGGTTCCTGATGGGGGTTGTAGTGTTTCTATGGTAGAGGTAGTCACAGAGGCTCCTGATGGGGGTTGTAGTGTTTCTATGGTAGAGGTAGTCACGGAGGCTCCTGATGGGGGTTGTAGTGTTTCTATGGTAGAGGTAGTCACAGTCTCCTGATGGGGGTTGTAGTGTTTCTATGGTAGAGGTAGTCACAGAGGCTCCTGATGGGGGTTGTAGTGTTTCTATGGTAGAGGTAGACACAGAGGTTCCTGATGGGGGTTGTAGTGTTTCTATGGTAGAGGTAGTCACGAAGGCTCCTGATGGGGGTTGTAGTGTTTCTACGGTAGAGGTAGTCACAGTCTCCTGATGGGGGTTGTAGTATTTCTATGGTAGAGGTAGTCACAGTCTCCTGATGGGGGTTGTAGTGTTTCTATGGTAGAGGTAGTCACAGAGGCTCCTGATGGGGGTTGTAGTGTTTCTATGGTAGAGGCAGTCACAGAGCCTCCTGATGGGGGTTGTAGTGTTTCTATGGTAGAGGTTGTCACAGAGGCTCTTGATGGGGGTTGTAGTGTTTCTGTGGTATAGGTAGTCACAGAGGCTCCTGATGGGGGTTGTAGTATTTCTATGGTAGAGGTAGTCAGAGAGGCTCCTGATGGGGTTTGTAGTGTTTCTATGGTAGAGGTAGTCATAGTCTCCTGATGGGGGTTGTAGTGTTTCTATGGTAGAGGCAGTCACAGAGCCTCCTGATGGGGGTTGTAGTGTGGCTATGATAGAGGTAGACACAGAGGTTCCTGATGGGGGTTGTAGTGTTTCTATGGTAGAGGTAGTCACAGAGGCTCCTGATGGGGGTTGTAGTGTTTCTATGGTAGAGGTAGTCACGGAGGCTCCTGATGGGGGTTGTAGTGTTTCTATGGTAGAGGTAGTCACAGAGGCTCCTGATGGGGGTTGTAGTATTTCTATGGTAGAGGTAGTCAGAGAGGCTACTGATGGGGGTTGTAGTGTTTCTATGGTAGAGGCAGTCACGGAGGCTCCTGATGGGGGTTGTAGTGTTTCTATGGTAGAGATAGTCACGGAGGCTCCTGATGGGGGTTGTAGTGTTTCTATGGTAGACGTAGCCACAGAGGCTCCTGATGGGGGTTGTAGTGTTTCTATGGTAGAGGTAGTCACGGAGGCTCCTGATGGGGGTTGTAGTGTTTCTATGATAGAGGTAGTCACAGAGGCTCCTGATGGGGGTTGTAGTGTTTCTATGGTAGAGGTAGACACAGAGGTTCCTGATGGGGGTTGTAGTGTTTCTATGGTAGAGGTAGTCAGTCTCCTGATGGGGGTTGTAGTATTTCTATGATAGAGGCAGTCACAGAGGTTCCTGATGGGGGTTGTAGTGTTTCTATGGTAGAGGTTGTCACAGAGGCTCCTGATGGGGGTTGTAGTGTTTCTATGGTAGAGGTAGTCACAGAGGCTCCTGATGGGGGTTGTAGTGTTTCTATGGTAGAGGTAGTCACAGAGGCTCCTAATGGGGGTTGTAGTATTTCTATGGTAGAGGTAGTCACAGTCTCCTGATGGGGGTTGTAGTGTTTCTATGGTAGAGGTAGTCACAGTCCCTGATGGGGGTTGTAGTGTTTCTATGGTAGAGGTAGTCACAGAGGCTCCTGATGGGGGTTGTAGTGTTTCTATGGTAGAGGTAGACACAGAGGTTCCTGATGGGGGTTGTAGTGTTTCTATGGTAGAGGTAGTCACAGAGGCTCCTGATGGGGGTTGTAGTGTTTCTATGGTAGAGGTAGTCACAGTCTCCTGATGGGGGTTGCAGTATTTCTATGGTAGAGGTAGTCACAGTCTCCTGATGGGGGTTGCAGTATTTCTATGGTAGAGGTAGTCACAGTCTCCTGATGGGGATTGTAGTGTTTCTATGGTAGAGGTAGTCACAGAGGCTCCTGATGGGGGTTGTAGTGTTTCTATGGTAGAGGCAGTCACAGAGCCTCCTGATGGGGGTTGTAGTGTTTCTATCTTAGAGGTTGTCACAGAGGCTCTTGATGGGGGTTGTAGTGTTTCTGTGGTATAGGTAGTCACAGAGGCTCCTGATGGGGGTTGTAGTATTTCTATGGTAGAGGTAGTCAGAGAGGCTCCTGATGGGGGTTGTAGTGTTTCTATGGTAGAGGTAGTCATAGTCTCCTGATGGGGGTTGTAGTGTTTCTATGGTAGAGGCAGTCACAGAGCCTCCTGATGGGGGTTGTAGTGTGGCTATGATAGAGGTAGACACAGAGGTTCCTGATGGGGGTTGTAGTGTTTCTATGGTAGAGGTAGTCACAGAGGCTCCTGATGGGGGTTGTAGTGTTTCTATGGTAGAGGTAGTCACGGAGGCTCCTGATGGGGGTTGTAGTGTTTCTATGGTAGAGGTAGTCACAGTCTCCTGATGGGGGTTGTAGTGTTTCTATGGTAGAGGTAGTCACAGAGGCTCCTGATGGGGGTTGTAGTGTTTCTATGGTAGAGGTAGACACAGAGGTTCCTGATGGGGGTTGTAGTGTTTCTATGGTAGAGGTAGTCACAGTCTCCTGATGGGGGTTGTAGTATTTCTATGGTAGAGGTAGTCACAGTCTCCTGATGGGGATTGTAGTGTTTCTATGGTAGAGGTAGTCACAGAGGCTCCTGATGGGGGTTGTAGTGTTTCTATGGTAGAGGCAGTCACAGAGCCTCCTGATGGGGGTTGTAGTGTTTATATGGTAGAGGTTGTCACAGAGGCTCTTGATGGGGGTTGTAGTGTTTCTGTGGTATAGGTAGTCACAGAGGCTCCTGATGGGGGTTGTAGTATTTCTATGGTAGAGGTAGTCAGAGAGGCTCCTGATGGGGTTTGTAGTGTTTCTATGGTAGAGGTAGTCATAGTCTCCTGATGGGGGTTGTAGTGTTTCTATGGTAGAGGCAGTCACAGAGCCTCCTGATGGGGGTTGTAGTGTGGCTATGATAGAGGTAGACACAGAGGTTCCTGATGGGGGTTGTAGTGTTTCTATGGTAGAGGTAGTCACAGAGGCTCCTGATCGGGGTTGTAGTGTTTCTATGGTAGAGGTAGTCACGGAGGCTCCTGATGGGGGTTGTAGTGTTTCTATGGTAGAGGTAGTCACAGTCTCCTGATGGGGGTTGTAGTGTTTCTATGGTAGAGGTAGTCACAGAGGCTCCTGATGGGGGTTGTAGTGTTTCTATGGTAGAGGTAGACACAGAGGTTCCTGATGGGGGTTGTAGTGTTTCTATGATAGAGGTAGTCACGGAGGCTCCTGATGGGGGTTGTAGTGTTTCTATGGTAGAAGTAGTCACAGTCTCCTGATGGGGGTTGCAGTATTTCTATGGTAGAGGTAGTCACAGTCTCCTGATGGGGGTTGTAGTGTTTCTATGGTAGAGGTGGTCACAGAGCCTCCTGATGGGGGTTGTAGTGTTTCTATGGTAGAGGCAGTCACAGAGCTTCCTGATGTGGGTTGTAGTGTTTCTATGGTAGAGGTTGTCACAGAGGCTCTTGATGGGGGATGTAGTGTTTCTGTGGTAGAGGTAGTCACAGAGGCTCCTGATGGGGGTTGTAGTATTTCTATGGTAGAGGTAGTCAGAGAGACTCCTGATGGGGGTTGTAGTGTTTCTATGGTAGAGGTAGTCACAGTCTCCTGATGGGGGTTGTAGTGTTTCTATGGTAGAGTAAGTCACAGAGCCTCCTGATGGGGGCTGTAGTGTGGCTATGATAGAGGTAGACACAGAGGTTCCTGATGGGGGTTGTAGTGTTTCTATGGTAGAGGTAGTCACAGAGGCTCCTGATGGGGGTTGTAGTGTTTCTATGGTAGAGGCAGTCACAGTCTCCTGATGGGGGTTGTAGTGTTTCTATGGTAGAGGTAGTCACAGAGCCTCCTGATGGGGGTTGTAGTGTTTCTATGGTAGAGGTAGTCACAGAGGCTCCTGATGGGGGTTGTAGTGTTTCTATGGTAGAGGTAGTCAGTCTCCTGATGGGGGTTGTAGTGTTTCTATGGTAGAGGTAGTCACAGAGGCTCCTGATGGGGGTTGTAGTGTTTCTATGGTAAAGGTAGTCACGGAGGCTCCTGATGGGGGTTGTAGTGTTTCTATGGTAGAGGTAGTCACGGAGGCTCCTGATGGGGGTTGTAGTGTTTCTATGGTAGAGGCAGTCACAGAGCCTCCTGATTGGGGTTGTAGTGTTTCTATGGTAGAGGTAGTCACGGAGGCTCCTGATGGGGGTTGTAGTGTTTCTATGGTAGAGGTTGTCACAGAGGCTCCTGATGGGGGTTGTAGTGTTTCTATGGTAGAGGTAGTCACGGAGGCTCCTGATGGGGGTTGTAGTGTTTCTATGGTAGAGGTAGTCACAGTCTCCTGATGGGGGTTGTAGTGTTTCTATGGTAGAGGTAGTCAGAGAGGCTCCTGATGGGGGTTGTAGTATTTCTATGGTAGAGGCAGTCACAGAGGCTCTTGATGGGGGTTATAGTGTTTCTATGGTAGAGGTAGTCACGGAGGCTCCTGATGGGGGTTGTAGTGTTTCTATGGTAGAGGTTGTCACAGAGGCTCCTGATGGGGGTTGTAGTGTTTCTATGGTAGAGGTAGTCACAGAGGCTCCTGATGTGGGTTGTAGTATTTCTATGGTAGAGGTAGTCAGAGAGGCTACTGATGGGGGTTGTAGTGTTTCTATGGTAGAGGCAGTCACGGAGGCTCCTGATGGGGGTTGTAGTGTTTCTATGGTAGAGGTAGTCACGGAGGCTCCTGATGGGGGTTGTAGTGTTTCTATGGTAGAGGTAGCCACAGAGGCTCCTGATGGGGGTTGTAGTGTTTCTATGGTAGAGGTAGTCACAGAGGCTCCTGATGGGGGTTGTAGTGTTTCTATGGTAGAGGTAGACACAGAGGTTCCTGATGGGGGTTGTAGTGTTTCTATGGTAGAGGTAGTCACGGAGGCTCCTGATGGGGGTTGTAGTGTTTCTATGGTAGAGGTAGTCAGTCTCCTGATGGGGGTTGTAGTATTTCTATGATAGAGGCAGTCACAGAGGTTCCTGATGGGGGTTGTAGTATTTCTATGGTAGAGGTAGTCACAGTCTCCTGATGGGGGTTGCAGTGTTTCTATGGTAGAGGTAGTCACAGTCCCTGATGAGGGTTGTAGTGTTTCTATGGTAGAGGTTGTCACAGAGGCTCCTGATGGGGGTTGTAGTGTTTCTATGGTAGAGGTAGTCACAGTCTCCTGATGGGGGTTGTAGTGTTTCTATGGTAGAGGTAGTCACAGTCTCCTGATGGGGGTTGTAGTGTTTCTATGGTAGAGGTAGCCACAGAGGCTCCTGATGGGGGTTGTAGTGTTTCTATGGTAGAGGTAGTCACGGAGGCTCCTGATGGGGGTTGTAGTGTTTCTATGGTAGAGGTAGTCACAGAGGCTCCTGATGGGGGTTGTAGTGTTTCTATGGTAGAGGTAGACACAGAGGTTCCTGATGGGGGTTGTAGTGTTTCTATGGTAGAGGTAGTCACGGAGGCTCCTGATGGGGGTTGTAGTGTTTCTATGGTAGAGGTAGTCAGTCTCCTGATGGGGGATGTAGTATTTCTATGATAGAGGCAGTCACAGAGGTTCCTGATGGGGGTTGTAGTGTTTCTATGGTAGAGGTAGACACAGAGGTTCCTGATGGGGGTTGTAGTGTTTCTATGGTAGAGGTAGTCACAGTCTCCTGATGGGGGTTGTAGTGTTTCTATGGTAGAGGTAGTCACAGAGGCTCCTGATGGGGGTTGTAGTATTTCTATGGTAGAGGTAGTCACAGTCTCCTGATGGGGGTTGTAGTGTTTCTATGGTAGAGGTAGTCACAGTCCCTGATGAGGGTTGTAGTGTTTCTATGGTAGAGGTAGTCACGGAGGCTCCTGATGGGGGTTGTAGTGTTTCTATGGTAGAGGTAGTCACAGGCTCCTGATGGGGGTTGTAGTGTTTCTATGGTAGAGGTAGTCACAGAGGCTCCTGATGGGGGTTGTAGTGTTTCTATGGTAGAGGTAGACACAGAGGTTCCTGATGGGGGTTGTAGTGTTTCTATGGTAGAGGTAGTCACGGAGGCTCCTGATGGGGGTTGTAGTGTTTCTATGGTAGAGGTAGTCACAGTCTCCTGATGGGGGTTGTAGTGTTTCTATGGTAGAGGTAGTCACAGAGGCTCCTGATGGGGGTTGTAGTGTTTCTATGGTAGAGGCAGTCACAGAGCCTCCTGATGGGGGTTGTAGTGTTTCTATCTTAGAGGTTGTCACAGAAGCTCTTGATGGGGGTTGTAGTGTTTCTGTGGTATAGGTAGTCACAGAGGCTCCTGATGAGGGTTGTAGTATTTCTATGGTAGAGGTAGTCAGAGAGGCTCCTGATGGGGGTTGTAGTGTTTCTATGGTAGAGGTAGTCATAGTCTCCTGATGGGGGTTGTAGTGTTTCTATGGTAGAGGCAGTCACAGAGCCTCCTGATGGGGGTTGTAGTGTGGCTATGATAGAGGTAGACACAGAGGTTCCTGATGGGGGTTGTAGTGTTTCTATGGTAGAGGTAGTCACAGAGGCTCCTGATGGGGGTTGTAGTGTTTCTATGGTAGAGGTAGTCACGGAGGCTCCTGATGGGGGTTGTAGTGTTTCTATGGTAGAGGTAGTCACAGTCTCCTGATGGGGGTTGTAGTGTTTCTATGGTAGAGGTAGTCACAGAGGCTCCTGATGGGGGTTGTAGTGTTTCTATGGTAGAGGTAGACACAGAGGTTCCTGATGGGGGTTGTAGTGTTTCTATGGTAGAGGTAGTCACGGAGGCTCCTGATGGGGGTTGTAGTGTTTCTATGGTAGAGGTAGTCACAGTCTCCTGATGGGGGTTGTAGTATTTCTATGGTAGAGGTAGTCACAGTCTCCTGATGGGGGTTGTAGTGTTTCTATGGTAGAGGTAGTCACAGAGGCTCCTGATGGGGGTTGTAGTGTTTCTATGGTAGAGGCAGTCACAGAGCCTCCTGATGGGGGTTGTAGTGTTTCTATGGTAGAGGTTGTCACAGAGGCTCCTGATGGGGGTTGTAGTGTTTCTATGGTAGAGGTAGTCACAGTCTCCTGATGGGGGTTGTAGTATTTCTATGATAGAGGCAGTCACAGAGGTTCCTGATGGGGGTTGTAGTATTTCTATGATAGAGGCAGTCACAGAGGTTCCTGATGGGGGTTGTAGTGTTTCTATGTAGAGGTAGACACAGAGGCTCCTGATGGGGGTTGTAGTGTTTCTATGGTAGAGGTAGTCACGGAGGCTCCTGATGGGGGTTGTAGTGTTTCTATGGTAGAGGTTGTCACAGAGGCTCCTGATGGGGGTTGTAGTATTTCTATGGTAGAGGTAGACACAGAGGTTCCTGATGGGGGTTGTAGTGTTTCTATGGTAGAGGTAGTCACGGAGGCTCCTGATGGGGGTTGTAGTGTTTCTATGGTAGAGGTAGTCACAGTCTCCTGATGGGGGTTGTAGTATTTCTTTGATAGAGGCAGTCACAGAGGTTCCTGATGGGGGTTGTAGTGTTTCTATGGTAGAGGTAGTCACAGAGGCTCCTGATGGGGGTTGTAGTATTTCTATGGTAGAGGTAGTCACAGTCTCCTGATGCGGGTTGTAGTGTTTCTATGGTAGAGGTAGTCACAGAGGCTCCTGATGGGGGTTGTAGTGTTTCTATGGTAGAGGTAGTCACAGAGGCTCCTGATGGGGGTTGTAGTGTTTCTATGGTAGAGGTAGTCACGGAGGCTCCTGATGGGGGTTGTAGTGTTTCTATGGTAGAGGTAGTCACGGAGGCTCCTGATGGAGGTTGTAGTGTTTCTATGGTAGAGGTTGTCACAGAGGCTCCTGATGGGGGTTGTAGTGTTTCTATGGTAGAGGTAGTCACAGAGGCTCCTGATGGGGTTGTAGTATTTCTATGATAGAGGTAGTCAGGCTCCTGATGGGGGTTGTAGTGTTTCTATGGTAGAGGTAGTCACAGTCTCCTGATGGGGGTTGTAGTGTTTCTATGGTAGAGGTAGTCACAGAGGCTCCTGATGGGGGTTGTAGTGTTTCTATGGTAGAGGTAGTCACGGAGGCTCCTGATGGGGGTTGTAGTGTTTCTATGGTAGATGTAGTCACAGTCTCCTGATGGGGGTTGTAGTATTTCTATGATAGAGGCAGTCACAGAGGTTCCTGATGGGGGTTGTAGTATTTCTATGATAGAGGCAGTCACAGAGGTTCCTGATGGGGGTTGTAGTGTTTCTATGTAGAGGTAGACACAGAGGCTCCTGATGGGGGTTGTAGTGTTTCTATGGTAGAGGTAGTCACAGAGGCTCCTGATGGGGGTTGTAGTGTTTCTATGGTAGAGGTTGTCACAGAGGCTCCTGATGGGGGTTGTAGTGTTTCTATGGTAGAGGTAGTCACGGAGGCTCCTGATGGAGGTTGTAGTGTTTCTATGGTAGAGGTTGTCACAGAGGCTCCTGATGGGGGTTGTAGTGTTTCTATGGTAGAGGTAGTCACAGAGGCTCCTGATGGGGGTTGTAGTATTTCTATGATAGAGGTAGTCAGGCTCCTGATGGGGGTTGTAGTGTTTCTATGGTAGAGGTAGTCACAGTCTCCTGATGGGGGTTGTAGTGTTTCTATGGTAGAGGTAGTCACAGAGGCTCCTGATGGGGGTTGTAGTGTTTCTATGGTAGAGGTAGTCACGGAGGCTCCTGATGGGGGTTGTAGTGTTTCTATGGTAGATGTAGTCACAGTCTCCTGATGGGGGTTGTAGTATTTCTATGATAGAGGCAGTCACAGAGGTTCCTGATGGGGGTTGTAGTATTTCTATGATAGAGGCAGTCACAGAGGTTCCTGATGGGGGTTGTAGTGTTTCTATGTAGAGGTAGACACAGAGGCTCCTGATGGGGGTTGTAGTGTTTCTATGGTAGAGGTAGTCACAGAGGCTCCTGATGGGGGTTGTAGTGTTTCTATGGTAGAGGTAGTCACGGAGGCTCCTGATGGGGGTTGTAGTGTTTCTATGGTAGAGGTTGTCACAGAGGCTCCTGATGGGGGTTGTAGTATTTCTATGGTAGAGGTAGACACAGAGGTTCCTGATGGGGGTTGTAGTGTTTCTATGGTAGAGGTAGTCACGGAGGCTCCTGATGGGGGTTGTAGTGTTTCTATGGTAGAGGTAGTCACAGTCTCCTGATGGGGGTTGTAGTATTTCTATGATAGAGGCAGTCACAGAGGTTCCTGATGGGGGTTGTAGTGTTTCTATGGTAGAGGTAGTCACAGAGGCTCCTGATGGGGGTTGTAGTATTTCTATGGTAGAGGTAGCCACAGTCTCCTGATGCGGGTTGTAGTGTTTCTATGGTAGAGGTAGTCACAGAGGCTCCTGATGGGGGTTGTAGTGTTTCTATGGTAGAGGTAGTCACAGAGGCTCCTGATGGGGGTTGTAGTGTTTCTATGGTAGAGGTAGTCACGGAGGCTCCTGATGGGGGTTGTAGTGTTTCTATGGTAGAGGTAGTCAGAGAGGCTCCTGATGGGGGTTGTAGTGTTTCTATGGTAGAGGTAGTCACGGAGGCTCCTGATGGGGGTTGTAGTGTTTCTATGGTAGAGGTAGATACAGAGGTTCCTGATGGGGGTTGTAGTGTTTCTATGTTAGAGGTAGTCATAGTCTCCTGATGGGGGTTGTAGTGTTTCTATGGTAGAGGTAGTCACAGAGGCTCCTGATGGGGGTTGTAGTATTTCTATGGTAGAGGTAGTCAGTCTCCTGATGGGGGTTGTAGTGTTTCTATGGTAGAGGTAGTCACAGTCTCCTGATGGGGGTTGTAGTGTTTCTATGGTAGAGGTAGACACAGAGGTTCCTGATGGGGGTTGTAGTGTTTCTATGGTAGAGGTAGACACAGAGGTTCCTGATGGGGGTTGTAGTGTTTCTATGGTAGAGGTAGTCACGGAGGCTCCTGATGGGGGTTGTAGTGTTTCTATGGTAGAGGTAGACACAGAGGTTCCTGATGGGGGTTGTAGTGTTTCTATGGTAAAGGTAGTCACGGAGGCTCCTGATGGGGGTTGTAGTGTTTCTATGGTAGAGGCAGTCACAGTCTCCTGATGGGGGTTGTAGTGTTTCTATGGTAGAGGTAGTCACAGAGGCTCCTGATGGGGGTTGTAGTGTTTCTATGGTAGAGGTAGTCACGGAGGCTCCTGATGGGGGTTGTAGTGTTTCTATGGTAGAGGTTGTCACAGAGGCTCCTGATGGGGGTTGTAGTATTTCTATGGTAGAGGTTGTCACAGAGGCTCCTGATGGGGGTTGTAGTATTTCTATGGTAGAGGCAGTCACGGAGGCTCCTGATGGGGGTTGTAGTGTTACTATGGTAGAGGTAGTCACGTTGGCTCCTGATGGGGGTTGTAGTGTTTCTATGGTAGAGGTAGTCACAGAGGCTCCTCATGGGGGTTGTAGTGTTTCTATGGTAGAGTAGTCACAGAGGCTCCTGATGGGGGTTGTAGTGTTTCTATGGTAGAGGTAGTCACAGAGGCTCCTGATGGGGGTTGTAGTGTTTCTATGGTAGAGGTAGACACTGAGGTTCCTGATGGGGGTTGTAGTGTTTCTATGGTAGAGGTAGTCACGGAGGCTCCTGATGGGGGTTGTAGTGTTTCTATGGTAGAGGTAGTCACAGTCTCCTGATGGGGGTTGTAGTATTTTTATGATAGAGGCAGTCACAGAGGTTCCTGATGGGGGTTGTAGTGTTTCTATGGTAGAGGTAGTCACAGAGGCTCCTGATGGGGGTTGTAGTATTTCTATGGTAGAGGTAGTCACAGTCTCCTGATAGGGGTTGTAGTGTTTCTATGGTAGAGGTAGTCACAGAGGCTCCTGATTGGGGTTGTAGTGTTTCTATGGTAGAGGTAGTCACAGAGGCTCCTGATGGGGGTTGTAGTGTTTCTATGGTAGAGGTAGTCACGGAGGCTCCTGATGGGGGTTGTAGTGTTTCTATGGTAGAGGTAGTCAGAGAGGCTCCTGATGGGGGTTGTAGTGTTTCTATGGTAGAGGTAGACACAGAGGTTCCTGATGGGGGTTGTAGTGTTTCTATGGTAGAGGTAGTCACGAAGGCTCCTGATGGGGGTTGTAGTGTTTCTATGGTAAAGGTAGTCACAGTCTCCTGATGGGGGTTGTAGTGTTTCTATGGTAGAGGTAGTCACAGAGGCCCCTGATGGGGGTTGTAGTGTTTCTATGGTAGAGGTAGTCACAGAGGCCCCTGATGGGGGTTGTAGTATTTCTATGGTAGAGGTAGTCACAGTCTCCTGATAGGGGTTGTAGTGTTTCTATGGTAGAGGTAGTCACAGAGGCTCCTGATTGGGGTTGTAGTGTTTCTATGGTAGAGTTAGTCACAGAGGCTCCTGATGGGGGTTGTAGTGTTTCTATGGTAGAGGTAGTCACGGAGGCTCCTGATGGGGGTTGTAGTGTTTCTATGGTAGAGGTAGTCAGAGAGGCTCCTGATGGGGGTTGTAGTGTTTCTATGGTAGAGGTAGACACAGAGGTTCCTGATGGGGGTTGTAGTGTTTCTATGGTAGAGGTAGTCACGGAGGCTCCTGATGGGGGTTGTAGTGTTTCTATGGTAAAGGTAGTCACAGTCTCCTGATGGGGGTTGTAGTGTTTCTATGGTAGAGGTAGTCACAGAGGCCCCTGATGGGGGTTGTAGTGTTTCTATGGTAGAGGTAGTCACAGAGGCTCCTGATGGGGGTTGTAGTGTTTCTATGGTAGAGGTAGACACTGAGGTTCCTGATGGGGGTTGTAGTGTTTCTATTGTAGAGGTAGTCACGGAGGCTCCTGATGGGGGTTGTAGTGTTTCTATGGTAGAGGTAGTCACAGTCTCCTGATGGGGGTTGTAGTATTTTTATGATAGAGGCAGTCACAGAGGTTCCTGATGGGGGTTGTAGTGTTTCTATGGTAGAGGTAGTCACAGAGGCTCCTGATGGGGGTTGTAGTATTTCTATGGTAGAGGTAGTCACAGTCTCCTGATAGGGGTTGTAGTGTTTCTATGGTAGAGGTAGTCACAGAGGCTCCTGATTGGGGTTGTAGTGTTTCTATGGTAGAGGTAGTCACAGAGGCTCCTGATGGGGGTTGTAGTGTTTCTATGGTAGAGGTAGTCACGGAGGCTCCTGATGGGGGTTGTAGTGTTTCTATGGTAGAGGTAGTCAGAGAGGCTCCTGATGGGGGTTGTAGTGTTTCTATGGTAGAGGTAGACACAGAGGTTCCTGATGGGGGTTGTAGTGTTTCTATGGTAGAGGTAGTCACGGAGGCTCCTGATGGGGGTTGTAGTGTTTCTATGGTAAAGGTAGTCACAGTCTCCTGATGGGGGTTGTAGTGTTTCTATGGTAGAGGTAGTCACAGAGGCCCCTGATGGGGGTTGTAGTGTTTCTATGGTAGAGGTAGTCACAGAGGCCCCTGATGGGGGTTGTAGTATTTCTATGGTAGAGGTAGTCACAGTCTCCTGATGGGGGTTGTAGTGTTTCTATGGTAGAGGTAGTCACAGTCTCCTGATGGGGGTTGTAGTGTTTCTATGGTAGAGGTAGTCACGGAGGCTCCTGATGGGGGTTGTAGTGTTTCTATGGTAGAGGTAGTCACGGAGGCTCCTGATGGGGGTTGTAGTGTTTCTATGGTAGAGGTAGTCACAGAGGCTCCTGATGGGGGTTGTAGTGTTTCTATGGTAGAGGTTGTCACAGAGGCTCCTGATGGGGGTTGTAGTATTTCTATGGTAGAGGTAGTCAGAGAGGCTCCTGATGGGGGTTGTAGTGTTTCTATGGTAGAGGTAGTCACAGAGGCTCCTGATGGGGGTTGTAGTATTTCTATGGTAGAGGTAGTCAGTCTCCTGATGGGGGTTGTAGTGTTTCTATGGTAGAGGTAGTCACAGAGGCTCCTGATTGGGGTTGTAGTGTTTCTATGGTAGAGGTAGTCACAGAGGCTCCTGATGGGGGTTGTAGTGTTTCTATGGTAGAGGTAGTCGCGGAGGCTCCTGATGGGGGTTGTAGTGTGTCTATGGTAGAGGTAGTCAGAGAGGCTCCTGATGGGGGTTGTAGTGTTTCTATGGTAGAGGTAGACACAGAGGTTCCTGATGGGTGTTGTAGTGTTTCTATGGTAGAGGTAGTCACGGAGGCTCCTGATGGGGGTTGTAGTGTTTCTATGGTAGAGGTAGTCACAGTCTCCTGATGGGGGTTTTAGTGTTTCTATGGTAGAGGTAGTCACAGAGGCCCCTGATGGGGGTTGTAGTGTTTCTATGGTAGAGGTAGTAACAGAGGCCCCTGATGGGGGTTGTAGTATTTCTATGGTAGAGGTAGTCACAGTCTCCTGATGGGGGTTGTAGTGTTTCTATGGTAGAGGTAGTCACAGTCTCCTGATGGGGGTTGTAGTGTTTCTATGGTAGAGGTAGTCACGGAGGCTCCTGATGGGGGTTGTAGTGTTTCTATGGTAGAGGTAGTCACAGAGGCTCCTGATGGGGGTTGTAGTGTTTCTATGGTAGAGGTAGTCACGGAGGCTCCTGATGGGGGTTGTAGTGTTTCTATGGTAGAGGTTGTCACAGAGGCTCCTGATGGGGGTTGTAGTATTTCTATGGTAGAGGTAGTCAGAGAGGCTCCTGATGGGGGTTGTAGTTTTTCTATGGTAGAGGCAGTCACGGAGGCTCCTGATGGGGGTTGTAGTGTTTCTATGGTAGAGGTAGTCACGTTGGCTCCTGATGGGGGTTGTAGTGTTTCTATGGTAGAGTTAGTCACAGAGGCTCCTGATGGGGGTTGTAGTGTTTCTATGGTAGAGGTAGTCACGGAGGCTACTGATGGGGGTTGTAGTGTTTCTATGGTAGAGGTAGTCACAGAGGCTCCTGATGGGGGTTGTAGTGTTTCTATGGTAGAGGTAGACACTGAGGTTCCTGATGGGGGTTGTAGTGTTTCTATGGTAGAGGTAGTCACGGAGGCTCCTGATGGGGGTTGTAGTGTTTCTATGGTAGATGTAGTCACAATCTCCTGATCGGGGTTGTAGTATTTCTATGATAGAGGCAGTCACAGAGGTTCCTGATGGGGGTTGTAGTGTTTCTATGGTAGAGGTAGTCACAGAGGCTCCTGATGGGGGTTGTAGTATTTCTATGGTAGAGGTAGTCACAGTCTCCTGATGGGGGTTGTAGTGTTTCTATGGTAGAGGTAGTCACAGAGGCTCCTGATGGGGGTTGTAGTGTTTCTATGGTAGAGGTAGTCACAGAGGCTCCTGATGGGGGTTGTAGTGTTTCTATGGTAGAAGTAGTCACGGAGGCTCCTGATGGGGGTTGTAGTGTTTCTATGGTAGAGGTAGACACAGAGGTTCCTGATGGGGGTTGTAGTGTTTCTATGGTAGAGGTAGTCACGGAGGCTCCTGATGGGGGTTGTAGTGTTTCTATGGTAGAGGTAGTCACAGAGGCCCCTGATGGGGGTTGTAGTATTTTTATGGTAGAGGTAGTCACAGTCTCCTGATGGGGGTTGTAGTGTTTCTATGGTAGAGGTAGTCACAGTCTCCTGATGGGGGTTGTAGTGTTTCTATGGTAGAGGTAGTCACGGTCTCCTGATGGGGGTTGTAGTGTTTCTATGGTAGAGGTAGTCACAGAGGCCCCTGATGGGGGTTGTAGTATTTCTATGGTAGAGGTAGTCACAGTCTCCTGATGGGGGTTGTAGTGTTTCTATGGTAGAGGTAGTCACAGTCTCCTGATGGGGTTTGTAGTGTTTCTATGGTAGAGGTAGTCACAGTCTCCTGATGGGGGTTGTAGTGTTTCTATGGTAGAGGTAGTCACAGAGGCCCCTGATGGGGGTTGTAGTATTTCTATGGTAGAGGTAGTCACAGTCTCCTGATGGGGGTTGTAGTGTTTCTATGGTAGAGGTAGTCACAGTCTCCTGATGGGGGTTGTAGTGTTTCTATGGTAGAGGTAGTCACGGAGGCTCCTGATGGGGGTTGTAGTGTTTCTATGGTAGAGGTAGTCACAGTCTCCTGATGGGGGTTGTAGTGTTTCTATGGTAGAGGTAGACACAGAGTTTCCTGATGGGGGTTGTAGTGTTTCTATGGTAGAGGTAGTCACAGAGGCTCCTGATTGGGGTTGTAGTGTTTCTATGGTAGAGGTAGTCATAGTCTCCTGATGGGGGTTGTAGTATTTCTATGGTAGAGGTAGTCACAGTCTCCTGATGGGGGTTGTAGTGTTTCTATGGTAGAGGTAGTCACAGAGGCTCCTGATGGGGGTTGTAGTGTTTCTATGGTAGAGGCAGTCACAGAGCCTCCTGATGGGGGTTGTAGTGTTTCTATGGTAGAGGTTGTCACAGAGGCTCTTGATGGGGGTTGTAGTGTTTCTGTGGTAGAGGTAGTCACAGAGGCTCCTGATGGGGGTTGTAGTATTTCTATGGTAGAGGTAGTCATAGTCTCCTGATGGGGGTTGTAGTGTTTCTATGGTTGAGGCAGTCACAGAGCCTCCTGATGGGAGTTGTAGTGTGGCTATGATAGAGGTAGACACAGAGGTTCCTGATGGGGGTTGTAGTGTTTCTATGGTAGAGGTAGTCACAGAGGCTCCTGATGGGGGTTGTAGTGTTTCTATGGTAGAGGTAGTCAGTCTCCTGATGGGGGTTGTAGTGTTTCTATGGTAGAGGTAGTCACAGAGGCTCCTGATGGGGGTTGTAGTGTTTCTATGGTAGAGGTAGACACAGAGGTTCCTGATGGGGGTTGTAGTGTTTCTATGGTAGAGGTAGTCACGGAGGCTCCTGATGGGGTTGTAGTGTTTCTATGGTAGAAGTAGTCACAGTCTCCTGATGGGGGTTGTAGTATTTCTATGGTAGAGGTAGTCACAGTCTCCTGATGGGGGTTGTAGTGTTTCTATGATAGAGGTAGTCACAGAGCCTCCTGATGGGGGTTGTAGTGTTTCTATGGTAGAGGTAGTCACAGTCTCCTGATGGGGGGTTGTAGTGTGGCTATGATATGGGTAGACACAGAGGTTCCTGATGGGGGTTGTAGTGTTTCTACGGTAGAGGTAGTCACAGAGGCTCCTGATGGGGGTTGTAGTGTTTCTATGGTAGAGGTAGTCACGGAGGCTCCTGATGGGGGTTGTTGTGTTTCTATGGTAGAGGTTGTCACAGAGGCTCTTGATGGGGGTTGTAGTGTTTCTATGGTAGAGGTAGTCACAGTCTCCTGATGGGGGTTGTAGTGTTTCTATGATAGAGGCAGTCACAGAGCCTCGTGATGGGGGTTGTAGTGTTTCTATGATAGAGGCAGTCACACAGCCTCCTGATGGGGGTTGTAGTGTTTCTATGGTAGAGGTAGTCACAGAGGCTCCTGATGGGGGTTGTAGTGTTTCTATGGTAGAGGTAGTCACAGAGGCTCCTGATGGGGGTTGTAGTGCTTCTATGGTAGAGGTAGTCACAGAGGCTCCTGATGGGGGTTGTAGTGCTTCTATGCTAGAGGTAGTCACAGTCTCCTGATGGGGGTTGTAGTGTTTCTGTGATAGAGGTAGACATAGAGGCTCCTTATGGGGGTTGTAGTGTTTCTGTGAAAGAGGTAGACACAGAGGCTTCTGATGGGGGTTGTAGTGTTTCTTTGGTAGAGGTAGTCTCAGAGCCTCCTGATGGGGGTTGTAGTGTGGCTATGATAGAGGTAGACACAGAGGTTCCTGATGGGGGTTGTAGTGTTTCTATGGTAGAGGTAGTCACAGAGGCTCCTGATGGGGGTTGTAGTGTTTCTGTGGTAGAGGTAGTAACAGAGGCTCCTGATGGGAGTTGTAGTGTGGCTATGATAGAGGTAGACACAGAGGCTCCTGATGGAGGTTGTAGTGTGTCGCTGATTTATAGAAATCACAGTATACTTTCTGATCAGCGCCTTTTATTTCTGGATGATTATACAGCAGAGTGTGACATGATGGGTGCTATAGTCCCTGGCGGGTACTGATCTGCCTGGCATCACTATTGTGGAAGTACTCTGTGCACCTCATGCCGCCAGTTCTTGGTTCTCCTGCTGGAATTGGATGCTTCTGACCAGGTCGGTGATGAGCCTCTGCAGGAGCTGCGAGCGCTGCTTCCCCACCTCCAGGACGCTGCTGTGATTCACCGACTCCTGCATCTCGTACGCCTGGGCCACGCGGTTAGTTATCAGCGAGAGGCCAAAGACTCGCATCCCACAATGCTTCGCCACCACCACTTCTGGGGCCGTACTCATACCTGGTGTGGAGAAGAGTAAAGATCTGACTTCCCACAGATGAGGGTTTGTTACAATTGCATACTGTCTAGACACATCAGCAACACCTATCTCTCCCTCCTCTCCTGTATTGTTTGCTACAATGTATCAGTCTGATGGATTTTCCAGGCCGGATACAATGTATCAAAACCCTCAGATATGAAAGTTTTCCACTCTGCCAGAATTGATCTTTTAGGCCCCCTTCCCCATACATAGAGCTCAGTATCATTTATAAGGAATCCACTGTACACACGAGTAGTCCCACAATCGCTGTATATCATGAACTGATGCTGCCCTCCCGCTATATGATGGATACTAGTGTGCAGCAGTACTGTGTGCCAGCTGTAGGGGGCACTCATTAGTCTCACTGTATGAGTACACTGCTGTACTATAATGCAGGGCTGTTGTGCCAATGCAGTGAATGCGTTTTTTTAGAATTTGTGGCCTTTATATGTGACTGCTATATCCCTCCCAGATGGATGAGTAAATTTTTCACAAAAATTGGTCTGAAATTGTAAATTTACTATTGCAGACTTGCGTTTGAGAGCACTGTTCCCATACTGAGCCTGTACATTGTTCCCTTAAGGTATGTTCACACAGCGCCTTCTAGACACCCGTAGAAATTTTGAAGGTTTTTCCTGGCGCGACTTTGGCGTATTTTGATCATTTTTCCAGCCACTCTCAATGTTTTCCTTAAACTATATAGGCACACTAGTGAGCGGCTACCAGTCAGTAACCTCCTGAAGAACTTACCAGTCGCTTCTCTTAGTCGCTTCACGACTTTGCAGTTTTGAAAAGGTTAAAGGAACCTCAGAAGTCCTAACAGTGCCCAATAATGCCCCTGTAGTACCAGCCATACCCCTTACAGTGACACTATAGTACTGCTATAATAATAATAATCTTTATTTTTATATAGCGCTAACTTATTCCGCAGCGCTTTACAGTTTGCACACATTATCATCACTGTCCCCGATGGGGCTCACAATCTAAATTCCCTATCAGTATGTCTTTGGAGTGTGGGAGGAAACCGGAGTACCCGGAGGAAACCCATGCAAACACGGGGAGAACATACAAACTCCTTGCAGATGTTGTCCATGGTGGGATTCGAACCCAGGACCCCAGCGCTGCAGCGCTAACCACTGAGCCACCGTGCTGCCCTATAACAGTGCCGCCATAGCAAGCTCATCAATAATGCTCATAGCTACAGTGCCCCTGTAGCAGAAGCATCCACAGTACCCTCTCAACAGTATAATGCCCCCCTAATAACGATGACACTATTGTACAGCCCTAACAGTGCCACCAAAATAGTGCAATCCACACTGCTCCATAAAACTATATCGGAGCCACCATAATACACAGCGCCCCATAGAGGTCATAGATACCGTGACCCTGTGAGAGTAACAGTAAAAAGTGCCTTCCACACTACGGCTAAAACATTCATTTATTATGCGTTGTTTATATAGCGCTAACATATTCCACAGTACTTTACAGTTTCATCATCATCATCGCTGTCCACATAGGGAATCTAGATTGTGAGCCCCAACCATTATGTCTTTGGAAAGTGGGAGGAAACCGGAGAACCCTGAGGAAACCCACGCAAACACAGGGAGAACATACAAACTCCTTGCAGATGTTGTCCATGGTGGGATTTGATCCCCAGACCCCAGTGCTGCAAAGGAACAGTGCTAACCACTGAGCCACTGTGCTGCCCTAACACTGCCACCATATCAGTGTCAACCACAGTGCTCCTATAATGGTCATAACTACATTGCCCCTGTTTCAGTACTAGCCACAGTACCCCCAAAACAGCTTGTGCCACACTACCCTCATGTAGTCCCACTATAATGCTCCCATAACAGTGACCCTGTAATACAGCCATAACAGTGCGAGGGCCTTTATAGTGGTCATAGTTACAGGGCCCCCATAACAGTGCCAGTCACAGTACCTCCATTACAGTGACCATCATAAAGCATTAATAACCAAGCCAGTCACAGTACCCACATTAACAGAGACACTACAGCGCCCCCATAACGATTGCAATCACGGTGTTGCCATTCTATAGCACCCCCATAGCAGTGTCATCTATAGGACCCACATAACAGTGACAGATTCTGCTACTTTCTCTTCCTGCACTGTACAGGGTCATTGTCCACGCAGACTGTTTATTATGTTCAGCCTTGACATCCGAGCACGCTGTCCAGAAGAGAGAGTTCTCACAAGAGGCACCAAAATCAATGAAGCCCTACAAAATGATTTGGGAGGCCCGATTATACAGCTGTTCCTGACGTGCCTCTGTGCAGATGGGTATGGGGTGTCCCAGGGAGACCCTTCTTCAAAACACCTCTGCCTCTCTAACTGAAAGCAGGGCGGCAGCACAGATGACAGGCTGTGTTATCTGCCACACAAACCTGAGCATAAATCATGGAGCTTCCCCTATTAGAAGTAATCAAGCTGAGCAATATTCTTGTGTGCACAGCCGTGATACTCCAATAGGGGAACGGTATACTAATAGGTGGAGGGCAGAGAAGAAGGCTGCCATAATTGTGTTTACGGACAGTGAGGCACTCCGGAGAACCTTTTACCTATAGTCTCGTACTACTTGGGGGGATGGGAAGAATTATAGAAGCTCTATAATGTACATGGGGGACAGTATATGGGTTTCAAATACTTCTGTACCTGCTTTATTTTAACTAAAAGGCAGCAAAAACTAATGGTAATGTTTTTTGCTCCTTGTTTGCACTTACTCATTGCTTTCTTTGGGGTGAAAAAAGCGCTGCAAGAAGTGACATGCTGCAGTTTTCCAATTCAGTCAGGAAAAAAAAAACAATGTGTGCATGAGATTTCTGAAATCTCCTAGATTTTGGTGGTAATATAAAAAGCAGCTTTAAATTGGCATACAAAATGCAGCAAAAATACAACGTGTAAACATACCCGTATAGTACTTATATTCTTGTACCCAGGGGGTAGAATTGTAAATATATTCTTGTACATAGGGAGCAGTATTACAGTAGTTATATTCTTGTACATAGGGGCAGTATTATAGTAGTTATATTCTTGTACATAGGGGCAGTATCATAGTAGTTATATTCTTGTACATAGGAGCAGTATTATAGTAGTTATATTCTTGTACATAGGGAGCAGTATTACAGTAGTTATATTCTTGTACATAGGGGCAGTATTATAGTAGTTATATTCTTGTACATAGGGGCAGTATCATAGTAGTTATATTCTTGTACATAGGAGCAGTATTATAGTAGTTATATTCTTGTATATAGGGGTAGTATTATAGTAGTTATATTCTTGTACATAGGCGCAGTATTATAGTAGTTATATTCTTGTACATAGGGGCAGTATTATAGTAGTTATATTCTTTTACATAGGGAGCAGTATTATAGTAGCTATATTCTTGTACATAGGGGCAGTATTATAGTAGTTATATTCTTGTACATAGGGGCAGTATTATTGTAGTTATATTCTTGTACATAGGAGCAGTATTATAGTAGTTATATTCTTGTACATAGGGGTAGTATTATAGTAGTTATATTCTTGTACATAGGCGCAGTATTATAGTAGTTATATTCTTGTACATAGGGGCAGTATTATAGTAGTTATATTCTTTTACATAGGGAGCAGTATTATAGTAGCTATATTCTTGTACATGGGGGCAGTATTATAGTAGTTCTATTCTTGTACATAGGGGCAGTATTATAGTAGCTATATTCTTGTACATGGGGCAGTATTATAGTAGCTATATTCTTGTACATAGGGGCAGTATTATAGTAGTTATATTCTTTTACATAGGGAGCAGTATTATAGTAGTTATATACTTGTACATATGGGACAGTATTATAGTAGTTGTATTCTTCTACATAGGGGGCAGTATTATAGTAGTTATGTTCCTGTACATATGGGGCAGAATTATAGTAGTTGTATTCTTGTACATAGGGACAGTGTTATAATAAACATATTAGCACTGCTTCCAAGTTCCCATCCCTTACACTTGCCTACAGCATCTGCCCCCAGTCTCTGTAGAAATTTGGCTTCTGCAACTGACT
This sequence comes from Dendrobates tinctorius, assembly GCF_039654945.1. NCBI lineage: Eukaryota > Metazoa > Chordata > Amphibia > Anura > Dendrobatidae > Dendrobates > Dendrobates tinctorius. The sequence goes on along the minus strand of NW_027361733.1, from coordinate 23,622,419 downwards.
CAAAGTTTGGCCCTCCCACCATGCAGTAAACGCCTTCGTGGGTGAGATCCGATTGACCGAGCTTTTGGGTGATCTCGAGAGCAGTGATACGCAGGTCACGATCATACGTGTCCCAGAGGGAGGGAAACCGTGGGCCAAACCTGCAAGAGAATTAAAAAAATATCTTACTCCTCAATAGACCGTGCTTGAAGGAAATTTTGGTCTCAAAAAGGTTCTGAAGCAGCAGCTGTGTCCGTGTGCTATACATCCAATATATAATACATTTTTCTTACTAGTATATGGTACATCACCATATAGACCACAGTTGCTGCCTATTTTAAAAAAAGAATCAATATGAAAGAAATTCTGCAGCAGCTGTGATTCAAAGCATGGTACCTTTATCTACAGAACCTCTTTACAGTATCATGATATTATTATAAGATTACATAGATAAAGTGACATGTATCTGTAGATCTTATCTAGACATTTTATTTTTACTCTCCAGGTTTTGAATAGTGCCAAGCAAAAGCTGTGTAGGCATGCTGGGACTTGTAGTTCATTACTAGGTTGGATCACCCCCTTGGTGGTCACCTCTCATCGTTGGGTCCTCTTAGAGGGTTCAGAGCAGCCAGTCCCGGCATGTTGATATGATCCCGGATTATCATCAGGTCTCCCGGTCTGTACGTCTCACAGAGCGACCCAGCTGCATTTGTCACCATCAGGACCTTTACTCCCAGCAACTTAAACACTCTGATTGGGAAAGTGACCTGGAGTGAGATTGCCAGAATGTCACAGACTGAGAGGGTAAAGGTAATAAGTACAGTGTTGAACCTTCCTGTACATTCATGGAATAAACTGTATCTTGGAAGTGGTACTGTGCTGGGCAATTATCTATGTGTGCAAATCCTGAGACTTCATCCCTGTACCCGTAATTATAAGGAAGCAGAACCGTGTAAGGCTGCTTTTACACTTCCCGTGTTTTTGTGGGCCAATTTTGGTCCCCAATAGATTCCTATGGGGCCGCAAAATCGGCCCGCAAAAATTCCACGGTGCGCCGGGGGGCCGTATTTGCGGCCGTGAAAGAGGTGATTCTGTGCAGTATCCATATATGAAAGAGAGGTGGTACTGTGCAGTGTTCATACATACAGGATAACATAAGTGGTACTGTGCAGTGTTCATACATACAGGATAACAGAAGTGGTACTGTGCAGTGTCCTTATATACAGAATAAGAGAAGTGGTACTGTGCAGTATCCTTATATACAGAATAAGAGAAGTGGTACTGTGCAGTGTCCATATATACAGAATAAGATAAGTGGTACTGTGCAGTGTCCATATATGCAGAATAAGAGAAGTGGTACTGTGCAGTGTTCATACATACAGGATAACAGAAGTGGTACTGTGCAGTGTCCTTATTTACAGAATAAGATAAGTGGTACTGTGCAGTGTCCATATATGCAGAATAAGATAAGTGGTACTGTGCAGTGTCCATATATAGAGAATAAGAGAGGTGGTACTGTGCAGTGTTCATACATACAGGATAACAGAAGTTGTACTGTGCAGTGTCCTTATATACAGAATAAGAAGTGGTAGTGTGCAGTGTCCATATATACAGAATAAGAGAGGTGGTACTGTGCAGTGTTCATACATACAGGGTAACAGAAGTGGTACTGTGCAGTGTCCTTATATACAGAATAAGAGAAGTGGTACTGTGCAGTGTCCATATATGCAGAATAAGAGAAGTGGTACTGTGCCGTGCTCATATATACAGAATAAGAGAGGTGCTATTGTGCAGTGTTCATACATACAGGATAACAGAAGTGGTACTGTGCAGTGTCCATATATGCAGAATAATAGAAGTGGTACTGTGCAGTGTCCATATATACAGAATAGGAGAAGTGGTACTGTGCGGTGTCCATATATACAGAATAGGAGAAGTGGTGCTGTGTGGTGTCCATATATACAGAATAAGAGAAGTGGTGCTGTGCAGTGTCCATATATACAGAATAATGGAAGTGTTACTGTGCAGTGTCCATGTATACAGATTAAGAGGAGTAGTACTGTGCAGTGTCCATATATACAGAATAGGAGAAGTGCTGTGCAGTGTCCATATATACAGAATAAGGGAAGTGGTACTGTGCAGTGTCCATGTATACAGATTAAGAGGAGTAGTACTGTGCAGTGTCCATATATACAGAATAGGAGAAGTGCTGTGTAGTGTCCATATATACAGGATAGGAGAAGTGGTACTGTGCAGTGTCCATATATACAGAATAGGAGAAGTTGTACTGTGCAGTGTCCATATATACAAAATAAGAGAAGTGGTACTGTGCACTGTCCATATATGCAGAATAACAGAAGTGGTACTGTGCAGTCCATATATACAGAAGAAAAGTGGTACTGTCCAGTGTCCATATAGAAATAATAAAAGTGGTATTGTGCATTGTCCATATATACAGAATAAGGGAAGTGGTGCTGTGCAGTGTCCATATATACAGAAGAAAAGTGGTACTGTGCAGTGTCCATATATACAGAATAATAGAAGTGGTACTGTGCAGTGTCCATATATACAGAATAACAGAAATGGTACTGTGCAGTGTCCATATAGACAGAAGAGAAGTGGTACTGTGCAGTGTCCATATAGACAGAAGAGAAGTGGTACTGTGCAGTGTCCATATAGACAGAAGAAAAGTGGTACTGTGCAGTGTCCATATAGACAGAAGAAAAGTGGTACTGTGCAGTGTCCATATATACAGAATAAGGGAAGTGGTACTGTGCGGTGTCCATATATACAGAATAACAGAAGTGGTACTGTGCAGTGTCCATATAGACAGAAGAGAAGTGGTACTGTGCAGTGTCCATATAGACAGAAGAAAAGTGGTACTGTGCAGTGTCCATATATACAGAATAAGGGAAGTGGTACTGTGCGGTGTCCATATATACAGGAGAAGTGGTACTGTGCTGTGTCCATATATACAGGAGAAGTGGTACTGTGCAGTGTCCATATATACAGAATAATAGAAGTGGTACTGTGCCGTGTCCATATATACAGAATAATAGAAGTGGTACTGTGCCGTGTCCATATATACAGAATAACAGAAGTGGTTCTGTGCAGTGTCCATTTATACAGGAGATGTGGTCCTGTGCAGTGTTCACCAAACTGTAGCTGTTCAGGAACTTGCTAAAGCAGAATGGCCTAAATTCCTCCTTAGCTTCCTTGCTCTTATTGTCCCTTAGGTTGTGAGGGTTTTGTTGCCTGACGACCCCTTTGACATGGTGGTTGTTAGGCAGCATATCTAGTAGCCAGACTGACAACCATTCTGAATTGAGCCCATGCTAACACATACAGAGGGAGACCAGCGGCTTGGCGGCGGTCATGTAACAACTGCCCTTTAAGAAGGAGTGGTGTTGAGGGCCAGTGGGTACCAGGATCACACACAGCAGATCAGCAGGTTGTCACATGCAGAGATCTCAGGTCTTACTTTCCACAAGGGATATCCTTCATACACATGGAATCGGCCTTTCATACAGACGCATGACTTGCCCTGCAGATTGCCAAACACCAGCTGCCCCGAGTGTCCCACCACTGAAATGAAAAAAAAAAATCCATCAGGTACATCACTTCTGGGGCTGTCCATGCACCACAAATTGGCCTGGCAGAAAGGTACAAAGAGTAGAGGAGACATGTAACATGTTCATTGAAATCTAAAAATGTTGGAACCTGAAATCTGGTGCACATTGTTGTATGTAATTCCCAAATATGTGTACCCCTGGGCTTGTCCAGTCATTGCAGAATTTCTGACTACTACTTCCACAGTTTTGTGCCAGAAATCCACATGTTTTCGCAGCTGCTAATCTGGAATACTTTATGCAGATTTTGTTCTGGATTTTACAGCAGAAATGTGCGAAAATCAGTGCAAAATTCCAACTGCGGATTAGTTCTGAGAATGCCAACAGAAAGATATAATAAAAAAAAAAAAGGTGGAAACTACAAATTTGTACTTGGAAATGTTGGAAAGACTGATAAATATAAGACTCTGTGGATTTTACACACATTCTTAAAGTCAATGTGCTAATAACTGCAATAGAACCGCAGAAAACACGCAGCATAAACTGATGTTAAAAAATACACCGAGCCTGGGACTTTTTACAACTTCAAATGCCGCAGTGCTTGCATGAGATTTTTCCAAATCGCAATCACTTAGCTGGAATTTCTCATAGGCCGGGGTCACACTTGCGAGAAACTCGCACAAATCTCGTGTCTCAATACCCGGGGCACTGCCGCCGGCACTCGGGACCGGAATGTGCAACTGCATGTATTTCTATGCATATGAGCGCTCCAGTCCCGAGTGCCGGGTATTGAGATGCTAGACTCGTGCGAGTTTCTCGCAAGTGTGACCCCGGCCATACACTGCATATATATCCTAACAAAATCCAGATGGAATATCTGCAGATAATCTGCTACGTGTGAACACACCCTAAGGGCATGTGCAGAAGACCGGTTTCTGTCTATCCAGTTTGAACAGAGTCAGATCCGATTTTCCCAGAGGTGGAGATCATAAAAAAGAAATGATGTCAAACTGTGAAAATGGGACCACACTTGGATGACATCTGAGTCCAGTCCGATTTTTTTTTTTTTTTTTTTAACCACTTGGTCTGAGGAAACCCCACAGAATAACATTGCTATGAGTGCGACCCATCAAAACCATAGATATCACTCATTAGCCTAAAACGGTCATTTGCACAAGCCCTAAAGCCGGGGTCAGACTTATGAGAAACTCGGCCGAGTTTCTCATAAGTCTGACCCCGGCCTCATAGTGATGTATAAATCATTCGCAGGTTATGTGGCGGCTACACACCAGTACTTTCTGGAAAATGTGGGATCTGGCTGTAGTTAAAGGTTTTGTGGCTGGTTATTGTCTCAGCCAGGAGTCCCAAGCCAGTACCACAGATGATGGCAATGTCTGGAGGACACTGGATCCGATCCAGGAGCCACCGAGCCGTCTCCTCACAGTCTTCATATCTGTTGGGTAAGTGTTAGAAAGCAACAAGGATCAGACATCATGGCGGAGGAGTTAGGGGATTATAGGGGATAATTATGAAAATGTGCAAGTATAAAATTCGAGAATGGTTGGAATGGGTAAAATCTTCATAGTTCTGCCCGATTCCTACACATGAGCATCATATATGTTAATCTGATATACTTACCACCTCATCAGAGGATCCTTGTCCCCTCTCTGCAGTCACATAAATGCTAAAAACCTCCCGACACCATTTATGAAACATTGTAAGATCCATCCCCCTAATCTGGACGTTTGCTGAATCTGTGCCTCTTTTGCAGTCAATTTCATGGGACAAGGAATACCCTTGGCAAGAAGTTGCAGGATGGAGCAAATACAACAGAACAGCACATGAAGGAGACAGTCGGATATACAGAGCACCCGCAGGAGGGGTCAGCATATGACAAAGAAGAACATACTAGACAAGGTTAAAAAAGTTAACCCTTTAATCCCTACGCGTTTCGAAGCATAACGCTTCTTCTTCAGGGGTTGATGTGTATATATATATATATATATATATATATATATATATATATATATATATATATATATATGCTCTTCCCTTAGGATCTCACCTGGAATGCAGAATATATGTATATATTATTGACAGGGATATAAGTATTTCTCTCCATTGAAATCCCCATATGCTTTACCCCTAGAGCAGAACTCTCACCTGAGGTCTTCCTTGCTGTGCATTATTGCCCCGAGCCTCTTCTCACTTGCCGTCATAAGTTTCTACTGCAATCCTAATTCTTAACCAGGAATATAAGGATGTCTAAAATGGCCTGAGGCTGGAGTTAATAATTTGCACAAGACAGACATAGGGTTAGGATTGGAGTGTGGGACAGAAGGGGGAGTGTGGTGCAGCCTCCCAGCGGTCATGGGGTGTGCCTGCCACTGCCTATTCCACCACTTTGACCGATTGTTGCCATGTCTTAAAGGGGTGTTACACAATTAAGAAAAACTGTATATTGTCTTCAAAGAACAGTGCCACACCTGTCCACAGGCTGTGTATGGTATTGCAGCTCTCTGTTGACTTCATTGGATCTGAGCTGCAATCACAGATGTTTACATACTATATGACCAAATAACAATCCTCTGAAGCAACTACCGACCACAGCAGGGGCAGTGAGCTGTTAAAATAACTTTAAATGTAAAAAATGATGTTGTTTTTGATTTAAAAAAAAGCCATGTTTTTCTATTTTTTTTCAAAGTCCTCTCACACCACCCTTGGCATATTGGTGATCACACACTTGATATCTGCAGACAATTTAGGCCTGGATCACACTTCCGTTTTTTAAAATCCATCTAAATCCGTAATTTCCCTTTAAAAAACGGATCCGCCATTTTATTTTTTTTTGAGGATTCGTTTTTTTTGTCCCGTAGACTTCCATTAGTGGCTACCGCGGATCCGTTTGCAGCAAAACGGAAACGGATCTGTTTTTTCACACTTTGACGGATGCATGCGGATGCCAAAAAATTATGGGGAAGGATTCTATATCGGTATTGAGCATGGTGGATTGGAGCCTGTCTGATTCATTCTTTCCTTGAAGATAATCATGTCAGATATTTACAGAATGTAAAACACCTATAGGACACTGAACCATCAGCAAAAGGTGGAAGATTTCACCTCTACAGGATATAGGACTAGGAGTGATATCCTCTGGAGCTGCACTCACTATTCTACCAGCAGGGTCACTATACATCACACATCCTCTGCTGATCCAATGATGTATCCTGTATTAGGCTGTGTTCACATGATGTGTTTGCAATGTGCTTTTTTTTTTTTTTTTTTAGTCTGTGAGTCTCCAAAATTCAGTGAAACCACAGCAATTTTACCGCATATATGGAAAATCATGGCAAAAGAACACATTGCAAATGTATGTTGTGAACACAGCCTTATACTTCAGAGCTGCACTCACTATTGACTATTATGCATAATTTAACTCTGGATCAACCCAGGATAAGTAATGTAATGTATGTACACAGTGACTCCACCAGCAGAATAGTGAGTGCAGCTCTGGAGTATAATACAGGATATAACTCAGGATCAGTAGAGGATAAGTAATGTAATGTATGCACACAGTGACTCCACCAGCAGAATAGTGAGTGCAGCTCTGGAGTATAATACAGGATGTAACTCAGGATCAGTACAGGATAAGTAATGTAATGTATGTACACAGTGACTCCACCAGCAGAATAGTGAGTGCAGCTCTGGAGTATAATACAGGATGCAACTCAGGATCTGTACGGGATAAGTAATGTAATGTATGTGCGCAGTGACTCCACCAGCAGAATAGTGAGTGCAGCTCTGGAGTATAATACAGGATGTAACTCAGGATCTGTACAGGATAAGTAATGTAAGTACACAGTGACTCCACCTGCAGAATAGTGAGTGCAGCTCTAGAGTATAATACAGGATGCAACTCAGGATCAGTTACAGATAAGTAATGTAATGTATGTACACAGTGATTCCACCAACAGAATAGTGAGTGCAGCTCTGGAGTATAATACAGGATGTAACTCAGGATCAGTACAGAATAAGTAATGTAATGTGTTATGATTGGGTCACCGAGGAGGAAAACAAAACCAAGCTAAGTCACAGAAAACCAGAGAGGTTGGTAACTACGCAGATTGCAGACCCCTGATCCTAACCACACAACTAACAGCAGCCGTGGAGCGTACCTACGATGATTCTAGACGCCTCGTCACAGCCGGAGGACTAAATAAATCTAAAGCAAGAAAAGGGAAAATCTAAACTGCCCCAGGGCAGACCCCAAAGGAATAGATAGCCCCCACACATGTATTGACGGTGAAAAAAGATGAAAGCACAAACACAGGTAGGAAAATAGGCTGAGCAAATAATGGGGCCCACACTGACTAGAAAGGACAGGAAAGGAAAGATACTGTCTGCAATCACGCCAAAAAACCCTGCACAAAATGTCCAACACTTCTGATAGCAAAAAAAAACCCCTGAAGTCACTAGACTTCACCCACTATATCAGCAACGCTGGCATATTCTGATAGCAGAGCAAAAAAAGGCCAATCTAATAAGGGACAAAAAGCAAACTGGCACATTCAGTAACATAAGAGTGGAAATTCAACACAGCCCCAGCCAGGGCTGGCTGACCACACAAAAACTGAATAGACAAAACCAAATCAAATGTCAACATTAGCAGAGAAAACTTAGCTTGAGAAGACAGGAACTGAGCTGGAAACCAAGACCTCAGGAGGCAGGAAAAAAATCACCAGCATGGGAATATGGAGTTGGCTGTCATAAATCCAGTCTGAGACTCCAGATGTCCAATCGTCATCCTCATTATCAGGTGGCAGGTCTCTGTTAATTAGATCAGCTTCATTACCTCCTGCCACCACTAGAGGGAGCCCGGAAAGAGAACTCACGACTCCTCTGTCAGCACAAACAGTTCCCTCACCAGAAACCAGAGGCAGACCAGAAAATGAGTTCTCAACAGTAATGTATGTACCCAGTGTCTCCACCAGCAGAATAGTGAGTGCAGCTCTGGAGTATAATACAGGATGTAACTCAGGATCAGTACAGGATAAGTAATGTAATGTATGTACACAGTGATTCCACCAGCAGAATAGTGAGTGCAGCTCTGGAGTATAATACAGGATGTAACTCAGGATCAGTACAGGATAAGTAATGTATGTACATAGTGACTCCACCAGCAGAATAGTGAGTGCAGCTCTGGAGTATAATGCAGGATGTAACACAGGATCAGTACAGGATAAGTAATGTAATGTATGTACACAGTGATTCCACCAGCAGAATAGTGAGTGCAGCTCTGGAGTATAATACAGGATGCAACTCAGGATCAGTTTCAGATAAGTAATGTAATGTATGTACACATTGTCTCCACCAGCAGAATAGTGAGTGCAGCTCTGGAGTATAATGCAGGATGTAACACAGGATCAGTACAGGATAAGTAATGTAATGTATGTACACAGTGATTCCACCAGCAGAATAGTGAATGCAGCTCTGGAGTATAATACAGGATGCAACTCAGGATCAGTTTCAGATAAGTAATGTCATGTATGTACACATTGTCTCCACCAGCAGAATAGTGAGTGCAGCTCTGGAGTATAATACAGGATGTAACTCAGGATCAGTACAGGATATGTAATGTATGTACACAGTGACTCCACCAGCAGAATAGTGAGTGCAGCTCTGGAGTATAATACAGGACGTATCTCAGGATCAGTACAGGATAAGTAATGTAATGTATGTACACAGTGACTGCACCAGCAGAATAGTGAGTGCAGCTCTGGTGTATAATGCAGGATGTAACTCAGGATCAGTACAGGATAAGTAATGTAATGTATGTACACAGTGACTGCATCAGCAGAATAGTGAGTGCAGCTCTGGAGTATAATACAGGATGTAACTCAGGATCAGTACAGGATAAGTAATGTAATGCATGTACACAGTGAGTGCACCAGCAGAACAGTGAGTGCAGCTCTGGAGGATAATACAGGATGTAACTCAGGATCAGTACAGGATAAGTAATGTAATGCATGTACACAGTGAGTGCACCAGCAGAATAGTGAGTGCAGCTCTGGAGTATAATACAGGATGTAACTCAGGATCAGTACAGGATAAGAACATGCTTTTACCCAGAGACTCTACTTTTTATTTGCAATAACTTTAGTGTAAATTCGCCAAAAAATGCTTCAGAAAGTTTTATCCTGCTCTGAGGTATTTTACTGCCTTGTTCTATCCCAATAAAAACTTTCATGTTTGGAGTGAGAGATGCAATTAGACAAGGAGATGATTGAATTCTACAAAGCATTATGGTCCTAAGCCATTTTTAGGTAAATTACTCTTAGCCCCATATCTTTGTATATGGATACTAACACATTTCTATAAAATAAATTGCCCTTTAAATCGTCCAGTGATAAATGCACCACACTTTACAGAGACTTCGAGCCAAGGATCCTTAGCGTTGATTTAATTTATCAATTACTCCCCCGCCCCCATCACATCTTTTATCAGGAAATGGAGCAACCTCATGTTCTCAATTAAATAACACAGGGCAGATTGTTGTTCACTTCCATATATCAAGGCCATAGATTTTCCAATATCCTGCCTTCATGCATGTGTCAGCATCAAATCACCGCCATCATAACCTTATTACATTCTGTAGCCGCGTTTGACTCCGCTCATGTGACATATGATATACATGTATGCTGATCCCAAGAGCTGACAGTCCATTGTGGCATAAATCAGTCATAAAGGCATTCATTTTTGTAGGACATATTGCTGGATATGTGACCAGAGAATCTATTTAGTCACAACTTGGTTTTATGCAGCGTTTTTGTGTATGATGCCCTTAATATTTAAAGGTGAAGTGTCTTTGGTACAATTCGCCGTTTGGAAATGGGTGCAATTATAAGACCTCCTGAACTACAGTACTGTGCAAACATTTTAGTCATGTGTAGAAACATGCTGCAAAGTAAGAATGCTTACAAAAATAGAAGTGTTAATAGATTATTTTAATTAATAAAATTGCACAGTGAAAGAACAAAACAGAAATCTAAATCAACATTTGGTGTGATCGCCCTTTACCTTCAAAACTAAATCAGTTCTTCTAGTTGGGGATTCTGTAGGATTATAGTCAGGTTCAGGAGTAGCCAATAATACCACACAGGTAAAATTGCTCATCATTTTCTGACATATGTTAAAAGACAGTCATTAACTGAAACATAAACAGGCTTAAAACTGGGTGAGGAACAGACAAACTGCTACAAAGGTGATGTTGTGGAAGACAGAGCATCAAGACACAAGGTAGTTATATTGCATCAGCAAAGTTTCTCCCAGGCAAAAACATTTCCAAGCTGACTGGAATTTCACGATGATCTGTTTAAGAAACTAGCAACCTTGAGGATTGGAGATGTAGTAGTCTTTTGCTAATTTAAGGTATTTTTGCAATTTATAAAATTGAATTTAAGTATGTGTTTTTTCTTTTCACAGAAGAATCTTTAAAGTGAATCTGTCACTAGCTATTTGCTACTTCATCTGAGAGCAGCATAATGTAGACACAGAGAACTTTATTCCAGGAATATGTCACTTTTTTAACTGGGTGCTGAATTTTTTATTAAAAACTGTGATTCATGCTGCAGATCTAGCAGTTTTCTGAATGCTGTGCTCTTTATAACCCCGCCCACACCTCTGAATGGCAGCTTTCTATTTACCCTGTACATAGGCAGAAAGCTGACAATCATTGGTATCGTCATGGTTGGACTGGCAGTAGATTTACTAATCTTCTGTGGATAACTACTTATAAAACAGTGATTTTTTTTTTTTTTTAAAGCTACACTAAGCAGCCCAGAAAGCGACACATCACTGGAATCAGGGTCTCTGTGTACATTATGCTGCTGTCAGATTTGGTAGCAAATACCTGGTGACAGATTACCTTTCAAGCCTAACAATAAACATTATTATTTTGTAGGTGAATTTCCCATGTTTGATGGGATCTGATGACAATTTACACCCCTAGTAGACCCTTGTGTGAAGTTATGTTTGAAAGGTTATTCTATGTCTGTGGTCCCTTTAAGAAACACAAGGCGCCTTTTTTATGTGTATTCCATTTTTATGTACTTCTAATCTTTTTTCATATCTTCTTCTCTTTTTAGATGTTTATAGCCTATGATCTTCAGTTTCCATGAAGCTCTGCTTATCTATCTGCAACAGACACATTACTATCTAATGCTGAATATGCATATTGCAGAATTTAGCTGATATCACAGTGACCTGAGAATGGCCGCAGCTTGTAATAATCCTATTTAACACAGAAGGGCTGAAGAAATGCCGGAAGGCAGGTAAACTGTGCACCAAAAATTGGCTGAATATGAATGTAGAGCCTGTAATGATATTCACATCAATTCTGCAATTATCTGTCTAAGCCAGGGGTTGCTTAGTTGGGTATATGGGCTGCACATAGAAAAAAAATTTGATTTGGGGGGGCCGCGTTCTTTGTTCGACAAAGTGGCATTTTTAGTACCATTTTTGCTATACATTTTTTGACCATTTTTTTGTAACATTTTTGCAGTGTTTATTTTAGTTTTTTAAATGGAATTAATTGTATGGGTTATGGCAGTTTTATAGCTTGGGTCTTTATGGATGTAGCGATAACAAACGAGCAAATTTTTGGTATACTTGTTTAGTTTATATATGAAACAGCTATTTCAGTGGCAAAATATTTTTTCATGCTTTATTTGTTTTTTTTTTATATTTTTACAATGTTGTTTCCCCCCATTGGCCACATACAGTAATATAGTCTTACAATTAGCACATATAGTAATTCTGGCAGACATTTTTGTAATTTCCCATATCCTGGTCCCCATATTGTAGTAGTGTCCCCATCTTGTATTAACACCTCATCCTGGTTCCCTCTTGTAGTAACGCCCTATCCAGGTCCCTTATTGTAGTAATGCATCATCTTGGTGTAATGTTTTCATCTTGATACTCATCTTGGTGTTATGTCTCCATTATGGTCCCTTTTTTGTGGTAATATCTCCATCCAGGTCCTCATCTTGTAGTAATGTCCCCATCCTGATCCTTATCTTGTAGTAATGTTCCTGTACTGGTCATCATCTTTGTAGTAATGTCCCTATCGATGTCCTCATTTTGTAGTAATGTCCCCATCCTGGTTTTTTTTTTTTGTTTGTTTTTGTTACCACTCTTGTAGCAATATCCCCATCTTGTAGTAATGTGCCCATCTTGGTCCCCTTCTTGTTCTAATGCCCCATCTTGGTCCCCTGCTTGTACTAATTCCCCACTCTGGTTCCCTCTTGCACTAATGTTCCAGTCTGGTTCCCTTCTTGTACTAATGCCTCATTTTGGTTACCTTCTTGTAGCAATGCCCAACCTGTTCCCCATCTTGTTGTAATGTCTCTCCAGTAGTAATGCCCCCATCCAAGTGTAATGTCACAATTCAGGACCCATGTCCCCATCCAGGAGTAGTGTCCCCATCAAATTCCCCATCCAGGTGTAATGTTCCCCATGCAAGGGTAATGGTCCCCATCCCAGCCAGTAATCCATTTGCTGGGTTACTGGCTGTCTTCATCAGTGGGTTGCACCAGTGCTGCTCCAGCCTTTATCAGTGAAGGTCTGCTGCATCCTGCTAGTGCATTAGTCAGGGTTTGGTGAGTCTGCCTTTCATTTCATATGTGTTTTTTTTTTTTTTTTAATCTTTTTCTATGTTCGTTGTTTCAGATTTAGTGTTAGGGACTCACAAAATCTGGGGAACCTTGAGGTTTGGTTTGCGAGCTTATCTGCTTTGGCCAAAATAGTAACTAATACCCCATGTTTTTTCATCTTTTTTTGCACTTTTTATTATTTTTGCAGGATGCAGCTAGGCCTCTTTATGTTGGCTTGATTTTTTCTGTGTCATGCATATATATAGTGCTGAACAGCCCACCTGCTAATATTATGGGCGTCATTAATAGGCTGTTCAGACACTTTGCACCACATTTATCTGTGTGACTGATGTCCTATGCAAGCCTTATCTTTGTGCATTTTTCCCACTAGGCAGCCAGCCCCTTCTTTGCTGGGTTACTGGCTGTCTTCATCAGTGGGTTGCACCTGTGCTGCCCCAGCCTTTATCAGTGGAGGTCTGCTGCATCCTGCTAGTACATTAATCAGGGTTGGTGAGTTTACCTTTCATTTCATTTGTGTTTTGTTTTTTTTCTTTTTTAATGTCCCCATCCACTTTCCATCCTGGACTAATGCCCCCATCCAGTAGTAATACCCTCTTCCAGGTGTGATGTCACAATTCAGGACCCATGTCCCCATCCAGGGGTAATGTTCCCCATCCAAGGGTAATGTTTCCAATCTACGGGTAATGTCCCCATCCTGTTCCCCATCCAGGGGTAATGTCCCCATCCATTTCCCCATCCAGTAATAATTTCCTTATACAATTTCCCTTACAGGAGTAATGTCCCTATCCATTTCCCCTTACAGGAGTAATATCCCAATCCAGGACCCATGACCCAATCCAGGACACATGTCCCCATCTAATTCCCCATCCAGGACCCATGTCCCCATCCAGGAGTAATGTCACCATCCAGCACCCATCCAGGAGTAATGTCCCCATCCAATTCTCCATCCAGGAATAATGTCCCCTATTGTTCCATTCTTCACATACACAGAAAAGAAAAAAAAATCTTTTCACCTGTAGTAATGAGCGAGAAAGGAAGACCCAACAATTGCCTCTGCTGCGAAGGATAATGTCATCAGAGTTACCAAACTGACAGATTAGGCTAGTTTCACACTAGCGCTTTTGAGCGCAGCGACGGCCTGCGCACGGCCGCCGCTAAGCCCCACCCCCTGCCACGCCTCCGCCGGTAGCTCCGCCTACCGGTGCATGACGCTGCATGCGTCCTACGTCCCCTATCTTTATCACTGGGGGCGCAGGCCGTGCGCAGTATGCGTTTGGCGGCGCATGCGCCTTTTTGAAGGGTGCGCCGAGCGCAACCAAACTGCAGCAGGTTGCGTTTGGCGCAGGTCGGCGCACCGTCAAAAAGGCATGCGCCGCCAAACGCATACTGCGCACGGCCTGCGCCCCCAGTGATAAAGATAGGGGACGCAGGACGCATGCAGCGTCTTGCGACGGTAGGCGGAGCTACCTGCGGAGGTGTGGCAGGGGGCGGGGCTTAGCGGCGGCCGTGCGCAGGCCGTCGCTGCGCTCAAAAGCGCTAGTGTGAAACTAGCTTTACAAATTGACAGCACCTCTGCACAGCAATACCAATGCCAGCCAGTGGCCGATTAAAGGCTAGCAGCTGACATCGGTATGCCAGCGCATGGCGGTGACAGCATAAGCCGCCGCACTGGCACCCCGACGTCAGCTGCTGGCCTCTGATTGGTTGCCATATGCATTGCTGTCTAGAGAGCTTGTCAAGGGGTCTGCAGTGCCTGCGGGCTGCATATGCTGAAATGACATTGAGGGAATGGAGAACAGATGAGTAGTGATGAGCGAGCGTGCTTGGATAACGTGTTATCCAAGCATGCTCGAGGGCTAATAGAGCATCTTCCGCGTGCTCTAATGCTATGTTTGAGTCGCTGTGGCTGCATATCTCACGACTGTTTGACAGCCGCAACACATGCAGAGATTGCCTATTTGTTAGTATTCATGACTGTAATTAACAATAGCTTCAAGGTTCTAGCAATTTTCCAGGTGGACTGACCTGCATGTCTTAAACTAATAATGGACTGTTGTTTCTGTTTGCTTAATTAAAGGGAACCTGTCATCACAATTTAGTATGTTAAAATAAAGGTATAGCCATAATGGTGCTGTTATACTGATTTAATAGATTCCTGTAGGGAAGAAAGTCACATCCTAGGTTCTTGTTTAATTCACGTTGGAAGTTTTGGTGCAGTATCCTTTTCATGCATTGGGGAGGCCGGCGCTTTGGCACATTCATCTCCTGGCAATCTTCAGCAAATGTGATGGTGGCGCATGTGCAGATTGACATCTTGGCTCATCATTGACTGTGCCATTTTGCTGAAGACCATCAGATGTCAATTTGCACATGTGCTGACATTTTGCTGAAAACCGCCCAGATCTGAATGTGCGCAAGCGTTGCCCACGATGCTAGCGTGAATTTAAAAGAAGGCGGCTCGTACAAACGCAGAGGGGCCGCAGCAGAGCTAAAATCCCTACCCACAGTCCCACCCATTGCAACAAAAAGATATTGCATATTGCACCAAAATTTCTCACGTGAATTAAATAAGAGCCAGGATGTGAATTTCTTCCCTACAGGTATCTTTTAAATCAGTATGGCAGCACCATTATGGCCATACCTTTATTTTTACATGCATAATTGTCATGACAGGACCCCTTTAATTGATTCTTGCCAGATTTTGACTTTTAGCATTTGTCGAATAGGCCTCAGCACTGTATGGAACTGTGAACTAACACTGCGTCAGAAAAACACACCGGAAGGTCGCAAACAATTTCTGAAGGCCAATGATTCTACAGATGAACTCTTGATAAGACACACCTGTTCATTGAAAGCCATTCCAGGTAAAACCTAATAAAGTTGTTTGAGAGAATGCAGAAGTTGTGTAAATCTCTCATCAGACTAAAAGGAGGGGTTCTCTCAGGGTCTAAGGTTTTACACACATTATGGTTTGTTTCACACGTGTTTCTTTTCTCCTTACTTCTATATGTGTTCCTTTGTAGCTGTTTTGCCTTAGATATGAGTCTCCAAGTGAAAAGGTGTATCTAAACTTTTCACTTTTACTGTACAACAATATAATTACTATAATAATGCCTCCTATGTGCAAGAATATGTACAGTATAACTACTACAATACTGTCTCTATATCCAAGAATATAACTACTATAATACTGTCTCTATATGCAAGAATATAACTACTACAATACTACCCATATGTACAAAAATACAACTACTACAATACTGCATCCTATATACAAGAATATAAATACCATAATACTGCTCCTATGCATGAGAATATAACTACTATAATACTGCTCCCTATGTACAAGAATATAACTACTATAATACTGCACCCTATGTACAAGAATATAACTACTATAATACTGCCCCTATGTACAAGAATATAACTACTATAATACTGCTCCCTATGTACAAGAATATAACTACTATAATACTGCTTCCTATGTACAAGAATATAACTGCTATAATACTGTTTCCTATGTACAAGAATATAGCTACTATAATACTGCTCCTATGTACAAGAATATAACTACTATAATACTGCTCCTATGTACAAGACTATAACTACTATAATACTGCTCCTATGTACAAGACTATAACTACTATAATACTGCCCTATGTACAAGAATATAACTACTATAATACTGACCCTATGTACAAGAATATAACTACTATAATACTGCTCCCTATGTACAAGAATATAACTACTATAATACTGCTTCCTATGTACAAGAATATAACTGCTATAATACTGTTTCCTATGTACAAGAATATAACTACTATAATACTGCCCCATGTATAATACTGCCCCATGTACAAGAATATAACTACTATAATACTGCTCCTATGTACAAGACTATAACTACTATAATACTGCCCTATGTACAAGAATATAACTACTATAATACTGACCCTATGTACAAGAATATAACTACTATAATACTGCTTCCTATGTGTAATGATATAACTTATATAATACTGTCCACTATGTCTAAAAATATAACTACTATAATACTGCTTCCTATGTACAAGAATAAAACTACTATAATACTGCCCCCTATGTACAAGAATATAATTACTATATTACTGCCCCTATGTCCAAACTTATAACTATTATAATAATGTCCATCTATACAAGAATATATATATATACTATAATACCCCTGTGTACAAGAATATAACTACTATAATACTGCCCCTATGCACATGAATATAACTACTATAATACTGCTCCTATGTACGAGAATAAAGCTACTATAATAGTGCCTGTCATGACCCAGCTGTCGGTTGACCCGGGACCAGGGGCTCCTTACCTGTCCCTACCACTAGAGGGCGCCCTAGCTCGCCCTATTCCCCGGGATCGTTCTGAAGGTGAAGATGCCGGGGCCGCCACCCTTGCCTTATCTCATGTATCAGCCCTCGGTCTGTTCTCTTCCCCCACCCAAGAAAGATGGAGTTTTGCTGTGCACTGCAGTACCAAAACCCAACAAGCAAGGCAACACGAGCAAGGGTAACTGAAAATACCAGGCATACAAATATTTACTCATATATAACAGGGGACTGCAGCGGGGAGTGGAGGATGGGGAAATAACCAAAGTAAGAGGAGGGAATGGAATTATCACACTTACAAACCACGCAACAGTCACAGATAACTACTCCAAAATTCCTTCTCATATAAAAACCTCTCATTTGAATCAGAACCTAGATTATAAAGGGGATGGGAGTGGCTAATTGAACTCAGCTAAGAGCTCATACTCCCAGAGTTTCCAAAATGACAGATCAACCCCTGTTCTGCCAAAAGAAAAAAAACACCATTTAAAAAGAAGTGCTTATTTTCAGCGCAGAGGTAGGAGAAATCAGATGCTGCGGTCTTCTGGCTCCTCTCTGTTGCGGTAACCCCGTGACAGTAACCCCCCCTTCTACGAGGGATCAGATCAGTCTGGCCGCATGGACGTCAGATGCGGGTACCTACATCCTTTCCTCAGGACCATACACCCTTCAATGTACGAGATACTGAAGCGACCAACAAACTAAACGAGAATCCATGATTTTTGCAATCTGAAACTCCAAGTTTCCATCGACAATGACAGGAGATAGTGGTAGTGGTGATGGTATTGAAGATGTAACGTAATTTTTGAGGCGAGATTGATGAAATACATTATGGATCCTAAAGGTGGGCGGCAAAGCAAGGTGGAATGCTATTGGCTTGACGATGGCTACAGTCTTATAAGGACTGATAAACCTGGGACCCAGTTTCAGAGCTGGGGCCTTCAACTTAGTCTTCCTAGAGGACAACCACATCAAAGTCACCAACACACAGGTCCGGACCCACCAAACGTCAGCCACACACTTATATTTGAATTCCACCTTCCTCAAATTATTAGTAATCCCCTGCCATACGGCTGTAATAGTTGATGAAAACCAATCCTCTTCAGGTAATCCAGAACGATGCTTTTTATTAAATGAGCTGAACTGAGTATGGAGCCCAGACGCCCGGAAAACGTGGACTTACCAGTAGATTCAGGACAACGATTATTTACTGCAAATTTGACTAATGGTAAATAGGTAACCCAATCCTCCTGATACTCAGACACAAAACACCTAAGATAAGTCTCCAGATTCTGGTTAACCCATTCAGCCTGCCCATTAGACTGCGCGTGAAATGCAGAAGAAAATGACAGATGGACGCTATGTAATTTTACAATTTCCCTGACGAAAATTTGCGCCAAGGACTTGGCATTCTGTAAAGCTGGTAAAGCAATAAAATAAGACATCTTACTAAATCTATCTACCACCAGAATTACAGTATTCCCCACCGACACGGGTAGATCCGCGATAAAATCGATGGACAAGTGAGTCCAAGATCTACTGGGAATCTCTAATGGTTGGAGAGCCCCCGACGGACGAGTATGAGAGGTCTTAGAACGTGACAGACACTGCAGGCGGCTACATACTCCCAGACATCCTGATGAACCTCTGGCCACCAAAAATGCTGAGTAAAAAGATCAGGGGTGGCTTTATTACCAGGATGTCCAGCCAAGACCGACCGGATGTTTACTAAGGACTCTTAGACGAAGATTAACAGAAACAAACCGTTTACCTAGTTGACAGGCAGCAGGGGCATCCCTCTGAGCGTCAGCAACCTTTCTTTCAAGATCGGAGCATATAGACGCTATAGCCACCCCTTGATCACAGTTATTGCGTCCTCCAGGAAAACAACGAGATAAGGCATTCACCTTAATGGTTTTGTTACCCGGTTGTTACCCGGTTTATAGGGAGATATAAAGCACAGCTAACAGGAAGTACATACGGTAGGCATATTTAGTCTCTATGCGCAGACAGAATCCAGCGGAACCCATTGGCGGTGCCACCGATCCATTCAGAGCTTCGGGCGGAAAGTTATGGGCCATCCATGATTCTATGCAGAAAATCAGATTCTCAGACATGGGAGGAGGGAGGCAGCCCAGCCCGGGGAGGCAGCAGAGTATGGGAGGGAACAGCCTGGGAGAAATAAGGCAGACCCTCATTTTGGACTTAGTTTTCTAATGGCCGGAGGATACGTTGGCTGACGCAGCCAGGAAAGTCTGTAACTAAGATTTGGACCTGTGATCCATCAGCGCCTCCCTGTGGTCACATGCTACATAACACAGTAATTTCAACCTATCTATACCCTAGCCTCGTACTACAATTATGACTGTATACCTGTATATTATTCTTGTAAATATATACCTGTATATTTCTAGCGCGCATTTTCGGCGATTAAATATTAAATATAAAACCAATCTTGGGCTGTTTTTTTTATCTTGATTCACGAATCCCCACGTCCGCACACTCGGTTGGTCAATTGTATGCTACCCGGGTTGGTTTCTGACCCGATTATAAGCCTGTTGTCAGACAGGGCTTATGTCGAGCAAGGAACTGGTGGCAAAATTCTGTATTGTTTTAGTGAGGAACTCTGGCAGTGACGGCCGGGACGTTTAAATATATATCCCCAGCCTGGACTGGTGATATATATCCTCCCTCATTGGGAGCGCCTCACTAACTTGTACCTATAAGAGAAGCATTTTGGACGACTATTTGCCCTCGGTTCAGTTCCCTGATTGACCTGGAGCATGTGGTGGTGCCAGAGAGCTGATCCCTGCAGGTCCTTCTCTCCCCTCCCCTGAGGTGAGTGAAGTTGACGCCCCCCTTCCCCTTTGAGATCCCTCGCAGAAACCTAAAAACCTTTGTATCGACTTCAAATCCTCAGTACAATCCCAATCCAATACCACCTGGACTTTCGCCAGATCTATGCGAAAACCGGTGGATGACAAGACATATCCTAGGAAAGGAATCTCCTCAACCAAGAACATGCACTTCTCGAGTTTGACATATAATTTAAATAACCACAAATCTGCCTACCAGGTGACAAAAGATGTCATTTGCAAAGTGCTGAAAGAAGGCGGGTGCGTTCATCAACGCAAAAGGCATCACCAAGTTCTCATAGTATCCCTTAGGCGTATTGAATGATGATTTCCCCTCATCCCTCACTTAAGGCTATGTGCACACGTATGCAGAAAACTTCTGCATGAAAACCGGACTCCTTCCCAGAAAACGCGCTTTTTTTTCCGCAATTTTTTCCGGAGCATCCCCAGACACATAGAAAATAGCCAGAAATGCGGAATTTACCACGAAATTAATGAGCATGCTACATTTTTTTTTTACCGCGAAGCGTTTTTTCCTGCGGTAAAAAACGCATCAATATGCACAAAGTGCAAAATGCATTAAAATGAATGGGAAGCTTCTTTTAGACGTTTTTTGAGCAGATTTTTTGGTAAATTCGCGGGAAAAACGTGAAAAAAAATGCAATGTGTGAACACCGCCTTAATGTGAATGAGATTATACGCCCCCCCCCTCAGGTCCAGTTTTGAAAACCCTTTTGCTCCTACAATGTGATTATAGAGGTCTGGGATGAGAGTTAGCGGATATGGATCCCGGACTGTGATCATATTGAGTTTGCAGAAATCTAGGCATTTTTTTTAATTCTTTTTTCTTTACAAAAAATAACCCCGCAGCAATGGGGGATGAGGATGGTCTGTTATGACCCTTTGCCAGGCTTTCCATGATATAGTCCTTCATCGCCTGCCTTTCTGGACCAGAGATATTATACAGTCTGCTCTTAGGCAGCTTGGCACTAGGAACAAGATTAACGGTGCGGTTATAAGGATGACGGGGAGGAAGTTCTTCACATCCCTTTTCCGAGAACACATCCCCAAAGTCAGACTGATATTTCAGCACAGAATGGGTATCCACCCTAGCAAGCCGAGTACCCAGGCAGTGTCCTTGACAATACTCACTCCACTTTACCACATAAAGAGTCTGCCAATCTACTACAGGATTGTACAGTATTGGCCAAGGAAGTCCAAGAACCACAGGTGAGGGCAGACCCTCTAGCACATAACTCTATCACCTAGGAGTGCATGGCCCTTACCTGAAGATGTAAACCTCGGACGACTTGAGCAAAATATCCCTGTCTTAAGCGGCCGAAGTCTATGGCAATTATGGGTATGAGTCTGGACAGTGTATGTGGATTGAGGCGTTGGACCTGGACAAACCTAGCATCAATCACTTTAAACCCTGCCCCACCGTCTAAAAATGCAGACACATCTACCTTGGTTTCACCAAGAAGAATTTCTGCTGGCAGAAAAAATTGTGTCCTACCCACCGAGGTGATGAGTATACCCGGGTTGCTAACCTCCCCGCAACCCAAGCCTTTTAGTTTTCCTGCGGCTGTTTACTGCGAGATCGGGAAGGGCACGTGCCCACGAAATGGCACTTTTTACGACAGTAAAAACACACTCCCCCTTTTCCCCGAAAAACAGACAGTTTACCAGAGTTGCCGCACCCACCTGCATGGGTTCCTCAGATGACTTGGTAACGATCTCCCTTGGCCCCGGACCTCCCGCACCTTGCGGTGTCTCCCTATGTCTCTGTTGAAGATGGCGATCAACCCGAATTGCCAGAGACTTGGCCACCTCAAAGGAAACTGGAGTGTCATACAGGGCTAAAGCATCCTTCACTATTAGTGTAAGCCACTCACAGAAAAGGCTACGGAATGTGGGATCATTCCACTTAGTGTCTGTGGCTCACCTCCGAAACTCTGAGAAATACTCCTCCGCCAGACGATCTCCTTGCTGAAGTTGGCGCTGTGTGGACTCGGCCAAGGAGATGCAGTCGGGGTCGTCGTATATAAGGCCCAACACCCGAAGAATAACCTCCACCATCTAAAGCGACTGGGAGTCAGGCCGGAGAGAAAACGCCCATGCTTGGGGGTCACCCTGAAAGAGCGATATTATCCCCACACGTGTTGCTCCTCGGTACCTGAGTAAGGCTGGTTTCACATTTGCGCTTTTGTGCGCAGCGCATCGTGCGCACCTATGTTTAACATGACGTGCGCATGGTCTTGCGCACACTTGCGTTTTCGTGCGCATGCGTTTTTTGTCATTTGCGCCAGGCGCGCCAGATGCAACATGTTGCATTTTTTGGTGCGCCCTGTCTCGGCAAAAAAACGCATGCGCACGCTTGCGCACGGAATGCGCAAAAGCAACACATTGAAGTCTATGGGAACGCATGCGTGCGCATGGTCTTGCGCACGGTTGCGTTTTTTTGCGCATGCGTTTTCGAGTAAAACAAGTCTAGAATGTTCTCTAGACAATGGAAAAAATGACACCTACAAACGCATGTGCATAAAAAAACGCAAACACATGCAAAAACGCATGTAAAACGCAAGCAACGCTGCGTTTTTTTGACGCATCAGCGTGCGCATGACGTTAAAAAAACGCGCGTTTGTTTTGCGTTTTTCTTTGCGTTTTTTATGCGCCCGATGCGCTGCGCAAAAAAACGCTAATGTGAAACTAGCCTAAACAGGACGTAACTTAAAGTACAGTTTACAGGCCTCTCTGAAAATGGAAAACACTTAATGCCCCCCAGCAAACCTCTCAGGCAAAGCGATCTTGGGCTCCTCTATGGTTTGCCTGGGAGATGTGATTCCTACACCAGATGTATAAGGGGATGTGCACACGTTGCGGATTCTGCTGCGGATCCGCAGCGGATATAACTACTATGATACTGCCCCCTATGTACAAGAATATAACTACTATAATACTGCTCCTTATGTACAAGAATATAACTATTATAATACTGCTCCCTATGTACAAGAATATAACTACTAGAATACTGCTCCCTATATACAAGAATATAACTACTATAATACTGCCCCCTATGTATAAGAATATAACTACGGTACTTAATAATTCCCCCTATGTACAAGAATATATCTACTATAATACTGCCCCTATGTACAAGAATATAACTACTATAATACTGTCCCTATGTACATCAATATAACTAGAATAATACTGCTCCCTATGTACAAGAATATAACTACTATAATACTGTCCCCTATGTACAAGAATGTAACTACTATAATACTGCTCCTATGTACAAGAATATATCTACTATAATACTGCCCCTATGTACAAGAATATAACTACTATAATACTGTCCCTATGTACAACAATATAACTAGAATAATACTGCTCCCTATGTACAAGAATATAACTACTATAATACTGTCCCCTATGTACAAGAATGTAACTACTATAATACTGCTCCTATGTACAAGAATATATCTACTATAATACTGCCTCCTATGTACAAGAATATAACTATTATAATACTGCTCCCTATATACAAGAATATAACTACTATAATACTGCCCCTATGCACAAGAATATAGCTACTATAATACTGCCCCCTATGTATAAGAATATAACTACGGTACTTAATAATTCCCCCTATGTACAAGAATATATCTACTGTAATACTGCCCCTATGTACAAGAATATAACTACTATAATACTGTCCCTAGGTACAACAATATAACTACAATAATACTGCCCCCTATGTACAAGCATATACAGTGGGTACGGAAAGTACTCAGACCGCTTTAAATTTTTCACTTTTTGTTTCATTGCAGCCATTTGGTAAAAAAAAGTCCATTTTTTTCTCATTAATGTACACTCTGCACCGCATCTTGAATGAAAAAAACAGAAATGTAGAAATTTTTGCAAATTTATTAAAAAAGAAAAACTGAAATATCACATGGTCATAAGTATTCAGACCCTTTGCTCAGTATTGAGTAGAAGCACCATTTTGCGCTAGTACAGCGATGAGTCTTCTTGGGAATGATGCAACAAGTATTTCACACCTGGATTTGGAGATCCTCTGCCATTTTTTCCTTGCAGATCCTCTCTAGTTCCGTCAGGTTGGATGGTGAACGTTGGTGGACAGCCATTTTCTGGTCTCTCCAGAGATGCTCAATTGGGCTTAGGTCAGGGCTCTGGCTGGGCCAGTCAAGAATGGTCACAGAGTTGTTCTGAAGCCACTTCTTTGTTATTTTAGCTGTGTGCTTAGGGTCATTGTCTTGTTGGAAGGTGAACCTTTGGCCAAGTCTGAGGTCCAGAGCACTCTGGAAGAGATTTTCATCCAGGATATCTCTGTACTTGGCCGCATTCATGTTTCCTTCAACCAGTCATCCTGTCTCTGCAGCTGAAAAATACCCCCATAGCATGATGCTGCCACCACCATGTTTCACTGTTGGGATTGTATTGAGGATGTGATGAGCAGTGCAGGTTTTCTCCACACATACCGCTTAGAATTATCACCAAAAAGTTCAATCTTCGTCTCATCACACCAGAGAATCTTATTTCTCATAGTCTGGGGGTCCTTCATGTGTTTTTTTAGCAAACTCTATGCGGGCTTTCATATGTCTAGCACTGAGGAGAGGCTTCTGTCGGGCCTCTCTGCCATAAAGTCCTGACGAGTGGAGGGCTGCAGTGATAGTTGACTTTGTGGAACTTTCTCCCATCTCCCTACTGCATCTGTGGAGCTCAGCCACAGTGATCTTGGGGTTCTTCCTTACCTCTCACCAAGGCTCTTCTCCCACGATTGGTCAATTTGGCTGGACGGCCAGGTCTAGGAAGACTTCTGGTGGTCTCAAACTTCTTTCATTTAAGGATTATGGAGGCCACTGTGCTTTTAGAAACCTTGAGTACTGCAGAGATTCTTTTGTAACCTTGGCCAGATGTGTGTCTTGCCACACTTCTGTCTCTGAGCTCCTTGGCCAGTTCCTTTTGACCTCATGATTCTCATTTGTTCTGACATGCACTGTGAGCTGTGAGGTCTTATATAGACAGGTGTGTGCCTTTACAAATCAAGTCCTATCAGTTTAATTAAACACAGCTGGACTCCAATGAAGGAGTAGAACCATCTCAAGGAGGATCACAAGGAAATGGACAGCATGTGACTTAAATATGAGTGTCTGAGCAAAGGGTCTGAATACTTATGACCATGTGATATTTCAGTTTTTCTTTAATAAATTTTCAAAAATTTCTACATTTGTTTTTTTTTTCAGTCAAGATGGAGTGCAGAGTGTACATTAATGAGGAAAAAAGGAACTTTTTTGAATTTACCAAATGGCTGCAATGAAACCAAGAGCGAAAAAATTTAAAGGGGTCTGAATACTTTCCATACCCATTGTAACTACTGTAATACTGTCCCCAATGCATATTTTTATACTTCACCGAATTTCCACCCATGTAATTACATTAGTGGGGAACATCTTGGGGATCTTTTTTTTTTTTTTTTTTTTTTTTTAATTCAATTATTTGTTGCTTTCCGTGGATCTTTAGCACTATTGGGCCCAGATGAACAATACTGTCAGTATATGTATTGTAGATATGGTGAGAATGGGAATGGATGAGGACACTGTTCAGAAGACCGTTGCAATGTAAGAGGAGACCTTTTAGACGGTGGCATTTGTGTGGTGTCCTGTCAAATATGAACTTGGGTGCAAGTGTACCTGTAAGATTTGAGCTCTGCTCCCTGACACCTCTGGGATCTTTGTGCAATCCTTGTGCATCCTACATTGCTATTGCTCCTAGCCCCTTCATACATATGGACAGCGGATTGGCCGAAGGTGCATATGCTTTTATTGAGTTGAGGGGATTAGGCCTCTGCCATTCATCAGCTTTTGCTAGAAGTCCGAATTGTCTCCTTGAGAGGGAGTCAGGTGACCCCCATACACACTAGATAGTCAGCTGGGTCACAATCCGCGGCATCTTTAGTTGCAGGCAAGTGACCTTTCCCATCTTAGTGGTGAGAGCAGCATTTTTGACATCTTCCAGGTTCCTTGTTAAAATGCCCCAATTTAAATGTGACTGTTCAGGTTTCATATCAGCTTTAATACTGTCATTATATAGCAGTATATATAGTAGTGCACTGCTGGAGGGGCTAATATGAAAAGCAAATACTGTCCCCCTGATTTATATTTTGAGGGGTTGTCTGAAGGGCATTGTCTGCTAGCACACTATACGGCTGTGAAAGATCCCTTTAAGAATACTGCAGACATATAGCAGTCTGTAACCAGGATGGGAAGATATTGATTGCTTGGATATTTTTTTTTAATTATTTTTATTTTCCATTCATTTAGACTGTTGGGACTTTGGAGGTTAAATAAGGAAATCGTCACTGCCAACAGCCAGAGGCTGATCACTTCTACCTACTGCAGATCTCCTGGGATGAACATGACCCAGAAGACGTCCTTGGAGCTCCTGGCATGTGATCTACCTGAGCGTACCCGGGTAACGTCATCATCACCACAAGATGTTTGTAGAGTTTATTCCCGTCTCAGTCTGGCACCTACAGTGTAAGATGCATTTGCACTCTCTGGAGAATTCCTGCTCCCTGCGTAGAGCTGCACGAGGGCATGGGACTGGGATGATGCATGGCGCTGTATAGCTATTCCAGGGTGCAGGTGCCCATCTCTCCCACACACGGGGTGACACGTGCTGACTGCCCCCCTTCCCTTTCCCAGTCACACATGGCTGTCTGCTCCATCACACACAGTCAGTAGGATTGAGCAGCTTTTTCTGAGCTGATCTCGGTTCTCTGCCCATTAATGAGCTGGTGCAGACTCAGACCCGCCCAGCAACCAATGGGAGCTGAGGAGAAGAGTTGGGGAGGGGGGGCACTGCAGGCAGACTTGTGTTTACACCGGCCCCCCCAGACTGAAGTGGGGAGACAGGCAGTGAGGCAGCGTCTGGGACAGAGAGAGAGAAAAGAGCAGAGCCAGAGACAAAGGAAGGAAGAGAAGAGAGAAGAACTCGGGGTGATAGACAGATATAGAAACTCCTGGGCACTGATTGGCACCGTGACCTTCTACTGCAGTGCCAGCATCTTCCCACTGCACCTTGGTCCATTGCTGTCCTGTTCTTCAAGGCCACCTGTCCTGCATCCTTCCTGCAGGCAGCCGGGTCCTGCTAACCCTTTCAGTGCCCAGCATCGTGTCCTCGGTGCCCGCTTCTGCTGCTAAGCCAACACCTTCTGGACTGTCTGCGAGAAGCAGCATGGCATTTCTGTAGCAACTTCTAACTTCAAATCTCAGGATGGTGCAACATAAAACTGTTGGGGGAAACCCAAAGACACCTGATGCTGTTCCTGGGGGGCCCAGCTGGTGTAAGACCCCTAGTGGGCACATCAAACGTCCAATGAATGCCTTCATGGTGTGGTCTCAGATAGAGAGGAGGAAGCTGATGTCTCTGTGCCCTAACATGCACAATGCTGACATCTCTCGCAGCCTTGGCCAACGCTGGAAGTTACTGGAGGACACAGATAAAATCCCGTACGTTCGAGAGGCTGAACGTCTGCGGCTCAAACACATGGCTGACTATCCCAACTACAAATACAGGCCGCGCCGACGTACCCGGGATCCGGCGAGCAGAACACGCGCCAGGCTGCCCCGTACCACATCTAGGTGCCAACCTGCTGCCTCGCCATGCCAGTCGGAAGTGAATCTGGGATCCAGCATGCACTGGGGGGAGGAAAATCCCAGGTGGGGGGGGCACAAAGATGACCAATCAGAAGAGACGCAGAATCGGGAGTCATCACCACGCAGCCCAGAGGTGCCCCCCTACTCCCATGCCCGCTCCCTGCCCTCCTCCCCAGAGCCAGTTGAAGATGATGATGGCCTTGATGAAAGTCTACCCGGACTCTGTTCGGGGTCCCTTTGCGTCCCACCGGAGAGAGAGCTTCTTCCAAGCAGCGGGTCCCATTTCGAGTTTCCCGATCACTGCACCCCCGAGGTGGTGGAGATGATATCTGGGAGTGGCCTCCTCGGAAGTGTGTCCGACCTCGTGTTCTCCTTCTGATCCCAAACCCCACGTCCCACAGAGAGGCGTCGGCAGCAGGTAACATATTGTGGAACTGACCTCCCCTTATCCCAACGAGAAAAGGTGATCGCATGGACCACTTTCACTCTTTGCAGTCTCTGAGCACTTTCCGTCCTGACTGTCTCTCCAGACACTTAGTCTACAGTTCTCAGGGTGCTCTCGGCTGTCTCCTTCAGCTTCTGGCTCACAGACAGGCTTCCCTGCTTTCACTCACGTTGCTGTCTGTATTTTTGGCTGTCTGTCTAGGCACTCTCTCTCTCGCTGACCCTCGAAAGAGTTATCTTTCATTCTAAGCTGAGCGCTCTCTCTTGTGCTACCATCACCTCCAGGCCTGTAATACAGACGGGCAGACACATGGTGCCCATGCATGTCTGCAGACAGACATACCCCACACGTGTGCCACTATCTGTCTGCCAGCCTCGCCCTGCTTCTGATCTCCAGACAGGGGCCACAATTACTCAGAGCGAAGAGACAGGTAAGGACATACAGACTGGTGTGTTCAAATCTATCGATCTATTACATATCTATCTATATATCCTCTATCTATCGCATACCTATCTATCTATTTATCATCTATCTCATATCTATCTATCATTTATCGAAAATCTATTATCTATCTTTGTTTCTTTCCTTCTTTATTCTTTTTTTTTTCTCCTTTTTTCCCTTCTTTCTTTATTTCCCCATTGTATCTATCTCATATGTATCTGATATCTATCGATCTATCAATCTACTCCCCTCTGAATTCTCCTCAGGACAGTTTCCCCCACCTTTCTCTCTCTGTATAATGTAAAACCTCAGGACAAGACCTCAGGACTAATTTCCCTGTAAATCAGGGTCTCAGAAACCTTCCACAGACCTCAGGACCCTTCTTGGCACACAAACCCCTCCCTATCGTCTCACTTTTATCCTCAGAAGCTCTCAGGAAATGTTACTGACCTCAGATCCCCTCATATAGCAAGGAGGGGGGTGACCAACCACTATACCGCTCATCTCCGCCTCTGCACTGTCTATATATATATATATATATATATCTATCCTCTCACGTGTCTGCACATATGTGCATTCGTCTGCCTGTGCCTGCTTCACCGCATGTATATATAATGTATGTCTGAGCTGCGCCTCCAGCAGCAGTCATCACTGGCACACTGTGCAATAACTGTGCCAGGCACGTTCACCCTCTATATATACAGTATATTTATATACCAAGGTGCATTTGCCCTTGTTTTGGCAGGGGCGTAGCACAAGAGAGAGCGCCAGTTCTAGATGGGCCAAAATGCATTCCTTAGGGAGGGGTATGTCTTATAAGGGGCTGTATATTCCTTTTTTGGGGCGATAGGATACAGATATTTTTGGGATGGGCTCATTCTTTAACGCTGGGGGCTTAGGTATAATGCGAGGATTAGGGTTATCTGTTTCTTATTTTTTACACCTCCTCCTCCCCGCATCTTGTGAAATTCTCAGATTTGACTCGCTCAGGAACTCAAGATTTATTGCAGGGAATTCATATTTGATTGTAAAGACTCGGAGCCTAGACATCTGATGGGACTGACCAGATTCACAAAAGAAGTCTTGTGTACCCGAGATGCCAGCAGGGCGGAGACACTGAGCAGTTGGAAAACCATCAGAGCTGGGGCACTGAGGGATTGAGGTTACCAACAATGCAGTGTCATCATGTCCCATGGGGATCATGCTATTTGCACATTTGGGGATTTTTCATGGAACGGAGCCAATTTGTGACTTTTTATTGGTAATAGTTAAAAACAAAAAAAAAATTTTACTCCTTCCAGATCTTTATCTGTGGGGTCTGGCCTGATAGAATGGAATAAAATAGGGAGTGGGGTGGTTAAGAATTATTGGGAAAGGGTGTTGGGAGGGTGGGATGGATTAGGGACTGTGGGTAATGTATGGAGGTGGAGAATCCATCATATCTGACAACAATAAAACTCAATGAAAATGTCTTTGCTGAATGCTAATGACTGATAAATAATCTGCAAACTTCAGACTAAAACTAGGGTCACATGGCTACTTGTGGAGCACTCAAGGTCCCAACCTAAAAGGAGTCATGGTCTCCAAGAAAGAAGTGACCACAGTCTTGATGGTGCATTGGAGCAGAGTGATCTGCTGGAATTAGTGAGTTCCATCTTCCCCATTTTGAGCACAATACTCACGCTCTACCTGTTACACTGACACTTGGGGTACAGGTTAATGACACTGACAGCGAGTACTGAACAATGACATTGGCACTTGGGGAACAGGACATTATCACTGATACTTAAGGTACAGGACAATGACACACTGATACGTGGGGTACAGGACAATGACACTGGCACTTGGGTTATAATAGCACAATAACACTGACGCTTGGGGTACATGATAATGACTGGCACTTGGGGTATAGGATAATGACACACTGACACTTGTTACAGAACAACACTGACACTTGAGGTACAGGATATTATCACTGATACTGAGGGTACAGGATAATGACACACTAAAACTTGGGGTACATGACAGAGACATGCTGCGACTTGGGGCACAAGATAATGACACTGATACTTGGAGTACAGGTCAATAACACTGGCACTTCGGGTACAGGCCAGAGACATACTGAGACTTGGGGTACAGGACAATGACACTGACACTTGGGGTACAGGACAGAGACATACTGAGACTTGGGGTACAGGACAATGACACTGATACTTGGGGTACAGGACAATAACACTGACACTTGGGGTACAGGACAGAGACATAATGAGACTTGGGGTACAAGACAATGACACTGGCACTTGGGGTACAGGACAGTGACACTGATACTTGGGGTACAGGACAGAGACATACTGAGACTTGGGGTACAGGACAATGACACTGATACTTGGGGTACAGGACAATAACACCGACACTTGGGGTACATGACAGAGACATACTGAGACTCGGGGTACAGAACAATGACAATGGCACTTGGGGTACAGGACAGTAACACTGACACTTGGGGTACAGGACAGAGACATACACTTGGGGTACAGGACAATGACACTGGCACTTGGGGTACAGGACAGTAACACTGACACTTGGGGTACAGGACAGAGACATACTGAGACTTGGGGTACAGGACAGTAACACTGACACTTGGGGTACAGGAAAATGACACTGGCACTTGGGGTACAGGACAGTAACACTGACACTTGGGGTACAGGACAGAGAGAGACATACTGAGATTTGGGGTACAGGACAATGACACTGGCACTTAGGTTACAGGACGGAGACATACTGAGACTTGGGGTACAGGACATTAAAACTGACACTTGGGGTACAGGACAGAGACATACTGAGACTTGGGGTACAGGACAATGACACTGGCACTTGGGGTACAGGACAGAGACATACTGAGACTTTGGGTACAGGACAATGACACTGGCACTTGGGGTACAGGACAATGACACTGGTTCTTGAGGTACAGGACAGATACTGGCACTTGTGGGACAGGATGATGACACTGGCACTTGGGGTACAGAATGATGACACTGGCATTTGGGGTACAGGACAATAACACTGGCACTTGGGTTATAATAGCACAATAACACTGACACTTGGGGTACAGAATTAACACTTGGGAAACAGGACAATGTCACTGATACTTTGTGTGTCACTGTCCTGTAGCCTGACACTTGGGGTACAGGATAATAACTCTGGCACTTGGGGTATAGGATAATGACACACTGACACTTGGGGTACAGGAAAGAGACATACTGAGACTTGGGGTACAGGACAATGACACTGATACTTGGGGTACAGGACAATAGGACAATTACACTGACACTTGGGGTACAGGACAGTGACACTGATACTTGGGGTACAGGACAGACATACTGAGACTTGGGGTACAGGACAATGACACTGGCACTTGGGGTACAGGACAGTAACATTGACACTTGGGGTACAGGACAGAGACATACTGAGACTTGGGGTACAGGACAATGACACTGGCACTTGGGGTACAGGACAGTGACACTGAGACTTGGGGTACAGGACAGAGACATACTGAGACTTGGGGTACAGGACAATGACACTGATACTTGGGGTACAGGACAATGACACTGATACTTGGGGTACAGGACAGTGACATACTGAGACTCGCGGTACAGGACAGTAACACTGGCACTTGGGGTACAGGACAGAGACATACTGAGACTTGGGGTACAGGACAATGACACTGGCACTTGGGGTACAGGACAGTAACACTGACATTTGGGGTACAGGACAGAGACATACTGAGACTTGGGCTACAGGACAATCACACTGGCACTTGGGGTACAGGACAGTAACACTGACAATTGGGGTACAGGACAGAGAGAGACATACTGAGACTTGGGGTACAGGACAATGACATTGCCACTTGGGGTACAGGACAGAGACATATTGAGACTTGGGGTACATGACAATGTCACTGGCCCTTAGGGTACAGGACAAAAGGACAATTACACTGATACTTGGGGTACAGGACAGAGACATACTGAGACTTGGGGTACAGGACAGTGACACTGGCACTTGGGGTACAGGACAGTGACACTGACACTTGGGGTACAGGACAGAGACATACTGAGACTTGGGGTACATGACAATGACACTGGCCCTTGGGGTACAGGACAGAGACATACTGAGACTTGGGGTACATGACACTGGCACTTGTGGTACAGGATGATGACACTGGCACTTGGGGTAGAGGACAATGACACAGAGTCAAAATTTCCTAAGTGAGACACTTGTAGCCATGCCTCCTTCTACTGATGCAGATATTTGTGTTAGTAAGAACAGTGCCACGACTGGTGCCCATTGTATTACTGTGTAACACCGCAGAGTATGCAGCATTTATATGGTTAATGTATGTGCAGCATTAAAATTAATAGAAAGTATGGGAGTGCATTCATGAATAATACACAGAATGGCGGAGCAGCTGGCGCCACTCTCGCCTCCTCACACATAAAGTAACACTGGATTCTTAACCTTACCACAAGGTTCGCTACTTGACTTATGAAAACTCCAAAAATGTCCTTCTCTGTAAACGTGGATCTCAAGGAAGACTGGATAAGACCTTGCATTAGAAGAACCTGGCTGCAGTGTGTCATGTCAGCAGTAGTGAAAGCTTCTGGGCTGAGCCAGCGAATATCTCCATACATAACATCTAACTGTAGATGAATTCATCCTGGTGCAAGACGTATTAAAGGCAATAACTGCGCTCGCCTGAAATTCCCAAGATGATCTGCGGGAAAGATGTCCCCTCCGGTAACTGCTTCTGATCATGTCTTCTACTCTAAAAGGATGCCCGCAGCAGCGAGATACAGATGAGAACTTCACAACCCGAGCAGCGGGAATAGATGTGACTGGAACATGCAATAAGATCCACTGCTAATGTCAGAGGAGGAAGCCCAAAATATATCGACATTCGTGGTACAGGACAAGGACACACTGACACCTGGGGTACAATATAGTGACACACTGACACCTGGGGTACAGGACAATGACACCCTGATAGTTGTGATACAGGACAATGATACTTGACATTTGGGGTACAGGACAAGGACACACTGCCACTTGATGTCAGAGCGCAGGATAATAACACCTACATTAGGGTGAAAGGACGATGAAATTGACACTTGGGTATAGGACAATGACACTTGGGGTACAGGATAATGACACATTTATACTTGGGGTACAGGATGACACACTGACTCTTGTGGTACAGGACAATGACACTGACACTTGGGTTACAGGATGATGACACTGACACTTGGGGTACCGGATAATGACTGTGACACTGGGTACTGGATAATGACACATTTATTCTTGGGGTAGAAAATGGCATACTGACACAGGGTACAGGATAATGACACATTTATACTTGGGGTACAGGATGACACACTGACATTTAGAGTTACAGGATAATGACACATTTATTCTTGGGGTACAGAATAAGATGCTGACAGGTTACAGGCTAATGATGGACTGACACTTGTGTGAATAACGCAGTTTCGGTCACGTCCACCCCTGTACTAGTATGACATAAGTGGACAGGTTAATGTCTCATTTCCTGAAATACTCTACTACAGTGCTACATCATTGGGAAATTCTTTACAACACACCACATGCCGCATTCGTAAGTTTGGTGTGATGACACATTTGCGCACGTATCACACAGCATGTGACTGTATACGGAGTGTTGCCCGTATTATATGTACAGTGGTGAGTATATCAGTATCCACAATGAGCAGTTTGTACATTGTGACTGTCAGCATGAAACGTGGGTGGCCGCCAAGTCCTTCCATCTAATGAATAAAGTGACTCAGTTTTGGCTCGGATGTCTTCCCCTGCGTCGCTCTCGGGCCCTCCATCTGGTACATGCAGCTCTACTGTATAATGTAGGTTAGGGCAGCGCTGTGGCATGCTGCGGGTTAACTCTCTGCTAGGAATGTGAAAGCGCTTCATGCTGGGTCTTTGATCTTTTGCTTTTCCATAAAGTTCACTGCTCCTTTTAAAGAGCAAGGGAAAAATGGAAACTGTATAACTGGTCTACTGTGCAGATCTGACATGCAGGTGCCAGGGAAAGCTGGGTGACAGCTCCCACTATGATTACCACGTACAAAGGCATCACTGCTCCTGAACCCCAAAATCTAATTGGCTCCTCAACAACGTGTCATATAATTTTGCGGCCTTACTACATGCAGTGTCTTGCAAAATATTCACCCCCTTGGCTTTTTATGTATTTTGCTCCATTACAACCGGTGTTGAAATATTTTTGTAATCCAATTTGTGTGTAATGCATCAGCACTAAATAGTCTAAGTTAGCGGAGTAAGAAAAAATATAGGCATAAAATAAATTTATGGGATCAAATAACTAAGAATTGGCATGTGCATACAAGTGCTTCTCACAAAATAGAATATCATCAAAAAGTTAATTTATTTCAGTTCTTCAATACAAAAAGTGAATCTCATATATTACATAGTCATTACAGAGTGATCTATTTCAAGGGTTTATTTCTGCTAATGTTGATGATTATGATTAGACCTCAAGCAGCTTGGATTGTGGCCTCTCCATTCTTCCTCCAGACTCTGGGACCTTGATTTCCAAATGAAATGCAACATTTACTTTCATCTGAAAACAACACCTTGGATCACTGAGCAACAGTCCAGTTCTTTTTCCCCTTGGCCCAGGTAAGACGCCTCTGGCGTTGTCTATTGGTCATGAGTGGCTTGACACAAGGAATGTGACACTTGTAGCCCATGTCCTGGATAAGTCTGTGTGTGGTGGCTCTTGAAGCAATGACTCCAGCAGCAGTCCACTCCTTGTGAATCTCCCCCAAATTTTTGAATGGCCTTTTCTTAACAATCCTTCCAAGGCTGCAGTTATTCCGGTTGCTTGTGCACCTTTTTCTGCCACACTTTTTCCTTCCACTGAACTTTCCATTAATACGCTTGGATACAGCACTCTGAATAGCCAGCTTCTTTAGTAATGACCTTTTGTGACTTATCCTCCTTGTGGAGTGTGTCAATGACTGCCTTCTGGACATCTGTCAAGTCAGCAGTCTTCCCCATGATTGTGGGAGCCTACTGAAACAGATTAAGGGACCTTTTTAAACACTTAGAAAGCCTTTGCAGGTGTTTTTTGTTAATCTAATTTACTGAGATAATGACTTTTGGGTTTTCATTGGCTGTAAGCCATAATTGTTGTGAATTCACTTTCTGGCCTACCTCTGGTTGCTAGTGAAGGTAGTGGAGCTGGTTGTATTGACAGAGTCGCGTGTTCTCTTTCCGTGCTCCCTCTGGTGGTTACAGGAGGTAATGGAGCTGATCTAATTGACAGAGGTCTGCCACCTGATAATGAGGACGACGATTGGACATCTGGAGTCTCTGACTGGATTTAAGACAGCCGAATCCCTCTATCCCTGCTGGTGATTTTTCCTGCCTCCTGAGGTCTTAGTTTCCAGTTCAGTCCCTGCATGCTTAGCTAAGTGTTCTTTGCTATTGTTCACATTTGATTTGGTTTTGTCTATTCAGTTTTGTGTGGTCAGCCAGCCCCGGCTGGGGCTGTGCTGAATTTCCATCCTTATGTTGCTACTTGTGCCAGTTTGTTTTTTGTCCCTTATTAGATTGGCCTCTTTTTGCTCTGCTTTCAGAATATGCCAGAGTGCTGATATTGTGGGAGAAGTCTAGTGACTTCAGAGTTTTTGTTATCAGAAGTGTTGGAAATTTTTGCAGGGTATTTTGCGTGATTGCAGACAGTGTCTTTCCTTTCTAGTTAGTGTGGGCCCCATCGTTTGCTCAGCCTATTTTCCTACCTGTGTTTGTGTTTTCATCTTGTTTCACCGACAATATATGTTTGGGGGCTGTCTATTCCTTTGGGGTCTGCGCTGGGGCAGTTTAGATTTCCCCTTTTCTTGGTTTAGGCTTATTTAGTTCTCCGGCTGTGACGAGGCGTCTAGAATCATCATAGGTGCGCTCCACGGCTACTGCTAGTTGTGTGGATAGGATCAGGTGTCTGCAATTCGCTTAGTTACCAACCTCTCTGGTTTGCTGTAGCTTAGCTTGGTCTTGTTTTCCTCCACGGTGACCCAATCATAACACATAATCATCATTAGCAGAAATAAACACGTGAAATAGATCACTCTGTTTGTAATGTATAAAGCTCAATGTGGGTGTGTATGCATGTATGTCCGGGATTGGCATCCGCACCGTCGCAGCTACAGCCACAAAATTTGGCACAGTCACACGTCTGGACCCCGAGAGCGTCATAGGCTATGTTGTGAGGCAAAATTTTAACCCCACGTGTTCCAATTCACCAAACAATTTTGCCCCTATCTACATAATGGGGAAGAAGTGTATGTATGTATTGGCACCTGCACCGTCGTAGCTACAGCCACAAAATTTTGCACAGTCACACGTCGGAACCCCGAGAGCGTCATAGGCTATGTTGTGAGGTCAAATTTTAACCCCACGCGTTCCAATTCACCAAACAATTTTGCCCCTATCTACATAATGGGAAAAGAGTGAATGGAAAAGTGTTGGAGGCAAAGTGACAGCTGCCAGATGTGAACAAGGGGGACTGAAAGAATGAGAGCGATGGCGCCAAAGAGTATATACCGTACAGTTGCTAAGGTGGGGCCCTGACATGAGATACCACACACGGGGATATGAACACACACAAAATGCGCCATTGGAGGTAGTGGGTCAGCACTACTTCAACGATTGAGTGCTTGACCTCCTCTAGACCTCTCTTCCACCAATCTTAACATGTAACCAGAAATATGGAAGCCGCACTCTCTTGGATTGCTTGCAGTTACAGGAAGGCATTACAGTACATTGGCAGAAACGTCGTGATTAATGCATAATAAGCATGCCCATCTTCAGGCATATAATGGGTCCAAGGCTTTATGAGCTGCCTGCAACTAAGGCAGCACAACCTGGTCTGAAGAAGGGCATGCTGATCGGCCGAAACATTGTGATTAATGCATAAACTATGGTGGTGGTGGCTGTAATACATTCCTGAAGCTGCAAGCAATGCAAAAAGAGCCTTGCCTCCATCTTTCCGGGTGTTTATTCTATCACCATAGATCACCGGCATTGCTCGTGCTATAGCACGGTGGTGGAGTTTCCCTTTAGTTGGTGAGGAATGGCCTATCATATGCATGGAGGATGATGGTGAAAATACTTTCTCTCTGACGCCAGTAGAAATAAATCAGCATTCACTATGAATTGCATTGGAAATAAGGGAAATTCTACAGCTCAGGGAATTATCACTCAGGAGTGCTGAGCTAGGGGAAATCCGAAAATAGCAAACACCACACTCCTTCCAGCCCACCCCGCACATATCTAAACATCAGATCTTAGGGATGAGAAGACCTGGCCTTGATCAAATAACAAAAGCAGACATTCTCCTTTGGTGGCTGTTAGTGTTAATGCACAGTCAACAGATTTTGTTTCTTTATTCTTCCAATTATGAGTGGTGCTTAATGCAGAAAAAACACTTAACATGCTTGGGACTGATTATCAAGCGTAGAAATTTCTGCTGCATCTCATCTTACTCTTAGGAAATGGTCCAAATGGATTGGAAGAAGCCTTTATTTGATGGACCTGCAGTGACCTTGACTGAGCACTAGATGGCAGTGCAAGCTGTATGAGCCGAACAGCAGAAGATGGCGATGATCTACACGTCATCTAAAGTGTATCCGCACTTGTAGAAAACCTTGGATAGGTCAGAGACACGTCAGAAGTTATGATCAGTAGGGAACTAAACGAGCTAAAAATGAAGGTGCTGAAGTGCACAACATAGTGCTGCTCTCCTCTGAACATGGACTCCATAGACCTTCTGTTGAGCTCTTTGTCAGTTTCAAAAGACAGCAGCTCCTCTGGTCACCAGATATTACTCAATAGCTTGTGCAAGTTACTGCTGATGAACAACCTCCTCTTATCAGGTCGCCTTTATGTAATCGCTCGCCGGTCCGGATGACAGGAAGATGCCCATTACGGGAATAAGGGTAATTTCAAATAACCAGGGCACAGGAAGGAGCATGGCAAAACGTACAGCCGCCGTCAGCATTGAGCTGCTACATTCACTGTAGTCAAATGGCATTGCAAATTGCTGCAGAAGTCGGACCTCCACCCTGGGGGATGCCATGAATATCAATTTTCGATTTTCACCTTGAAAACGACTTTGGCCCCAATTCCTTCAAGCACCACTCCGGCGTTTTTTATTTTACCGCTCGCATGGTATCACTAATGCATGTTCCCTGCTCCTGGTATTAACAGAAGCAGATGGCAGCTGCTATTGGCGCTGCTCGGGTCACTTTTCTGCAGCTTGTGACCTGCTGGATCGCACCGGAGGTCACTTGTCATTATAAGTCTATAAAAGCCATAACAAGGCCAGAGCCATGATAACTAGAAACAAGTGGTGTTAAATATTTATCATAAAGTGAACAATTATGTACAGATATACACAGGTTATTCAGCTGTATTCCATGCCGGGGCGACCTTCATTTACCTCATGGCATAAACAGCAGGATCTCCAATAGTGATCGGTTAAATCAACGTGTCCAAGTGTAAAGTGGCAAAATAAAGTCAAATGTGTTGGGAGAAGGCAGGGAGTTTGGATATTGAGGTGCTGGACAGGACAAAGGCACAGGTGTGGGGGTGCAGTCTCCACCCGATGAGATGCTCGATGGATGACAAAACCACAGGCTCTCCAATTAACGCCCCAGTTATGGAAAAATCTGCAGTTCAAATTTGGGGGCCCATTCCAGAGCGCTCTTTACTACAGCAAGAGCGGCGGCACCTAGAGCCACTGTCAGTCCCATGACTGCCAGCTTCACCAGTCTGTTAGTACGGGGTTTGGTGAGGACCGCCTTGTTCCCGGGCTCTGGCCGAACCATGTCCCTGAAGCGTCTGCGGAGAACCATATCCGGCCGCTGCTGGGTGGACGCAAGTTCAAAGTCTTTAAAGGTTGACACCGCAGTCCTGGATTAAATGGGAATAAATAGATTTATGCATAAATAAGTGATCAGTATGGTCTAAATCAACAATTAAGGCACTCAGTGACATAAAATTTGGACTTTGAGTTTCATTCCCATCCAAAGCGGCTTATCCAAAATTCCACTGGTCAACCCATTGACAGCCACATAACCAATAAGCTGAAAGTCCGAAAACTGGCAGGATTATAAATACAGCTTTGGATGAGAATGGAGAAGGGTCGGATCATTTTGCATTACTACAGAAAAAGGCTTCATAAATAGTGTTCCCCTTTATAAAACTGCGTGTAGTGAAGAGAGCAGTGAACACACTGCTTAGGCCTTAAAATGTGTCCCAGTCCCCTCAGGAGTGGACATTCTCACTCATCTTCAGGTTGAGGGACTTTGGGTGCCTGATGTCCCCTTCTACAGCCCTTAGAAGAAGTACCACTGCTCCCAGCTTGTCCTCACCGTTCCGCCTGATGCTGCTGTGCGGCTTCCCTGGATAGTTCAGATGGGGGGAACTGGACGAAGAGGTCGCCGGCTTTGCTGATGAGAGTCTCGTAGGGCAAATCTTGAGGGATCTGTGACAGCAGGTGGTGGACGGATGCCATATCACACTCGCACTCCATCACCTCTGCCTCTCTGTGTAATACAATCTGCAGAGAGGAAGATGAGGTTGGTCATTAGAAAAGTTGGATTACAGCAGCTCTTCATACGTCACGGCGCACGCTCTTACCACAGCCGCAAAGTAGATGGGCATCAGCGGGTGGCAAGCCAGGAAGAAGTCGTACAACCTCACCACATGCCTAAAGTCTGACAGGACGTGCCCGAACCATGTGATGAGCCAACTTAGGGCAAATATGGTGCCAACCTCCGCCCTGTGGATAAAACATACAGTCAGCTGCTCCTCTAAGTGCCCAGAGGGAGCTCACAACTCAGGATATACCCACCGAACCATGAAGTCATGCAGTGCTGGGTTCACCAGCTCTATAATGGGCATTAGGTAGTTGAGGATGTGCTTTGTGTTATCCATGCTGGGGTCCATGAAGTCCCTGTAGGGTAAGAGAAAAAAGGGCTGAGCAGCACAAATAAGACAGAGTGAAGGTAAAAGGTGTCTGGAGTAGAGTTGAGCGACTTTGGTCGGATCGGGTTTCATGAAACAAAATTTGAATCAGATGAAACTGGTCCGACTAGGGCCAAAAAGTCGGAGTTTCGTCCGAAACCCGACCCCAATGCAAGTCAATGGGAAATAAAAGTTGGCATTGAGTGGATGACATTCATCCACTCAATGCCGACTTTTATTCCCCATTGACTTGAATTGGGGTCGGGTTTCAGACGAAACTCCGACTTTTTTGGTCCTAGTCGGACCAGTTTCATCTGACTCAAATTTTGTTTCATGAAACCCGATCCGACCAAAGTCGTTCAACTCTAGTCTGGAGTGGAGATCCAGTCTGTAGGTGTCAGAGCATGCTGGGAGTTGTAGTGGTTTGGAAACCACGGCTATAGAAGGTGCTTGATACAATATCTTCCTGGAGGGAATATGTGAAGCTTATAAATACAGTATTTGGGTGAGGGTTTACAGTGTGTGAATATTTCTGCAACAAAGTAAAAAGCAGAAATTCTGTAACTAGTCAGCCTGTTTGCAGCATCAGTGCAGGTATATGTGGCTCCATAGTGACCCTCCCACCACGTCTTACTCCACTACCCACTTTTCTTAACCCACAGGCAGTAGAGGTAGATGTAAGCAGGTCTGTAAAGGGTTAAACAGAGGTAAGCAATTAGTGTGGCGGGCAATCACAACCGTCCCCATCCTGCGTGATGACACGGTA
Source organism: Dendrobates tinctorius (assembly GCF_039654945.1). Taxonomy (NCBI): domain Eukaryota; kingdom Metazoa; phylum Chordata; class Amphibia; order Anura; family Dendrobatidae; genus Dendrobates; species Dendrobates tinctorius. The sequence goes on along the minus strand of NW_027361733.1, from coordinate 23,580,566 downwards.
CCGTTGGGGCCAATTGTTGCCATAGTCCTGTGCCATCATTATGGATGGGGGTTATGAAATGTTAGTATATTAGAGGGTTACAGCACTGTGAGCTGTATGCAGAAAAGGATATGTGGGAGTGAATGTGCCAGATGTCGGGGTATGGGGGGCTCACACAGACCCACCTTAGGTGATGTGTGGACAGCTTATCCACCAGGAGAGTGGCTACCGGCCCTCCCACCACCAGCAGGAAAGTGACTACAATATCATGATATCCCTGGTAATAGTGCAACTGCAGGTTTCGTGCCAACACCTGCAGGATGATGTCAATCAGCTGCTCCTGCAAGTCTTCCCGCTCCTTTAAGGGCATACCTGTGAGGCAAAACCAGACGGAGTACCCCCATGTTTGAGAAAAGACAGAAAAACGTAAGCCTCAACCCAAGTCCCGAAAGTAAAGTCAACCCTCCTCTCACCACATTTATCCAATAATGGGCACGGTGGAGAATGCCAGCCTTCAGAACAGATCACTTCCACCCCAACCAGCAGGACATGAGGGCCCCCCCATCCCCTATTACCAATCCTTTCAGACTTAAAAAAGGTGCTATGAAATAAATGGGGCCTTTATTTATCCACTGTAATCTGGCATCCATGAGGCACAGTGCTGGATCATCAGATTTCTGGATAATATTAGGAAGACTGGAATTCTCCTTAGATTGTGAACCACGGGCAAAGCACCATGGGAGTTGTAGATAACCAGTAGATTAAGTATAACATCACCCAATAACCCCACTGACATCTCACCAGGGGGGAAGCGTCTCAGCGAGCGCCGGACGTCCAGCAGAACCTGCTCATAGTCTTTGTTGTTCACCCGCAGTTCAGGACCTGCAGAGATAAGGCAGCTAGTCAGGGGTGACCCCGTCTCTAGTGATCCCCAGTGCTTTTCACAGTGCTGTCATACCTGGGGGTGGAGGCAGCTCCTCGGTGCTGACATTCAGGAGTCTGGGCCACACTTGGCATCGGATCTCATCAGTAAGAAGACCGCCCTCGCTGATTGCCATCCGCCGAAGCGTCGCTACATCTGGGGGATCCTTACTCAGCGCCTTCTGGATGTCACATAACTTCCTGCGCCTACGGAATTCATTGCCTGAAACACAAAGAGAGGAGGGTGACCGGGAGATGTATCTGCCAGGGCTATAATATCCAGCAAAAATGGCAGCCACATGTCCACACACACTATTAAGAAAAATTATCCTTCAGCATGTCCCCCACCGGTCTGCCTGCCTCCTTCCCCTGCAGAGGTGGGCAAAACCCGCCTCCTTCCCCTGCAGAGCCCTGCCAAGCTGTGCCCCTCCCTCACCCCCTTAACCTCACAAAGGCCCTTCTACCTTGTAACCCTACTCCCCACAGACCCCCGAAAAGGAATCTCCTGCCTTTGCTCCACTCAAAAGTACCCCACCGCTTTCCTTAGGACACAAAGGCCCTGCCACCTTTTGTTTCCACACAGAGCTGCAATCATTTGGAGTCTCATTCCTGACGGAGGGTTGAGGTCCAGGATCTTTGGCCATAGCAAGGGGTCACATACCAGGGTGACGCGTACAGCAAGGGGTCACATACCGGGGTGACGCGTAGAGCAAGGGGTCACATACCGGGGTGACGCGTACAGCAAGGGGTCACATACCGGGGTGACGCGTACAGCAAGGGGTCACATACCGGGGTGACGCGTACAGCAAGGGGTCACATACCGGGGTGACGCGAACTGCAAGGGGTCACATACCGGGGTGACGCGAACTGCAAGGGGTCACATACCGGGGTGACGCGAACTGCAAGGGGTCACATACCGGGGTGACGCGAACTGCAAGGGGTCACATACCGGGGTGACAGGTACAGCAGGGTGCCATATACTGGGGTGATGCATACAGCTGGGTGTCATATACTGGGTGACACGTACAGCAGGGTGCCATATACTGGGGTGACACCTATAACGGTGTCACACTGGGGTGATGCATACAGCAGGGTGCCATATACCGAGGTGACAGGTAGAGCGGGGTGCCAGACACAGGGGTGACGCGCACAGCGGGGTGCCAGACACAGGGGTGACGCGCACAGCGGGGTGCCAGACACCGGGGTGACGCGCACAGCGGGGTGCCAGACACCGGGGTGACGCGCACAGCGGGGTGCCAGACACAGGGGTGACGCGCACAGCGGGGTGCCAGACACCGGGGTGACGCGCACAGCGGGGTGCCAGACACCGGGGTGACGCGCACAGCGGGGTGCCAGACACCGGGGTGACGCGCACAGCGGGGTGCCAGACACCGGGGTGACGCGCACAGCGGGGTGCCAGACACAGGGGTGACGCGCACAGCGGGGTGCCAGACACAGGGGTGACGCGCACAGCGGGGTGCCAGACACCGGGGTGACGCGCACAGCGGGGTGCCAGACACCGGGGTGACGCGCACAGCGGGGTGCCAGACACCGGGGTGACGCGCACAGCGGGGTGCCAGACACCGGGGTGACGCGCACAGCGGGGTGCCAGACACCGGGGTGACGCGCACAGCGGGGTGCCAGACACAGGGGTGACGCGCACAGCGGGGTGCCAGACACCGGGGTGACGCGCACAGCGGGGTGCCAGACACCGGGGTGACGCGCACAGCGGGGTGCCAGACACCGGGGTGACGCGCACAGCGGGGTGCCAGACACCGGGGTGACGCGCACAGCGGGGTGCCAGACACCGGGGTGACGCGCACAGCGGGGTGCCAGACACCGGGGTGACGCGCACAGCGGGGTGCCAGACACCGGGGTGACGCGCACAGCGGGGTGCCAGACACAGGGGTGACGCGCACAGCGGGGTGCCAGACACAGGGGTGACGCGCACAGCGGGGTGCCAGACACCGGGGTGACGCGCACAGCGGGGTGCCAGACACCGGGGTGACGCGCACAGCGGGGTGCCAGACACCGGGGTGACGCGCACAGCGGGGTGCCAGACACCAGGGATGAAGGGGTGACAAGTTCGGAGGGCCCTCTACACCCCATATGTCACCCTCCTTACACCCGCAGTATCCCGCCGCCTGGGTGGTAGTTACCGTGTCTCCCCGGCTCGGTGCTCACGGGCATGCTCGTGGACTAACCGGTGCCGTTACCGGCAAAACATCTCGGAGGACACACTTCCGTACACTCGTCTCATGACGTCACGGCAGTGGAGACCTGCGCAGTAGAGTGACATCACCTGACCGGAAAGGCGTGGTCCGTCCAGTGACGCTGCCCCTCCGCTCGTGTATTCACTGATAGGATTGTGTGCTGCTCAGCTGACAGCTGGAGACCTCCCCGCTGCCACAGAGGAGCTGTGACCACCAGTCCTGCACGGCAGAGATCGTAAAGAGAGACATTGCCGCCTCTGGTTGTTGTTATTAGCAACCAGAATCCGCTGAAGCTGAACTGTAATTTTTTTTCCCATTTTTGCTGTGAGCAGCAGCTGCCCCTCACCGTCACCGCCATACCTCCTCACCGTCACCGCCATACCCCCACACCGTCATACCCCGTCACCGCCATACCCCCTCACCGTCACCGCCATACCTCCTCGTCACCACCATACCCCCTCACCGTCATCGCCATACCCCTCACCACCATACCTCCTCACCGTCACACCCCCTCACTGCCATACCCCATCACCGCCATACCCCCTCGCCATCACCGCCATACCCCCTCACCGCCATACCCCTTCACCGTCACCGCCATACCTCCTCACCGTCACCCCCTCACTGCCATACCTCCTCACCGTCACCGCCATACCCCCTCACCATCACGCCATACCTCACCGTCACACCCCCTCACTGCCATACCTCCTCACCGTCACCGCCATACCCCCTCACTGCCATACCCCCTCACCGTCGCCGCCATACCCCCTCACCGTCGCCGCCATACCCCCTCACCATCACCGCCATACCCCCTCACCATCACCGCCATACCCCCTCACCGTCACCGCCATACCCCCTCACCATCACCGCCATACCCCCTCACCGCCATACCCCCTCACCGTCACCGCCATACCTCACCGTCACAGCCATACCCCCTCACCGTCACAGCCATACCCCCTCACCGTCGCCGCCATACCCCCTCACCGTCACCGCCATACCCCCTCACCGTCACCGCCATACCCCCTCACCGCCATACCCCCTCACCGTCACCGCCATACCTCACCGTCACCCCCTCACTGCCATACCCCCTCACAGTCACAGCCATACCCCCTCAACGTCACCGCCATACCTCACCGCCATACCCCCTCACTGCCATACCTCCTCACCGTCACCGCCATACCCCCTCACTGCCATACCCCCTCACCGTCACCGCCATACCCCCTCACCGTCACCGCCATACCCCCTCACCACCATACCCCATCCGAAGAGCCTTCGTGCTTCTATTGCGGAGGGAATAAAATCGCTGCTGGGAGGAAATTAACTTTATTCCTTTTGTCAGCCTTGGCCTTTCAGTCACAGAGGTGGTCCGGCACGGCGTCAGTCACGGCTCGCTGTGTGACAGTGTAAATCCACACGGAATAAATAATGTGCCAGGTTTATAGAGCGGGTGTTTCCACAGGCTTTTTTTGACTTGTGCACTTTTTTATGTCTTTTTTTTTTTTTTTTTTTACATATTTTGTTTTACTGTTTCACTTAGTCCCACTGTGGGACCACCCAGTGGTCGACGGTCATAGCAATTCTTCTACATGCAGGCGATCTGATCATTGCCTTCATGTAGCAAAGCCGATCAGGTTATGGCAGCTTTGAAGCAGGCCAAAAGTAAAAAAAAAAAAAGTTTTTAAAAATATACTGTATATATAAAAAAGTTCAAATCACCCCCATTTCGCCCCATTCAAAATAAAACAAAAAAAACTCATCAATTCTACACATATTTGGTATTGCAGCATTCAGTATCTATCAATAAAAAAAGCATTAACATTATAGCTAAATGGCGTAGCGAGAAAAAAAGTCAAAACACCAGAATTACTTTTTTTTGATTGCCACTACATTGCATTAAAATGCAATAACGGGCGATCCAAAGATCATGTCGGCACCAAAATGGTATCATTAAAAACATCAGCTCGGCGCACAAAAAATAAGTCCTTGCCCAACCCGAGATCATGAAAAATGGGAGATGCTATGGGTCTCGGAAAATTACAGCTTTTTTTATTTTTTATTTTTATAACAAAGTTTGGGATTTTTTTTTCACCACTTAGATAAAAGAGAACCTAGACATGTTTGGTGTCTTTTAACTCATAATGACCTGGAGAATCATAATGGCAGGTCAGTTTTAGCATTTAGTGAACCTAACAAAAAGCCAAACAAAACACAAGTGTGGGATTGCACTTTTTTTGCAATTTCACCACACAATTTTTTCTGTTTTTCCAGGACGCAATATGTTAGAACTAATGGTGTTGTTCAAAAGTACAACACGCCTCGCAAAAAATAAGCCCTCACATGGCCATATTGACAAAAAAAAATTAAAAAGTTATGCTCTGGGAAGAAGGGAAGCGAAAACACAAAAACAAAAACCATGAAGGGGTTAAAGGAATAGTATGATTGAGTACACTTTTGTATATTTTAACATACAAAGGTTAAGTACATATAAAGATTAACCACATATAAACATGAAATACATATAAAGGTTAACTACATATACTCACATCATTCATCACGAAGAGGCTTTTAAACATCATCTGTCTGGAATATCAGAGAAGCAACACCAAGACGGAGAACCCCTGGGAAATTCACAACACTTATACTTGTACAGTGTTGCGATGACTGCATAAGTACAGGTACCCAACTTTCTGCCTCTGTCTTAGTCATGTTTCTCTGACCTTATATAGTGATTTACATGTGGAGTGCAGTTTATCGCATAGGGGTGCACTATACTGTATGGAGGACCATGGGGAGTGCATTATACTATATGGAGGATTATGGGGGCCATTATACTATATGGAGAACTATATGGGGACCAGTATACTATATGGAAGGCTATGTGGGGCCATTATAATATTTGAAGGGCTATGTGGGGCCATTATAATATTTGAAGGGCTATGTGAGGGAAATTAGACTGTATGCAAGCAATTATACAGCATTTAGGTTTGTGTGTGGGCCATTATACTGTTTAGAGTGCTAGTGCAAGCCATTATACAGTGTGGAGAGTTGTGGGGCCACTATACTGTATGTAGGACCACCATACTGCACGGAGGGCTGTGTGTGGGGGGGGGTCACAGTTGGGGGATCATACTGTGTTGGAGTCACAATACTTTGCCTTGGGAGTTGAGGTGGGGTACAGTAGGGTCATTATACTGTGCATGTAGAGGCTAATGTGGAGGACTTCACTATGGGGGTATCATACTGTGTTTCAGGGAAACTTTTGTTGGCATCATAATTTATGGGGGCAATAAATGAAGTAAATATAGTACTTCAGCAGGAGGAAAATTGCTATTTAAAGGCTGGAAAGTTGTGAGATATGCTCTTCTGTGACCCCAGCAATTATTTATTTTTTGGGGGGGAAGGGCCCAATTAGAACTTTTGCTACGGGGCCCCATGATTTCTGTGTACGCTTCTGTTTGTAGTGGTACTTTTCTGGAGTGTAAAGACACCTAGATCTGTTTTCAGATGGAAAGTTCTTCCTGCCCACTATAGCCACATGCAAGGTGGCCATAGCACAGTGGAGAAAACTTTGTAAATTCTGGAGATGTAGAATGATTTCTGTAAATTAGTTTTTTTGTCTTATATTTAGCCTCACTTGCCTTTTTTGTCTTTTTTCCATGGCAGGTGCACGGGAAGAAGAAAATTACTGCTGATGTTTATCTGTGTAAAATGTGTTGACACCACAAGATCGAAATCAACCCCTTAGGACGACACTATTTAATGACTGAAGACACGACAGAGATAAATATATAGATTACAAAGAAAGAGAAACAAGTGGATCGTGAGAAATATGTCTGTATACAGGATGTACAGTGTAATAACGTGTAAATAGATGCAAGCTACTTATGAAAATTACCTTACCCATACCATTCCATAATCATCATAGGGGCAGTATTCTAGTAGATATATTCCTGTACGTAGGGTGCAGTATTCTAGTAGATATATTCCTGTACGTAGGGTGCAGTATTATTGTAGTTATATTTTTGTACATAGGGGCAGTATTATAGGAGTTATATTCTTGTACATAGGGGGCAGTATTATAGTAGTTATATTCTTGTACATAGGGGGCAGTATTATAGTAGTTATATTCTTGTACATAGGTGGCAGTATTATAGTAGTTATATTCTTATACATAGGGGGCAGTGTTATAGTACTGTAGTTTTATTCTTGTATATATGAGCAGTATTATAGTGGTTATGTTATTGTATATAGGGAGCAGTATTATAGTATGGTGTACTATAATGCACTAAAAGGATATACTAATAGTGGCAGATGAGTAGGAGGTACACTAACCACGGGGGGGGGGCAGTATTATAGTGGTTATATTCTAGTACATAGGGTCAATATTATAGTGGTTATATTCTTTTACTTAGAAGCAGTATTATATTAGTTATATTCTTGTACATAGGAGCAGTATTATAGTAGTTATATTCTTGTACATATGGGCAGTATTATAGTAGTTATAATCTTGTACATAGGGGGCAGTATTAGAGTAGTTATATTCTTCTACATAGGGGGCAGTATTATAGTAGTTCTGTTCTTGTACATAGGGAGCAGTATTATAGTATGGTGTACTATAATGCATTAAAAGGATATACTAATAGTGGCAGATGAGTAGGAGGTACACTATCCATGGGGGGGAACAGTATTATAGTGGTTATATTCTAGTACACAGGGTCAGTATTATAGTAGTTATATTCTTTTACTTAGAAGCAGTATTATATTAGTTATATTCTAGTACATAGGAGCAGTATTATAGTAGTTATATTCTTGTACAAAGGAGCAGTATTATAGTAGTTATATTCTTGTACATAGGAGCAGTATTATAGTAATTATATTCCTGTACATAGGAGCAGTATTATAGTAGTTATATTCTTGTACATAGGGTCAGTATTATAGCAGTTAAATTCGTGTACATAGGGAGCATTACTATAGTATGGTGTGTTATAATGCACTAAAGGGATATACTAATAGTGGCAGATGAGTTTGAGGTCCACTAACCACGGGGGGACAGTATTATAGTGGTTGTATTCTTGTACATAGGGTCAATATTATAGTGGTTATATTCTTGTACATAGGGGGCAGGATTATAGTAATTATATTCTTGTACATAGGTGGCAGTATTATAGTAGTTATATTCTTGTACATAGGAGGCAGTATTATAGTAGTTATATCCTTGTACATAGGAGCAGTATTATAGTAGTTATATTCTTGTACATGGGGGCAGTATTATAGTAGTTATATTCTTGTACATAGGGGACAGTATTATAGTAGTTATATTCTTGTATATAGGGACAGTATTATAGTAGTTATATTCTTGTACATAGGAGCAGTATTATAGTAGTTATATTCTTGTACATAGGGGCAGTATTATAGTAGTTATATTCTTGTACATAGGGGCAGTATTATAGTAGTTATATTCTTGTACATAGGGGTAATATAGTAGTTATATTCTTGTACATAGAGGGCAGTATTATAGTAGTTATATTCTTGTACATAGGAGCAGTATTATAGTAGTTATATTCTTGTACATAGGGGGCAGTATTATAGTAGTTATATTCTTTTACATGGGGGCAGTATTATAGTAGTTTTATTCTTGTATATATGAGCAGTATTATAGTAGTTATGTTCTTGTATATAGGGAGCAGTGTTATAGTATGGTGTACTATAATGCGCTAAAAGGATATACTAATAGTGGCAGATGAGTAGAAGTTACACTAGCCACGGGGGGGGGACAGTATTTTAGTGGTTATATTCTAGTACATAGGGTCAATATTATAGTGGTTATATTCTTTTACTTAGAAGCAGTATTATATTAGTTATATTCTTGTACATAGGAGCAGTATTATAGTAGTTATATTCTTGTACATAGGGAGCACAATATTATAGTAGTTATATTCCTGTACATAAGGGGACAGTATTATAGTGGTTATATTCTTGTACTACAGGCCGCCTGTGCAAGCTGAAGCTATGGATGAACTCTTTATGCATCAAATGGCCAAGTTCTCCAAAAAATATGACATAGTTGTCATGGGAGATTTCAACTATCCAGACATTTGTTGGGAATCTCTCTCAGGCAAAACTAACAGGTCAAGGAAATTCTTATCCTCTCTTGCTGACAACTTTATCTTCCAAAAGGTAAGGGAGAAAACAAGGGGAACTGCTACCTTGGATCTAATCCTTATAAACAGGGAGGAAATGGTTGAGGAGGTAAAAGTGGCTGGGACCCTAGGAGGTAGCGACCATGCTATTTTAGAATTTTGGATAACTAGAGGCGGAAGACCTGTGAAGACTCAGACATCAAGGTTAGATTTCAGAAAGGCAGATTTTAAGGGATTCAGAAAGAGAATTGGAGGGATCCAATGGCTGGATATCCTTAAAGACAAAAATGTCCAGGAAGGATGAGAAATCTTGAAAAATGAAATTCTCAAAGCACAGTTGTTAACAATTCCGAAAAGAGGGAAGAATAGGAAGCAGTTAAGGAAACCAGGATGGATGAACACAGAACTTAAGCACATGCTAAAAAGGAAGAAAAAAATGTTTATAAAATGGAAAGAGGGAGGCATATCTAAAGAAGAATATAATGCTGTCTGCAGAACCTGCAGGGCACAAATCAGATTAGCTAAAGCTGAAAATGAATTGAGGCTTGCAAGAGATGTCAAAAGCAATAATAAAGGATTTTGGGGATATGTCAAAAGTAAAAGAAAAGTCAAAGATGCTATAGGATTTTTACAGGATGAAAATGATGAAATGGTAAGACAGGATGTTGAGAAGGCTGAACTTTTAAATTCCTATTTTGCATCTGTTTTCTCTCAGAAAGGAAATGTAACATCAACTGTTATTCACTGTCCTATTAAGGGAATATAATAATCCAGGATATCTATAAACAGAAAGATAGTGAGGAAACACTTAGCTAGCCTAAATGAATTCAAGTCTCCAGGTCCAGATGAATTACACCCCAGAGTACTGAAGGAGATAGCAGAAGAAATTTTTGAACCCCTCTCTATAATCTTTGAAAATTCTTGGAGAACAGGAGAAGTGCCAGAAGACTGGAGAAGAGCAAATGTTGTTCCTATCTTCAAAAAGGGGAAGAAGGTGGACCCAGGTAACTATAGGCCGGTGAGTCTGACTTCTATACCAGGAAAGATCTTTGAACAAATTATTAAACAACATGTATGTCAATACCTGGATAAGAATGAAGTGATTAAACAGAGTCAGCATGGGTTTGTAACTAATAAGTCATGTCAGACTAACTTAATTTCCTTCTATGACGGTATCACTGATTGGGTGGATCAAGGAAATGCTGTAGATATAGTATATCTTGACTTCAGCAAAGCATTTGACAAAGTCTCTCATACAATCCTTATTGAAAAAATGATTAAGTATGGAATGGACAAGGCAACTGTTAGGTGGATTCATAACTGGCTTAGTGATCGGACCCAAAGAGTGGTCGTAAATGGCTGCACATCCAGTTGGAAGAATGTCTCAAGTGGGGTACCACAGGGCTCTGTCCTGGGCCCTGTATTGTTCAACATCTTTATCAACGATTTAGATGAAGGAATTGAGGGTAAACTGATTAAATTTGCTGATGACACAAAGCTAGGAGGGATAGCTAATACTAGAGAAGAGAGAGAGAGGATTCAAAAAGATTTAAATAAACTGGAGAAGTGGGCAGCAACTAACAGAATGGTTTTTAACAGGGAGAAATGCAAAGTACTACATCTGGGCAATAAAAATGGAAAAAACATATATAGAATGGGAGGAATAGGGCTAAGTGACAGCACATGTGAAAAAGACTTGGGTATACTAATAGATCACAGACTGAATATGAGTCAACAGTGTGATGCAGCAGCAAAAAAGGCAAATGCAATTCTAGGATGTATTAACAGAAGCATACAGTCTAGATCACGTGAAGTCATTATTTCCCTCTACTCCTCTTTGGTCAGACCTCATCTGGAATATTGTGTCCAGTTTTGGGCACCACATTTTAAAAAAGACATCAACAAACTGGAGCAAGTTCAGAAAAGAGCGACCAGAATGGTGACCGGTCTGCAAACCCTGTCTTATGAGGAAAGGTTGCAGGATTTGGGAATGTTTAGTTTGCAAAAGAGAAGACTGAGAGGAGACTTAATAGCTGTCTACAAATATCTAAAGGGCTGTCACATTGTAGAAGGATCAACTTTATTCTCATTTGCACAAGGAAAGACTAGAAGCAATGGGATGAAACTGAATGGGAGGAGACACAGATTAGATATTAGAAAAAACTTTTTGACAGTTAGAGTGATCAATGAGTGGAACAGGCTGCCACGAGAAGTGGTGAGTTCTCCTTCAATGGAAGTCTTCAAACAGAGGCTGGACAGACATCTGACTGGGATGATTTAGCGAATCCTGCTTTGAGCAGGGGGTTGGACCAGATGGCCCAGGAGGTCCCTTCCAACTCTATGATTCTATATGGGCAGTTTTATAGTAGTTATAATCTTGTACATAGGGGGCAGTATTATAGTAGTTCTGTTCTTGTACATAGGGAGCAGTATTATGGTAGTTATTTTCTTGTACATAGGGAGCAGTATTATAGTATGGTGTGCTATAATGCATTAAAAGGATATACTAATAGTGGCAGATGAGTAGGAGGTACACTAACCATGGGGGGAACAGTATTATAGTGGTTATATTCTAGTACACAGGGTCAGTATTATAGTAGTTATATTCTTTTACTTAGAAGCAGTATTATATTAGTTATATTCTTGTACATAGGAGCAGTATTATAGTAGTTACATTCTTGTACATAGGAGCAGGGTTATAGTAGTTATATTCTTGTACATAGGGGGTAGGATTATAGTAGTTATATTCTTGTACATAGGGGGCAGTATTACAGTAGTTATATTCTTGTACATAGGAGCAGTATTATAGTAGTTATATTCTTGTACATAGGGGCAGTATTATAGTAGTTATATTCTTGTACATAGGGTCAGTATTATAGCAGTTATATTCTTGTACATAGGGGGTAGGACTATAGTAGTTATATTCTTGTACATAGGGGGCAGTATTATAGTAGTTATATTCTTGTACATAGGGGGTAGGATTATAGTAGTTATATTCTTGTACATAGGGGGCAGTATTACAGTAGTTATATTCTTGTACATAGGAGCAGTATTATAGTAGTTATATTCTTGTACATAGGGAGCAGTATTATAGTAGTTATATTCTTGTACATAGGGGCAGTATTACAGTAGTTATATTCTTGTACATAGGAGCAGTATTATAGTAGTTATATTCTTGTACATAGGGGCAGTATCATAGTAGTTATATTCCTGTACATAGGGGCAGTATTATAGTAGTTATATTCTTGTACATAGGGGCAGTATTATAGTAGTTATATTCTTGTACATAGGAGCAGTATTATAGTATTTATATTCTTGTACATAGGAGCAGTATAAGGCCGGGGTCACACTAACGAGGAATACGGCCGAGTGAGAGGCGTTAAAAGCACGCATTAGACACGGACCAATGATTCTCTATGGGGCAGCTCCCAACAGCCGTATATTTCTCATCCGTATCCTACGCTCCGTGCCAATCACAGCATGCTGCGATTGTCAGCGTACTACGCCCGTAGTACGCCAATGCAGGTCTATGGGTGCGCAAAAAATACGGATTACACACGGACCACACATTTGACTTGCGAGAAATATGCACCAGGTGTCTTTTAGAAAAGCCGGCACTTCAGTGCACTATACAGTAATCTCACACTGACAGGTTTAATAAAGAAACGAAAGAATAGATATATACACATAGAATACATATATATATATATATATATATACACATGTCATTGAGACACATATATACAGTGGGGCAAAAAAGTATTTAGTCAGTCAGCCATAGTGCAAGTTCCACCACTTAAAAAGATGAGAGGCGTCTGTAATTTACATCACAGGTAGACCTCAACTATGGGAGACAAACTGAGAAAAAAAAATCCAGAAAATCACATTGTCTGTTTATAAGTATTTGGTCAGAAACAAAATTTCATCTCAATACTTTGTGATATATCCTTTGTTGGCAATGACAGAGGTCAAACGTTTTCTGTAAGTCTTCACAAGGTTGCCACACACTGTTGTTGGTATATCGGCCCATTCCTCCATGCAGATCTCCTCTAGAGCAGTGATGTTTTTGGCTTTTCGCTTGGCAACACGGACTTTCAACTCCCTCCAAAGGTTTTCTATAGGGTTGAGATCTGGAGACTGGCTAGGCCACTCCAGGACCTTGAAATGCTTCTTACGAAGCCACTCCTTCGTTGCCCTGGCGGTGTGCTTTGGATCATTGTCATGTTGAAAGACCCAGCCACGTTTCATCTTCAATGCCCTTGCTGATGGAAGGAGGTTTGCACTCAAAATCTCACGATACATGGCCCCATTCATTCTTTCATGTACCCGGATCAGTCGTCCTGGCCCCTTTGTAGAGAAACAGCCCCAAAGCATGATGTTTCCACCACCATGCTTTACAGTAGGTATGGTGTTTGATGGATGCAACTCAGTATTCTTTTTCCTCCAAACACGACAAGTTGTGTTTCTACCAAACAGTTCCAGTTTGGTTTCATCAGACCATAGGACATTCTCCCAAAACTCCTCTGGATCATCCAAATGCTCTCTAGCAAACTTCAGACGGGCCCGGACATGTACAGGCTTAAGCAGTGGGACACGTCTGGCACTGCAGGATCTGAGTCCATGGTGGCGTAGTGTGTTACTTATGGTAGGCCTTGTTACATTGGTCCCAGCTCTCTGCAGTTCATTCACTAGGTCCCCCCGCGTGGTTCTGGGATTTTTGCTCACCGTTCTTGTCATCATTCTGACCCCACGGGGTGGGATTTTGCGTGGAGCACCAGATCGAGGGAGATTATCAGTGGTCTTGTATGTCTTCCATTTTCTAATTATTGCTCCCACAGTTGATTTCTTCACTCCAAGCTGGTTGGCTATTGCAGATTCAGTCTTCCCAGCCTGGTGCAGGGCTACAATTTTGTTTCTGGTGTCCTTTGACAGCTCTTTGGTCTTCACCATAGTGGAGTTTGGAGTCAGACTGTTTGAGGGTGTGCACAGGTGTCTTTTTATACTGATAACAAGTTTAAACAGGTGCCATTACTACAGGTAATGAGTGGAGGAAAGAGGAGACTCTTAAAGAAGAAGTTACAGGTCTGTGAGAGCCAGAAATCTTGATTGCTTGTTTCTGACCAAATACTTATTTTCCACCATAATATGCAAATAAAATGAAAAAAAAACAGACAATGTGATTTTCTGGATTTTTTTTCACAGTTTGTCTCCCATAGTTGAGGTCTACCTATGATGTAAATTACAGATGCCTCTCATCTTTTTAAGTGGTGGAACTTGCACTATTGCTGACTGACTAAATACTTTTTTGCCCCACTGTATATATATATATATATGCATTCTATGTGTCTATATCTTTTCTTTGGTTTCTGTTAGAAACCCTGTCATAGGGCTCCATTATATGTCCATTTTGCAAGCCTGCGAGAAAATCTCGCCATACGGATGCCATACGGATTACATACGGATGCTGACATGCGCAAAATACGCGACCACACCTTGATTACGGATGACATATGGAGCACTGTTTAGGGGCCATTCATCCGTATTACGCATGTAAAATACTGACCGTATTTTGCGTTGGTTAGTGTGACCCTGGCCTTTTAGTAGTTATATTCTTGTACATAGGGGGCAGTATTACAGTAGTTATATTCTTGTACATAGTGGCAGTATTATAGTAGTTATATTCTTGTACATAGGGGACAGTATTATAGTAGTTATATTCTTGTACATAGGGTCAGTATTATAGCAGTTAAATTCGTGTACATAGGGGCAGTATTATAGTATGGTGTGCTATAATGCACTAAAGGGATATACTAATAGTGGCAGATGAGTAGGAGGTCCACTAACCACGGGGGGGAGGGGACGGTATTATAGTGGTTTTATTCTTGTACATAGGGAGCAGTATTATAGTAGTTAAATTCTTGTACATAGAGAGCAGTACTATAGTAGTTATATTCTTGTACATAGGGAGCAGTATTATAATAGTTATATTCTTGTACATAGGAGCAGTATTATAGTAGTTATATTCTTGTACATGGGGGCAGTATTATAGTAGTTATATTCTTGTACATAGGGGACAGTATTATAGTAGTTATATTCTTGTACATAGGGGCAATATTATAGTAGTTATATTCTTGTACATAGGGGACAGTATTATAGTAGTTATATTCTTGTACATAGGGGACAGTATTATAGTAGTTATATTCTTGTATATAGGGACAGTATTATAGTAGTTATATTCTTGTACATGGGGCAGTATTATAGTAGTTATATTCTTGTACTTGGGGGCAGTATTATAGTAGTTATATTCTTGTACATAGGGTACATAGGGGACCGTATTATAGTAGTTATATTCTTGTACATGGGGGCAGTATTATAGTAGTTATATTCTTGTACATAGGGGACAGTATTATAGTAGTTATATTCTTGTATATAGGGACAGTATTATAGTAGATATATTCTTGTACATGGGAGCAGTATTATAGTAGTTATATACTTGTACATAGGGGCAGTATTATAGTAGTTATATTCTTGTACATAGGGGTAATATTATAGTAGTTATAGTCTTGTACAGAGGAGGCAGTATTATAGCGTTGTGTGCTATAATGCACTAAAAGGATATACTAATAGTGGCAGATGAGTAGGAGGACCACTAACCATGACATGAGCAGAGTTCAAGTGAGCCTAGTGTATAGGGTTCAGTGGTTATGTGTTTGCAGCTTCTGTGTTTCCTGCTGATATCTCATTTTTGGTTCCTCTTTCCCCGTGCAGTCTTGTGAACGGCCAGAGATGTTCTGCCAGCTTTGAGTTTTACGGTAAGTTTTCTGTTAGCCTTCCTGTCCTACTGCTTTCTTTGTGACTTAGCTTTTAGCTTCTGGTCCCTGTATATTTATTCTGGTGGAACATCTTCTGTATATGGATTTGTTTGTGTTTGTCCTGTCTATTGCAGTATGTAGACATAAGTGGATAGTTTGGATCTACTAGTAGAATAATGTTTATTGGCCTCAGACCAATAGAGGTTCAAGCATGAGTGAATATACAGGACAATATACCGTAATTTATGGTGTGTGCATGGCCGTGCTCGCAGACTGTGCAGTTGAGATACTTTAGGGGAAGTTCTTCCATAGCCTCGCAGTCTGTAAAACTGTGTATGTATGTACTATAGCTTCATGTATTTATTTGTTTAAAAAAGGAAATTATATATATGGAAACCACCAACAAGTAGGCTAATTACATTTTTTATTGTAGCGGTCTTACCTTAAATTGTGTTGTGTCCATATTTCCAACAATCCAGTTACCTGGGTGCTTTATATAAACATAGAACTAGACTGAGGATCTGTTTACATGGACCAGCTGGCGGCACAATATGACCGCCACTCCGTAATCAATTTACTGACATTTTTAAAGGAAGATCGCAGTAAACAATGTGCACTGAGCAATCTATTGTAGGTGTATACCATAACGCTTCATGCTCGCTGGATGTCCTTATTCTCGACAGTGCAAAACCTATGACATAGGATGATGCGCCAACGAGAATGATGATCTTTTAAGCAGCGCAAAATAATATTTCACCTGACGAACGAGCATTTTGCTTAGTCGTCAGGTGATCTGCAGCCTGTTCACACTGCAAGATTATCGTGAAAATTTTTTTTTTTTTTTTAAGACCACTCATTTACGATAGTCTTTCAGCATAAATGCAACTTAAAGCCCCATGTACATTAGTCGAGTGTTTCCCACACTCCAGTCCTCCTGACCCCAACTGATCAGGTTTTCAGGATCTGTAGGACTGAAGTTTGGGAAAACATTACATTAGACTAATGTCGGGCAAATCTGCTGATATTGATGACATTTCGGACTGTCAACCGCATTGTCTTTCGGAGATAAACCGTCGCCAGAGACTTGTTGGGTGTTGACTTTCTCATTTGGCACTTGGCCGAATGAGCGCTCCGGTGTATGGGAGAGATGGCTGACATGGCTGCTGGTCAAATAATCATTCAGCCAACAGCCATCTAATGTGTTGTTGTGGTTAAGGCAGGATATTAAGTAGTTTACGCTCCCTTTAGACCCCTAACGCTGTGGCCATACAATGTGATGGGCTAATTCTAAAGAAGGTCATGCAGCAATTGTCCATCACGGTGGTCGGTGTCTTGGACTTGTGCTGCCAGCCTTCGCGTGTGGTATCACCCTAAGCCTGCAGGAAACCATTATGCAATTAAACCGCCAAATAGAATAAAGAAGTGTATAGAAACTGTCAGCAGCAGCTTGCTGATGGTTTCCACAATCACTATATGATTTTTTGCTTTGCAAAGGGAAAAAAACAAGACTGAAAACCAAGTAAATGCAGCAGAAAATTAAAAAAAAAAGGTTGACTCTATCGCTATCATTACTGCGATGTGGAGCTAAAGTCTAAACCGATGACATTAGGTCATATGTGGGGTAAACCATTTTCGTCCATAGTATTTATAGTATATTTCCCTCCTGAAAAAATATGTTAAAACGTCTGTGTCTTATTATATATAATGTCTGTGAAGAGAAAGAAAAAATAGGATGGCACTCACCGTTCATGTGAATCAAATCACTTTATTTCACATACACAAGGCATCGGCATAGGCACGGGAGCAATGTCCTAATAGGACCTGTTGAAGCGTATTGAGCGCGAAACGACTGTTGTCCGTCTTCCAGCACATTGCTCCCGTGCCTATGCCGATGCCTTGTGTATGTGAAATAAAGTGATTTGATTCACATGAACGGTGAGTGCCATCCTATTTTTTCTTTCTCTTCACAATGAAATGTTCTGTTTTTTCAATATGGGATTGAGCACCCATTCCAAGTGGGATTAAGGTGTTTTTTTATTAATGTGAAAAATATATGTGCAGACATCCAGGGTATTTTTCCACACAACGGTGCCGGATATCTATTTTCTCAATTTGTGGACAGTTATATAATGTCTGTGTTCACAGAGAGCAGTGACAAGCAATACGATGGCCATTATGGCTCCCACAGGTGAGGCTTCCTAGGGTAGGCATGGTTGTTCAGGACCCTGGATTATCTGGGAGACATTCTTTATGCTTGATGTAAGGGTAGCCATGGATGTTCAGGACCCTGGATAATCTGGGTGACACTCCTTATGGTTGGTGTAATGGTAGCCATGGATGTTCAGGACCTTGCATAATCTGGGTGACATTCCTTATGCTTGATGTAACGGTAGCCATGGATGCTTAGGACTGTGAATAAGTTGGTTGCCACTCTCCATGTTAGCTTTATTGGTAGCCATGACCGCTCAGGACTGCGATTAAGCTGGGTGACATTCCCTATTTTTCCCAGGATCAGATATACAGTCATGGCCAAAAGTATTGACACCCCTGCAATTCTGTCAGAAAATACTCAGTTTCTTCCTGAACATGATTGAAAACACAAATTCTTTGTTATTATTATCTTCGTTTAATTTGTCTTAAATGAAAAAACACAAAAATAATTGTCCTAAAGCCAAATTGGATATAATTCCACACCAAACATAAAAAAGAGGGTGGACAAAAGTATTGGCACTGTTCGAAAAATCATGTGATGCTTCTCTAATTTGTGTAATTAACAGCACCTGTAACTTACCTGTGGCACCTAACAGGTGTTGGCAATAACTAAATCAAACTTGCAGCCAGTTGACATGGATGAAAGTTGACTCAACCTCTGTCCTGTGTCCTTGTGTGTACCACATTGAGCATGGAGAAAAGAAAGAAGACCAAAGAACTGTCTGAGGACTTGAGAAACCAAATTGTGAGGAAGCATGAGCAATCTCAAGGCTACAAGTCCATCTCCAAAGACCTGAATGTTCCTGTGTCTACCGTGCGCAGTGTCAAGAAGTTTAAAGCCCGTGGCACTGTGGCTAACCTCCCTAGATGTGGACGGAAAAGAAAAATTGACAAGAGATTTCAACACAAGATTGTGCGGATGTTGGATAAAGAACCTCAACTAGCATCCAAACAAGTTCAAGCTGCCCTGCAGTCCGAGGGTACAACACTGTCAACCCGTACTATCCGTCGGCGTCTGAATGAAAAGGGACTGTATGGTAGGAGACCCAAGAAGACCCCACTTCTTACCCCAAGACATAAAAAAACAAGGCTGGAGTTTGCCAAAACTTACCTGAAAAAGCCTAAAACGTTTTGTAAGAATGTTCTCTGGTCAGATGAGACAAAAGTAGAGCTTTTTGGGCAAAGGCATCAACATAGAGTTTACAGGAGAAAAAAAGAGGCATTCAAAGAAAAGAACACGGTCCCTACAGTCAAACATGGTGGAGGTTCCCTGATGTTTTGGGGTTGCTTTGCTGCCTCTGGCACTGGACTGCTTGACCGTGTGCATGGCATTATGAAGTCTGAAGGCTACCAACAAATTTTGCAGCATAATGTAGGGCCCAGTGTGAAAAAGCTGGGTCTCCCTCAGAAATCATGGGTCTTCCAGCAGGACAATAACCCAAAACACACATCAAAAAGCACTAGAAAATGGTTTGAGAGAAAGCACTGGAGACTTCTAAGGTGGCCAGCAATGAGTCCAGACCTGAATCCCATAGAACACCTGTGGAGAGAACTAAAAATGGCAGTTTGGAGAAGGCACCCTTGAAATATCAGGGACCTGGAGCAGTTTGCCAAAGAAGGATGGTCTAAAATTCCAGCAGAGCATTGTAAGAAACTCATTGATGGTTACCGGAAGCGGTTGGTAGCAGTTATTTTGGCTAAAGGTTGTGCAACCAAGTATTAGGCTGAGGGTGCCAATACTTTTGTCTGGCCCATTTTTGGAGTTTTGTGTGAAATGATCAATGTTTTGCTTTTTGCTTCATTCTCTTTTGTGTTTTTTCATTTAAGACAAATTAAATGAAGATAATAATACCAAAGAATTTGTGCTTGCAATCATTTTCAGGAAGAAACTGAGTATTATCTGACAGAATTGCAGGGGTGTCAATACTTTTGGCCATGACTGTATGACTAGTAAGTAGAGCCATATTTTACATGAATATCATTGTGTTTGGGGAGGTGGCCCTTTAAGGAGCATCTTTCTCCTTTTCTTGGTCTCTTCTGCTCTCTGGGTGTTTGTTCTGCATTTTTGGAAGGAAGCTCATGTTATGTAAATTCAGCTCTTGAAAAGTGAAGTGACTTGTAACATCCAGCAATCACTGACAGCATCAGAAATTGTCACATAACCTGCATCGTCCAGTAATGCCACCTCCATCCCTTCTAGGAAATGCTGCTTCCTGTCTTGAAAATATGAAGATGAGCCACTAGTGACCTGGAGAAAACTCAGGACGTCTCTGGTGCTGTCACCCCTTCCCTGTACCCATATTACCTCTGCCTGACAACGGTGCCATCAGGATGGGCTGCATAAAGTCCAAAGGAGAATCTAATGTGCAAGTCAAAACATGGGACTCCGTGCCCAGGACCGAACCCGGGCACTATGTCAAAGATCCCACATCCCTCAATGGGGCGGTGCGTATATAATATTGTATACTTCATAGTATATTATTAAACCGTATGCACTGTATAACTAGATATATAGTATATTATTACCCCGTATACGGTATAACTACATATAGGATATTATTACCCCATATACAGTATAACTAGCTATATAGTATATTACACTATACAGTATAACTAAATATATTGTATATTAATACCCCATATGGAGTATAACTAGATATATAGTATATTATTACCCCGAATACAGTATAACTAGATATACTGCTCTGGCAAAAATTAAGAGACCACCACATCAAATCCCTGTCATGGGCAGCCCATTCTCCAGACCTGAACCCCATTGAAAACCTCTGGAATGTAATCAAGAGGATGATGGATAGTCACAAGACATCAAACAAAGAAGAACTGCTTACCTTTTTGTACCAGGAGTGGCATAAGGTCACCCAAAAGCAGTGTGAAAGACTGGTGGAAATCATGCCAAAACACATGAAATCTGTGATTAAAAATCATGGCTATTCCACAAAATATTGATTTCTGAACTCTTCCTGAGTTAAAACATTAGTATTGTTGTTTCTAAATGATTATGAACTTGTTTTCTTTGCATTATTTGAGGTCTGAAAGCACTGTTTTGTTTTGTTTTTGACCATTTTTCTTTGTCAGAAAAAAAAATACAAAATGTATTGCTTGGAAATTCGGAGATGTTGTCAGAAGTTTATAGACTAAAAGGACAATTTACATTTTACTCAAAAATATACCTATAAAGAGAAAAATCAGACAAACTGAACATTTTGCAGTGGTCTCTTAATTTTTGCCAGAGCTGTATAGTATAATACACTGTATACAGTATAACTAAATATGTAGTATATTTTTACCCCATATAGAGTATAACTAGATATATAGTATATTATTACCCCATACACAGTATAACTAGATATATAGTATATTATTACCCCATACACAGTGTAACTAGATATATAGTATGTTATTACCCCATATACAGTATAACTAGATACAGAATGTTTTTACATCATATATAGTATAACTAGATATATACTGTAGTATATTATTACACCATATATAGTATAACTAGATATAAAGTATATTATTACCCCATACACGGTATAACTAGATATATAGTATATTATTACCCCATACACAGTGTAACTAGATATATAGTATATTATTACCCCATATACAGTATAACTAGATACAGTATATTATTACACCATATATAGTATAGCTAGATATATACTGTAGTATATTATTACACCATATATAGTATAACTAGATATATAGAATACCCCATACACAGTGTAACTAGATATATATTATATTATTACCCCATATACAGTATAACTAGATACAGTATATTATTACCCCACATACAGTATAACTAGATGTATAGTATATTATTACACCATATATCGTATAACTAGATATATAGTATATTATTACACCATATAGAGTATAACTAGATATACTACATATGGTGTAATAATATACTATATATCTAGTTATACTGTATATAGCATAATAATATACTATAAATAGTTATACTGTGTACAACGATATACTATACAGTATATCTAGTTATATTGTATGTGGTGTAATAATATACTATATATTTAGTTATACTGTTTATGGTGTAATAATATACTATGTATAGTTATAGTGTATATGGGGTAATAATATACTGCATATAGTTATCCGAAGGAAACTCTACAACCTGAAGCCACCAGTGATGGTCTGGTTAAAAATCTTCTAATCTATCATCGCCCCAATCCTCCTGTATGGCAGTGAAGTCTGGGGTCCTCACACCTACCCAGACTGGTCAAGGTGGGATTCCAGCCCAACAGAAATATTCCACCTGGAATTCTGCAAGCACCTTCTCCAAGTCCATCGGAGCACCTCCAACAGTGCTTGCCGGGCTGAGCTGGGCAAATTCCCTCTACACCTAACGGTTCTAAAGAGGGCACTGTCATTCCGGGCTCACCTACATAGGAGCAATCCAAGCTCTCATCACCATAAAGCCCTGACTCATGTAGGTGAAACAGAAAAACCAGGACCCTCGGAACAGCCCACCTAAACCCAACCTGACCAGAACACCAATCACAACAACCTGACAAAAGCCGGAATCAGGAAGATGGTAGACGAAGGCCAGGAGAGGTATGTCAGTGACTGGAAGAACGACATCATCAGCTCACAGAAACTGAACATGTACCGGAGTCTACAGAGAAACTACAGACTGGCTCCATACCTGGAGAAACTCCCGGACCCCAGAGACCGCAAGATCCTGAGCCGGTATAGACTCAGTGCCCACAGTCTGGCCATCGAATCCGGCTGACACAGGCAGAGCTACAAGCCCAGGGAGGAAAGACTGTGCCAACATTGTGACCAGGAGGCCCTGGAGGATGAGACCCACTTCTTGCTACACTGCCCCAAATAATCAGCAGTGAGGGACACTCACTTCAGGAGACTCTCACATCTCTTCCCGGATTTCATCACCATGAAGGAGGAAGAGAACACATATATCCTGCTGGGGGAAGAAGAGAGAGCAGTGGAGATAGCAGCGCAATATGTGAGCGAATGTCATAGACTGCGAGAAAGAAGACTATGATATGCCATGGACTTCTATGGCCCCCACCCTGGATCTGCCCCATCCCCCCATCCACCTTCACTATGCCATGGACTTCTATAACCCCCACCCTGGATCTGCCCCCACCCACCCCCGTCCACCTTCCCTATGCCATGGACTTCTATAGCCCCCATCCTGGATCTGCTCCATCCACCTTTCCTACAGTCCCTATCCCTATTCCCTTTGTACACTTGCTTTGGCAAAACTAATGTGTATTTAGTCCTGCCAATAAAGCTTCTTTGAATTTGAATTTACCCCATACACAGTATAACTAGATATATAGTATATAATTACCCCATACACAGTATAACTAAATATATAGTATATAATTACCCCATATACAGTATAACTAGATATATCTAATATAAAAAGCTCAAAGTGTGTATGTATGTGTGTATGTATGTATGTGTGTGTGTATGTGTGTATGTCCGGGATAGGCATCCGCACCGTCGCAGCTACAGCCACAAAATTTGGCACAGTCACACGTCTGGACCCCGAGAGCGTCCTAAGCTATGTTGTGAGGCGAAATTTTAACCCCGCGCGTTCCAATTCACCAAACAATTTTGCCCCTATCTACATACTGGGGGAAAAAGTGTGTGCGCGTCAAGCCCCGCCCCTCATTGTGATGTCACAATGCCCCTATTTGCATACTGGGGAAGCAGTATGTGTGCGTCAAGCCCCGCCCCTCATTATGATGTCACAATGGTTGCCATGGAGACGCTGATGTCATCATAGGTTGCAAGCCCTGCCGCCGCTCATTATGATGTCAGAATGGTTGACCATGGGATGGAGGATGTGTGATGGGTATATGGGCACTGGACTATGGGATGGAGGATGTGTGATGGGTATATGGGCACTGGACTATGGGATGGAGGATATGTATGATGGGTATATGGGCACGGGACTATGGGCTGGAGGATATGTATATGGGCACTGGACTATGGGATGGAGGATATGTATGACTGGTATATGGGCACTGGACTATGGGATGGAGGATATGTATGACGGGTATATGGGCACGGGACTATGGGATGGCGGATATGTATGATGGGTATATGGGCACGGGACTATGGGATGGCGGATATGTATGATGGGTATATGGGCATGGGACTATGAGATGAAGGATGTGTGATGGGTATATGGGCACTCGACTATGGGATGGTGAATATGTATGATGGGTATATGGGCATGGGACTATGGGATGGCGGATATGTATGATGTATATATGGGTACGGAACTATGGGATGGAGGATATGTGATGGGAATATGGGCACTGGACTATGGGATGGAGGATATGTATGACGGGTATATGGGCACGGGACTATGGGATGGCGGATATGTATATGGGCACGGGACTATGGGATGGAGGATGTGTGATGGGTATATGGGCACTGGACTATAGGATGGAGGATATGTATGACGGGTATATGGGCATGGGACTATGAGATGAAGGATGTGTGATGGGTATATGGGCACTCGACTATGGGATGGCGAATATGTATGATGGGTATATGGGCATGGGACTATGGGATAGCGGATATGTATGATGGGTATATGGGCATGGGACTATGAGATGAAGGATGTGTGATGGGTATATGGGCACTCGACTATGGGATGGTGAATATGTATGATGGGTATATGGGCATGGGACTATGGGATGGCGGATATGTATGATGGATATATGGGCACGGGCTTATGGGATGGTGGATATGTATGACGGGTATATGGGTACGGGACTATGGGATGGCGGATATGTATATGGGCACGGGACTATGGGATGGAGGATGTGTGATGGGAATATGGGCACTGGACTATGGGATGGAGGATATGTATGACGGGTATATGGGCACGGGACTATGGGATGGCGGATATGTATATGGGCACGGGACTATGGGATGGAGGATGTGTGATGGGTATATGGGCACTGGACTATAGGATGGAGGATATGTATGACGGGTATATGGGCATGGGACTATGAGATGAAGGATGTGTGATGGGTATATGGGCACTCGACTATGGGATGGCGAATATGTATGATGGGTATATGGGAATGGGACTATGGGATGGAGAATATGTATGATGGGTATATGGGCATGGGACTATGGGATGGAGAATATGTATGATGGGTATATGGGTATGGGACTATGGGATGGAGGATATGTGATGGGTATATGGGCAATCGACTATGGGATGGAGGATATGTATGATGGGTATATGGGCACGGGCTTATGGGATCGTGGATATGCATGATGGGTATATGGGCACGGGACTATGGGATGGAGGATAATTATAATTTTCTATAACTAACCACAGTTAGTTTCTATGCCCGGGCAGCGCCGGGCTCTTCAGCTAGTAGTATATAATTACTCAATATGCAGTATAACTAGATATGTAGTATATAACTACCCCATATACAGTATAACTAGATATGTAGTATATAATTATCCCATATACAGTATAACTAAATATATAGTATATAATTACCCCATATGCAGTATAACTAGATATGTAGTATATAATTACCCCATATACAGTATAACTAAATATATCTATAATAATAAATGCCCTAACCAGCTTCCGGTTGTAACAACTGCCGTCCAGTTGTAACCGGTGACGTCACCACACACACACGCACATATTAACCCTCAACACACCACACCGCCTCAACACACACTCCTCTCACCTTTCACCTCCACTCACGTCCACTCACTCTTTCACTCCACATACGTTCCTTTCTCTCACTCCGTTTCTCATACTCACACCGTCATCGTCGCTGCCCGACAACTTCCTCCGCCGCCGCGATCCAGGATCCAGACGTTCTCCAGGCCGCCGACATGTTCTTGCGGGACGCCATCTTGGATGTCGTGAAATCCCGCGAGATTCAAGATGGCGTCGCCGCAACAATATGTCGCTGGCGTGGACGACATCGGGATCCAAAAAGATGGCGTCGGCGAAATCTCGCGAGATTACGCCGACGCCATTTTGGATCCCGATGTCGCCCATGCCAGCGACATGTTGCTGCGGCGACGCCATCTTGAATATCGCGGGACTTCACGACATCCAAGATGGCGTCCCGCAAGAATATGTCGCTGGCGTGGGCGACATCGGGATCCAAAATGGCGTCGGCGTAATCTCGCGAGATTTCGCCGATGCCATCTTTTTGGATCCCGATGTCGTCCACGTCAGCGACATGTTGTTGCGGCGACGCTATCTTGAATATCGTGGGATTTCACGAAATCCAAGATGGCGTCCCGCAAGAACATGTCGGCGGCCTGGAGAACGTCTGGATCCTGGATCGCGGCGGCGGAGGAAGATGTCGGGGCAGCGACGATGACGGTGTGAGTATGAGAAACGGAGTGAGAGAAAGGAACGTATGTGGAGTGAAAGAGTGAGTGGACATGAGTGGAGGTGAAAGGTGAGAGGAGTGTGTGTTGAGGCGGTGTGGTGTGTTGAGGGTTAACATGGCAAGAGGTGTTAGCGACGTCCGCCGACGCCATCTTGCATTCGTGAAATTGCGTCATTTACCTCACGCCGACTTGCTGTGCGGACGCTTGGCATTGCCTGTACCACCATAACTACTGCTGCCTTGGTCCTATGCCTGTTTACTGCCGGTGTCTAATTACTGGACCAATTTGCCTATACCGCCATAACTACTGCTGCCTTGCTCCTCTGCCGGTGTCTAATTACAGGACCAATTTGCCTATACCGCCATAACTACTGCTGCCTTTGTCCTCTGCCGGTGTATAATTACAGGGCCAATTTGCCTCTATCGCCATAACTACTGCTGCTTTGGTCATCTGCCGGTGTCTAATTACAGGGCTAATTTGCCTCTACCGCCATAACTACTGCTGCATTGCTCATCTGCCGGTGTCTAATTACAGGGCCAATTTGCCTATACCGCCATAACTACTGCTGCCTTGCTCCTCTGCCGGTGTCTAATTACAGGGCTAATTTGCCTCTACCGCCATAACTACTGCTGCCTTGCTCCTCTGCCGGTGTCTAATTACAGGGCTAATTTGCCTCTACCACCATAACTACTGCTGCCTTGCTCCTCTGCCGGTGTCTAATTACAGGGCCAATTTGCCTATACCGCCATAACTACTGCTGCCTTGCTCCTCTGCCGGTGTCTAATTACAGGGCTAATTTGCCTCTACCGCCATAACTATTGCTGCCTTGCTCCTCTGCAGGTGTCTAATTACAGGGCTAATTTGCCTCTACCGCCATAACTACTGCTGCATTGCTCCTCTGCCGGTGTCTAATTACAGGGCCAATTTGCCTCCACCGCCATAACTACTGCTGCCTTGCTCCTCTGCCGGTGTCTAATTACAGGGCTAATTTGTCTCTACCGCCATAACTACTGCTGCCTTGCTCCTCTGCCGGTGTCTAATTACAGGGCCAATTTGCCTCTACCGCCATAACTACTGCTGCATTGCTCCTCTGCCGGTGTCTAATTACAGGGCCAATTTGTCTCTACCGCCATAACTACTGCTGCCTTGCTCCTCTGCCGGTGTCTAATTTACAGGGCCAATTTGCCTCTACCGCCATAACTACTGCTGCCTTGCTCCTCTGCCGGTGTCTAATTACAGGATCAATTTGCCTCTACCGCCATAACTACTGCTGCCTTGCTCCTCTGCCGGTGTCTAACTACAGGGCCAATTTGCCACTACCACTTCATAACTACTGCTGGGCAATTACAGGGTCAATTAGTATCTGATTACTCTACAATACTCCAGGACGCCTTCTTCACTGCCAGATAACTGCCAAATAGACTCCTTTACCTGTGCCAACATGAGTCATAACAAAAAGTATGCCAATGCCAGTGAAAGGAAAGCAGCTTTAGCACTACGACAAAAACAACGCCGTGCTAATGAGACTCCTGAGGAAAAACACCATCGCCTTGAGAAGATTAAGGCTTATAAACGCCGTCGCCTCACACACGAATCCCCTAACTCTAAATCCATAAGATTGGCTGAAGAAGCCTCTGCACGCCGTCACCGCCGACAACAGACGGCCTCTTCCTCATCATTATTATTAGACTCACAACAGGATGCTTCCACATCAGCATGTGGAACAATTTACTGCTACACTTCATCCCATATGCCGTTCACTGACATAACTAATCAGCAATCTGTTTCTGCCCTATCAATACCACCATTCAATACCGATGCACAGTATGCCAATGCCAGTGAAAGGAAAGCAGCTTTAGCACTACGACAAAAACAACGCCGTGCTAATGAGACTCCTGAGGAAAAACAGCATCGACTTGACAAGATTAAGGCTTATAAACGCCGTCGTCTCACACACGAATCCCCTAACTCTAAATCTATTACATTGGCTGAAGAAGCCTCTACACGCCATCACCGCCAACAACAGACGGCTTCTTCCTCATCATCTATAATAATAAATGCCCTAACCAGCTTCCGGTTGTAACAACTTCCGTCCAGTTGTAACCGGTGACGTCACCAACACACACACGCACGTTAACCCTCAACACACCACACCGCCTCAACACACACTCCTCTCACCTTTCACCTCCACTCACGTCCACTCACTCTTTCACTTCACATACGTTCCTTTCTCTCACTCCGTTTCTCATACTCACACCGTCATCGTCGCTGCCCCGACATCTTCCTCCGCCGCCGCGATCCTGGATCCAGACGTTCTCCAGGCCGCCGACATGTTCTCGCGGCGACGCCATCTTGGATTTCGTGAAATCCCGCAAGATTCAAGATGGCGTCGCCGCAAGAACATGTCGCTGGCGTGGACGACTCGGGATCCAAAAAGATGGCGTCGGCGAAATCTCGCGAGATTACGCCGACGCCATTTTGGATCCCGATGTCGTCCACGCCGGCGACATGTTCTTGCGGCGACGCCATTTTGGATCGGCGAAATCCCGCGATAGTCAAGATGGCGTCACCGCAAGAACATGTCGCCGGCGAGGACGACGTCGGGATCCAAAATGGCGTCGGCGAAAACTCGCGAGATTTCGCCGACGCCATTTTGGATCCCGACGTCGTCCACGCCGGCGACATGTTCTTCCGGCGACGCTATCTTGACTATTGCGGGATTTCACGATACTCAAGATGGCGTCGCCGCAAGAACATGTCGCCGGCGTGGACAACGTCTGGATCCAGGATGGCGCCGGCGGAAGAAGATGTCGGGGATCGTGGAGCAGCGGCGATGACGGCGTGAGTATGAGAGACGGAGTGAGAGAAGGGGTCGTATGTGGAGTGAAAGAGTGAGTGGAGATGGTGAAAGGTGAGAGGAGTGTGTGTTGAGGAGTGTGTGTGTTGAGGGTTAACATGGCAAGAGGTGTGATGCTATCGCATCCTCCCGATGCGATAGCATCGGGCCATAATCTAGTAGTATATAATTACCCCATATACAGTATAACTAAATATATAGTATATAATTACCCCATATGCAGTATAACTAGATATGTAGTATATAATTACCCCATATACAGTATAACTAGATATCTATAATAATAAATGCCCTAAGCAGCTTCCGGTTGTAACAACTTCCGTCCAGTTGTAACCGGTGACGTCACCGCACACCTCTTTCCATGTTAACGCTCAACACACACACTCCTCTCACCTTTCACCATCTCCACTCACTCTTTCACTCCACATACGACCCCTTCTCTCACTCCGTCTCTCATACTCACGCCGTCATCGCCGCTGATCCACGATCCCCGACATCTTCTTCTGCCGGCGCCATCCTGGATCCAGACGTCCTCCACGCCGGCGACATGTTCTTGCGGCGACGCCATTTTGGATCGGCGAAATCCCGCGATAGTCAAGATGGCGTCGCCGCAAGAACATGTCGCCGGCGTGGAGGACGTCGGGATCCAAAATGGCGTCGGCGAAATCTCGCGAGATTTCGCCGACGCCATTTTGGATCCCGACGGCATCCAAGGGGGGTGAGGAAAGGGGGGTGAGGGAACCATGCATACCAGGATTGGGGGGTGAGGGGACCATGCATACCAGGATTGGGGGGTGAGGGGACCATGCATACCAAAATAGGGGGTGAGGGGACCATGCATACCAGGATTGGGGGGTGAGGGGACCATGCATACCAGGATAGGGGGTTGAGGGGACCATGCATACCAGGATTGGGGGGTGAGGGGACCATGCATACCAAGAAAGGGGGTGAGGGGACCATGCATACCAGGATAGGGGGGTGAGGGGACCATGCATTCCAGGATTGGGGGGTGAGAGAACCATGCTTACCAAGAAAGGGGGGTGAGGGGACCATGCATACCAGGAAAGGGGGGTGAGGATACCATGCATACCAGGATTGGGGGGGTGAGGGGACCATACATACCAGGAAAGGGGGGTGACGGTGAGCATACATACCAGGATTGGGGTGTGAGAGGACCATGCATACCAAGAAAGGGGGGTGAGGGGACCATGCATACCAGGATAGGGGGGTGAGGGGACCATGCATACCAGGATTGGGGGGTTAGAGGACCATGCATACCAGGACTGGGGGGTGAGGGGACCATGCATATCCCAAAAGGAGGGTAAGAGGACCATGCATACCCCATATACAGTATAATTAGATGTATTGTATATTATTACCCCGTATACAGTATAACTAGATACAGTGGGGAAAAAAAGTATTTAGTCAGTCAGTAATAGTGCAAGTTCCACCACTTAAAAAGATGAGAGGCGTCTGTAATTTACATCATAGGTAGACCTCAACTATGGGAGACAAACTGAGAAAAAAAAATCCAGAAAATCACATTGTCTTTTTTTTTTCATTTTATTTGCATATTATGGTGGAAAATAAGTATTTGGTCAGAAACAAAATTTCATCTCAATACTTTGTGATATATCCTTTGTTGTCAATGACAGAGGTCAAACGTTTTCTGTAAGTCTTCACAAGGTTGCCACACACTGTTGTTGGTATGTTGGCCCATTCCTCCATGCAGATCTCCTCTAGAGCAGTGATGTTTTTGGCTTTTCGCTTGGCAACACGGACTTTCAACTCCCTCCAAAGGTTTTCTATAGGGTTGAGATATGGAGACTGGCTAGGCCACTCCAGGACCTTGAAATGCTTCTTACGAAGCCACTCCTTCGTTGCCCTGGCGGTGTGCTTTGGATCATTGTCATGTTGAAAGACCCAGCCACGTTTCATCTTCAATGCCCTTGCTGATGGAAGGAGATTTGCACTCAAAATCTCACGATACATGGCCCCATTCATTCTTTCATGTACCCGGATCAGTCGTCCTGGCCCCTTTGCAGAGAAACAGCCCCAAAGCATGATGTTTCCACCACCATGCTTTACAGTAGGTATGGTGTTTGATGGATGCAACTCAGTATTCTTTTTCCTCCAAACACGACAAGTTGTGTTTCTACCAAACAGTTCCAGTTTGGTTTCATCAGACCATAGGACATTCTCCCAAAACTCCTCTGGATCATCCAAATGCTCTCTAGCAAACTTCAGACGGGCCCGGACATGTACAGGCTTAAGCAGTGGGACACGTCTGGCACTGCAGGATCTGAGTCCATGGTGGCGTAGTGTGTTACTTATGGTAGGCCTTGTTACATTGGTCCCAGCTCTCTGCAGTTCATTCACTAGGTCCCCCCGCGTGGTTCTGGGATTTTTGCTCACCGTTCTTGTCATCATTCTGACCCCACGGGGTGGGATTTTGCGTGGAGCACCAGATCGAGGGAGATTATCAGTGGTCTTGTATGTCTTCCATTTTCTAATTATTGCTCCCACAGTTGATTTCTTCACTCCAAGCTGGTTGGCTATTGCAGATTCAGTCTTCCCAGCCTGGTGCAGGGCTACAATTTTGTTTCTGGTGTCTTTTGACAGCTCTTTGGTCTTCACCATAGTGGAGTTTGGAGTCAGACTGTTTGAGGGTGTGCACAGGTGTCTTTTTATACTGATAACAAGTTTAAACAGGTGCCATTACTACAGGTAATGAGTGGAGGAAAGAGGAGACTCTTAAAGAAGAAGTTACAGGTCTGTGAGAGCCAGAAATCTTGATTGCTTGTTTCTGACCAAATACTTATTTTCCACCATAATATGCAAATAAAATGAAAAAAAAAACAGACAATGTGATTTTCTGGATTTTTTTTTCTCAGTTTGTCTCCCATAGTTGAGGTCTACCTATGATGTAAATTACAGACGCCTCTCATCTTTTTAAGTGGTGGAACTTGCACTATTGCTGACTGACTAAATACTTTTTTTCCCCACTGTATATAGTATATTATTATACCATATACTCTATGACTACAGTATAAAAATGAGTATAGCTTGGATTTTTTTTTTTCATGCCAAACTGGGGCGGGGGGGGTGAAGACTTATTGATGGCGGACAACCCCTTTAATACTACCCATTACTGTTACAATTTGAGCAATATATTCAGGGATTTAATCTGGAAAAAAATGGACTAGCATTACGCTATTTCTGCCCAACTGTAATATCCCATAGGGTGAGGACACGTTCTGTGCACGTCTTCGTCTGCACAAATGGTACTATATACCCTAAATGAGACCCATTTACTTGTTGCTTTAAATCGAGCAAGCCCAAGGCGATAGCAGAGATCTCTTCAATATGGGATGATCAGTAATATCCCGAGTTCCAGAAGTCGGACAAATTGGCAGAAGGAAGGAATTCTTTACTGATCATCAGGTTAATGTGAAGTGCCCCTGCACTGCCACGAAATAGGTTCTGTCAGATCCTACAGTTACGGCACATTCAAGCCAATTTGACCCCTTTTTAGACCTTCCTTGCTTGCATCCTTTATAGATATAGTGTATAAATAATGTAGCACACGGGAGTGTTCTGAACTGTCTACTTCAAAAGCATATATGTGTGCTCATCATAACCACATCCCATCACCTCACTGACTTTTCACATCCTAATAGTATGTGCCACAAGACGTGAAAAGCCAGTGATTCTTTACCCCAGTATCAGGATTCTCTCTCGACTATCGCTGCCTAATAGCATTGCTTACTTGCCAAAGTTATAGAAGAGGGAATTCAGAGTTGTCAGTGTTTGCAGTGGCTCAGTTAATGCATGTAAGGAAAATATTCAGGATTGAGAGTCCTCAGTAGTTGATACCTTTTAATGGCTAACTGAAAAGATGGTAACACATTTTAGCCATTAAAAGGTATCAACTACTGAGGACTCTCAATCCTGAATATTTTTCTATCTACTGGCTAACACGGTACAAAGATATACATCTTTCCTGTTGCATGTAAGGAGTGTGACAATGGAATATCTCTGCCTCTGTCACTTTTGCGGCGTACCACAGCGAGATTGCGGGGCGTCCATAGTGGATTTGACACCTGGAGGCCTAAAAATGGCCTCCGTGTCTACGATAGGTAAGTGACTAATCGACTGTGCCTGATACACTAAGAGAAGAATCAGACGGCCGTATAACTCAGACGAGGATCGCTTTGCAGTGCTCGGGATGGCCATCGGCTCTCCCGACCCTATTGTAACAGCATGTATTTCTATGCAGGTGTCACGCTTAGGCCGGGAGAACCAACTTCCAGTTCGAACATTGCGTTACGATCCTCATACAAGTTATATGGCTGTCTGATTCTTCCCTAATAGGCTTAGATAATGCTCTGCGCTACATAAGTAGTGCAGGGTTTTATTAATGCAATCAAGAGATTTTGTGTTCAAGTTCCTTTGAGGGACTAATATTTTTAATCATTTAAGAAAAATCTAACACCCCCCCTCCCCCCAATTTTTTAATTTTTAATTTAAAAAAAAAAAAAACTACAACAAATATTTTGTAGAATCACGTCCAGAACAACCAATAAAATAAAAATGCAACATGAATTATCCTGCTTTGTAAATGCTGTAAAAAAAAAAAATACAAAAAAGTACAACAGAATTGTAATGTTTGTTCATGTCACCAGACATAAAATTAAATATAAAAGATACGTATCCCAAAATGTTACCAATAAAGATTACGGCTTGTTACCCAGAATAATAAAAATGTTACGGCTCTCAGATCATGATGCAAAATAAAAAAAAAAATTTAAGTGTCATCATCGTATTGACCTGTACTATATAAGCTACAGTATATAATTACTAATCCTGCATGGAGAACGCAAAAAAAAATGGGCCAGAATTGCATTTTTTTTGTTCAATCCCCCTACAAAAAAAATAGATCAAAAATTTATATGTACCCAAAAAAGGTATTAGTGAGACCCACATCTGGTCATGCACAAAATAAGTTCCATTGACGGAAAATTTTAAACTCATGACTCTCTGAACATGGAGATACAAAAACATTTTTTTTTCAAACAGAGTATTTATTGTATAAAAGTAATAAGACAGAGATAAACCTATAGAAATTTGGTATCATCATAATCGTGCTGATCCACAAAATAAAATGAACACTTATAGCAAATGAAAAGCGTAAAATATCGAAAAATACAACAGAATGGGTGTCTTTTTTTCTACTTCTTCCTATAAAGAGTTAATAAAAGTTATGTATTATGTTGTATGTAACCCAAAATTATGCCAGTGACAAATACAATACCAAAAAACATGCCCACCATACAGCTAAGTGTACAAAAAATAAAATAAAAAAAACCTATAGCTGACATGTGACATTGAAAAAGATGAAGAAAAAAATGTTTGGATATTAAGGCCAAATTAACACCTGAAGGATGGATGGCAAACACTGATTTGGACCCCATTAGTGATGATATATGAGCGGAAGCGTTATAGGGTAGCATGGGGGTATTAATTTTAACGTTTCCACCAAAATAGGCAAAATAGAAAGATTTGGGTGGTCAAGACCATAAATGTGCCCGGCGTGTGACTCGACAGCATGACCTCTCGTTGTCCAATCCATCGGTCACACCTTCCAGGTTAGACAGACACTCTTTGGCATCAGTTGCAAATTTCGACACCACTAGAGTGTCAAGTTTACTGTAAGCGATATCCGTAATTTGTATGTAACCCCTTCTCTTGTATAGCACCATGGAATCAATGGTGCTATATAAATAAATATTAATAATAAAAAGTTAACACCAAGCAGCTTTGCATCCTGCCTCATCTGCTTTGCATGTGTTGAATGACATCCTTGTGTCTCCATCATGTTGGCCTTATCCACCATCATGTCAGGTTACTGCTCATTAGTGTCCCAGCCTTTAGTCCACCTCATGACATTACGGCCAGTGTTTAGTTTCTCAGAAGACGTGTGTGACTGTCAAACCACAAGTGCCGTTTTCCAACTTCCCCTTATGTAAAACTTGATATAATGGGCCTTCAGCTGATATCATCTATTTTTGGATGGCTTGCAGAAACCACAATCAGCACGCTCACTCTCTTTTTTTATATAGAGTAGGTCCAATTTGATAATTCATTCCCATTGTAAATGGTTTACCACTTTCCAATGGTTTACTGCCTCTTCACCTCTATCCAGGAGATTACTTCTCCAATTTCTGGTCTGAAGTCATTTAGTGCATAGGACCTGTGTCTAGTGGTTTAGTGTCTTTGTCCTGGAGTCTAGTGGTTAAGTGTCCCAGTCTAAGTATCCAGTATTGATGTGCAAGGGTTTATTGTCGCAATCCTACTATAGTATTGTTTAATATCTCAGGCTCAAGGCCCATTTACACTGGCCATTAATGAGCACTGGTCGATCCGTGGTAATTTAGTGGCCTGTTCACATAGTCGACAAAACTGTATGGGGAAGGTGTAGCGTAAATACAATTGCTCAGTTCCCATACAGCATCATGTTGTCAGCAGCACGTCCCTGTTTACAAGGTAAAAAGACATATAAGTTCTGATCATGAACATGTTTGCACAGGACAACAATCATGAAAAAGGTTTAGTGTCTCACTATTGGTTCCCAGTGATTTAGTGTCCCACTATTGGTGTCCAGTGGTTTAGTATCCCACTATTGGTGCCCAGTGGTTTAGTGTCCCACTAGTGGTGCCCAGTGGTTTACTGTCCTACTAGTGGTGCCCAGTGGTTTACTGTCCCACTAGTGGTGCCCAATGGTTTAGTGTCCAACTAGTGGTGTCCAGTGGTTTACTGTCCCACTAGTGGTGCCCAATGGTTTAGTGTCCAACTAGTGGTGTCCAGTGGTTTAGTGTCCCACTATTGGTGCCCAGTGGTTTAGTGTCCTACTATTGGTGCCCAGTGGTTTAGTGTCCCACTATTGTTGTCCAGTGATTTAGTCTCTTACTATTGTTGTCCAGTGGATTAGTGTCTCACTATTGGTGCCCAGTGGTTGAGAGTCCCACTATTGGTGCATCTGCCTAGGGCCCCCAGCCAGTGACTGATATGGGGCCCGTGAGTCAGGGGGACCGGCACCAGTGCCGCCCCCTCCAGCATTGCGCATTCAACTATGTCGGCATCATAGATGCTGATACAATTGAAAGCAATGATGGAGAAGAGCGCGTCAGGTGACACTCCCTCTCCCATCACTCCCCCTCTGATGCAGCGGGCGCACAATGATGTCACTTCAATGCGCACAACGCTGTGTCGGCAGCGGAGCTGCTGAGACATGCTGCAGAGACTGGAGCAGCAGAGGAACAGGGAGAGGTAAGTATTGGATTTTTTTATAATAGTGCAGGACTGTGGGTCTGTATTATACTCTATGAGGTGCCTGCATTATACTCTATGAGGATTACTGCATTATACTCTATGGAGGGGGCTACATTATACTCTATGGCGGGACTGCTTTATACTCTATGTGGGGGGGTGCATTTTACTCTATGGGGTGACTGCATTATACTCTATTGGGGGCTGCATTATATTCTATATGGGGCTGCTTTATATTCTATGGGGGCTGCATGATACTCTAAGGGGGGCAACTGCAGTATACTTTATTGGGGACTGCATTATACTCTGTGCGGGTTACTGCATTTTACTGTATGAGGGGGTGCTGCATTATACTCTATGAGAAGGGCTGCATTATGCTCTAAGGTGGGCTGCTTTATGCTCTGAGGGGGGCTGCATTATACTGTATGAGGCGGCTGCATTATACTCCGAGGACTATGGGGTGCATTATTTTATTTCATATGTATGATATAGGGGGCTGAATTATACTCTATGAGGGAGGCTGCATTATACTCTATGGGGGCTGCATTATACTCTATGAGGGGGTCTGAATTATGCTCTGAGGGGGGCTTCTCTATTCACTGAGGGGGGCTGCATTATACTCTATGGCGTGGCTGCATTATACTCTGAGGGCTATGGGGTGCATTATACTATATGTACTATATATGGAGCTGCATTATACTCTATGGGTCGGCTGCATTATACACTGAGAGGGGCTGCATTATGCTCTATGGGGTGGCTGCATTATATTCTGAGGACTATGGGGTCCATTATACTATATGGAGGCTGCATTATACTATATGTGCTATATATATATCTAATATATAAAGCTCAAAGTGTGTATGTGTGTGTGTGTGTGATAGGCATCTGCACCGTCGCAGCTACAGCCACAAAATTTGGCACAGTCACACGTCTGGACCCCGAGAGCATCCTAAGCTATGTTGTGAGGCGAAATTTTAACCCCGCGCGTTCCAATTCACCAAACAATTTTGCCCCTATCTACATACTGGGGAAAAAGTGTGTGCGTGTCAAGCCCCGCCCCTCATTATGATGTCATAATGCCCCTATCTACATACTGGGGAAACTGTGTGTGCGTATCAAGCCCGGCCCCTCATTATGATGTCTCAGTGGTTGCCATGGCGACGCTGATGTCATCAAGCCCCGCCGCTCATTATGACGTCATAATGGTTGACTATGGGATGGAGGATGTGTGATGGGTATATGGGCACTGGACTGTGGGATGCAGGATATGTATGACGGGTATATGGGCACGGGCCTATGGGATGGTGGATATGTATGACGGGTATATGGGCACGGGACTATGGGATGGAGGATGTGTGATGGGTATATGGGCACTGGACTATGGGATGGAGGATATGTATGACGGGTATATGGGCACGGGACTATGGGATGGAGAATATGTATGACAGGTATATGGGCACGGGACTATGGGATGGAGGATGTGTGATGGGTATATGGGCACTGGACTATGGGATGGATGATATGTATGACGGGTATATGCGCATGGGACTATGGGATGGAGGATATGTATGACGGGTATATGGGCACGGGTCTATGGGATGGCGGATATGTATGATGGGTATATGGGCACGAGACTATGAGATGAAGGATGTGTGATGGGTATATGAGCACTCGACTATGGGATGGCGAATATGTATGATGGGTATATGGGCAATGGACTATGGGATGGAGGATGTGTGATGGGTATATGGGCACTCGACTGTGGGATGGAGGATATGTATGATGGGTATATGGGCATGGGCCTATGGGATGGAGGATGTGTGATGGGTATATGGGCACTCGACTATGGGATGGAGGATATGTATGATGGGTATATGGGCACGGGCCTATGGGATGGAGGATGTGTGATGGGTATATGGGCACGGGGCTATGGGATGGAGGATAATTATAATTTGCTATAACTAACCACAGTTAGTTACTATGCCCGGGCAGCGCCGGGCTCTTCAGCTAGTATATATATAGGACCTGCTTTATACTGTATCAAGAATTATGGGGAATGCATTCTACTATATGAAGGACTATGGGGTGCTTTATACTATGAGCAGTTCCTTGTACTATATGCCGGACTATGGGGTGCATTATACAATACGGATGACTATGGGATGCATTATACTATATGGAGGACTATGGGATACATTATACTATATGGAGGACTATCAGGTGTATTATACTCAACAAGCAAAATGCTTATTCATCAAGTGATTGGATTGTTTATGCTGGAACAGAAATCATTGTTCTCAGCAGCACATAGCCCGGTGAAAACTGCAGATATGCTGCTGATAACATTATACTGTATGAGGACAGATTGATCTACTAGTGATCAGTCTGTGCCCATCATTCTTCCTCAGCCGCTGTTAAGAGGCCGAGAAACAAGTGTTGAGCATCTTCAATATTGTCTATCATACTCGTTTAGGGGCCTGAACCCAGAGCATGTAAATACAACCAAAATATTTGTGTGCTGGTGCAATATGTGAGCATTTAGGGCCACACTTTAAACTTTTGCCCAGGGCCCCACTTTGTCTAAAATTGGCCCTGGGTTTAGTGTTCCACTATTGGTGCCCAGTGGTTTAGTGTTGTAATCTTGGTGTCCTATCTGTGGTTTAATTTCTCAATGTTAGTGGCCGGTGGTTTAATGTCCCTGAATTAATGTTTAGTGGTTTAGTGTCCCAGTATTAGTGTATAATGGTTTAGTGTCCCATAATTGGTGCCCCATTATTAGTATTCCAGTTCTGGTGTTCAGTGGTTTGTGGAGTGTACACTTGACAGCCTTCCTATAGAAGAAGCTGCTGCCATACTGGAATGGGCTGTTGGAATGAATTTATTCTCAGGAGGTCTCCTGAACATCACAGAGCTGCTGATAGTCCCAAATAGAAGTCTCACCCCTTCTGTGATCTGTAATGGCAGAAGGAGCAGCTGTCATGTGTTATCTAGCATCAATAGATGGAAATTATATATTTGCAAAGGACTGTACGTGGCTTCATTCCTAAGGGCAGGAATAGCGGCAGAAATAGCTGCTGTCATCTGCTTTATACAGGGAGGGCCATTTATATGGATACACCTGGGTGGGCCATTTATAAAGTTGGATCCAAAATGGCCGACTTCAAAATGGCCGCCATGGTCACCACCCATCTTGAAAAGTTTTCCCCCTCCCATATACTAATGTGCCACAAACAGAAAGTTGATATCACCAACCATTCCCATTTTATTTAGGTATATCCATATAAATGGCCCACCCAGGTCTAACCTTATAAATGGCCCACCCTGTAGAATTGCTACCTGGAACGTTTGTGTTCACATCTTGTAACAATCACATTGGAGAGACGGCATATCTGACAGCCTAGACATTTCCTT
Organism: Dendrobates tinctorius; assembly: GCF_039654945.1. Taxonomy (NCBI): domain Eukaryota; kingdom Metazoa; phylum Chordata; class Amphibia; order Anura; family Dendrobatidae; genus Dendrobates; species Dendrobates tinctorius. The sequence continues at coordinate 23,540,278 of NW_027361733.1, read as the reverse complement.
ATAGCTGTCATCAACCTTTCATAGCAAATACCTTGAAAGTCTTTTTTAGGAGCCACAAAAAGGGTAAGGGTGACAGTAGGACTTTCCCTTTCCTGTTGCAGGAAGAATCATCACATTAACGAGCCCTCTCCCTGGCAATGATGAGCACTCTCCCTGGCAATGACAAGCGCTCTCCCTGGCAATGACGAGCGCCCTCCCTGGCAATGACGAGTGCTCTCCCTGGCAATGACGAGCCGTCTCCCTGGCAATGACAAGCGCTCTCCCTGGCAATGACAAGCGCTCTCCCTGGCAATGACGAGCCCTCTTCCTGGCAATGACGAGCCCTCTCCCTGGTAATGACAAGCCCTCTCCCTGCAATGACGTGCCCTCTCCCTGGCAGTAACGTGCCCTCTCCCTGGCAATGACGTGCCCTCTCCCTGGCAATGATGAGCCCTCTCCCTGGCAATGACAAGCGCCCTCCCTGGCAATGATGAGCGCTCTCCCTGGCAATGACAAGCGCTCTCCCTGGTAATGACGAGCGCTCTCCCTGGCAATGACGAGCGCCCTCCCTGGCAATGACGAGCGCCCTTCCTGGCAATGACGAGCCATCTCCCTGGCAATGATGAGCGCTCTCCCTGGTAATAACGAGCGCTCTCCCTGGCAATGACGAGCGCCCTTCCTGGCAGTGACGAGCGCCCTCCCTGGCAATGACAAGCCGTCTCCCTGGCAATGACAAGCGCTCTCCCTGGCAATGACGAGCCCTCTTCCTGGCAATGACGAGCCCTCTCCCTGGTAATGACGAGCGCCCTCCCTGGCAGGGACGAGCGCCCTCCCTGGCAATGACAAGCCGTCTCCCTGGCAATGACAAGCGCTCTCCCTGCCAAAGACGAGCTCTCTTCCTGGCAATGACGAGCCCTCTCCCTGGCAATGACGAGCCCTCTCCCTGGCAATGACGAGCCCTCTCCAAGGCAATGATGAGCCCTCTCCCTGGCAATGACCAGTTCTCTCCCTGGCAGTGACGAGCCCTCTTCCTGGCAATGACAAGCCCTCTCCCTGGCAATGACGAGCCCTCTCCCTGGCAATGATGAGCCCTCTCACTGGCAATGACGAGCCCTCTCCCTGACAATGACCAGCGCTCTCCCAAGCAATGACGAGCCCTCTCCCTGGCAATGACAAACCCTCTCCCTGGCAGTGACGAGCGCCCTCCCTGGCAGTGACGAGCCCTCTCCCTGGCAGTGATGAGCCCTCTCCCTGATAATGACGAGCCCTCTCCCTGGCAATGACAAGCCCTCTCCGTGGCAGTGACGAGCCCTCCCTGGCAGTGATGAGCCCTCTCCCTGGTAATGACGAGCCCTTTCCCTGGCAATGACGAACCCTCTCCCTGGCAGTGACGAGCCCTCCCTGGCAGTGATGAGCCCTCTCCCTGGCAGTGACGAGCCCTCCCTGGCAGTGACGAGCCCTCTTCCTGGCAGTGACGAGCCCTCTTCCTGGCAGTGACGAGCCCTCTCCCTGGTAATGACGAGCCGTCTCCCTGGCAGTGACGAGCCCTCTCCCTGGCAGTGATGAGCCCTCTCCCTGGCAATAACGAGCGCTTCTATAGAAGTCGTTATTCCTATACATGACAAGCCCGGTTCCTCTTTCTTCATGAACTATTGGCAAAATATTCTTATCTTGCAAAAAGTGGAGATTTTATTTAGTGGTCTGCTGGTAAATTGAAGCAAAGTCTTGGAAGTTCCCTAATTAGAGGCGAATGTGCAAAACTTCATTTTCGAAAGATTGCATCAAATATATAGGAAGCGAATGCAATAAACCCTAATTGCTTCACCCTTGCTGTGAACGGAAGAGTTGACACTTCTCCAAACTGTTATGTAAATGGTCTCTGCATCTTAAAGTGTAACCCGCCCCTAAATACCCTACTCCCGATTTACTGCTAATGATTCTACCAGGGAATTGCTTAAATAACAGTTACATTATAAAATGCTGGTATGCTTGTCAGAGTTTTATCACTCCTTAACTTTTACAAATACTGAAAACAGCTGTCTACATTAAAAAAAACAAACCAAAACGTACCTACCTGTCTCTAAACAAAGCGCCACCCCATCTATGGGTTGTGTCTGGCTTTGCAGCTGAGCTTTATTCAAGTGAGTGGTGCAAAAGCTGCAATACCACACACAACCTGGAACTAGTGGTGGCACTATTTCTGAAAAAAGAGAGGCATGTTTTTCTAATCCTGGACAATACCTTTAATTTAACCCCTTCTGTCGTCATTGATTACTGTGCTTGTATGATTACATGTCCAGATAGTTATTCTTACTTGTGCATTGATTATTTTACAGAAGAAACCAAAAGAAGTCACTGGCGCTGGAGGTAAGTGACCACCATCAGGAGTGGTCGAGAGTGGGAGAGGAGGACCGTAGGGCGGCCGCATCACAGCCAGTCAGAAGACAATTCATGAACTGCAACTCAGAAACGTTACATGATGGGGAATGTAGTAGGTGGTATCACACATAATAGGCTTAGATACACAGCTGAGTAAACTGTATCACACATGATAGGCTTAGATACACAGCTGAGTAAACAGTATCACAAATGATAGGCTTAGTTACACAGCTAAGCAGATAATATCGTATGTGATAGCCTTGAATACACCATCTCAGCAGACAGTATTACACAATAAGTTTAGATCCAGCAGTTCAGCAGACAGTATCACACATGATGTGCTTAGATGCAACACCTCAGCATGTAGTGTCAGATTTAGGCCTCTTTCACATGTCCTGATATTTCCAGTACCGGAAAAAATGGTAATGGAGATATCCGTGTCCATGTGTTTAATATGTGCGGCACACGTTTGGCAACCGTGTGCGGCATCAGTACCACACGGACGGCCGCCGGGGAAGAAGCGCTACAGTAAGCGCTGTTCCCCGGTAGCAGGTGCTGAAGACGGCTCTAATCATTCTCCCCTGCTCTGCCAGCGAGCAGAGGAGAATGATGAGCGTTATATTAAAGTCAGAATGATGACAGCAGGTGGGGGCTTTTGGGACAATTACCCCCATCATCCAACACCTGCTGCTGCTAATAAAAGTGACAGCAGGAGTTGATGATCGGGGTTTTCTTCACCCACCGCCTGCGATCTAATTAAATAAATGAATGAAAAACCAGACATGGGTTGCCCACTATTTTCTTTAGCCAACCAAGAAAAACACAGCTGGGGGCTGCAACCCTCAGCTGTCAGCTTCAGCAAGGTTGGATATCAAGAATACAGGGGTCCCCACGCTGTTTTTTTTTAAATTATTTAAATAATTTAAAATAACCTGTGTGGGGTCCCTCCCATTTTTGCCAACCGGTCTTGCAAAAGTAGACAACTGGGGGCTTGTATTCTCAGGCTGGTAAGGGGCCATTGATATAGGCCGCCCCAGCCTAAAAACAGCAGCCTACAGCTTCCCAGAAAAGGCGCAACTATTAGATGCGCCTTTTCTGGCACTTTGCCTGGCTCTTCCCACTTGCTCTGTAGCGGTGGGAAGTGAGGTAATATTTGTGTGGTTGATGTCACCTTTGTATTGTTAGGTGACATAAACCCCGCGGCTTAGTAATGGAGAATCGTCTATAAGGCACCTCTCCATTACTAATCCTATAGTCACATTGTAAGAAAACACACACAGCCAGAATAAAGACCTTTATTTGAAAAAATTACACAGACTGCTTTATTAATATGAATTAAACCATACTTTCCGCATTGCCTAATCCAAGCGAATCCCTTGATCTCCTGTAATAAAAATAAAATAAAAAACAACAATATACCATACCTGTCCATCGTTGTGTCTCACGCCATAATCCATTTCTAGGGGCTAAATATTTTCCAACCTGGACAGTGCCAAGATGCAACCGTCCCGGCTGAAAACCACTTGTGAATGAGCTGCTGAGAGCGCAGCATCATTCACCAGCGGTGACATCATCAAGACCTGTTTTTAGTCTGGGGTGGCCTATATTATTGGCCCCTTACCAGCCTGAGAATAGCAGCCCCCAGTTGCCTACTTTAGCAAGGCTGGTTGGCAAAATTGGGGGGGGACCCCACACCGGTTTTTTAAATTATTTATTTAAATAATTTAAAAAAACAGCGTTGGGACCACTCTATTCTTGATAACAAACCTTGCTGACAGCTGAGGGTTGCAGTCCTCAGCTGTGAGTTTTGCCTGGTTGGTTGAAGAAAATAGGGGGAGCCCATGTCGGGTTTTTCATTCATTTATTTTATTAGATAGCATATGGCGGCTGTGGAATACCGCGATCATCCGCACCTACTGTTACCGTATTTTTCGGACTATAAGACGCACCCCAATTTTCAGAAGGAAAATAGGGAAAAAAATAATGTGTCAAATGGGGGTCCGTCTTACAGTCCGAATTCAGCTTACCTGGGAAGGGATCCGGCACAGGTGGAGGAGTGGTCACAGTGGTCATTCAGTGGTCCAGGCTCGTGCGGTGGCGGCTCTGTGCTGGGGCAGGTTGGTTGTGCTGGAGCAGCTGGGCTGTACTGGGGCGGCTGGGCTGGGGCAGGTGGGCTGTGCTGGGGCAGCTGTGCTGGGTCTGGGGCAGCTGTGCTGGGGCAGCTGTGCTGGGACTGGGGCAGCTGTGCTGGGGCTGGGGCAGCTGGGCTGTGCTGGGGCTGGGGCAGCTGGGCTGTGCTGGGGCTGGGGCAGCTGGGCTGTGCTAGCTGTGCTGGGGCAGGTGGGCTCTGTGGGGTGAGGGTGGCGGCGGCATTTCCTCCAAGCCGGGAGGCCCCCGCACATCCCTTGCTGGCCGCCGCCATGTTGCGGTGGCCTCCAGGAACATGGACGCTGGGAAGATGGCCGCCGGTCCGGGGACGGCGCATGCGCAGGTTCAGATCTTGTCTGGGCGGCCAGCAAGGGATGTGCGGGGGCCTCCGGGCTTGGAGGAAATGCCTGCGGAGCCGCCGCCCCTGCACCGGAGCACAGAGAGCCGCTACCCCTGCACCGGAGCACAGCCCGCTGACACCACCGCACTACAGAGCCCCGCGGCACCCGCACCAGCCTCCAGCCATCATCAGAGGTTAGTATATTGCGACCATAAGATGCACCCCCCACTTTCCCCAAAAAATTTTGGGGAAAAAAGTGCGTCTTATGGTCCGAAAAATACGGTAATTTTAGTGGTGGCAGCAAGTGTCAGATGATTGGAGTAATTGTCCCAAAAGCACCCACCTGCTGTCACCTTTCGGACTTTAATATAACTCTCATCATTCTCCTCTGCTACTGCTGATTGCTGGCAGAGCATTGGAGAATGATGAGAGCCGTCTTCAGCACCTGCTGCCGGTGAACAGCACTTACTGTAGCGCTTCTTCCCTGGTCCTGATACGTGTCACATGGAGGACATCAATGTGTGTTCTCCGTGTGCAGGACGTTTTTCCATCCATGGCGACGGTAAAAAAGGACATGTCAGCGTGTTTTGCCCACAGACACACGGTCCGTGGAACCACACTGACATGTGCACAGACCCATTCATTTAAATGGGTCTACGTGTGTACATGTCTCCGGTATGTGTGAGAACTGTCACCAAACGGACCGGAGACACTGATGTGTGAAGGAGGCCTTACTAGATTTAGCTATACTTAGTGTGAGGCAGTGACCGGTGTCATATGTGAGGGTCGCTATGTGTCCCCCAGGATGTGCTCTGAAATGTATTAGATCCGTTGGAGTGTATTAGATGTATTAAATGTATTAGACCTTTGGCTCCGCTGGCCCTGTGTTAACTCACACAGGGCGTGCTCTGCAGTTCACCTATTTCCTCACCAGAGCAACACTGACCAAATCACAAGGCACTCCAGCGAATCTAATACATTTCAGAGCACATCCTGGAGGACACATAGCGACCCTCACATATGACAGCCGGGTAAACAAAACGCCAGTCCAGGGCAGTTGCCGTGAGCGAAGTACTGCCGGGTGTGCAGTGAGGGTTGCCAGTACCTTTGGCTCCGCTGGCCCTGTGTTAACTCACACAGGGCGTGCTCTGCAGTTCACCTATTTCCTCACCAGAGCAACACTGACCAAATCAATCCTCCCAGCAGGGTTTTTTTCCTTTTCCAACCTGTAGCCATAGGCCACTCATAAGACCTGGGCTGGAGGAAACGGACCGGACCCCAGTACCTTCCTGCAGTTTGTTTCAAAAATAAAAGCCCATACCGGGTTTTCCTAAACAAACTCCTTGGTTCAAATAGCTTGACCAGGTTTGAACTTACTTTTATTCTGCCCTGCGAGTCACAGGCATATTGCTGTGATCACAAGGCACTCCAGCGAATCTAATACATTTCAGAGCACATCCTGGAGGACACATAGCGACCCTCACATATGACACCGGTAAACAGAACGCCAGTCCAGGGCAGTTGCCGTGAGCGAAGTACTGCCGGGTGTGCTCTGAAATGTATTAGATTCGCTGGAGTGCCTTGTGATTTGGTCAGTGTTGCTCTGGTGAGGAAATAGGTGAACTGCAGAGCACGCCCTGTGTGAGTTAACACGGCCAATGGAGCCAAAGGTACTGGCAACCCTCCCTGCATACCCGGCAGTACGTCGCTCACGGCAACTGCCCTGGACTGATGTTTTGTTTACCCGGCTGCGATCCGGAAGATACAGCGTACTGAGTGAGTTTTGTTGGACATTAAAACCCTTTTTGTTTTGAACTTGCTTGGGTCACTGCCTCATAACTGCACAGCGTGGACACCACTGCTTTACACTAGATACAGTAATTCCAGTGACATTATCACACGTTAGGCTTAGGTACAACAGCTTAGCTGTCATTATTGCCTACAGTAAGCTTAGATACATTGGTTTCGCAGACAGTGTCACAAATTATAGGCTTAGATAAAGCAGCTCAGCTGACACTTACACATGATGCGCTTAGAGCAGCTCAGCTGACACTATTACACATGATGGGCTTAGATAAAGCAGCTCAGCTGACACTATTACACATGATGGGCTTAGATAGAGCAGCTCAGCTGACACTAGTACACATGATGGGCTTAGATAGAGCAGCTCAGCTGACACTATTACACATGATGGGCTTAGATAGAGCAGCTCAGCTGACACTATTACACATGATGGGCTTAGATAGAGCAGCTCAGCTGACACTAGTACACATGATGGGCTTAGATAGAGCAGCTCAGCTGACACTATTACACATGATGGGCTTAGATAGAGCAGCTCAGCTGACACTAGTACACATGATGGGCTTAGATAGAGCAGCTCAGCTGACACTATTACACATGATGGGCTTAGATAGAGCAGCTCAGCTGACACTATTACACATGATGGGCTTAGATAGAGCAGCTCAGCTGACACTAGTACACATGATGGGCTTAGATAGAGCAGCTCAGCTGACACTATTACACATGATGGGCTTAGATAGAGCAGCTCAGCTGACACTAGTACACATGATGGGCTTAGATAGAGCAGCTCAGCTGACACTATTACACATGATGGGCTTAGATAGAGCAGCTCAGCTGACACTATTACACATGATGGGCTTAGATAGAGCAGCTCAGCTGACACTATTACACATGATGGGCTTAGATAGAGCAGCTCAGCTGACACTAGTACACATGATGGGCTTAGATAGAGCAGCTCAGCTGACACTATTACACATGATGGGCTTAGATAGAGCAGCTCAGCTGACACTATTACACATGATGGGCTTAGATAGAGCAGCTCAGCTGACACTAGTACACATGATGGGCTTAGATAGAGCAGCTCAGCTGACACTATTACACATGATGGGCTTAGATAGAGCAGCTCAGCTGACACTAGTACACATGATGGGCTTAGATAGAGCAGCTCAGCTGACACTATTACACATGATGGGCTTAGATAGAGCAGCTCAGCTGACACTAGTACACATGATGGGCTTAGATAGAGCAGCTCAGCTGACACTATTACACATGATGGGCTTAGATAGAGCAGCTCAGCTGACACTATTACACATGATGGGCTTAGATGCACGGCTCAGCAGGCAGTACCACATTGCTCCATGGTGCGGGTATATTCACACTTGGCGTGTTTGCTCGCAGGCGATGATCCCGTCGTCCTCGTGGCTTTGTACGATTATGACGGCGTGCACCCGGATGATCTGACATTTCAGAAAGGAGATAATTTACAGCTTCTTGAGGAGTAAGTACTCGATTATTACAGGCTCACGATGTACTTATGTCTGTGCTTTTCCAGTGCAGTGGTCTGAGCTGCTGTGTCCCCACCTCACTGCAAAGTGCGGAACAGCACCCCAGACTGGAGAACAAGGGTGACTGTCTTCTCGTGGTGCCCAATACTAGAAGAATTCTATCCCAAAAGGAACATCAGCACTTGTAGAAACTATTCCAGTGCAAAACTCGGCTCCTTTTTTACCGTAGCTTCCCTATAACCTAGATATACTATTTCCCTTCCAATCTGTCAATATATATAACAGTTTGTTATAACTTTTTTTTTCTTGCTATAGGTCTGGAGAATGGTGGAAAGCCCGTCTGATCCTTACAGGACAAGAAGGTTATATCCCCAGCAATTATGTGGGACGCGTTGATTCCCTGGAGTCTGAAGAGTGAGTATCCCTTTACGCAGGTGCTGTCTGAAGTAAACAGGTCTGCTAGTTGTCCCATAAAGCAGATTGCGTTGATTCATTTCATGATATATCTTTATAGCAACCAGAGCTCCGCTTTTCATATATAAAGCGCCAAATCCCCCAGTAAGGTTATAAAAATCTAGGTGCCCGTAGTTTCCTGTAGACTCATGAGCTCAGTGCACACATAGTTATTATTGAGTCCAGTATGCAGTCAGCTCCCCCTAGTGGTGGCTGTAGGTAGACAGAATCTTTTAATATCTTTCTTTGCGATTTGTGCACTACTATAAAAATATATTATGAAATGAGTCAGCAGAGAATTGTTACCCATTACCATAAAAACAATTTGTAATATCTCACTGGTCTTTGAAATAGCAGATTTGGAATTTCACAGCAACATGAAAGTGTCAAGCAGCCCTGAATTTGAGCAAATCGTCAATTTTCCATTTAATAAATAGAGAATTTCTTTGTTTTATTTTCACAGATGGTATTTTAAGGGCATTGGTCGGAAAGAGGCCGAGCGGCAGCTGCTGTCCTCCGAGAACCAGGCCGGAGCATTCATGATACGGGACAGTGAGACCATGAAAGGTGCAACATATAGGGTTCCTGATGTCAATCTACAAAACTACTGGGTTTCATAAGTATGAAAGTTTGGGGAGAGGACGGCAGAACCATGAGAACAAACTATATGGAGTGAACCAGGATGGCACTGGTCGCTATAAAATGATGTTCAATACTCCAGTCACATCCAAAGCTGCTGCACTTTTCACTTGCTACAGGCTTTTATATCTCTCTGCTGCCACCTGCTGGTTGATATCAGGTCACCTACTGTTATTTTTTCAGGTTGTTACTCACTTTCGGTCAGGGACTACAATTCTCAGTCTGGGAACATGGTGAAGCATTACAAAATCCGCACCCTGGATAATGGAGGTTTCTACGTCTCTCCTCGCAAAACTTTCAGCTCTCTGCAGGAGCTGGTCAGCTATTATAAAAGTAAGATGGGCAATGGTTAAAATGGGGGGGAAAAATCTTTTTATTTAGGGGAAGCTATATGCAGCTGAATGCGAGCAGGTAACTCTAGATGCCCAAGACGATTTTTGCTCTACTTGAATGGAAACACTCATTGATTTTCTCCAGAACCTGCCCAGATAATGCTTCGCTCACAAAGCTGCACGCCATGTTATGGTATACGGTCGGTCACAAACACTGTGTTTGAATAGCACACGATCAGGAGATTTTTTTTTTTCTTCCAAGAATGTTTCCATTCATTGACTGCAAGCAGCAAACGGGAATGTGATGTGGAATTTAATGACATTAGACATTAATATTAATGATTTCAAGTAGTTGCGCTTGGAATAGACTCCTAATCAGGAGGAACAATTTGTAAGTCAGGTGGCCGTAGCTTTAGGATTTATGTCTGATTTACCTTCTCAGGTAATATGGACGGCTTGTGCCAGTATCTCACCAAGGCTTGTAAGACGGCTCGTCCACAGAAACCATGGGAGAAGGACGCCTGGGAGGTCCTGAGGGAATCGCTGAAGCTGGAGAAGAAGCTTGGAGCTGGACAGTTTGGAGATGTTTGGTTGGGTATGTCCTCAGCAGACAGTATCACTCATAAAAAGGCTTAGGCCTCTTTCACACTTCCGTTTTTTCAGTCACAATCCGCCAGGTTTTGAAAAAAACGGATCCTCAATTTTCTTTTGAGGATCCGTTTTTTTCCACATTGACTTGCATTAATGGCGGATTGTGACGGATTGCTGTCCGTTGCATCCGTTTTTTGTGAGGATCCGCCAAAAGTTGCTGTCCGTCACCATCCTCAAAGATTTCAAAACGGAGCTTGCAACGTTTTTTTCTCTGGCGGATCCTCCAGACACTGATTTAACCCCAAATTCCTCTCTCTCTCCTCTCTCTCCTCTCTCTCCTCTCTCTCTCTCCTCTCTCTCCTCTCTCTCTCCTTCCCGGCCACCAGTTCCTTTATATTTCCTCATTTTCAGGATCCGTCTGAAAACGGATCCTGTGCCATCCGTTCGCATCACTTCACAACGGATCCGCTTCTCTGACTTTTTGGCGGATTTGAACTGATACTAAAAAAAATGAAGTGTGAAAGAGGCCTAAGATACACCATCTTTGCAGACACTATCATACATGATTAGCATGGATTCCCCAATTTTAGCAGACAGATATGATAAATTTAGATAAAGCAGCTCATATCACACACAATAGACTTAGATACAGTGGCTCAGTGGATACTCATATCACAATTTATAGGATTAGGTACACCAACTCAACAGACATCATCTGTTTAGATAAGCAGATGAGCAGACAATATCACACACAATAGGCTGAGATATCTTAGGTCTTCAGCCAGTATCATACATTAGATACTATTCTGAGCAGACAGTATGATACATGAAGGCTTAGATACACTCCCTGGTGATTATTGTACACTCACCTATGTGCATCTCTCATTCAAAGCGACATACAATGGGCACACACAGGTGGCAGTGAAGACCATGAAGCCAGGCAGTATGTCCCCTGAGGCCTTTTTGGAAGAAGCCAACCTTATGAAGAGCTTGCAGCATGACCGCCTCGTCCGTCTTCATGCCGTAGTAACCCTGGAGGAGCCCATATACATCATCACTGAGTACATGGAGAAGGGCAGCCTTCTAGACTTCCTGAAGAGCCAGGAAGGGAATTGCCTGTCACTGCCCCAGCTTATCGACTTTTCTGCCCAGGTGAGGCTCACAGAGTCGGGTAGTATTGGGGTCACCTCCAAGATCACGGCTTATGGTTTTGTTTTTTACATTTTCTTCCTTTTTACACCCACAGATTGCGGAGGGGATGTGGTTCATTGAACAGAAGAATTACATCCACCGGGATCTAAGAGCCGCAAACTGCCTGGTGTCCGCATCTCTGGCATGTAAAATCGCAGACTTCGGGTTAGCTCGAGTTATTGAGGATAGCGAGTATACAGCACGAGAGGGTAACTATCAGCAGTAATGGGGATAAGCTGTGTCTGGTAAAGTCAGGTGCCATCTGGACAGATGTTATTGATATTTTAGGTGCCAAGTTTCCCATTAAATGGACGTCTCCCGAGGCAGCAAACTACGGCTCCTTCACCATCAAATCTGACGTCTGGTCATTTGGAATCTTAATGACTGAAATTATCACGTATGGAAGGACCCCGTATCCAGGTGAGAGCATCATGTTTTGCAGGCAGAAGTGGGCTGAAACAAATAGAATAAGGAATCGGAGCAAAGTATCTCCCACGAACGCACAGGAGAAGTGTCAATGGCAGGACATGAATAAAAGTTATTTGCTTTTCTTCCAGGAATGTCCAATCTGGAAGTAATCACCGCTCTGGAGCGTGGGTATCGCATGCCATGCCCAGCCAACTGCCCTCAGGAGCTGTACGGCATCATGCTGCAGTGCTGGCAACAAAACTCAGAGCAGCGACCAACCTTTGAATATTTGCAAGGCGTCCTGGAGGATTTCTTCACTGCCACGGAAAGCCAGTACCAGCAGCAGCCATAAGTGCCAGGTTGTGCCTTTTTGCCACTGACTATCCAAATCTGTCGCCAAACCGCATCATTGCAAACCATCAGTGGCGCAATATACTGTTCCAAATGCTAATAATCGGTGTATAATTGCTGCCCGCCCTTTATGGGGTATTGCCTATTAACACCGTTGCCTTTATGCCAATCGGATGGCGGCAGATCAAATCAATATCTGCCAATTGATTCGTTAACAGAGAAGATCGATGAACAGTTACATCTATAATTATAGATTAAAAATCCTGAATTTGAGACTTTTATAACTCTTTGTATAATGTTAGAGCAGAAACTATATTTAGTATTGTGCTGACGGTGTGTTCAACGCTGTCGGTACTGGCATAGAAAATGTGGCACCAAAAGCCGAGTGGCACAAAACTAACCGGTGCTGTATATACTGGTATTATTGGGTTGTGATTATAGACTCTGAAACCCTTCCAGCGACATTAGGTGCCTGCAAATCAGGCCTCCATTATGAAGACTGGAGAGTGAACCAGCGGCATGTATTGGAGGCGGAGGCATCAGAGCGTACACCTGCAGGCTGAGGCATCAGAGCGTACACCTGCAGACTGGGGCATCAGAGCGTACACCTGCAGACTGAGCCTGCTCTGTGTACACCGCAGACCCTGAACAAGCAGTGTGCAAACTGTGGACTCTGTGCAAACACTGGAGACTGTGACCGAGCACTGTGTACAATGGAGACCATGAACCAGCACAGTATAGAATGGACACCATGAACCAGCACTGTGTACAATGGAGACTGAACTATCACTGAGTACACCGCAGACCCTGAACAAAAAGTGTGCAGACTGTGAACGCCAAATAAACACTGAAGACTGAGAACCAGCACTGTGTACGGCAGGTACCATGAACCAGCACTGTGTACAATGAAGACTGAACTAGCACTGAGGACAATGGAGACCCTGAACCAGCAGAGGTTACACAGGAGACTTGTGAGCAAACACCTGAGACTTTGTGCCAGCACTATGTACAATGGGAACTTTGCTACACCGCTGTGTACATTGGATGTTTACGGCAGCACCGAATACACCTGAATCCTGCACACTGTATATGTGGGAGACTGTCGCTCAGTACTGAGTACACTGGTGTTAAACCATTCGTGTGTAATCACTATTTTCTATAGATAAACCATTTTCACTGAGCAAGGCTTATAGCATCACTTTCACATTGCAATTGTGTCTTTTTATATATTTACTAAATCTGTCCCTACTATAGGGAATACAGCACATAATGCACTAGTGTTTGTTGTGTGTGATCATCTCACGTGATGGCCATGCAGGTCTGTGTATGTCCTACATAATGCTGCTCTATGCTAAGCACACCATTATACAGCGCCTACATAATACTGCTCTATGGTAAGCACACCGTCATACAGTGCCTACATAATACTGCTCTATGGTAAGCACACTGTCATACAGCGACTACATAATGCTGCTCTATGGTAAGCACACCATTATACAGCGCCTACATAATACTGCTCTATGGTAAGCACACCGTCATACAGTGCCTACATAATACTGCTCTATGGTAAGCACACTGTCATACAGCGACTACATAATGCTGCTCTATGGTAAGCACACCATTATACAGCGCCTACATAATACTGCTCTATGGTAAGCACACCGTCATACAGTGCCTACATAATACTGCTCTATGGTAAGCACACTGTCATACAGCGACTACATAATGCTGCTCTATGGTAAGCTGTAAAATAATGCTTATCCTGTAAAATACTCAGGACTAGTTACCAGATAAAAATGTAGTGGTTTATTTGGATTCTTCCATCAAAGTAAAAGATTATTACAGAAAAACATAAAAATAGATGAAAGAGAAATTGTTCATTAGTTATTGCAAAACGACATGTATTCTTCTTCTCTCTGGGATCCTGAATAGCAAATGGCTGCTGTCTCTCAGTTCTGCTTCTCACATAGCCGTCAAGTAATATCCCAGCTGTCTGTCCATTCAATGCTATATCCGTGCCGAGCTGTCATCCTCGCGTCTGTGTCTCATGATGGGGAGGGAGCAAGAGCGACCTCTACAGTTAGCCATGAATTATATACGTCTCCTAAAGCACGTGGTCTCTACATATATGGAGCTGTCTTTCTACCATGAGCCAAGCTTAAAAATAGCCTATGTCGTGTAAGCTAAAGCAATGTACAGAACTGAGTCTTATAAGAAATTAACGGGTTATTAATATTTAACAATTCCCCCTTTTGAGGGAGACAGACATTAATTGGAACCCTCAAAATATAATGAGATCTTTTTTCTTCTTTTCTTCTTCTTTGACAAAATAATTTAATATCAATAATAATAATAATAATAATATCAGATTACCGTTATAAGTACTCAATGACATAATTGATGTGAATTCATGTTATGGTAAGCCGTGAACAATATTCATATAAAATATGTATAATTATACTTCCCTAAATCTAAATTGAAGCATTTCAGGTCCAGTCATCATCTGGTGTCATCTGGTCTTCATTTTGATGTCTTCTGTCTTCTTCTTGGTTTTTTTAAAAATACAGTTTTCCTATAGCATATAGATGTTGTAGAAATTGTGTTGTGTATCAAATCAAAGTCCATAAATTCAAATGTTAATACGAAAACAAAGTCTATGCAGCTTTAATATCTGTGCAGTGTCATCTTTAAAAACCTGGGCTTACATTGGCTCGCCTTGGATATTCTGGAATTCCTTCATCAGTACTGGTCTTTGAACAGGTGTGACGTCTTTGGTCAGTAAAGCAAGGGTTAAAATGACTCTTCCTTGCTAAACATAGCACCATAACCAGTCCTTGTCCTAATGCACAGGACACATGTCAGGGTTGTAGCTTCCTGATAATTACCTTCATTGTTCACCAGCTTTACATTGAAGCTTTACAGGTGATTAGAAACCTCTGGAACTTGATAAGAACGTGATAACACAGTTCATCTCAGCATCATAGGATCATCGTCCTCTGGTTGTCAGGTTAGACACTTTAATCGTTACTGTCAGTGGTGGATACTGCACTTGTGACTGTCAGTGGTGGATATTGCACTTGTGACTGTCATTGGTGGATACTGCACTTGTAAGTAACACAGTCTTACTGAGAAATCATAGCTTTGTTACCTTCTGGGACTTCTGGATAGCGACATTCTTCTTCTTGCAACTGATAAGAATCAATAAAGTTTAGAAATATGAAAAGTCTTTATTAACATAATTTCAGTATCTTGCTTGAAGTCTTCATTCCCTATTCTATACCAAATCTGGTAATTTTCCTATCCTATAATATCACAGCGTACCATAACAATCAGTAATATCCATATAATTATTATCAGAATTTGTACCGTATATGGATTTCAATGTTTGAAATAATAAACCAATAATAAGTGATAATACATTATTATCCATATTTTTTTCATGTGATAGAACATTTTTTATGTCATAGGTGTAATTACCTTTTTCAACCCATAGGTGTCACTGTGTTTTATGTAACCAGTGTTTTCATCTTTATTAATAAGGAATCTATTTATTATACAAATAATATGTAGGAATGTAAAGCCATGAACCAAAATAAGAATATATGAGTGAGCGAATGAATGAATAAAAGAATTGTTGCATATAACTCAGAAGTGAAACATTTCCTTAGTAATAGAACCATATAATTGCTATATTTAATGAAGCAATATTCTCAGTAGATATTACTTTACTAAATATTGGTGAAAGAATTAAAAATAATGAAAAGAATAAAAATAAAAATAAGAATAAGGCCTTTATGTTGATGCAGAGTAGTTATGTCTTCAGTAACATATACCCTTAATATTTCCATGATCTGGATTATTTCATAATTGTCATAAACTTGTGTTACCGAAATATTCAAATTATGCAACTTTGCATATAATATTCCTCTTACTGTAAAGAAATGACTCTTTATAATACTTAATGTTATTATACCCAATACTTATACCATTGAACCTTATTTATTTCTTTTCTATTAAAATGTGTGAAGAAGAGGTATTAATCAAATGTGACGATGTAGTCAGGATCAAAAACATATTTCCCCCTTAATACCAAAAAATATTGTTTCATAAAATAATTCATTTATCAAAACCAAAATGAAAAATAATTAAATTATAAATTATGTGAATTTATACTTGCTTATACCATTATTTGTCTGAAGATGTGTAACCATCAAAATTAATTTGAATATCATAAAATTATCCTTTGGAAAAATTAATTTGAATGTAGATTTTCTTCATAAACCATTTTGATGTGCGATTGCACTTATCACAATTAACTAAATCAAGAAATAATAATTACTATAGAAATATAGAAATATATGTTGTATAGATAATATTTCATTATGTATCTTAATATTCTAATAATTTAACTGATTTGCATATTTCTCCTAAAGACAGTTTTTTTTTTCTTGCATTCAGAATCCTGAGGCTTCACACATACAACAAACGTATCACATTACTCACTCAGCAGCTGCTCATACACTCAGTCACTGTCACTCAGACTGTGTCACATATTTAAGTTTAAACCAAATACCTCACATACGAAGGTGTGATGAATACACGTATTTTAACCCAAATTATCCTAATTATCAATGCATTGTAAACTATTTAAATTTAGTCTCTTAATATTTCTTAGAATATTCCCCAAATACACATGACATAAATATATGTATAGCTATACTTGACATTTAGGCCTGGAAAAAAAATTCCATTGGTTTGCAAAAGTTGAGACCCCCTTAAAAATTCTTTTACTTATTATTAGAACAAGGTTCAAATTTCACATGCTGTGGTTGTCATTCAAGCCATGCAGGAAAAGCACACACACACACATTTTAAAATGCAATTAGTTATTTCCTTTTAAGGGTTAGATATATAAAATCATGCAATTATTGCAACTTCCTGTGTAAATAAAGGCATAAATCCTTGGAAGATAATTTTTCCCGATTAACTCCTGCTTTGAAATGAAAATTCTAAGGAAACATAAAAGATAAGGTTAATATCATATTCATAATTCTAAATTTTATTACTGGAGTAGATTTTAATTTTCACTAAAAAATACAGTTCTACTATTTCTACTTCTACAAACACTCTATATATACTGTATGAATATGTATATACAAACTATAGAACTACAGGATTATACTCTATAAAATAATTACATATAACTCACTAATTGTATAACACTTTTACACAATATATATAATTACTTTTTCTAGCCAATTCCTAAACCCATACTTATTTCTCTGCAAAAAATATCCTGAAAAGTTCTTGCCATTTTAAAGCTGATAGATTCTTGGAGCAGAGTATTCAGTTTACAGGCCATGATGTCACTCACCACCTGCTTCTGTCTGTCAAATTCGGCCATCTTTGTTACAGAAAGAAGATCAAAACTCATCATTTTTCTTAACTCAATTTGTGTCTTTTCGGTGTTCCTTTGCATCATTCCATAGGGCTTATAACAAATATGTGATTTTCTTCGTTCTTCATAGATTTGATTTTGGGGAAAACTCATTTTAGAAGGCTTTGCTAATGCAGGCTTCTGATAAGATTTTACTCTGCCTGTCTTCACAAAATTAGCACAATTTACTTTCCTTTCACGATTCTCGTGTTTTCTGGCAAAATCAAGGGATTGCGCACATTCAAATAAAGAATCTCTTTGTGACGCAATAACACGAGATGCAGGATTTAAAAAACAAAATTTGCTTACAAAACTCCTTATGAGGGACGGTGTTTTGACATTTTCCATGACCGTTCTATACAAGCGGTGAAATATAGACATGAATGTGTAGGTACATTCCTTCCGACCAATCCTTAATTTTTGAAGAATATCAATATCTGGATGATTTTCATTTGATGAACAAAAAATAAGAATCTTTAATCTGTCCTTATCATTTAAATTCTCATGTGTTTCACCAGATAACTTTAAAGTCAATCTCCTAGCAAAATTTACAGGGATCCACATTTTGAACAACTGATTCTTCTCCTCGTTAGATAAATCAAATTTATCAACACAACTTTCAAAAACCTCAGAGTTTCTACAAACATGGATTGTATTGTCATATGCGGGAATTATTTTGCATATCTTTAGCAAACTTTTCCTTACTTTACTTCGGATTTCGGCCTGTGAGTCTTCTATTTTTAGTGGTACGTCTTTCCCTTGTACGTCCTCTACGTCAGTTCTGAAGTCTCCTCCTACTTCTCCATCTTGTTCCACGTCTGCAAGGTCACCTTCAATGGCTGCTGCTACCTGTAACTGTTTCTCCACATTACAGTGAATCTCGGGAACATCACTATTTTCCTTCACACAATCATTTTTGGATTTCTCTGACACAGATCTATGAAATATATCTACCATCAGTAAAATATTTTTTAATCTCTCTCTTTCTCTATTGAAAAACTTAGAATCTAACCTCTGATTCGCCAGTTCGCACTCAGCATATAATCTAAGCCATAATACTTCTGGATTAGACTTGTCTACAGACTTAAATTTCAATCTACTCTGCTTAGCATAAGAATTAATTACATCCATTTCTCTTACCTTGAAATTTCTCAGCTTGTTCCTTTGATGGACAACGCTGGACTCCTGTTTTCACACGTCTGGCACTTTGGCACTTGTAGTACTTCTCAATCCATCTGGCAATTCTTAGTCCTCACGTCTAGGTTCTGTCTGATTCTTGTGAATAGTGGAATTCCCGATAACTTGCACATATGATTTGACGTTAGCAAAGTCCAAACCCCCTTTTGGGCAAGTTGAGGGAAATCCGCAAAAAAAAAAAAAAAATACAAAAATTCAGATCTGGCTGGCTCTCCAATGTAAAATAATGCTTATCCTGTAAAATACTCAGGACTAGTTACCAGATAAAAATGTAGTGGTTTATTTGGATTCTTCCATCAAAGTAAAAGATTATTACAGAAAAACAGAAAAATAGATGAAAGAGAAATTGTTCATTAGTTATTGCAAAACGACATGTATTCTTCTTCTCTCTGGGATCCTGAATAGCAAATGGCTGCTGTCTCTCAGTTCTGCTTCTCACATAGCCGTCAAGTAATATCCCAGCTGTCTGTCCATTCAATGCTATATCCGTGCCGAGCTGTCATCCTCGCGTCTGTGTCTCATGATGGGGAGGGAGCAAGAGCGACCTCTACAGTTAGCCATGAATTATATACGTCTCCTAAAGCACGTGGTCTCTACATATATGGAGCTGTCTTTCTACCATGAGCCAAGCTTAAAAATAGCCTATGTCGTGTAAGCTAAAGCAATGTACAGAACTGAGTCTTATAAAAAATTAACGGATTATTAATATTTAACATAAGCACACCGTCATACAGTGCCTACATAATGCTGCTCTATGGTAAGCACACCGTCATACAGTGACTACATAATACTCCTCTATGGTAAGCACACCGTCATACATAATGCTGCTCTATGGTAAGCACACCGTCATCTAGTAACTACATAATACTGCTCTATGGTAAGCACACCGTCATACAGTGACTACATAATACTCCTCTATGGTAAGCACACCGTCATACATAATGCTGCTCTATGGTAAGCACACCGTCATCCAGTAACTACATAATACTGCTCTATGGTAAGCACACCATTATACAGCGCCTACATAATACTGCTCTATGGTAAGCACACCGTCATACAGTGCCTACATAATATTGTTCTATGGTAAGCACGCTGTCATACAGTGACTACATAATGCTGCTCTCTGGTAAGCACACCATCATACAGTGCCTACATAATGCTGCTCTATGGTAAGCACACTGTCATACAGTAACTACATAATACTGCTCTATGGTAAGCACACCGTCATACAGTGACTACATAATACTGCTCTATGGTAAGCTCAACGTCATACAGTGCCTACATATTGCTGCTCTATGGTAAGCACACCGTCATACAGTGCCTACATAATACTGCTCTATGGTAAGCACACTGTCATACAGCGACTACATAATGCTGCTCTATGGTAAGCACACCGTCATACAGTGCCTACATAATACTGCTCTATGGTAAGCACACCGTCATACAGTGACTACATAATACTCCTCTATGGTAAGCACACCGTCATACATAATGCTGCTCTATGGTAAGCACACCGTCATCCAGTAACTACATAATACTGCTCTATGGTAAGCACACCGTCATCCAGTGACTACATAATGCTGCTCTATGGTATGCACGCCATCATCCAGTGACTACATAATGCAGCTCTATGGTAAGCACACCGTCATCCAGTGACTACATAATGCTGCTCTATGGTAAGCACACCGTCATACAGTGACTACATAATACTGCTCTATGGTAAGCACTCCGTCATACAGTGCCTACATAATACTGCTCTATGGTAGGCACACCGTCATACAGTGCCTACATAATGCTCCTCTATGGTAAGCACACCGTCATACAGTGACTACATAATGCTGCTCTATGGTAAGCACAGCGTCATCCAGTAACTACATAATACTGCTCTATGGTAAGCACACCGTCATCCAGTGACTACATAATGCTGCTCTATGGTAAGCACACCGTCATACAGTGCCTACATAATACTGCTCTATGGTAGGCACACCGTCATACAGTGCCTACATAATGCTCCTCTATGGTAAGCACACCGTCATACAGTGACTACATAATGCTGCTCTATGGTAAGCACACCGTCATCCAGTGACTACATAATGCTGCTCTATGGTAAGCACACCGTCATCCAGTGACTACATAATGCTGCTCTATGGTAAGCACACCGTCATCCAGTGACTACATAATGCTGCTCTATGGTAAGCACACCGTCATCCAGTGACTACATAATGCTGCTCTATGCTGCTCTATCTCGAACCCAGGACCCCAGCGCTGCAAGGCTGCAGCGCTAACCACTGAGCCACCGTGCTGCCACCGTGCTGACTACATAATACTGCTCTATGATAAGCACACCGTCATACAGTGCCTACATAATACTGCTCTATGGTAAGCACACCTTCGTAGAGTGCCTACATAATGCTGCTCTATGGTAAGCACACCATCATACAGTGACTACATAATACTGCTCTATGGTAAGCACACCGTCATACAGTGACTACATAATGCTGCTCTATGGTAAGCACACCGTCATACAGTGACTACATAATGCTGCTCTATGGTAAGCACACCGTCATACAGTGCCTACATAATACTGCTCTATGGTAAGCACACCGTCATACAGTGCCTACATAATGCTGCTCTATGGTAAGCACACTGTCATACAGTGACTACATAATGCTGCTCTATGGTACGCACACCGTCATACAGTGCCTACATAATGTAGCTCTATGGTAAGCACACCGTCATACAGTGCCTACATAATACTGCTCTATGGTAAGCACACCGTCATACAGTGCCTACATAATACTGCTCTATGGTACGCACACCGTCATACAGTGACTACATAATACTGATCTATGGTAAGCACACCGTCATACAGTGCCTACATAATACTGCTCTATGGTAAGCACACCGTCATACAGTGACTACATAATACTGATCTATGGTAAGCACACCGTCATACAGTGACTACATAATGCTGCTCTATGGTAAGCACAGCGTCATCCAGTAACTACATAATACTGCTCTATGGTAAGCACACCGTCATCCAGTGACTACATAATGCTGCTCTATGGTAAGCACACCATCATACAGTGACTACATAATACTGCTCTATGGTAAGCACACCGTCATACAGTGCCTACATAATACTGCTCTATGGTAAGCACACCGTCATACAGTGCCTACATAATACTGCTCTATGGTAAGCACACCATCATACAGTGCCTACATAATACTGCTATAGAGGGAGACTACATAACATTACCCAAATAATACTAGAAGTTGCTGCTGTACCCCTGCCCACCACCTCCTCTATTTACCCCCATCCTATACCATTGGCTCTGGGCACATAAAGTGAATCCGGACAGCTCTAGCTGCCAGCGGTATTTCTGATTTTAGGAAGGATGGGTGACCGTGACATTGAGAATTCCATCATTACATTTCCCACAGACGCTGCCCTACTGTCGTAACATAGGGCCAGCAGTGTCACCTATCAGAATCCGCATGTTTGCTGTTCAGAGGTGTAGGAAAGCTGGGTGTCAGGCTGCTTAGCAGCTGCTCTGCTTTCCCCTATCTTTACTGGTAATGAGAATGAAGAGATTGTATCAGCTTTACTGCTGATGTCTGATGTGCGCACCAGCGAGCTGTGCAGGCAGCGATCACTATCAGCCGGAGATTGTCAGACATTGCTGAGGATATGCTGCATCTGATAAGCCTTTTTTGGAGAATGTAATTTTACACCCATATAGGGCCACAAAGCCCCACCATGAGCAGTTAGGCTGAGTTCACACGTGGCGTTTTTTTCGCGTTTCCGCGGCGGTTTTAACCGCGCGATTTTGCCACGAAAAATAAGCATCCCATGCAGTCCTATGGGATTCCGCAATGCTGTGCTAATGCTGCGGTTTTTACCGCGGCGGAATCGCTTCGCGGTAAAAACCGCAGCATGCTCATTAATTTGCGGAATCGCGGCGATCCCGCACCCATAGGAATGCATTGTTCCGCTTACTTTCCGCATGTGGCTGTGCACACCATGCGGAAAGTAAGCAGAACATTTGCGGATGGTACCCACGGTCCGGAGGAGAGGAGACTGTCCTCCGGGATTTGGGTACCATATCCCTGTAAAAAATAGAATTTAAAAATAAAAAATATTGTTATTCTCACCCTCCGACGTCCCGCGTAGCCTTCCTGCTTCTCTTCACACTCTCGTTCCCAGTAGTCCTTTGCGAAAATGCCCGCGATGACGTCCCTTCTCGCGGGATCGCGAAGTCTCGCGGTCATTCGCGCGACGTCATCGCGAATTACCGCGAGACGTCGCGATCCCGCGAGAACTGACGTCATCGCGGGCATTTTCGCAAAGGATTACTGGGAACGGATGCGCAGGACGTCGGAGGGTAAGAATAACACCGTTTTTTATTTTTTTTTTTACATTCTATCTTTTACTATTGATGCTGCATAGGTGGCCTCAGTAGTAAAAAGTTGGTCACACTCGTCAAACACTATGTTTGACGAGTGTGACCAACCTGTCAATCAGTTCTCCAAGCGATGCTACAGATCGCTTGGAAAACACTAGCATTTTGCAAGCTAATTACGCTTGCAAAATGCTAGTTTTTCCGCGGGAATTTAAAATGCGATTTTCCCGTGGACTGGAATTCCGGAATTCTCGCGGTAATTTCCGCGAGAGTTCCGGTACGTGTGCACTTAGCCTTACAGCTATGTCCAGCACATCTTGGCTCACCGCTTAGGGTCTTAGGGTGCACTGTGTGACCTCTCTCAGTGCATCCCAAAATGGTATTGCTGGGTCCTTGCAGATACCCAGCGTTACAATCAATCCATGCCACCTGGAGAATAGCTATAAGCAGTGTCGGGCTGGGATGCCAAGGGCCCACCAGTAACCAACTCCAGGTCCCAGCTTTACAGCTAAATGCAAATGTGACATTATCCGCAATCACAAATGTATATAACAATGAACTGGGTAGATTGTTAAATGAGTAAGATGCCACTTCTGTCTGTACATAGGGATTTATGTGTATTGTGCCAAGTACTGCTCATATACTGCTCATATCAGTGCCACCGATGCCCCCATATTAGTGTGCTAGTCACAGATGCCCCTATGGTAGTGTGTTAGTCACCAATGCCCCCATGGTAGTGTGTTAGTCACAGATGCCCCATATTAATGTGCTACTCACATATGCCTCTATATTAATGTGCTAGTCAATGATGCCCCATGTTAGAATGTTAGTCACAGATGCCCCCATGGTAATGTGTTAGTAGTAACAGATGCCCCATATTAATGTGCCAGTCACAGATGCCACATGTTAGAATGTTAGTCACAGATGCCCCCATGTTAGTGTGCTACTCACATACACCTCCATAGTAATATGCTAGTCACAGATGCCCCCATATTAGTGTGCTAGTCA
This sequence comes from Dendrobates tinctorius, assembly GCF_039654945.1. Taxonomy (NCBI): domain Eukaryota; kingdom Metazoa; phylum Chordata; class Amphibia; order Anura; family Dendrobatidae; genus Dendrobates; species Dendrobates tinctorius. The sequence goes on along the minus strand of NW_027361733.1, from coordinate 23,516,117 downwards.
CAAATGTCCCAATATTAGTGTGTGAGCCACAGATGCCCCCATATTAGTGTGTGAGTCACAGATACCCTCATATTGCATTGCATGTCACAAATGCCCAAACATTACTGTGACAGCCAAAGATGCCCCTTCTTGTGGTAAATAAGTGGTAGCGATGTTAGTGTGCTAGTTACACATCCCCTCATATTGGTGTAACCACAAGGTTGTGCCCATTATTGGCCGTGTTCATACTAAAGCGTTATTTCTCAAGCCGGTCACATCCACGATTGAGTCGGTTTGCAGCTCCATGTGATCATCTGAAGCTAAAGGCACCAGAAAATAAAAAGTCTCAAAAGTAAAAGACACACACAGAAATTGTTACCCAACAAATGGGGTACACTGCATGTGTGCATAGGATACTAGGCAAAGACCCATCGGTGAAAATATAAATGAGGCAGAAAATACAACTTTATTACGGTGGTTACAAAAAGATAACATTTGGTAAAAAGTGGCAGTGCTGTTATAGAATTCTAGTATAATAGTGTAAGGAGGTGACGGGGACCCTCAATTGCCTTCTCTCTCCTGAACAAAGAGCACATGTGTTACGTGCGGCTTCCTAACATTTTATTGATGTAAAGTGCAGTTTACCAATGTTCATATTTGTGATGTTTAGTACTGTAATGCAAACTGTATTATTTAGCTTAGGGATAGAGTACTAAGGGTTAAATGTGGCACCCCAGGAGTGTGATTGCCACAGAGGCCTTACCTCCCTCCATGGGGGAGTGATGTCATGCCTGGAAGCAAGAAAGGGATCTCTTTTTCAGGTAATTCCAGCATACATCACAGTTCCTGCTCCAGACCAGCAGAGGGAGCTCTAAACCCGACTTCAGAGGAGCTGCTCTCTGGTCAGGAGGAGGAAGTTAGTAGTTAGTTGATGCCTGAGCAGGGAGACGAGAGGACGTGTGGAAGAAGAGCTGGGGACAGGAGCATAGCAGAATTCATCCCCAGGCTTGAGCGCCAGAGACCGGACGCCAGAGTCCGAGGCTGTGTGGAGGCGAAAGGTCCCACAGCAGAATCTGGAGGACAAGAGGCCGCAGATCCTCTGCTCCCAACTGAGACTCGATGACACAGCAGCACGTGTGAGCCGGAGACGCCATATAGGAGCGGTTCATGAAGGAGGCTACAGCTGCCTGTCATGCGAGTGGAGTTCTACCTAAGTAACAGACAAAGAGGAACTTGAGTGGAGCTCACAACAGCAAGTACCTCAGAGAATAGCACTAGAGAGGTGATCTCACAACCCATCTGTTATAAAGAGATTCCCAAATTGCTTTCAGGCTGACCGTCTACAGAACCATCTGTAACCTGAGCCCTGGATTGTACCTACACTGCTCAGTAAAAAGTAAAGGAAACTACACTCTGTTGTGTCCTTTGAATTCTTTCTGCAACACCTCAGCACTGCTACATCCCTTGCTAACTACTACATCACCATCTTCCTCAACATCATTCATCTGCCCTGGGACAAAGCTCTGCCTGTGGGGAGCTTTACCAACTCTGCTGCATCACCATCAGTCCCAGCAGATCTGCACTGCAGCGCTGATCATTTCTGACCAGATACCACAGGTGGCGTCACGAACACTCATTACAAACTGTCTTTATTTTTCCCCTCTAAATATCCCTTTATTGGACGCCCAGGGCCACAGACCGGGTCACCGCTGCTGCCCTTTAAGAAGCGGCCCGGTACCGAGTACCCCATGGCCCTGGTGCGCACTCCAACTTGGAGGCACAAACAGGATATCGAAGCCCGGTATCACCGGGTACTGTGTGCATAGACTGTATTGAATTTTGTGAATTGCCGCCATTACAGCGCTACATGGCGTGCGGTAAGCAGAAGGGGCATGCCGTTGTGGGCGGAGCCTGAGGGAGAGTGTGAAAAGAGAAGTGCTGCGCGTGAAGACATCAGCTGGCAGAGAAAGCAGGGAGCTGTGGCCTGGAATCCCGGCGCACACCGTTCATCCAGCCTGCAGAGCAACAGCCTGGTAAGCCAGTGGAAATTCAGAACCTGGCTAAGATTAACTAGGGGGAAGAAAATGTCTGATGCAGGAGAAGATTTAGCGGTGGACGCAGCCGCAGCCCCCAGATCGCAGCCAAATCAAGCGACCGCCGCTGCAGTCCCTATAATGCTGCTATCAATGCCATATATACCGGGAGCGGCCTAGCTACCACAGTACTCAGGGGACTCACATACCCTGAGCGATTTTAAGGAACCACTGTGCAGTTTATTTGAAGTGTACCCCCTGTCTGAAAGCCAAAAAGTAAACATTCTCATTGGACAGTTAACTGGTGCAGCTCAAGGAGAAGTAAAGTCCTGGCAGGACACTGAAAAAGAGACTGTTAAACAAGTTCTGGCTAAGCTAAGAAGCACCTTTGACACCTGCACTGCAGCAGAAATAAAAAAGGTTCTTTGGGTGCAAACAAAGGGTGCGGGACAGTATACAGGACTATGCTCTTAACCTGCAGGAGGCACTGCGGGCCATAAAGCAGATTGACCCAGACAGCGTGCAGGATGGAGACAAATTGCTAAAGGAGCAATTTATTGAGGGACTCCTATCCTGCACCCATAGAGCACAGCTGCGCATCATAGCCCTACAAAACCCTGATCTAAACTTTGCAGACTTTAAAGACAGGCTGCATGAACCAAATGTCAGCCGCCCAGCGCCCCCTAGGCGCCTAGCAATTACATACCACCAAGAGGCTGTATCCCTCCCTCAGATCCCTATTGAGGCCGACGCACAGACCCTGGATAATGATCCATCTGCAGAACTACATCTTCAGATCCAGAAGCTGACCAAAAGTATGGCTGCACTAGCCAAACCCTGCAGTCCATGTTAGCGCCCAAAGGAGAAGATCCAGCTGGCCTCCAGTCCAGATGACGTTCCGTGGCGATGGCGGAAGAGGATCCCACCGATCAGAGGGAGAGACAACGATAGCTACGACCAGAACGGACGACCTATCTGCCGCCGCTGCAGCAAAGCAGGCCACATCGCAAGATTCTGCCATTTAAATGAACAACCCCTGGGGCAGAAGGCCAATCCCCAGGAGTAGGACAACCAGGCCCACAGAACTGGCGAGCCAAGTACGTCGGAGGACAAACAGTCCTCCCAGTAGTGATTGATGGCATCCCCATGATCGCTTTACTGGACACCAGCTCTCAGGTGACAACTATACCATACATTCTTTACAAACAGTATTGGGCTGACTCTGAACTTATTCACGGCCCAGGTGATGAGCTGACAGTAGTTGCCAGCAATGGTTAGCCTTTGCCACAAGTGGTGTGTAAGGAGGTGACCATTAAGGTTTGGCGAGTAGAATTAAAAGCCCAAGGCTTGATAACTGTAGACATTGTTCGAGAAGAATGTAACCCAATAGTGACCTTAGGCACTAATGTGATGGAAAATTGTCTTGCCAACGTTATTGTTTTGTTGCAACAGGTAGCCGAAACTGCTGGTTCCAGTGAGCAACGGGTACTGCGAAAGGAGATCAAGGCCCTGATGCAAAGACAGCAGGTAGAACAATCTGGCGGAGAAGTCGGCAGTGTCAGAGTGAGTGATTCATTCCCCATTGCAATACCCCCAAGGAGTGAAATGTTAGTCTGGTGTCGGGCAGCCATAGGCATCAGGGGAAGAGATTACCAAGCCCTGGTGGAACCAGTGTACTCTGATAGTAGGCCTACTGTTCTGACAGCTAGAGGGGTAGTTGATGTCCGTAAGGGGAGAGTACCTGTACGCATCTTAAATTGTGGGGAGGAGGAGGTCACACTACCTCAGTATGCTACTGTTGCTAAGCTGTTCACTATCAATCACAACGCAATTCAGATATCAGAACCCTTGGTCTCATCCGACCAGGCAGAGGACAATGGCTCTGCAAAACAGCAGGAGGATTGGTGTCAGCAGCTGCACATAGGCACTGACTCAACCCTTCTGAACCAAAAGAATGGGGTTTACCGAGTAGTCCAAGAGTTTGAACGGGTATTCAGCCAACACTCTTTAGACTTTGGGCAGGTAAAAGGGGTCCAACATCAAATCCCCACTGGAAATCATCCACCCATTAAAGAGAGGTACCGGCCTGTACCCCCAGCTCACTATCAATGTGCCAAGAGTATGTTATGAGAGATGAAGGAGGCTGGGGTGATCAGAGACAGTTGCAGTCCCTGGGCAGCAACGTTAGTCCTTGTAAGAAAGATGGTACAATGAGGATGTGCGTTGATTACAGGAAAATTAACAGCATTACCCACAAGGATGCCTATCCGTTAGCTAGGATAGAGGATTCACTAGCTGCATTGAGGACCGCTAACTATTTCTCTACCTTAGATCTCATTGTGGGTATTGGCAGGTTCCCGTGGCAGAGGCAGACAAAGAGAAGACCGCCTTTGCAACACCAATGGGCCTCTAAGAATTCTACTACATGCCGTTCGGGCTTTGTAACGTGCCAGGAACGTTCCAAAGGTTGATGGAGTGCTGCCTTGGACACAAGAACTTTGAGACAGTTCTGTTGTACTTTGATGACGTCATTGTCTTCTCCAAGACCTACGAAGACCATTTGGAGCATCTGGCCGAGGTGTTCGAAGCCCTGTCCATCTTTGGCCTGAAAGTGAAACAGTCCAAATGCCACTTCCTGAAGCCCAAGGTGCAGTACCTGGGCCACGTAGTGAGCGCGAAAGGCGTGGCACCGGACCCTGAGAAAGTCACTGTTATCCGGAATTGGCAGAGGCCCAGCAACAACGATGAAATACGTCAATTCCTTGGGTTTGTAGGCTACTACCAAAGGTTCATCAAGGGCTTTACTAAAATAGCCGTACCCCTGCAAAACCTCATGGGCCAGCCCAAGAAGGCCAGAAAAAAGAGTCCTACATTTGACTGGAATGAGGAACTGGAAAGGTCCTCTCGATTGAAGTTAGCTCTCATGGGAGATGAAGTTCTGGCCTACCCAGACTATGACCAACCATTTGTCCTTTATACTGATGCCAGCAACGTGGGACTGGGAGCTGTTATGAATGGGTCACCGAGGAGGATAGCAGAACCAGGCTAAGCCACCAGAAAACCAGAGAGGTTGGTAACTAAGCAGATTGCAGACCCCTGATCCTATCCACACAACTAGCAGTAGCCGTGGAGCGTACCTACGATGCCCTAGACGCCTTGGCACAGCCGGAGAGCTAACTCAGCCTAAAGCAAGAAAGGTGAAATCTAAACTGCCCCGGAGCAGACCCCAAAGGAATAGATAGCCCCCAAACATATATTGTCGGTGAGACAAGATGAAAACACAAACGCAGGCAGAAAAATAGACTGAGCAAATGATGGGGCCCAAACTGACTAGACAGGAAAGGAAAGACAGTGTCTGCAATCAAGCCCTGAAAAATCCAACACGTCTGATGCACAGAAAAACACCGAAGTCAGACGACTTCGCCCCCAGTATATCAGCACTCTGGTATATACTGAAAGCAAAGCAAAAAGAGACCAATATAACAGGGGACAGAACAAACTGACACAAGCAGTAACATATGGGTGGTGATCCAGCACAGCCCCAGCAGGAGCAAGTTGTCCCGCACAAAGCAGAGATAGACAAAACCAAATCAAATGCAAAAAGATTAGCAAATGAACCACTTAGCTGAACCATGCAGGAACAGAGCAGGAGACATCAGACCTCAGAAGGCACAGGAACAAAAATCACCAGCAGGGATTGAAGGAAGTCAGCTGTCTTAAATACACCAGTCAGAAACCCCAGATCTCCAATCTTCCTCATCATTATCAGGTGGCAAGCCTCTATCAATCTGACCAGCTCCACTACCTCCAGTAACCACCAGAGGGAGCCCAGAAAGAGAACTCGCAACACCTCTGTCAATCTGACCAGCTCCACTACCTTCAGTAACCACCAGAGGGAGCCCAGAAAGAGAATTCACAACAGGGAGCAGCACTGTCACAGGTACAGAAATGCAAAGAAAGAGTGATCTCCTATACCAGCAGGAAGCTTCGTCCCACTGAAAGGAACCCTGAAAACTACAGCTCCTTTAAACTGGAGTTCCTCGCTATAGTCTGGGCTGTGACTGAGTGATTCAGACACTACCTAGCTGAGGCCAAGTTTACCATCTTCACGGACAACAATCCGCTGACTCACTTGGAAACCGCAAAGATAGGTGCGCTGGAGCAACGATGGATGACCCGGCTGTCCAACTATGAGTTTACCATCAAGTACCGAGCGGGGGCACAAGAACGCCAATGCTGATGCGCTGTCCAGAATGCCCAACTTGCCAGATGGGGAGAAGATCCGGAAGCACTCGAAGAAATTGAGTTACCTGCCTTTCACCGGCCAATTGCGGCCCAACATGCCCAAGGAGTGAAAAACAAGCATTACATCATGAAAGAGGCCACGCTAAACCCATTGCCTCACCATGATTGGGCAGAGAGGCAGGATAGCGACCCAGCAGTCCGCCTGGTAAAGGAGCTACTGACACAAGCTGACTCCAGAGACCCAACAGTTGTGGAAGGAGAAGGGCAGGCTGTTCATCTATGAGCGAAAGCTGTGTTGGAGGAGTGTCAACGCTCAAACTCACAAACTGGTCTGGCAGGTGGTAGTCCCGAAGCAAGATGTGTCAATGGTCTTGGAAGCGTACCACGATGGAGCAGGACACTTCGGATGGAAGAAGTTGGAGGCCCTGCTCCGAAAGAGGTTCTACTGGGCTGTATGAGGAAGGTCATTGAAGATTGGTGCCAAGAGTGTGGACCATGCGCAGGAAGGACCTTAACAGCCAGCGAACCCCATTACAGCCAATAATCACCAAACAGCCGCTTGAGTTGGTAGCCTTAGACCATGTGAAGCTGGTCCCAAGCCATTCAGGCTATGTCTACGCCCTCACCATCGTTGACCACTACTCAAGGTTCCTGGTAGTCATGCCTGTCAAGGGACCAAACAGCAAAGACAGCGGCCAAAGCATTTCAACACTTTTGTCGACCATACGGTTACCCTGAACGAGTGCTTACTGACCAAGGCCCAGCCTTTGAAGCAGAAGTGTTCCAGGAGTTCTGTAACCTGTACGGCTGCAAGAAAATCAGGACGACACCATATCATCCACAGACAATTGGCATGTGTGAGAAAATGAACCAAGTGGTAATTTACCTATTGAAGACCTTGTCCTTGGAAGAGAGAAACCTGTGGCCAGAGAAGTTGCCAGATCTGGTAGATTTATACAATCATATCCCTGTAAACTCCACCAACTGTACTCCAGCCTACTTGATGAGAGCAAGACCTGGCAAGTTGCCCATTGACTTGGACATGGGAGTCCTGACACCTGAGGTAACATCGCCAGATGCAGATTGGGATATAGAGCGGCAGCAGCAGTACTGCAAAGTGCAAGAATGCATAGAGAAGAGTCTAGCTCAAGCAAAACAGAAGCAGGAAAGGAACTACAATCAGCACTCACCTGCAGTTCCCTTGTCTCCTGGAGAACAGATACTCAAAAGAAAGAGACGAGTACACAAACTTGCAGATCAGTGGGAAGCTGAACCGTATACCATCATGCCTTCAAATGTTGACAATACCAAGGTGTGCCTTATCAGCAAAGATGGAGGAGAAACCTCAGCAGCAGTGTCATGAGATCACCTAAAATCGTGCTCTGACCAACTGAAGGAAAAGATTGGAGATAAGGACATTCTTCAGCCAGTAAAAGAAGAAGAAAAGATCAGCACTGTACTTGGCGAGTTCCCTTCATATTGGACAAGAGTGAATCAGGTCATAGTAGTGCCCGTTTTGACCTTTCCCCAACTGGTAGTGCCAGAAAGAGATGTGACTCAAGACCAGCCTGAAGATCAACAAGCTCAAGCAGCAGATGACACACCAGCAGTGGAGCAAGAGAATCTTCACCCTGCCAGCCATGAATCTGCCGTGCCCACAGTGAACAGAAGTGGTCCTAGAAAATCAGGTATCCCTGTGCTACGGAGAGTCACCCGTAGCGTAGCCAGTAAAGAACACACTACACAAGTGGTAGTCAGCACAGTGAATCTGACAAGGTCACCACCAACACCAGTGCTACGTAGGTCAGTCCGTACTACCAAAGCCCTACCCCTATGAGGTTCCGTATATAAGTAGACTATGTACATGGGAAATGTAAATAAGTAAAAAATGTTTATAATTGCAACTATTAATTATATGAGCCTACAGAGACTACTGTAAGAACTTTTGAGCATTCTTATGGACGATTGGGTCACTGGATTTGTAGTGACCAGGACAATGCTTGTAAATAGTTAGCACTAACGACCACAGACCAAAAACCCTCTGGCGTGGCCGAAGATGTGGTCCAAAAGGGAGACCAGTTATGCCTTGTAGCCCGCTCAAGGCCTACGTTGAGGGTTTGAGATGGGTTCCCTCACATTGTACTTTGTTAGGGTGAAAAGGACACCCCATTTCATGACTTCGCCGAATTTATGTATCTGTTGTTAAAATTCTGAAAATAGTTATGCTTCATTTCTCTTTTATGCTTCCTCAGTCCGGGAGTACTGATTTGCACTAGGGGGGAATGTGGCACCGCAGGAGTACGGTTGCCACAGTGGCCTTACCTCCCTCCATGGGGGAGTGATCTCTGTTGTGAGTTCATTTTTCCCTTCACCATTGAGGTCTGATGAACTCCCTCCTCTGGTGAAGGAAGGTAGTGAGACTGATTACCAAACACCTGGGAAGCTAGATGATAACTGGGTGGCTGGAATTGAGGACTGGATATAATGCTGCCGACGCCCTTCTTCCTGGCTGGTGATTTTCCTGCTGATTCTTGGAGACCAGTCTGATTCCTGCGTCTCAAAGCTAAGTTTTTCTGCTCTGCTTTGTACTCTTCAGTTTTGTTTTAGTTTTGCCTTGTTATTTGGGAGTTCTGCCATCCCCGACTGGGGGTGAGCTGAATTCCATTTTTGTCTCTGATCTGTTGATCTTTTGCTCTGTCTTCAGAATATACCTGAGTGCTGATATAGTCTTTTGAAGCCTAGCGTCTTCAGGGCCTGTTTTTCCTATCAGTCGGTTGGCTCATTTTGATAGGGTTTTTGCGGATGGTAGACAGCAGCTTTCCTATCCTGTCCTATGTAGTTAGCTTGGGCCCCATCATTTGCTCAACCTATCTTTCTATCTGTGTTAGTGTTTTCATCTTGCTTCACCGTCATTATATGTTGGGGGCTGCCTATTGCTTTGGGGTCTGCTCTGGGGCAGTTTAGTTTTTCCCCTTTCTGTCTTTAGGCTATGTAGCTCTCCGGCTGTGATCGGGGGGTCTAGGGCACCGGAGGAACCCCCCACGGCTACTGCTAGTTGTTGTGGATAGGTTCAGGGGTCTGCAATCTGATAGCTGCCAACCTCTCTGGTTTTTCTGGACTTAGCTGGTATTTTGTTTTTTCCTCCTTCGGTGACTCATCATAACAGATCTCTTTATCAGGTAGTTCCAGCATACAACACAGTTCCTGCTCCAGGCCAGCAGCGGGAACTCTAAACCCGACTTCAAGGGAGCTGCTCTCTCTGGTCAGGAGGAAGTTAGTAGTTAGTTGATGCCTGATCAGGGAGACGAGAGGACGTGTGGAAGAAGAGCTGGGGACAGGAGCATAGCAGAGCTCTTCCCCAGGCTTGAGCGCCAGAGACCGTACGCCGGAGTCTGAGGCTGTATGGATGCTAAAGGTCCCACAGCAGAATACGGAGGACAAGAGGCCGCAGATCTTCTGCTCCCAACTGAGACTCGACAACACAGCAGCACTTGTGAGCTGGAGACGCCATATAGGAGCGGTTCATGAAGGAGGCTACAGCTGCCTGTCATGTGAGTGGAGTTCTACCTAAGTTACAGAAAGAGAAACTTGAGTGGAGCTCACAACAGCAAGTACCTCAGAGAATAGTACTAGAGAGGAGACCTCACAACCCATCTGTATAAAGAGATTCCCAAATTGCTTTCAGGTTGACCGTCTCCAGAACCATCTGTAACCTGAGCCCTGGACTGTACCTACAAAGCTTAGTAAAAGGTAACGGAAACTTCACTCTGTTGTGTCCTTTGAATTCTTTCTGCAACACATTCTCATCACTGCTACATCCCTTGCTAACTACTACATCACCATCTTCCTCAACATTATTCATCTGCCCTGGGACAAGGTTCCACCTGTGGGGAGCTATACGAACTCTGCTGCATCACCATAAGTCCCAGCGGATCTGCACTGCAGCGCTGGTCACTTATGATCAGACACCACAGGTGGCGTCACGAACACTTATTACAAACGCTCTTTATTGTTCCCCTGTAAATATCCACTTTTATTAAACGCCCAGGACCAGGTCACCGCCGCTGTGACACTGCCCCTTTAAGAAGCGGTCCGGTACCGAGTACCTCATGGCCCTGTTGGGCGCTCCAAAAACAGTTGGGAGGAGATAAAAGGGGGACGGTGCAAAGCTCCAGGGACTTAGGGAAGGGACTTCCTGCTCATAGAGCAGAGCTCGGGCAGGCTTGGCCAGGGCAGAGCATGCACCATAGCAAGGACAGTGGATTCCCCGATTGGGGTTGAATGGAGGCTGCCCTAGCTTGACAGGCAGCGTGAATGGACATTGGCTCTGGGAGATTGAACCCAGGAGAAATATGGGGTTCGGGACCAGGACTGGAGCTGGCGTTGTGCAGTCTTCTGAAGTCGCAGGGAAAGTGCAGGAAATATTGTCTTGTTTGCACCGTGTTCAGTAAAGTTTTACCGTTGGAGCATAACTGTGGTTTGTGGTGTTTCCTGAGACCTCATCCCCTGCAACCGAAGTGACTGTGTGCTGAAGGTAACTAACTGTACCGCAGCACTGGGACTTCACCTGTCTTTTCATGTGCAAGGTGCCGGGGTGCTCACTGACTGCGGCTTAGTAGACTTGCCCACGAATACCACCCCGTGCCACGTTGATACAATGGCACTATACGGTGGCCCATATACTGTATAGTGCATACATAATGCATCTAAATGGTAAGCACACTGTCATACAGTGCCTTCTTAATGCTGTTATATGTTAGGTCTTCATCATACAGTGCCGACATAATATTGCCATATGGTAAGCACACTGTCAAAAAGTGATATAATACTGCTATATGGTATGCAGACTGTCATACACGATACTGCTCTATGGTAAGCACACGTCATACAGCTATAAATCCAAGGTGCTCCCTTATTAGTGTAAATCACAGATGACCTCTATATTACAGTAAATCCCAAGTGCCTCCTTATTAGTGTAAATCACAGATGACCTCTATATTACAGTAAATCCCAAGTGCTTCCTTATTAGTGTAAATCACAGATGACCTCTATATTACAGTAAATCCCAAGTGCCTCCTTATTAGTGTGAATCACAGATGACCTCTATATTACAGTAAATCCCAAGTGCTTCCTTATTAGTGTAAATCACAGATGACCTTCATATTACAGTAAATCCCAGGTGCCTCCTTATTAATGTGAATCACAGATGACCTCTATATTACAGTAAATCCCAAGTGCCTCCTTATTAGTGTAAATCACAGATGACCTCTATATTACAGTAAATCCTAAGTGCCTCCTTATTAGTGTAAATCACAGATGACCTTCATATTACAGTAAATCCCAGGTGCCCCCTTATTAGTGTGAATCACAGATGACCTCTATATTACAGTAAATCTCAAGTGCCTCCTTATTAGTGTGAATCACAGATGACCTCCATATTACAGTAAATCCCAGGTGCCCCCTTATTAGTGTAAATCACAGATGACTTCTATATTACAGTAGATCCCAAGTGCCTCCTTATTAGTGTAAATCACAGATGACCTCTATATTGCAGTAAATCTCAAGTGCCTCCTTATTAGTGTGAATCACAGATGACCTCCATATTACAGTAAATCCCAGGTGCCCCCTTATTAGTGTAAATCACAGATGACTTCTATATTACAGTAGATCCCAAGTGCCTTCTTATTAGTGTAAATCACAGATGACCTCTATATTGCAGTAAATCTCAAGTGCCTCCTTATTAGTGTGAATCACAGATGACCTCCAGATTAGAGTAAATCACAGATGACCTCTATATTACAGTAAATCCCAAGTGCCTCCACTTTCCTGGTAACACCCATTCTGGCAAAGATCTGACACTACTCTCAACTGCTTTCCTACTCTTAACAAACTTATTCAATTTTGCAAACATTTTTATTCAAAACAATTCCACTTCTGACACCAATTTGTATTGTAAGGGTTCCAATGGATTGTAATGAATAAGAAAATGCTCACACAAGAATTGAATTTACTAAATTGATTTACTATATAAATTATAAGAATAAATAATAAACAATATAAAACTATAAATACATATGCATTAATCAGAAACAGGCATTATTCATACATTACATTATTCAGATAGTCTCATGTCAGTGTCCTCTCTGGTCTGTCACATCTCTTTCTCTGTGTCTCTCTCCCTCTGATAATCAGTACCCTCCTTTTATATGTAAAAACTTCTCTAAAGCCTTTGATGTCCCAAAGTAAGTGTGAGACTTAAAACAGTATCTATCCTTGGATGCCAGTGAGACGACCCCCTGAGGCCAAATAGATGAGATTTCACCAGTTGACAATCCATGGGGAAAGTTAACACACCCAATCTAATTATTGCAAGGAAGGTCCTTTGTTGGTAGATAAGTGTAAGCCAGTTATTTGCTCTGCTTGGACAATTTGACCATCTGGTTGAAACAAGTTTCAATGACCTTCTAGAAAGGTTCAAAGAGCTGATTATATATATATATATATATATATATAGTATTACGGATTTAAACTATATCAATAGTTGGTATTAATTAATTGGAGTGTTGAAACCATTAAAAATAAATCATAGTATACATTCCACCCCTTGGTTTCAATCACTTTAATTAAATAACCTGCCACTAAACTATACCATTTATCATTATTTGCATTGCTCATTTATATATATATTTATTTATTTGCTACCAATAGAAAACCGCTTGGTAAAAAATAACATCCTGGGCTTAAAACGGAACAAAAACAACATTGGACCAACAGGTAATGAAATATCAAATGTCTGTAGAAATCTTCTTTCTTTGGATCTTCTTGACCGCAATTTTTAAATGGGTCTCTGTTGCAGGGAAGCACGGGGATTGGATTATTATGCCCTCATCACATTGGGGTGACTTCACTACTTTCCCTGGTTAGCAAAAGAACAGACTCTAAAGAGCAATCTGTCCCTGCCCTTCATGACATTAACCCCTCGTTTCTCCAAAGCAATGGGTGAGGGAAGTGCAGGTGTCCATGGCTGAGCATAAGAGTACCTTTATCTTCTATTGCTGCCGCTGTTCAGGGCCTTATTCACCCTGGTGATGCTTTAGCAGCATCTGGGCTCAGTCTCATCGCTCAATTGGACATCTTCAGTCTACACACAAGACACAGCCTGCACTGAGGGAAAGTGAAGTTCACAATCATACTTGAAAGTTCCAAAGTCTTGGCAGAGCTAACTCAGTCCAAAGCAACAGTCCAAAATAACGCAATCCATGATATATTCACAGTCCAAGATTGATTAACTTGTTCAATATAACTCAGTCCTGGTGGCTTGTTTTCCACCCCTTGATCAAATGAATCAAACAAAATTACTATAAGTTTGTTGGTCCAAATTGTGCCCAGAATGACCTTTGAAATTTTCCACTGTAGCAAATATTTCTATTCGAAATAATAATACTACATAAAATATATATCATATGTGTATGGACTTATACACTGATCAAACACATCAAATTCATGTCAATCACATTTGCATAAGAACGATGATCATAATTACCAGTACAATCATGTTCATGGAGATCACAAAATAATGTTACTACTAGAGTTGAGCGATACCGTCCGATACTTCAAAGTATCGGATCGGAATGGATCGGCCGATCTTAAAAAAAAGTATCGGTATCGCCGATTCCGATACCGGAAGTCCCATTCAAGTCTATGGGACTTCCGGTATCGGAATAAGAAAAATCCTGTTTTTCCCTTGTACAGCCTCTCTGGGGTCTGTACAGGCCTTTCGGGGGGCTGTGCCGGCCTGCCAGGGGGTCTGTGCAGGCTCCGGTGGTCTGTGCCGGCCTGCCAGGGGGCTGTGCAGGCTCCGGTGGGCTGTGCTGGCCTGCCGGGGGGCTGTGCAGGCTCCGGGGGGCTGTGCCGGCCTGCCGGGGGGCTGTGCCGGCCTGCCGGGGGGCTGTGCAGGCTCCGGGGGGCTGTGCAGGCATCGTCCGATGGGACTACAAGTCCCATCGGGCGATGCCTGCTACCATGACAGTGATTGACACATTAGCCAATGATGGGACAGTAGTAGTCCCATCATCTGGCTAATGTGTTGAATGTAAAAAAAAAAAAAAAAAATTACATGCTACATACATGCTACATGCATACTACATACATGCTACATTCATACTACATACTACATACATGCTACATTCATACTACATATATACTACATGCAACATACATACTACATATATACTACATGCATGCAACATGCATACTACATATATACTACATGCTACATACATACTACATATATACTACATACATACTGCATGCTACATACATACTACATGCTACATATATACCACATACACTCACTGGCCACTTTATTAGGTACACCTGTCCAACTGTGTGTTAAGACTTAATTTCTAATCAGCCAATCACATGGCGGCAACTCAGTGCATTTAGGCATGTAGACATGGTCAAGACAATCTCCTGCAGTTCAAACCGAGCATCAGTATGGGGAAGAAAGGTGATTTGAGTGCCTTTGAACGTGGCATGATTGTTGGTGCCAGAAGGGCTGGTCTGAGTATTTCAGAAACTGCTGATCTACTGGGATTTTCACGCACAACCATCTCTAGGGTTTACAGAGAATGGTCCGAAAAAGAAAAAAAATCCAGTGAGCGGCAGTTCTGTGGCCGGAAATGCCTTGTTGATGCCAGAGGTCAGAGGAGAATGGGCATACTGGTTCGAGCTGATAGAAAGGCAACAGTGACTCAAATTGCCACCCGTTACAACCAAGGTAGGCAGAAGAGCATCTCTGAACGCACAGTGCGTCGAACTTTGAGGCAGATGGGCTACAGCAGCAGAAGACCACACTGGGTACCACTCCTCTCAGCTAAGAACAGGCATCTGATGGCTACTTTCAGCAGGATAATGCGCCATGTCATAAAGCTCGAATCATCTCAGATTGGTTTCTTGAACATGACAATGAGTTCACTGTACTCAAATGGCCTCCTCAGTCACCAGATCTCAATCCAATAGAGCATCTTTGGGATGTGGTGGAACGGGAGATTCGCATCAGGGATGTGCAGCCGACAAATCTGCGCCAACTGTGTGATGCCATCATGTCAATATGGTCCAAAATCTCTGAGGAATGCTTCCAGCACCTTGTTGAATCTCTGCCACGAAGAATTGAGGCAGTTCTGAAGGCAAAAGGGGGTCCAACCCGTTAGTAGCATGGTGTACCTAATAAAAGTGGCCAGTGAGTGTATATACTACATACATACTACATGCATGCTACATGCTACATACATACCACATACATACTACATACATACTACGTGATACATACATACTACATATATACTACATGCAACATACATACTACATATATACTACATGCATGCAACATGCATACTACATATATACTACATGCTACATACATACTACATATATGCTACATACATACTACATATATACTACATGCATGCTACATACATACTGCATGCTACATACATACTACATATATACTACATGCATGCTACATACATACTACATGCTACATACATACTACATATATACTACATACATACTACATACATACTACATGCATGCTACATACATACTACATGCTACATACATACCACATACATACTACATACATACTACATGCTACATACATACTACGTATATACTACATGCATGCTACATACATACTGCATGCTACATACATACTACATATATACTACATGCATGCTACATACATACTACATGCTACATACATACTACATATATACTACATACATACTACATACATACTACATACATACTACATGCTACATACATACCACATACATACTACATACATACTACATGCTACATACATACTACATATATACTACATGCATGCTACATACATACTGCATGCTACATGCATGCTACATACATACTACATACATACTACATGCTACATACATACCACATATATACTACATACATACTACATACAATACATTCATACAATACATACATAGACATACAGTACATATAACATAGAGTAACATACTTACCAATACTTGTCACATTGTTCCCCGAAGCCATTGTCTTTTACGGAATAAATATTAACATAACAAACCACAAAAATACTCACCCACGATCCGAAGCAGTCCACGAGTGTGTCCCACGACGATCTTGGGTAGAGAACTGCAGCATCAGCTGTTCCTGCCGTTCTCTACGGGCTGCAGGAATCCAATGACGGAAGGTAGGTATCCTTCCGCACTGTATTCCTCCGCCACTTAAAAAAAAAAAAGTCCCTAGTCTCACTTTATGCCATTGCTGTGTGGGAAATAGTATGTATGTAGTATATATGTGGTATGTATGTAGCATGTAGTATGTATGTAGTATGTATGTAGCATGCAGTATGTATGTAGCATGCATGTAGTATATATGTAGTATGTATGTAGCATGTAGTATGTATGTAGTATGTATGTGGTATGTATGTAGCATGTAGTATGTATGTAGCATGCATGTAGTATGTATGTAGTATGTATGTAGTATGTATGTAGCATGCAGTATGTATGTAGCATGTATGTAGTATGTATGTAGTATATATGTAGTATGTATGTAGCATGTAGTATGTATGTAGCATGCATGTAGTATATATGTGTTATGTATGTAGTATGTATGTATGTAGTATGTATGTAGTATGTATGTGGTATGTATGTGGTATGTATGTGGTATGTATGTAGTATGTATGTAGTATGTATGTGGTATGTATGTGGTATGTATGTAGCATGTAGTATGTATGTAGTATGTATGTAGCATGTATGTAGTATGTATGTAGTATGTATGTAGTATGTATGTAGCATGTAGTATGTATGTAGCATGCATGTAGTATGTATGTAGTATGTATGTAGCATGTATGTAGCATGTAGTATGTATGTAGCATGTATGTAGCATGTATGTAGTATGTATGTAGTATGTATGTAGTATGTATGTAGCATGTAGTATGTATGTAGCATGCATGTAGTATGTATGTAGCATGTATGTAGTATGTATGTAGCATGCAGTATGTATGTAGCATGTATGTAGCATGTATGTAGTATGTATGTAGTATATATGTAGTATGTATGTAGCATGTAGTATGTATGTAGCATGTAGTATGTATGTAGCATGCATGTAGTATATATGTAGTATGTATGTAGCATGTAGTATGTATGTAGCATGCATGTAGTATGTATGTAGTATATATGTAGTATGTATGTATGTAGTATGTATGTAGTATATATGTAGCATGTAGTATGTATGTAGCATGCATGTAGTATATATGTGTTATGTATGTAGTATGTATGTGGTATGTATGTGGTATGTATGTAGTATGTATGTAGTATGTATGTAGCATGTAGTATTTTTTTTTTTTTTTTTTTTAACATTTAACACATTAGCCGGATGATGGGACTACTACTGTCCCATCATTGGCTAATGTGTCAATCACTGTCATGGTAGCAGGCATCGCCAGATGGGACTTGTAGTCCCATCGGACGATGCTTGCACAGACCCCCGGACATCAGCACAGCCCCCCGGCAGGCCGGCACAGCCCCCCGGCAGGCCGGTACAGACCCCCACAGGGTGCACAGACCACCGGCAGGCCGGCACAGCCCCCCGGCAGGCCGGTACAGACCCCCACAGGGTGCACAGACCACCGGCAGGCCGGCACAGCCCCCCGGCAGGCCGGTACAGACCCCGGGCAGTCCACACAGCCCCCCGGCAGGCCGGCAGAGACCCCCGGAAGGCCCGAAATGACGGCGCATCATGATGCGCACACACCGCGCATCATGATGACGTCAGGCTGTCAATCAACTTTGAACTTCCGATTCCGATGCCGACTTCCGATATTGAAAAAATATCGGAAGTCGGTATCGGAATTCCGATACAGCAAGTATCGGCCGATACTCGATACTTGCGGTATCGGAATGCTCAACACTAGTTACTACTAATCAGAATCAGTACAATTACATGTTAAGGAAAACCGAAACCAAACCAATTTGCTATTAACCCAATTCTAGCAAATTATTATTTTTACATAATAATATACACATTACATCAACACACACTCTGGCTAAACCTAATGCATTCATTCAGTAAGCAGGAGAGATTCTCATTTATATATAGACAAACACACACTTTGGGTACCCACACATTTGCATTGCATGACTCAGGTGTAGGTGAACAAAGCTATATCAAGACATTAACAAACTAGCCTTCATTGAAATCATTTAACATATATATATTCTTCAAAACCCAATTTGCACGGGAGCTCCCAAAAAATAAAAAATGTTAAAACTCAAAAATAAGTCATAAAATGTCATCTTATATTAGGTAGATGGACTCCTTTTTCACTACTGCAGGAATGAACTATTTACTGTGCACTGTATTTACATGTTAATTAAATGGCCAAGGTTTCTTCTTTCACTCCTGCAAACAAACAAAAGGTTAATTACACACCCCAAACCCCAATCCAAGATGTAGTGGACTGAAAAGAGAAAAAAAAAAATTCCTATAAAAACCAAGATTGCTAAACACAGTATAATTAAAATTCAGAAAATGAGCTCATAAAAAATAAAAATATACCAAATAAAAAGTAAAAATAAAAAATACCACGTGGATTTTTTTCTTTGGCTGTGAACCAATTTTAATCAAGGGATATCCATGACAAATACACAAAGCACATACAATGACAATACAACACTTAGTACAAATAAGTCATCTATTTATCTTGTCAACCCCCCAGTATATTATCAGTCATCTAACTTTAGGTCAGTCTTAAATTCATTGTCTGTACTGTCACTCCCTCTTTGCCTTGTATGTTTCTCTCACAATGGCTCCCACATACAGAATCATCTTATATCTGCTGTGGTCTTTTGCCTTTTAAAACATAAGAGGTCTATTACAAACCCTCAGGTGAGGAATGCACATTTATGCATCACCAAGACCAAACCCAATTCATCATATATCAGACAGCGCATACGTCACAGTATGCTCACAGGAGTATTTCTCTAAGAAACTCTAGAATGAAAACAAACATCATTAGACATCAAAAAATGGCAAAACTGTTCAAACAACAATTTTCAGGGATGTTCAAAAATTTTATAATCAGTCCATGAGGGAATCTTGGCAGGGGGTGTAGTATGCCATGGTATTGGAAGAGTGCAAGGGGCGGTTACAGTGGGGGCTTTGCATGCCTCCATCAGGTGTCCCACTTCTATCTTTCCAACCCCCTATCTCATTTGTCGCCACCCTCTTGGGTCTGGCGAGTTGCAATTTACCTTTTCTCCTCAGATCTTGCCATCTTCTAAACAGGTCACTTGTAGAGATCCCATCTATCTCCTGGAATGGAACTCCACTAGCTATCAGGTCACAAAACAACTCCGTCCTGCTCTTTCTAATTTGGGTATCCTCCTCTTTTCTCCTTTCTTGATCTACTCTCTCTACTATACTATTTTTTGATACTTTTGCTCTCTCTAGAGCAGATAGCAGGGAGATTAAATTGCATGCTGTGCAGACATTAGTGGAATTTCCCATAAGTGCACTGAACATAGTGAACAATGAGGCTTTGTATGACACTGGGGCACCTTCTATGAACTTATTCTTCATCAATACTGTCAATATTGCAGCATCTGGTCCCTTCCAATCCTCAACAACAGCAAAATGATCATTCAGATCAGGCAAAAGATTGCGAGTTATACCTCCTATACCTGCGATTTCTCTCAATCTCTGAACTCCATCTGCAAGAGTCTCCCATCGTGTCTGTGGTATTAATTCCATGGGAGAGTCATACACTTGTGCCACAGAAACCCTCACCAAATGCAGCAAAGAGAAAGTCTCTGTAGTGTCCCTTGCACGTCTCATTTTTAGACGCACCATAGGATCAGTACAAATACTACAAAGTCCTACTGCCCCAAGACGGTTCAAGATTATAGTATCGGCTCCCTGATCCCATAATCTGAGAATCCATGCTAACAAAGGTTCTCCTGCTTGCTGCCTGTACCTGGTAGCTAATTCTGTTAATTCTCCTGCTGTATAATTCCTAGTTTCCTCGGTCAATGAAGCTTCTGCTCCTGTAGCTGCGTTTCCTGCACCCATCCTATCTCCACTACGCTGTGTGACTTCTCTCCTAGTTTTAGTAATCACAATCGGTCTGGCTTGCTTTTCTTCCTCATCTGTCTCACTGTCACAGCCATCCCATTCTAGCAAATCTGACCATTTCTCACATGCAATCATGGTCCTAATCTGTGCAGTACGAATATCTGACACTGGCTGCTGTCTGCTCCTGCGCCTATTCTTATTCACATTTTTCATTACATAAGCTTCAAAATTCCTTTGCATATTGTCATGCTGTTTCATTTGGTCTCTCAAGGCTGATTGCAAGCTAATCCTTTGCTCTAAAACTGTATGCAGCTCTAAACGCAAATTATCTATCTGTTCCTCTAAGCTTTGAGACACTTGCACACAGATCCATCCAACGGCTGCTGCAGCTTTCTGCTCTTTTGCATCATACCTTGAGAGATCAAATTTGGCAGCCACATCCTGAGGATTTGATAACCGCTGTCCCTCCATATGTTTGTTACATTCCTGTGCCATTGGGGTCCACTTTCCTGGTAACACCCATTCTGGCAAAGATCTGACACTACTCTCAACTGCTTTCCTACTCTTAACAAACTTATTCAATTTTGCAAACATTTTTATTCAAAACAATTCCACTTCTGACACCAATTTGTATTGTAAAGGTTCCAATGGATTGTAATGAATAAGAAAATGCTCACACAAGAATTGAATTTACTAAATTGATTTACTATATAAATGATAAGATTAAAATATAAAACTATAAATACATATGCATTAATCAGAAACAGGCATTATTCATACATTACATTATTCAGATAGTCTCATCTCTTTAGGGGGTTTTACACATAGTGATATCGCTAGCAATATCGCTAAAACGTCACCGGTTTTGTGACGTTATAGCGATATTGCTAGCGATATCGCTATGTGTGATACTTACCTCCGACCGGCTCCCCCGCTGGTTATCGCTGATCGCGCGAGATCAGGCGGCTCCATTTCTCGTCGTCTGCTTCCTGCTGGGCTTCCTGCTGTGTGAGACGAGCGACGCTGGACGCGGGCGGGAGGACGTCAGGATCGCTGTGTGTGAAAGGTGAGTATCGTCCGCTGCGTCGCTGCGAGATCTTTCTGTGTGGCAGCTCACTAGCGATCATTTAGCGATGCACCAGCGATCCTGACCGGGTCGGATCGCTGGTGCATCGCTAAATGTAAAAGGGCCTTTACTCTGTGTCTCTCTCCCTCTGCTAATCAGTACCCTCCTTTTATATGTAAAAACTTCTATAAAGCCTTTGATGTCCCAAAGTAAGTGTGAGACTTAAACAGTATCTATCCTTGGATGCCAGTGAGACGACCCCCTCAGGCCAAATAGATGAGATTTCACCAGGTGACAATCCATGGGGAAAGTTAACACACCCAATCTAATTATGGCAACGAATATATATAGTATAACGGATTGAAACTATATCAATAGTTGGTATTAATTAATTGGAGTGTTGAAATCATTAAAAATAAATCATAGTATACACCTCTATATTACAGTAAATCCTAAGTGCCTCCTTATTAGTGTAAATCACAGATGACCTCTATATTACAGTAAATCCTAAGTGCCTCCTTATTAGTATAAATCACAGATGACCTTCATATTACAGTAAATCCCAAGTGCCTCCTTATTAGTGTAAATCGCAGATGACCTCTATATTACAGTAAATCCTAAGTGCTTCCTTTTTAGTGTAAATCACAGATGACCTCTATATTACAGTAGATCCCAAGTGCCCCCTTATTAGTGTAAATCACAGATGACCTCTATATTGCAGTAAATCTCAAGTGCCTCCTTATAAGTGTGAATCACAGATGACCTCTATATTACAGTAGATCCCAAGTGCCCCCTTATTAGTGTGAATCACAGATGACCTCTATATTACAGTAAATCTCAAGTGCCTCCTTATAAGTGTGAATCACAGATGACCTCCAGATTAGAGTACATTACAGATGACCTGTATATTACAGTAAATCCCAGGTGCCCTATTATTAGTGTCTGAAAAAGCCCTAATAGAGTGTGAATCACTGGTGCCCCATATTAGTGTGAATCACAGATGACTAGACTACAAGGCAGATTAAAATATGTCTATCAGAACATCGATCAGCTATTAAATTGAAAATACAAAAATTACAGAGGAAACAATGGAAAAGAAGGAAGGGACTGCTACTGTAAAGAAAATGTAATGAAAGTACCGTCACCATACATTTCTGTGAATTTAGACATGAATATTTTGAATTAACATGGATGATTCTGGAGGAGGGGATGAATCGGGATCCTCAACAACTGCAAAGACATTTCATGGAAAAGTATATTGGATATACACTAAATACAGGTAAATACAGGGAGTCCTGTGGGATTACATGAGAATTGCAATTTTAGTGTTTTCTTATAAAAATCTGCGATCTGATTATGCAGTTATTTCGCACCTAATATGATTACACAACCAATGTGACGATGTATATGTCAGGAGAATAACACATGAATTTGTGAAGAATATTCTACTAATCGAAAGAAGGTGATTTCACCGTCACCATATACAGTACAATCTATTCTATTATTTCTAAAGTGTTTTTCGGTGATTACTTTGTATCTCCATTCATACTGCACCCACACACACACGATACACCATTTGAAAGGTAAACCCGCCCCGTTCAGCAAGAAAATAGCCAAACAAATCACACATCCACGATTTGATCACAAAATACAGTTTAAACATTAATTTTCATAAACCTGCAGTAAGGAAAAATGACCTGCAGGTGGCACCACAGTATCCCAAAGCACACTACCACAAAGCTGCTTACAGACATCACAAACAAATCCAAACATTTGCCTTGGGGGCTTTCCAGCTTGCCGAACTGCTTGCCCAGCCTATTTTAGCCAAATTGGAGGATTGCACACTTCACTGCAAGTGAGACACATATGCAAACACATTTGTAAACATGCACTGCCTATTGACTTGCACACTTGCTCCGTTCATACTTCACCCACACAAAATAATGATACACCATTTGAAAGGTCAAATTACCTGCAGGTGGCAGCACACTACCACAAAGCTGCTTACAGACATCACAAACAAATCCAAACATTTGCCTTGGGGTCTTTCCAGCTTGCTCAAGTGCTTGCCCAGCCTATTTCAGGCACATTGGAGGATTGCACACTTCACTGCAGGTGAGTCACATATGCAAACACATTTGTATACATGCACTGCTTTTTCGGTGATTACTTCTCCCCACACACGCACAAATGGTAAGTCACATACGCAAACACATATGTATACATGCATTGCTTTTTCGCTGATTACTTAGCCTCACACACACAAATGATACACCATTTGAAAGGTAAACTTGCTCCCTTCAGCAAGAAAAGAGACAAACAAACCACACTTTCACGATTTTATCACTAAATACACTTTAAACATTCATTTTCATAAACCTGCAGAAAGACACAATGACCTGCAGGTGGCACCTCAACCAGGAGACATTTTTTGGCCTCTATTTATCAAACCAATTTATTGTATTACCAATCTACATATATAAATACCTGTCTGTGTTCATCATCTCATGAAATACATTTACATTTGACCAGCTTGCTTTTTCTGAAATTTCCTGCGCCCCCGACGACCAATGTGCGAATATTTTGCACGGGACAAGCTAGTATGCTTTTATAATGGTGTTTATCCTCGATGTAAGTTCTGTTATCGGAAAATGGAAGTTTCTGTGCACTGATGATTTAAAGGAAATACTGAAACAATGTTGCCGTTGTCACTATTACTTTAGTATCAGACATCAGGGGGTGGCTGTATTGTGGCATTATAATATTAAGGCCTCATTCAGACATCCGTTTTTTCACGGATACAAGATACACTCATTATAGTCTATAGTGATCTTCACATATCCGTTTTTTTCCAGCAGCGCAGATTACAAGGGTCAATAAAATCTATGGCTCCGGGAAAATCTATGTGTCATTCGTGTTTAACATTGTAAAGTATAGGAGAAGCTTTGTCATTTCTTACTTTATCCATCCGTAAAAAGACTGATGACACACAGAGGGTCAAGGAAACTTTTAACCCCTTTACGACCTATAACGTATAGGTACATCATAGGTCGCCTCCCCCTTTCTGGTGCAGGCTCCATCGCCAAGTCTGCATCTTTCCAGGCACATGACAGATGATGTGATCAGATGTCATATACCCCTAACAGCAGTGGGTGGAATCCCAATACACCTGTGGCTGTTAACATGTTAAATGCCACTGTCAATCTTTGACAGCGGCATTTAATATGCGCTCACCAGAAGCTTGTCACTAACCTTGCCCATCAGTGCCACGCTTACATCATCGCAAAGCGCCTGTAAGTTGGCATGACAACCGAGGGGTCTGCAGCAGATCTTCATGGTTGTCATTGCCGATCTGCTATGAACGCTGCCCCATATGTGTAAAACAAGCGATCAGAAGATTGCAGCTTCAAGAGACTATTGAAGCAAGGGAAAAGTGTAAAAAAAATGTATGGATGACTATGTGGTGCCCAAAATACTGTATGGAAGGCTATGTGGTGCCCATACTACTGTATGGAGGTCTATGTGGTGCCCATTATACTGTATGCAAAATCTCTTACTTTAGTTCTTATCTATTCTCATCTGGACTATTGCAACTCTCTACTGATAGGTCTCCCTCTTACTAATCTCTCTCTCCAATCCGTCCTGAATGCAGCAGCCAGGATCATATTTCTTTCCAATGGTTACACCAATGCTTCCACCCTGTGCAAATCACTATTCTGGTTGCCCATCTGCTAGAATTCAATATAAACTTATCACTTTCATCAACAAAGCACTGCACAGTTCAGCACCACCCCACATCTCCTCCCTCATCTCAATCTACCACCCTACCCGTGTCTTCTGTTCTGCTAATGACCTATCCTCATAATCTGAACCTCCAATTCCTTGGAATACACTACCCAGGACAACTCGATTAATCCCCAATATCCACAATTTTAAGCATGGCCTAAAAACGCATCTCTTTAGACTGGCCTATCGCCTCAACATACTTACAGTTGAACCCGGAAGTTTATATCCACTATATAAATAAGCACATACAGGAGCTTCTCACAAAATTAGAATATCATCAAAAAGTTAATTTATTTTTTTTCTTGAATACAAAAAGTGAAACTCATATATTATATAGAGTCATTACAAACAGAGTGATCTATTTCACGTGTTTATTTCTGTTAATATTGATGATTATGGCTTACAACCAATGAAAACCCAAAAGTCATTATCTCAGTAAATTAGAATACTTTATAACACCAGCTTGAAAAATTATTGTAAAATCCGAAATGTTGGCCTACTGAAATGTATGTTCAGTAAATGCACTCAATACTTGGTTGAGGCTCCTTTTGCATCAATTACTGCATCAATGTGTCGTGGCATGGAGGCGATCAGCCTGTGGCACTGCTGAGGTGTTATTGAAGCCCAGGTTGCTTTGATAGCAGCCTTCAGCTCGTCTGCATTGTTGGGTCTGGTGTCTCATCTTCCTCTTGACCATAACCCCATAGATTCTCTAGGCGAGTTTGCTGGCCAATCAAGCACAGTGATACTGTTGTGTGTAAACCAGGTATTGGTACTTTTGGCAGTGTGGACAGGTGCCAAGTCCTGCTGGAGAATGAAATTTCCATCTCCAAAAAGCTTGTCAGAAGAGGGAAGCATGGAGTGCTCTAAAATTTCCTGGTAGACAACTTGCTCTGACTTTGGTCTTGATAAAACACAGTGGACCTACACCAGCAGATGACCTGGCTCTCCAAACCATCACTGATTGTGGAAACTTCACACTAGACCAAGCATCTTGGATTGTGGCCTCTCCACTCTTCCTCCAGACTCTGGGACATTGATTTCCGAATGAAATGCAAAATTTACTTTCATCTGAAAACAACACCTTGGACCACTGAGCAACAGTCCAGTTCTTTTTCTCCTTGGCCCAGGTAAGACGCTTCTGGCGTTGTCTATTGGTGATGAGTGGCTTGACACAAGGATTGCGACACTTGTAGCCCATGTCCTGGATACGTCAGTGTGTGGGGGATCTTGAAGCAATGACTCCAGCAGCAGTCCACTCCTTGTGAATCTCCCCAAATTTTTGTTATCAATCCTTTCAAGGCTGCGGTTATCCCGGTTGCTTGTGCACCTTTTTCTACCACACTTTTTCCTTCCGCTCAACTTTCCACTAATATTCTTGGATACAGCACTTTGTGAACTGTCAGCTTCCTTAGTAATGACCTTTTGTGGCTTACCCTCCTTGTGGAGTGTGTCAGTGACTGCCTTCTGGACATCTGTCAAGTCAGCAGTCTTCCCCATGATTGTGGTGCCTACTGAAACAGACTAAGGGGAGGTTGTAAATGCTTAGGAAGCCTTTGCAGGTGTTTTTTGTTAATTATTCTAATTTACTGAGATAATGACTTTTGGGTTTTCATTGGCTGTAAGCCATAATCATCAACATTAACAGAAATAAACACGTGAATTAGATCACTCTGTTCGTAATATTTCTATATAATATATGAGATTCACTTTTTGTATTGAAGAACTGGAATAAATTTTTTGATGATATTCTAATTTTGTGATATGCACCTGTTTTTCTCAATATCTGATGTAAAATCAGAATAAACCTTTCCCATTTTAGGCCAATTAGGATTACCATAATTATTAATATTTGCCAAATACCAGAATGAGAGAGAATGTATTAAGGTATTTTTATTACTTACTGCACAGCTAAAAGTTTACATACGTTTCATTAGTATCATTGCCTTTAACCCCTTCCAAACATGCGGCGTACTAGTACAGCGGCACAATCACACCACCTCATGCTGAGCACCGCGATGATCACGTGCGGGTGTCAGCGGTATGTGAAAGCTGACATCCTGCAGCAATGCTCACGATCGGTGCTAGGACCGATCGTGGGCATTTAACCCCTCTGATGCCGCTGTCAGTTGTGACAGCAGCATAGAGAAGCATCGCGCAGGGAGGAGGCTCCCTGCGTGCTCCCACCGGAACAATGCGATGAGATCGCATTGTTCCGGTGGTCTCCACGGGGATCCCCAGCTACAAGATGGCTGCGGGGTCCTTCCGGGTCCTGCAGGGAGGTGGCTTGCGAACGCAATCCTCCTTCACTGCCTGTCACATTGCTGAGCAGACACTGTGCTATGCAAAGTGTCAGATCAGCGATCTGACATGATATAATGATGTCCCAACCTGGGACAATGTTATAAAGTACAAAAAGAAAAAAAAAATTTAAATCCCCAAATAAAAAAATAAAATTTTTTCCAATAAATCCATTTATTTATGTAAATAAAAAAAACAATAAAAGTACACATATTTGGTATCGTCGTGACCGTAATGACCCACTCTATAAAACTGTCCCGCTAGTTAACCCCTTCAGTGAACATCCTAAAAAAAATAAAAAACGAGGCAAAAAACAATGCTTTATCATCAAACTTTCGAACAAAAAGTGCAATAAAACGTGATAAAAAGACAGATGTAAATAAAAAAGGTACTGCTGAAAACGTCATCTTGTCCCTCAAAAAAACAATCCGCCATACAGTGCCATCAGCAGAAAAATAAAAAAGTTATAGCTCTCAGAATAAAGTGACGCAAAAATAATTATTGTTTCTATAAAATAGTTTTTATTGTGTAAAAGCGCCAAAACATGAAAAAAAAGATATAAATGAGGTATCGCTGTCATTGTACTAACCCGAAGAATAAAACTGCTTTAGCAATTTTACCACACCCAGAACGGTATGAAAACAATAATAATAATAATAAAAAAAAGCAATTCATTCCTGAATTGCTGCTTTTTGTTCATTCTGCCTCCCAAAAATTGGAATAAAAAGCAATAAAAAAAGTCACGTGCCCAAAAATGGTACCAATAAAAACGTCAACTCGTCCTGCAAAAATAAGGAAAAATTATAGCTCTCAAAACGTGGTGATGCAAAAATTATTTTTTCAATAAAAAGCGTCTTTTAGTGTGTGACAGCTGCCAAACATAAAAACTCACTATAAAAACCCACTATAAATAGTAAATAAACCCCCCTTTATCACCCCCTTAGTTAGGGAAAAATAATAAAATAAAAAAATGTATTTATTTCCATTTTCCCATTAGGGTTAGGCTTGGGGCTAAAGTTAAGGTTAGGGTTGGGGGCTAAAGTTAGGGTTAGGGTAGGGATTAGGGTTAAGGTTGGAATTAGGGTTAGGGTTGGAGTGTAGGTTGTGTTAGGGTTATGGTTGGGATTAGGGTTATGGTTGGAATTAGGGTTAGGGGTGTGTTGGGGTTAGGGTTGGAGTTAGATTGGGGGGTTTCCACTGTTTAGGCACATCAGGGGCTCTCCAAATGCGACATGACGTCTGATCTTAATTAGAGCCAATATAGCATTGAAAAGTCAAATGGCGCTCCTTCCCTTTTGAGCCCTGTCGTGCCCCCAAACGGTGGTTTACCCTCACATATGGGGTATCAGCATGCTCAGGACAAATTGCACAACTTTTGGGGTCCAATTTCTCCTGTTACCCTTGGGAAAACAAAAAATTGGGGGCGAAAAGATCATTTTTGTGATAAAAATATGTTTTTTTAATTTTACGGCTCCACATTATAAACTTCTGTGAAGCACTTGGGGGTTCAAAGTGCTCACCACAAATCTAGATAAGTTCCTTAGGGGGTCTACTTTCCAAAATGGTGTCACTTGTGGGGTATTTCCACTGTTTAGGCACATCAGGGGCTCTCCAAACGCTACATGGCATCCAATCTCAATTCCAGCCAATTTTGCCTTGAAAAGTCAAACGGCGCTCCTTCCCTTCAGAGCTCTGCCATGCGCCCAGTGGTTTACCTGCATATATGGGGTATCAGCAAATTCAGGACAATTTGGACAACAACTTTTGTGGTCCAACTTCTCCTGTTACCCTTAGTAAAATAAAACAAATTGGATCTGAATTAATTTGTTTGTGAAAAAAAAAGTTAAATGTTCAATTTTTTTAAACATTCCAAAAATTCCTGTGAAGCACCGGAAGGGTTAATAAACTTCTTGAATGAGGTTTTGAGTACCTTGAGGGGTGCAGTTTTTAGAATGGTGTCACTTTTGGGCATTTTCTGTCATATAGGCACCTCAAAGTCACTTCAAGTGTGAGATGGTCTCTAAAAAATATGGGTTTGCAAATTTTGTTGTAAAAATTAGAAATCAATGGTCAACTTTTATCCCTTGTAACTTCCTAACAAAAAATATGTACAGCATTGGGAAATGTTACTTATTAACTATTTCATGTGATATGACTCTCTAATTTAAGGGCATAAAAACTAAAAGTTTGAAAATTGCAAAATTTTCAAAATTTTCGCCAAATTTCCGTTTTGTTTTCCACAAATAAACGCAAGTCATATCGAAGAAATTTTACCACTGTCATAAAGTACAATGTCATGAATAAACAATCTCAGAATCACCAGGATCCGTTGAAGCGTTTCAGAGTTATGACCTCTTAGGATATGTGCACACGTTACAGATTAGTCTGCGGAATTTTCTGCACAAAATCGGCATCTCTTGGCAGAAAACGCAGTGGGAAACGCTTGCGTTTTTCATGCGGAATTGATGCCTATTGTAATGCATTTTTTGTGTGCGGATTTGTTAGGTGGTATTTGATCTGTGATTTGAGATTTTTATGTGCCAGACTGGAAAACTATGCTGCGGATCCACAAAAAGAATTGACGTGCTGCGGAAAAAAAAAAAACGATTCAAATCTGCGCAGATTTTTCCGCAGCATCTGCACAATTCTTAATTTATCATAGCCTAACATTACCTGTGCACTACACTGCGGATTTCATGCAAATCCGTGCATCAAAATCAGCATCGTTTCAACATATCCTTAAAGTGACAGTGGTCAGAATTGTAAAAATCAGCCTGGTCATTAAGGTGAAAACAGGCTTTGTCTCAAAGGGGTTAAACTAACTGACTTGGGTCAAACGTTTGGGATCTCCTTCCACAAGCTTCTCACAATAGTTGGTTGGAATTTGGGCCCATTCCTCCTGACAAAACTGGTTTAACTGATCCAGGTCTGTAGGTCGCCTTACTCGCCTTTTCAGCTTTGCCCATAAATTTTCAATAGGATTGAGACCAGTCCTTTGTGATGGCCACTCCAAACCATTGACTTTTATATCCTTAAGCCACTTTGTTACCATTTTGGCAGTATGCTTCGGGTCATTGTCCATTTGGAAGACCCATTTCCGCCCAAGCTTTAACTTCCTGGCTGATGTCCTGAGATGTTGCTTCAGTATTGCCACATAATCTTCTTTTCTCATGATGCCATCTATTTTGTGAAGTGCACCAGTCCCTCCTGCAGAAAAACAACCCCACAACATGATGAAAGTCAGACATTGCTTTTCAACCATGCTTCCACAGAATTAAAAAAAAAAATAAAACTCATGAAACAGGTCTGGACAGAAATGAAAATAATCTGACAAAATGGACAAGTTAAATCACGGTGTGTCCACTAATTAGCATCACAGGTGTCTACAATCTTGGAATCAGTGAGTGGGCCTGTATAGAGGGCTACAGATACTTACTCACTGTGCTGTTTGGTGACATGCTGTGTATCACACTCAACATGGACCAGAGGAAGCGAAGGAAAGAGTTGTCTCAGGAGATTAGAAAGAAAATTATAGACAAAAATGTTAAAGGTAAAAGTTATAAGACCATCTCCAAGCAGCTTGATGTTCCTGTGCTCACAGTTGCACATATTATTCAGAAATTTAAGCTCCATGGGACTGTAGACAACTTCCCTGGACGTGGCTGCAGGATGAAAATTGATGACAAATCAAAGAGACGGATAATAAGAATGGTAACAAAAGAGCCCAGAAAAACTTCTAAACAGATTAAAGGTGAACTTCAAGCTCAAGGAACATCAGTGTCAGATCGCACCATCCGTCGTTGTATGAGCCAAAGTGTACTCCATGGGAGACAACCAAGGAGGACACCATTGTTGAAAACAATCATAAAAAAGCCAGACTGGAATTTGCCAAACTACATGTTGACAAGCCACAAAGCTATTGGGAGAATGTCCTATGGACAGATGAGACAAAAATGGAACTTTTTGACAAGGCACATCAGCTCTATGTTCACAGAAAGTGCTGAGGAATATGTTAGCACTATAGAAATAAAAAATATTCTGTGGTGCCCATTATACTGTATGGAGGACTATGTGGGGCCACCCATAATATTTTAAGAACTATGTGTTGCCCATTATACTGTATGGAGGACTGTTGTGAATTCCCTTGCTGGGACTTCTGAGCTGGAGCTCCCTATGGTGGTTACTGGGAGTAGTGGAGCTGGCCAGTCTGAAGGAAGTTTGTCACCTGACAACGATGATTGGGAATCTGGAATTACTGGCTGGGAGCCTATAAGTGAGCTGGCTTCCCTTAGTGGTTGCTGGTGATTTCCTCCTTGTGCATTTTGAGCTCTTCAGTCTCCTGCCTGATCTGCATGGTTCAGTTAAGTGATTCTTTTGCTAATCCTTTGCATCTAATCTGGTTGTGCCTTTTTTTGCTTTCTGCTTTGTTGCGAGGGTTCAGCGTACTCCCTGCTGGGGGCAGCGCTGGGCCCCGCTCCATATGTTGCAGCTTGTGCTAGTTTGTTCATTCCCCTGTTATATTAGTATCTTTTGCTTTGCTTCCAGTTCACACCAGAGTGCTGATCTAGTGGGGGTGAGGTTGTGTGGCCTCAGTTTTTTGTATATCAGATGTGTTAGATTTTTCAGGATTTTTGCGTGATTGCAGACAGTATCTTTTCTGTCCTGTCCTATCTAGACAGTTTGGGCCCCATCATTTGCTCAGTCTATTTTCTGCCTGGGTTAGTGTTTCATCTTGTCTCACCGACTGTCTATCCCTTTGGGGATCTGCTCCGGGACAGTTTAGATTTCACCTTTCTGGCTTTAGGCTTAGTTAGTTCTCCGGCTGTACCGAGGCGTCTAGGGCATCGTAGGAACGCGCCACGGTTACTGCTAGTTTTGTTGTTAGGATCAGGGGTCTGCAATCCACTGAGTTACCAACCTCTCTGGTTTCCTGGTGGCTTAGCCTGTTCCTGCCATCCTCCTCGGTGACCCAATTATAACAGAGGACTATGTGATGCCAATTATACTGTATGGAGTGTAAAAGAACGGCGGAATGCACTAAATAAAATAAATAATAAAGTGCGTTCGCCGCTCGGGGTCCATCGTGCAGAAGGTGATATCACTGCTGCTAAGTAGTGACAGACGAGCAATACACACGGTATCTGGTCACAGGAGCGGGACCCAAAGCAGAGGAACTGCGTCCGTCTAGACCTACCGCGCGTGCGGCGTCGCTACTGCGGACGCCAAAGAGGGCTGCAATTGCAGCGCGGCGTAGGACACTGCCGCTAGTCGACAAAGCAAGGAAGCAAGCGCAATGTCGGACACTAGCACTGTGGATGATGCAGTAGTGGCTTGAGGCTTGCCACGCGCTGGCGCTGACTTTAAGCTAAGTCCCTGTACACATTCGTAATATCAGAGGGAGGGGATCTTAACCCCTTCACGACCTATGACGCCTACGTAGGCGTCATGAAAAGCAGTGCCCAAACGACCTATGATGCCTACGTAGGCGTCATGCTATAAATAGCCCCCCTGCGGGTCGGGTGACCGGGGTCACTGAAAGGTCACCCGACCCGCACACAAAGGACCCTTCAGAGTTAACACCTGGGGGTGTGGCTTAGCCCCCACGTGCCTACGATCGCTCTGATTGGCTGTTAAAAGTGAAACTGCCAATCAGAGCGATTGTAATATTTCACCAATGAAAATTGGTGAAATATTACAATCCAGCCATGGCCGATGCTGAAAGAGCATCGGACATGGCTGGACACCGAGACCCGACCCCCCCCACACCGACTGACGGCACCGATCGGCTGCCGCCACCGTCTGACGGCACCGATCGGCAGCCGCCGTCATGATCTGCCCCTCCGCCTTCCCTCCGCCCCCCCAGCCCTCCGATCGCCCCTCCGATCACCCATTCTCACCCTCCTTTGTGCCTCCGACCTCCCGCTATCCGTCCCGGTGTCATGCCGTCCAGCGTCATGGGCGCCGCCATCTTGCAAGATGGCGGGCGCATGCGCAGTGCGCCGAATCGAATTTGCAACGCTGCAGATTCATTCATTTATTTTGATCACTATGATAAACTTTGATAGTGATCAACATAAATAAAAAGTAAATCACCGCCCCCCTTATCACCCCCATAGGTAGGGACAAATAATAAAATATTTTTTTTTTTTTCCATTAGGGTTAGGTCCAGGGCTAGGGCTAGGGTTAGGGCTAGGGTTAGGGTTGGACTAAGGGTTAGGGTTGGACTAGGGGTTAGGGTTGGACTAGGGGTTAGGGTTGGACTAGGGGTTAGGGTTGGACTAAGGGTTAGGGTTGGACTAAGGGTTAGGGTTGGACTAAGGGTTAGGGTTGAATTTAGGGTTAGGGTTGAACTTAGGGTTAGGGTTGGGATTAGGGTTGGGTTGGGGTTGGGATTACGGTTAGGCTTGTGGTTAGGGTTAGAGTTGGGATTTCGTTAGGGGTGTGTTGAGATTAGGGTTGTGGTTAGGGTTATGATTAGGGTTGGGATTAGGGTTAGGAGTGTGTTGGGGTTAGGGTTGGAGATAGAATTGAGGGGTTTCCACTGTTTAGGCACATCAGGGGCTCTCCAAACGCGACATGGAGCCACCATTTATTCCAGCCAATTTTGCGTTCAAAAAGTCAAATGGTGCTCCCTCCATTTCGAGCCCCGACGTGTGCCCAAACAGTGGTGTACCCCCACTTATGGGGTATCAGGGTACTCAGGAAAAATTGCACAACTTTGGGGGTCTAATTTCTCCTGTTACACTTGGGAAAATAAAAAAATGGGGGCTAAAATAATTATTTTTGTGGAAAAAAAAGATTTTTTATTTTCACGGTTCTGCGTTATAAACTTCTGTGAAGCACTTGGGGGTTCAACGTGCTCACCACACATCTAGATAAGTTCCTTGGGGGGTCTAGTTTCCAAAATGGGGTCACTTGTGGGGGGTTTCCACTGTTTAGGTACATCAGGGGCTCTGCAAACGTAACATGACGCCCACAGACCATTCCATCAAGTCGGCATTTCAAAACGTCACTACTTCCATTCCGAGCCCCAACGTGTCCCCGAACAGTGGTCCCCCCCCATATATGGGGTACCAGCGTACTCAGGACAAACTGGACAACAACTTTTGGGGTCCAATTTATCCTGTTACCCTTGTGAAAATAAAAAATAGCGGGCTAAAAATCACTTTTTGAGGAAAAAAAAATATTTTTTTATTTTCACAGCTCTGCGTTATAAACTTCTGTGAAGCACTTGGGGGTTCAACGTGCTCACCACACATCTAAATAAGTTCCTTGGGGGGTCTAGTTTCCAAAATGGGGTCACTTGTGGGGGGTTTCCACTGTTTAGGTACATCATGGGCTCTGCAAACGTAACATGATGCCCACAGACCATTCCATCAAGTCGGCATTTCAAAACGTCACTACTTCCATTCCGAGCCCCAACGTGTCCCCGAACAGTGGTCCCCCCCCATATATGGGGTACCAGCGTACTCAAGACAAACTGGACAACAACTTTTGGGGTCCAATTTATCCTGTTACCCTTGTGAAAATAAAAAATAGCGGGCTAAAAATCACTTTTTGAGGAAAAAAAAATATTTTTTTATTTTCACAGCTCTGCGTTATAAACTTCTGTGAAGCACTTGGGGGTTCAACGTGCTCACCACACATCTAGATAAGTTCCTTGGGGGGTCTAGTTTCCAAAATGGGGTCACTTGTGGGGGGTTTCCACTGTTTAGGTACATCAGGGGCTCTGCAAACGTTTTATGACGCCCACAGACCATTCCATCAAGTCGGCATTTCAAAGCGTCACTACTTCCCTTCCGAGCCCCAACGTGTGCCCAAACAGTGGTCCCCCCCCATATATGGGGTACCAGCGTACTCAGGACAAACTGGACAACAACTTTTGGGGTCCAATTTATCCTGTTACCCTTGTGAAAATAAAAAATAGTGGGCTAAAAATCACTTTTTGAGGAAAAAAAAATATTTTTTTATTTTCACAGTTCTGCGTTATAAACTTCTGTGAAGCACTTGGGGGTTCAAAGTGCTGACCTCACATCTAGATTAGTTCCTTAGGTGATATAGTTTCCAAAATGGGGTCACTTGTGGGGGGTTTCCACTGTTTAGGTACATCAGGGGCTCTGCAAATGTAGCATGACGCCCACAGACCATTCCATCAAGTCTTCATTTCAAAGCGTCACTACTTCCGTTCCGAGCCCCAACGTGTGCCCAAACAGTGGTCCCCCCCCACTTATGGGGTACCAGCGTACTCAGGACACACTGGACAACAACTTTTGGGGTCCAATTTATCCTGTTACCCTTGTGAAAATAAAAAATAGTGGACTAAAAATAATTTTTTGAGGAAAAAAAAATATTTTTTTATTTTCACGGCTCTGCGTTATAAACTTCTGTGAAGCACTTGGGGGTTCAAAGTGCTCACCACACATCTATATTAGTTTCTTGGGTGATCTAGTTTCCAAAATGGGGTCATTTGTGGGAGGTTTCCACTGTTTAGGTACATCAGGGGCTCTGCAAACATAACATGACGCCCACAGACCATTCCATCAAGTCGGCATTTCAAAACGCCACTACTTCCCTTCTGAGCCCCAACGTGTGCCCAAACAGTGGTCCCCCCCACATATGTGGTACCAGCGTACTCAGGACAAGCTGGACAACAACTTTTGGGGTCCAATTTATCCTGTTACCTTTGTGAAAATAAAAAATAGCAGGCTAAAAATTTATTTTTTGAGGGAAAAAAAATATTTTTATTTTAACGGCTCTGCGTTATAAACTTCTGTGTAGCACCTGGGGGTTCAAAGTGCTCACTATGCATCTAGATAAGTTCCTTAGGGGATCTAGTTTCCAAAATGGGGTCATTTGTGGTGGAGCTCCAAAGTTTACGCACACAGGGGCTCTGCAAACACAACATGGTGTCCGCTAACGATTGGAGCTAATTTTCCATTCAAAAAGTCAAATGACGCTCCTTCCCTTCTGAGCCATGCCGTGCGCTCAAACAGTAGTTTTCCCCCACATATGGGGTACCAGTGTACTCAGGACAAACTGGACAACAACTTTTGGGGTCCAATTTATCCTGTTACCCTTGGTAAAATAAAAAATAGCGGGCTAAAAAATCATTTTTGAGGAATAAAAAATATTTTTTTATTTTCACTGCTCTGCGTTATAAACTTCTGTGAAGCACTTGGGGGTTCAAAGTGCTCACCACACATCTAGATAAGTTCCTTCGGGGGTCTAGTTTCCAAAATGGGGTCACTTGTGGGGGAGCTCCAATGTTTAGGCACACAGGGGCTCTCCAAATGCGACATGGTGTCCGCTAACGATTGGAGCTAATTTTCCAATCAAAAAGTCACATGGCGCTCCTTCCCTTCCGGGCCTTGCGGTGCGCCCAAACAGTGGTTTATGACCACATATGAGATATTGATGTACTCAGGAGAAATTGCCCAACAAATTTTAGGATCCATTTTATCCTGTTGCCCATGTGAAAATGAAAAAACTGAGGCCAAATAAAATTTTTGTGAAAAAAAAAGTACTTTTTTTTACAGATCAATTTGTGAAGCAGCTGGGGGTTCAAAGTGCATACTATGCATCTAGATAAGTTCCTTGGAGGGTCTAGTTTCCAAAATGGGATCACTTGTGGGGGAGCTCCAATGTTTAGGCACACAGGTACTCTTAAAACAAGACATGGCAACCGCTAAACATTCAAGCATATTTTACATTCAAAAAGTAAAATGGCGCTCCTTGCCTTCTGAGCCCTGCCGTGCGCCCAAACAGTGGTTTATGACCACATAGGAGCTATCAGTGTACTCAGGAGAAATTGCCCAACAAATTTTAGGATACATTTTATCCTGTTACCCATGTGAAAATGAAAAAACTGATGCTAAAATAAAATTTTGGTTGGAAAAATTAAAATGTCCATTTTTTCATTCCATGTTGCTTTAGTTCCTGTGAAGCACCTGAAGGGTTAATAATCTTCTTGAATGTAGTTTTGATTAGCTTGAGGGGTGCAGTTTTTAGAATGGTGACACTTTTGGGTATTTTCTGCCATTTAGACCCCTCAAAGTGACTTCAAATGTGAGGTGGTCCCTAAAAAAAATGGTTTTGTAAATTTTGTTGTAAAAATGAGAAATCGCTGGTCAACTTTTAACCCTTATAACTTCCTAACGAAAAAAAATGTTGTTTCCAAAATTGTGCTGATGTAAAGTAGACATGTGGGAAATGTTATTTATTAACTATTTTGTGTCACATAACTCTCTGGTTTAACAGAATAAAAATTCAAAATTTGAAAATTGCAAAATTTTCAAAATTTTCGCCAAATTTCCATTTTTTTCACAAATAAACGCAAAAATTATCGACCTAAATTTACCACTATCATGAAGCCCAATATGTCACGAAAAAACAATCTCGGAATCGCTAGGATGCGTTGAAGCGTTCCTGAGTTATTACCTCATAAAGGGACATTGGTCAGAATTGCAAAAAATGGCCAGGTCATTAAGGTCAAAATAGGCTGGGTCATGAAGGGGTTAATGAGTCAGTCACCAGAATCATACATCCATCATCATTCACACAGTAGCAACTAGAGACTATACTAGCGCATGGCGGAACGGCCATGCGCGCTTTTTATAGCCGGGACCTTCCGGAAGCTTCCAGATCTCCACGATGGACCAATGAGATCTGGAGCAGGACCTGGGCACATGACTCCCGATCTCCAATAGGAGATCGTCTCGTGAGCATGCCCAGTAGGAGGATAGAGAGACTTAAGGTACTGTCACACTTAGCGATGCACCAGCGATCCCGAAAACGATATGACCCGGTCAGGGTCGCTGGTGCATCGCTAAGTGGTCGCTAGTGAGCTGCCAAACAGCAGCATAGCAGCGGTCAGCGGTCGTTACTTACCTGTCAGACGAGGCGATGAAGACGTCCTCCCGCCCGCTTCCACGCGTCGCTTGTCGCCACAGCAGGAAGCTGACAACGAGAAACGGCCCAGGCCGTTCTCGCGCGATCAGCGATAACCAGCGGGGGAGCCGGTCGGAGGTATCACACATAGCGATATCGCTAGCAATATCGCTGCTGTGTCACAAAAGCAGTGACATTATAGCGATATTGCTAGCGATATCGCTTAGTGACGGGCCCTTTAGTCTCTGGAGAGATTTGCTGCAGAGCAATCTCCTCTGCTGTAGATAAACAGTAGGAGACCGCAGAATGTGAGGCTCTGGATTCCTGCAGAGCAGATGCAGAAACCCGACGCCTAACATGGAGGACTATGTGGTGCGAATTATACTGTATGGAGGACTATGTGAGACCCATTATACTGTATGGAGAACTATGTGGTTCAAATTATACTGTATGGAGGACTGTTATGATTGGGTCACCGAGGAGGAAAGCAAGACCAAGCTAAGCCACAGAAAACCAGAGAGGTTGGTAACTAAGTGGATTGCAGACCCCGATCCTATCCACACAACTAGCAGTAGCTGTGGAGCGTACCTACGATGATTCTAGACGCCTCGACACAGCCGGAGAACTAAATAAGCCTAAAGCAAGAAAGGGGAAATCTAAACTGCCCCAGAGCAGACCCCAAAGGAATAGATAGCCCCCAAACATATATTGTTGGTGAAACAAGATGAAAACACAAATGTAGGTAGGAAAATAGGCTGAGCAAAGGATGGGGCCCAAACTAACTAGACAGGACAGGAAAGGAAAGACACTGTCTGCAATCACGCAAAAAACCCTGCAAAAAATGCCCAACACGTCTGATAGAAAAAATACTGAAGTCACTAGACTTCGCCCACTATATCAGCACTCTGGTATATTTTGAGAGCAGAGCAAAGAGAGGCCAATCTAATAAGGGACAAAAACAAACTGGCACAAACAGTAACATAAGGATGGAAATTCAGCACAGCCCCAGCCGGGGCTGGCTGACCACACAAAACTGAAATAGACAGAACCAAATCAAATGTGAACAATAGCAAAAGACCACTTAACTTGAGCATGCAGGGACTGAGCTGGAAACTAAGACCTCAGGCGGCAGGAAAAGATCACCAGCAGGGATAGAGGGAGTCAGCTGTCTTAAATCCAATCAGAAACTCCAGATGTCCAATCGTCCTCCTCATTATCAGGTGGCAGACCTCTGTTAATTAGATCAGCTCCATTACCTAATGTAACTACCAGAGGGAGCCCGGAAAGTTCACTAGTAACCAGAGGTAGGCCAGAAAGTGAATTCTCAACAGAGGACTATGTGGGGCCGCCCATTATACTGTAAGAACTATGTGTTGCCCATTATACCATATGGAGGACTATGTGGTTCCAATTATACTGTTGGAGGACTATGTGGTTCCCATAATACTATATGGAAGGCTATATTATTATTATTTATTTATATAGCACCATTGATTCCATGGTGCTGTACATGAGAAGGGGTAACATACAAAGTACAGATCTCACTTACAGTAAACAAACTAACAATTACAGACTGATATAGAGGGGAGAGAGGACCCTGCCCTTTCGGGCTTACATTCTACAGGGGCCAGTATTCCTGTAGGGAGGCCTATGTGAAGCGCATAATACTGTATGGAGGTCTATTTGGTGTCCATAATACTGTATGGATGACTATGTGGGGCCCATAAAACTGTATAGCGGACTATGTGTGGCCCATAATACTGTATGGAGGACTATATTTGGCCCATAATACTGTAAGGAGGACTACGTGAGGCCCATAATACTGTATAGAGGACTGTTATGAATGAGTCACCGTAGGAGGCAAAAGCAGAAATACAAGCTAAGTCCAGAAAACCAGAGAAGTTGGCAACTATCAGATTGCAGACCCCTGAACCTATCAACACAACTAGCAGTAGCCGTGGGGGGTTCCTATGATGCCCTAGACCCCTCGATCACAGCCGGAGAATTACATAGGCCTAAAGAAAGAAAGGGGAAATCTAAACTGCCCCAGAGCAGACCCCAAAGCAATAGGCAGCCCCCAACATATAATGACGGTGAAGCAAGATGAAAACACTAACACAGACAGAAAGATAGACTGAGCAAAGACGGGGCCCAAAACTACCTAGATAGGAAAGGACAGGAAGGCTGCTGTCTGCAATCTGCCAAAACCCTATCAAAGACATAAGCCAACAAGCTGATAAGAAAAAGGCCATGAAGCAGCTAGGCTTCAAAAACTAAATCAGCACTCAGGTATTTTCAGAAGACAGAGCTAAAGGAAATCAGCACACCCCAGCAGGGAATGGCAGAAATCCAGAAAAACAAAGCAAAACAAAGTCAAAGCACCAATACAAAAGGCCGAGCAGCAAACTTAGCTTTAGAGGAGCAGGAATTCAGACTGGTCTCCAAGGATCCCACAGAGAAATCACCCGCAGGGCAGAAGGGCGTCGGCAGCCTTATATCCAGTCAGTAACTCCACTCAGCCAGTCATCATCATCAGGCTCAGGTGTTTGATAATCAGGCTCACTACCTTTCTTTACCAGAAGAGGGAGTTCCTCGGGCCTCAGTAATGAAGGGGAAAATGAACTCACAACAGAGGACTGTGTGGGGCCAATAATACTTTATGGAGGAATATGTGGGGCCCATAATACTGTAAGGAGGACTATGTGGGGCCCATAATACTGTATAGAGGACTGTGTGGGGCCACTAATACTTTATGGAGGACTATGTGGTTCCCATAATACTGTATGGAGGACTATATGGGGCCCATAATACTATATGGAGGACTATGTGGTGCCCATAATACTGTACAGAGGACTATGTGGGGCCAATAATACTTTATGGAGGAATATGTGGGGCCCATAATACTATATGGAAGGCTATGGGGGGCAATTATAGTGTATGTAAGCAATAATACAATGTGAAGGTTGCTGTGAGGACTATGTGGGGCCAATAATACTGTAAGGAGGACTATGTGGGGCCCATAATACTGTAAGGAGGACTATGTGGGGCCCATAATACTGTATAGAGGACTGTGTGGGGCCAATAATACTTTATGGAGGACTATGTGGTGCCCATAATACTGTATGGAGGACTATATGTGGCCCATAATACTGTATGGAGGACTATGTGGTGCCCATAATACTGTACGAAGAACTATTTGTGGCCCATAATACTGTAAGGAGGACAATGTGGGGCCCATAATACTGTATAGAGGACTGTGTGGGGCCAATAATACTTTATGGAGGACTATGTGGTGCCCATAATACTGTATGGAGGACTATGTGGTGCCCATAATACTGTTCAGAGGACTGTTATGATGAGTCACCGAAGGAGGAAAAAACAAAATACCAGCTAAGTCCAGAAAAACCAGAGAGGTTGGCAGCTATCAGATTGCAGACCCCTGAACCTATCCACAACAACTAGCAGTAGCCGTGGGGGGTTCCTACGGTGCCCTAGACCCCTTGATCACAGCCGGAGAACTATATAGCCTAAAGACAGAAAGGGGAAAAACTAAACTGCCCCAGAGCAGACCCCAAAGCAATAGGCAGCCCCCAACATATAATGACGGTGAAGCAAGATGAAAACACTAACACAGATAGAAAGATAGGTTGAGCAAATGATGGGGCCCAAGCTAACTACATAGGACAGGATAGGAAAGCTGCTGTCTGCCATCCGCAAAAACCCTATCAAAATGAGCCAACCGACTGATAGGAAAAACAGGCCCTGAAGTCGCTAGGCTTCAAAAGACTATATCAGCACTCAGGTATATTCTGAAGACAGAGCAAAAGATCAACAGATCAGAGACAAAAATGGAGTTCAGCTCACCCCCGGCCGGGGATGGCAGAACTCCCAAAAAACAAGGCAAAACAAAAACAAAAC
The DNA here is from genome assembly GCF_039654945.1 of Dendrobates tinctorius. Taxonomy (NCBI): domain Eukaryota; kingdom Metazoa; phylum Chordata; class Amphibia; order Anura; family Dendrobatidae; genus Dendrobates; species Dendrobates tinctorius. The sequence goes on along the minus strand of NW_027361733.1, from coordinate 23,473,778 downwards.
TGAAGAGTACAAAGAAGAGCAGAAAAACTTAGCTTTGTGATGCAGGAATCAGACTGGTCTCCAAGAATCCAGAAGGAAAATCACCAGCCAGGAAGAAGGGCGTTGGCAGCCTTATATCCAGTCCTCAATTCCAGCCACCCAGTCATCATCTAGCTGCCCAGGTGTTTGGTAATCAGCCTCACTACCTTCCTTCACCAGAGGAGGGAGTTCATCAGACCTCAATGGTGAAGGGAAAAATGAACTCACAACAGAGGACTATGTGGGGCCCATAATACTGTATAGAGGACTGTGTGGGGCCAATAATACTTTATGGAGGAATATGTTGGGCCCATAATACTATATGGAAGGCTATGGGGGGCAATTATAGTGTATGTAAGCAATCATACAATGTGAAGGTTTTTGTGAGGACTATGTGGGGCCAATAATACTGTAAGGAGGACTATGTGGGGCCCATAATACTGTAAGGAGGACAATGTGGTGCCCATAATACTGTATGGAGGACTATATGGGGCCCATAATACTGTATGGAGGACTATGTGGTGCCCATAAAACTGTACGGAAGACTATGTGTGGCCCATAATACTGTAAGGAGGACTATGTGGGGCCCATAATACTGTATGGAGGACTATATTTGGCCCATAATACTGTAAGGAGAACTATGTGAGGCCCAAAATACTGTATAGAGGACTGTGTGGGGCCAATCATACTTTATGGAGGAATATGTGGGGCCCATAATACTGTAAGGAGGACTATGTGGGGCCCATAATACTGTATAGAGGACTGTGTGGGGCCACTAAAACTTTATGGAGGACTATGTGGTGCCAATAATACTATATGGAGGACTATATGGGGCCCATAATACTGTATGGAGGACTATATGGTGCCCATAATACTGTACAGAGGACTATGTGGGGCCCATAATACTGTATAGAGGACTGTGTGGTGCCAATAATTCTTTATGGAGGAATATGTGGGGCCCATAATACTACATGGAAGGCTATGGGGGGCAATTATAGTGTATGTAAGCAATCATACAATGTGAAGGATGCTATGAGGACTATGTGGGGGCAATAACACTGTAAGGAGGACTATGTGGGTCCCATAATACTGTAAGGAGGACTATGTGGGGCCCATAAAACTGTATAGATGACTGTGTGTGGCCAATAATACTTTATGGAGGACTATGTGGGGCCCATAATACTGTAAGGCGGACTATGTTGGGCCCATAATACTGTATAGAGGACTGTGTGGGGCCAATAATACTTTATGGAGGACTATGTGGGGCCCATAATACTGTATGGAGGACTATATGTGGCCCATAATACTTTATAGAGGACTATGTGGTGCCCATAATACTATATGGAGGACTATATGGGGCCCATAATACTGTATGGAGGACTATGTGGTGCCCATAATACTGTACAGAGGACTATGTGGGGCCCATAATACTGTATAGAGGACTGTGTGGGGCCAATAATACTTTATGGAGGAATATGTGGTGTCCATAATACGATATGGAAGGCTATGTGGGGGCAATTATAGCGTATTTAAGCAATCATACAATGTGAAGGTTGCTATGAGGACTATGTGGGGCCAATAATACTGTAAGGAGGACTATGTGGGTCCCATAATACTGTAAGGAGGACTATGTGGAGCCCATAATACTGTATAGATGACTGTGTGGGGCCAAAAATACTGTATAGAGGACTATGTGGTGCCCATAATACTGTATAGAGGACTGTGTGGGGCCAATAATACTTTATGGAGGAATATGTGGTGTCCATAATACGATATGGAAGGCTATGTGGGGGCAATTATAGCGTATTTAAGCAATCATACAATGTGAAGGTTGTTGTGGGGTCCATAATAATGTGTAGAGGGCTATGTGGGGGTTAGTATGCTGTTTGGAGGGCTGAGTAGGGGTCCTACTATTTGGAGGGCTATTGGGGGCCATTATACAGTGTGAATGGTTGTATTGGGGCCATCATACTGTGCTGGGGGGAGGGGTGAAGGGGAGGGGGTACAGTAGGTTCATCATACCATGTGTGCGCAGGGTACTGTGGAAGAATTGTGTGTGGGGGGGTGTTATACTGTGTTTCGGGGGTACACTATAGTTTGAATCACACTTTATGGGCGCCATGAAAGGGGAACCAAGGGCTTCACTAGAGGATAATGACCTTGCATAGTTTTGATATATGCTTATGTTTGACTCCGCCAAATATTAAGGCTATTTTTGGAGGGAGAGGGCCCAAATAGCGCTTTCGCTATGGGGCCCCATGACTTCTCTGTACATCCATGGTGCCAGCGCCTGAATATCGTGCAGACTGGAGCAGAGGGCACATGGGCTGCTGAGAGCTGAAATGTAACTGCTAGGACTCCCCTCGGGTCAGTGACGGGTGACAGCGGTCACGTGACGGCGGGGTCTCAGGTCGGGGGGCGATGGACGGCTCCCAGCATGTGAACACCAGGAGACGTCTGTGCTCTATGCTGAGCCGCTCATCAATTTCCATAACACATTTAAGGCGCAAATCCAGAGGTCTCCGGTTCCCATGGCAATAAACTACGGTAGTCAAGGGACTGGTCACTTCCGTTTACGTCACCAGGGACACGTGGATCCAAGATGGCGGCCGTTGCGGTAAGTGCTGGAGTCGGTGTCTCCGTCGGGTTCGGGGTTCAGTGGGGAAGGAGAGATGAGCGGGTGGGGAGCAGGGGGCTGAAGAGGCGATACCACGGCCGGCGGGGAGGATGGAGGGGAAAGCGGAACCGGAAATAAAGCTGAGGGGCCTGGAGTCCCGGAAGTGGGGACCTCCTGCCCCCCTCATCTAAAATAATGGCATTATCTGGGTGTAAGTCACCGGAGCGCTACATGGGAAACCCCCCCCCCCCCCCACACTTACTATTGTATAGGAGAGACCCCCATCCATATTATTGTATAGGAGAGACCTTCCATCTATACTATTATATATTAGAGACCCCCCCCATCCTTACTATTACATAGAAGAGACCCCCACCCTTACTATTGTATAGGAGAGACCTTCCATCTATACTACTATATATTAGAGACCCCCCCCATCCTTACTATTACATAGAAGAGACCCCCACCCTTACTATTATGTAGGAGAGACCTTCCATCTATACTATTATATATTAGAGACCCCCCCATCCTTACTATTACATAGAAGAGACCCCCACCCTTACTATTGTATAGGAAAGACCTTCCATCTATACTATTATATATTAGGGACCCCCCCATCCTTACTATTACATAGAAGAGACCCCCACCCTTACTATTCTATAGGAGAGACCTTCCATCTATACTATTATATATTAGAGACCCCCCCCCCATCCTTACTATTACATAGAAGAGACCCCCACCCTTACTATTGTATAGGAGAGACCTTCCATCTATACTATTATATATTAGGGACCCCCCCATCCTTACTATTACATAGAAGAGACCCCCATCCTTACTATTGTATAGGAGAGACCCCCATCCATATTATTGTATAGGAGAGACCTTCCATCTATACTATTATATATTAGAGACCCCCCCATCCTTACTATTACATAGAAGAGACCCCCACCCTTACTATTGTATAGGAGAGACCTTCCATCTATACTATTATATATTAGAGACCCCCCCACCCTTACTATTGTGTAGGAGAGACCTTCCATCTATACTATTATATATTAGAGACCCCCCCCATCCTTACTATTACATAGAAGAGACCCCCACCCTTACTATTATGTAGGAGAGACCTTCCATCTATACTATTATATATTAGAGACCCCCCCATCCTTACTATTACATAGAAGAGACCCCCACCCTTACTATTGTATAGGAAAGACCTTCCATCTATACTATTATATATTAGGGACCCCCCCATCCTTACTATTACATAGAAGAGACCCCCACCCTTACTATTGTATAGGAGAGACCTTCCATCTATACTATTATATGTTAGAGACCCCCCCCCATCCTTACTATTACATAGAAGAGACCCCCACCCTTACTATTGTATAGGAGAGACCTTCCATCTATACTATTATATATTAGGGACCCCCCCATCCTTACTATTACATAGAAGAGACCCCCACCCTTACTATTGTATAGGAGAGACCTTCCATCTATACTATTATATATTAGAGACCCCCCATCCTTACTATTACATAGAAGAGACCCCCACCCTTACTATTATGTAGGAGAGACCTTCCATCTATACTATTATATATTAGAGACCCCCCATCCTTACTATTACATAGAAGAGACCCCCACCCTTACTATTGTATAGGAGAGACCTTCCATCTATACTATTATATATTAGAGACCCCCCCCATCCTTACTATTACATAGAAGAGACCCCCACCCTTACTATTGTATAGGAGAGACCTTCCATCTATACTATTATATATTAGAGTATATATTAGAGACCCCCCACCCATACTATTACATAGAATAGATCCCCCCCACACATTATATAGCAGAGACCCCCCCCACCCTTACTATTGCAAAGGAGACCTCTCCCCCATATTATTGTATAGCAGAGACCCCCCCCCCACCCATATTATATAGGAGAGACCCCAACTCCCACATATTTTATAGAAGAGACCACTCCCCTCACTCATTATTATACAGTAGACCCCCCTACTGTATGATTATATTGAATCCCCCTGTATTACTGACCCAGGTTACCCGCACCCCAATAATATTAGATTGGAGACCCTAGATATACATATTATATAAGAAACCTCCACTCACAGCTGAGACTCTGTTATAAATATATAGGAGACCCTGTGTAATAGTGACTGCTTCAGACCCCACAAAGTAAATAGGTGAGCTCTCCTTTATTATTGACAACACATAGGCCTCCCACCCGTAATGATTACATTGCAGAGACAATTAGTAACAGCTCAGCTCCCTGTTTATTAGCAAGACCCCCTCTCACATATAATATCACATAGGAGCCCTCCCTGGTTGATGTACTACTTGCATCCCCCATACCTATTATATAGGAGAGACCCTCTTGTATTAGTGGCACACCCGACCTATTTACCCATTATCTACAGGTATCTGCTTCTCCATGAATTGACACAATCTGCAGGTGTATTTGGGGGTGACCTTTTGATCCCCCCCCCCATACATCAATCAGTCAGCCATTGCTGTGTGATACTTTATTGCTGCACAGTTCCCACTGTATTCACAGATGCGTTTTGGGGTTCCAGCAACTGGACCCACCTAGAATAGCTTAGATTTTAAATTCCCTAGGGTCATCCCTCCTGAATCTGGACAATTCCTGTAAGTGGTCTGAACACAGGGTTGTGGTGGTCTCCATTTGGGTGAGTGGGTTTTTAGCTGCCAGATGCCATAACACATTAGTTTTATTGACAAAAAACCTGTTTTATGCCCAGAGCTTATACAGGGATGTGATAAATGTGGTGGGATTAGTGTTGGGGAGATAACCCACTAACACTGTAACAAGCCCTGCATCTGTGTGCTGCACACTTTATATTATGTGACTATAGGTACAAGAGCGGCTGCTATCAGTCACCTATGAATGTAAATGCCTCTGCGGGGTCTCGGCATTGGCGATATGTGATCTACTGTTGTGATCATGGGGGGCAGGGAAGGTTCAACTTATTTCAGTTACTCACTGGTTTTTCTTCAGCTTCAAGTGGCTGAATACAGGGTGTAGAAGACTAGTGTACAACCACTTGACTATCGCATGGAGATTAGCGCTATTCTGCATTTAGACGATCAAATGCTTAAAAGTCAGCTCTTGTTTAATGGCCGAGTGCAGACTGCAAACCGTGTTCCCGGGATCTGTGGGGTCCCAACGGTCGGATTCCCTGCAATCAGTAAGCAATCCCCTATGCCATCATATCAATAGGGAATAACTTGCACTATGTGAACTGAAGTATTGGGACACCTCCACATTACACCTGCAGGAGCTTTCAGGACATCGCACTCCGCCTTAATATAGAGTTGGTTCCTTTCTTCTGGGAAGGGTTTCTACAAGATCTCAGAGCGGTCTGTGAGAAATGAGAATTATTGCCCTTTGATGCAGAAGAGCACTAGTGAGGTCAGACCCTGATGGAGGAGACAGCCGGGCTCACAGTCTCCATTCTATGTTATCCCAAAGGTGTTGGATGATGTTGACGTCTGGCTCTGTGTGAACAGTCATGTGCTTCCTACCGAACTCCTCCTGAACATGTAATTATGGACCTCGCTTTGTACATTGGGCACAGTCATGGGGAACAGAAAAGGGCCCTCCCCAAACTGTTCCCACAAAATTATGAGCTATAATTGACAAAAGTGGCTTGTTCTGAAGGAGGATTAATATTTCCCTTCACTGAAATTAAGGAACTGAGGATGATCCCCCCCCCCCCCCCCCCTCAGGAAAACAGCCCCATAACATTATCCATGCTCCACCAAACTTTACGGTGAGCACGATGCTGTCAGGTAACTGTTTACTGGTATTCACCAAACACAGACTTGTCCATCACATGCCAGATAGAGGAGTGTGATCCGTCACTGCGAGAACTCCAGAGGGCAAGGGTGGCGATGTTTTTGTACTGCTCTATCCTACCCTTGGCGTTGTGCTTGGGGATGTACGGCGTGCATGCAGCTTTCTTGATGCACTCGGCAACTCCCCTCTGTCACTTTGCTTGGCCTTGGTTTCATGTCATGTCACCTAAGTGCTTCCCATTTTCAATAACATAATTCCAAGTAGATCATGGAATATTTGGGAAGGATATGTCATGAACTGACTTATATTAGTGTATCGGGGTCACCGCTCCCTATGTATTGAGCCATGACTGTAGTCGCTCCGTTTGTCTGCCCATATGACTAAAAAAAAGTCAGCTACCAGGGGGAGAGTTTTTTTGCCCGTTAGATGCGCTTTCAGTAAGGTGGCTGGGCAGTACTGTACTTCTATTTACCTGCAGATTAACACTAAATCTGTAGGTAAACGGCATTTTCCCCAGGTTCCCTATAATGTTTAATAAGGGACTCCAATACTGTGCTCCATATTGCATGTATACTTGGTACGATTCCTATAATCAGTAATAGAAGGATCACTGCGCTTAACCTATAGTAAATAGTAAACAATAAACTGAGCTTGCCCTTTAGGAAAATATAAAAGGACTGGAGGAGAATACTAAACTAAAGGTGCAGATGCTGAGGTTGCTATCATGCAGGCCTGCTGTCAGCTTTTCTCCTGCCATCAGCCTTTGTCCCGACGCACTCCTACCTGAGGTCTCGTGCACTCACGCCAACCACCATCATGGGAGGACGCTCCCTAGCAGTTGGTCTCCTGCATGATGGCAACCTCAGCCTGGCATCTGCATATTCAGTTTGGCCAGTGGAGTAAGTGTCATTTTCTATTATTTGATAAATGCATCAGAACGCCTTTAATTATCAGTTTAGTATTCTCCTCCAGTCCTTTTATATTTTCCTAAAGGGCAAGCTCAGTTTATTGTTTACTATTCACTATAGGTTACGCGCACTGATCCTTCTATTACTTATTTTAACCATTTGCCCAGTAGGAGTTGCACAGAGCCTACATTTTCACTTGCAGCTACCTATTATTATTTCAATCCAGGAGTGCCAGTGTGTTTTTTCTGTTGATTCCTATAATCATATTTTTCCTTTAAAACCTCTATCTGCAAGCAAAATTAAGTGTTATACTGTGGTATTCTTGTACAGTATTATACTAGCTATATTTTTGTAAATGAGGAGTAGTATTATAGTAGTTATATTCTTGCACATAGGGGCAGTATTATAGTAGTTAAAATCTTGTACATAGGGGCAGCATTATAGTAGTTATATTCTAGTACATAGGAGCAGTATTATAGTAGTTATATTCTTGTACATAGGGGCAGTATTATAGTAGTTATATTCTTGTACATAGGGGCAGCATTATAGTAGTTATATTCTTGTACATAGGAGCAGTATTAGAGTGGTTATATTCATGTACATAGGGGCAGTATTAGAGTAGTTATATTCTTGTACATAGGGGGCAGAATTATAGTACCGTATAAGCCGCCCCCCCCCCCCCCCCCTAATTTTGCCACAAAAGACTGGGAAAACTTATTGACTCGAGTATAAACCGAGGGTGGAAAATGCAGCAGCTACTGGTGAATTTAAGAAATAAAAATAGATACAAGTAAAATTAATTGAGACATCAGTATGTTAAATGTTTTTGAATATCCATATTGAATCAGGAGCCCCATATAATGCTCCATACAGTTCATGATAGCCCCATAAGATGCTCCATACAAAATACACCCCAAATAATGCTGCACAAAGGTTAATAATGGCCCCATAAGATGCTGCATAGAATATGCCCCATATGCTGCTCCATAAAGGTTATGGCCCCATAAGATGTTCCATAGATTATGCCCCCATAAGATGCTCCATAGATTATTCCCTCATATGCTGCCCCCATAAGATGCTCCATAGATTATTCCCCCATATGCTGCTGCATTTAAAAATAAAAATGACATACTCACCTCTCCGTCGCTGGGTGTCAGTTGCCGGTGTCACTGCTGGCACCTGAGATATTCACCTGTCCTGTGTCCATGGCTGCTTGCTGCTGCCTGGCACGTCATCTGTCAGTGACGTTCAGACTGCAGGGGGCGCAGCGCGCACTAACGACGTCACCGTGCCCTCTGCTTTCTGAACATCACTGACAGATGAAGTGCCAGACAGCAGCAAGCAGCCATGGACGCAGGACGGTTGAGTATCGCTATACTTACCCGTCCTGGCGCTGTCTCTTCAGCCCCCAGCTTCTCCGCGATCTCCCTTCCTGCCTTCAGTGGTCACTTGGTACCGCTCATTAAAACTCATGAATATGCGCATATTCATGAGTATAACGAGCGGTACCATGTGACCGCTGAAGGAAGGGAGATCGTGGAGAAGCTGGGGCTGAAGAAGACAGTATGACCTGGCACCCTCACCCCCCCCTCCCCCTCCGACCCCTGGTGTATATGACTTGAATATAAGCGGAGAGGGGGACTTTCAGTCCAAAAAAAAGGCTGAAAATCTCAGCTTATATTTGAGTATATACGGTAGTTATATTCTTGTACAGTGGGTACAGAAAGTATTCAGACCCCTTTAAATTTTTAATTCTTTGTTTCATTGCAGCCATTTGGTAAATTCAAAAAAGTTCATTTTTTTCTCATTACTGTACACGCTGCACCCCATCTTGACTGAAAAAAAGCAGAAATGTAGAAATTTTTGCAGATATTAAAAAGAAAAACTGAAATCACATGGTCATAAGTATTCAGACCCTTTGCTCAGTATTGAGTAGAAGCACCCTTTTGAGCTAGTACAGCCATGAGTCGTCTTGGGAATGATGCAACATGTTTTTCACACCTGGATTTGGGGATCCTCTGCCATTCTTCCTTGCAGATCCTCTCCAGTTCTATCAGGTTGGATGGTGAATGTTGGTGGAAAGCCATTTTCAGGTGTCTCCAGAGATGCTCAATTGGGTTTAGGTCAGGGCTCTTGCGGAGCCTGGCAAGAATGGTCACAGAGTTGTTCTGAAGCCACTCCTCTGTTATTTTAGCTGTGTGCTTAGGGTCAATGTCTTGTTGGAAGGTGAACCTTCAGCCAAGTCTGAGGTCCAGAGCACTCTGCAAGAGGTTTTCATCCAGGATATCTCTGTACTTGGCCGCATTCATGTTTCCTTCAATTGCAACCAGTTGTCCTGTCCCTGCAGCTGAAAAACGTCCCATAGCATGATGCTGCCACCATCATGTTTCACTATTGGGATTTTATTGGGCAGGTGATGAGCAGTGCCTGGTTTTCTCCACACATACCGCTTAGAATTATCACCAAAAAGTTCTGTCTTCGCATCATCAGACCAGAGAATCTAATTTCTCATAGTCTGGGGGAGTCCTCCATGTGTTTTTTTTTTTTTAGCAAACTCTGTGAGCTTTCATATGTCTTGCACTGAGGAGAGGCTTCCGTCTGGCTACTCTGCCATAAAGGCCCGACTGATGGAGGGCTGCAGTGATGGTTGACTTTGTGGAACCATCTCCCTACTGCATCTCTGGAGCTTAGCCACAGTGATCTTGGGGTTCTTCTTTACCTCTCACCAAGGCTCTTCTCCCACGATTGCTCAATATGGCTGGATAGCCAGGTCTAGGAAGACTTCTGATGGTCCCAAACTTCTTCCATTTAAAGGGAACCTGTCACCTGTTTGGCCGCTATAAGATGCGGCCACTGCCTTTCAGGGCTTATCTACAGCATTCTGTAGGGGGGGTTGGTCCGGTCCAATGGATGTCGCAGGTCTGGGACTGGCGCCTCCCATCTTCTTGCGACGCCACCCTCCTGCTTGCTTCATGCCTTCCCGGCATCGCACTCCTGCGCAGGCGTACTTCTCTGTCCTGTTGAGGGCAGAAGAAAGTACTGCAGTGTGCAGGCCCTGGGCCTCTGACCTTTCCCGGTGCCTGTGCACTGCAGTACTTTTGCTGTGAGCGATGAAACGAGCAGGAGGGCATCATCGCAAGAAGATGGGAGGCATCGAACCCGGACCTGCGACACCCATTGGACCGGACTACCCCCCGGGTGAATGTAATAAAACTTATTTTTCTTATCTTGCAGGTCAGACCGGGGGCTTATCTACAGTTTTATAGAATGCTGAGGATAAGCCCTGAAAGGCAGTGGCCGCATCTTACAGCGGCCAAAACAGATGACAGGTTCACTTTAAGGATTATAGAGGCCACTGTGCTCTTAGGAACCTTGAGTACTGCAGAAATTCTTTGGTAACCTTGGCCAGATCTGTGCTTTGCCACAATTCTGTCTCTGAGCTCCTTGGCCAGTTCCTTTGACCTCATGATTCTCATTTGGTCTGACATGCACTGTGAGCTGTGAGGTGTTATATAGACGGGTGTGTACCTTTTCAAATCAAGTCCGATCAGTTTAATTAAACACAGCTGGACGCCAATGAAGGAGAACCATCTCAAGGAGGATCACAAGGAAATGGACGGCATGTGACTTAAATATGAGAGTCTGAGCAAAGGGTCTGAATTCTTATGACCATGTGTTATTTCAGTTTTTCTTTTTCAATAAATTTGCAAACATTTCTACATTTCTGTTTTTTTTTTTTTTTTGTTTTTTTTTTCAGTCAAGATGGGGTGCAGAGTGTACATTAATGAGAAAAAAATGAACTTTTTTGAATTTACCAAATGGCTGCAATGAAACAGAGTGAAAAATTTAAAGAGGTCTGAATACTTTCTGTACCCACTGTACATAGAAAGCAGTATTGTAGTAGTTATTCCTTTTCTTAGGAGGTGATTACGTCACTGGATTAGTGTTTTCTGCTCAGTGCTGGAGTTGATCTGGTATTACTAGTGTGTAATGGCTGTGTCTGACCGTACAGGGACATGGTATGCACATACCACATCTCCTGAGCAGGGGAGGAAGCAAAGGAGTATACAAGGACAGCATGGGATCACAGCTGATTCTTTCTGTGAGGTAAAACATTTCACTGCTTTACCTCAAAGAAAGAATAATTTGCTGTAACATCTGTATACTCTTTTTGCCTCCTCACCAGCCCAGGAGCTGTGGTATGTGCATACCATGTTCTTGTACGGTCAGACACAGCCATTACACAGTACACTGCCTGTACACATTTATAACATTATCTCAGCATGGGGACACTTTATATAAGTTACCACATCCAATTGTGGAACTTATTATCATTTCAAGATCTATTGATTAAAATGAACTTTGTGGGAAAATGTCTGTAAGTGTGACAAACATGCAAAAGAATAGGAAATCAGGAAGGGGCAAACACTTTTTCACGCCACTGTATTTCTTCTGATTTGTGGCAGACAAGTTGCATTAAACATTGGGGAGTGGTGGAATATAAATGCAGATTCTCGGCATACCAGTAAAATATCAGAGGAGGGTTGGGATCCCGGGGAACTAGGCATTTTCAGTCAAGTAGTTTTAATGAGACACTTTGACTTCTGCTGTTAGATGTTATTAGGGTACAGATAAGAGTAGAACATTGGTTAGTGATTTCTGAGTTTTCTGTACCTTCTTAGCTCAGCGCGAAGCCTTCTGTTGGCTGCTTCCAGGATAGTGGTTATATTATGGATCCCATTACCTTTCCTTGTACTTCAGGTCCTGCCAAATTGTGTAATCAGACCTTCCTCCTATAATCCGCCTTCCCAGCAGTGATCCTTGTGCTGCATTTATCTTGCTCCAATCTAGACTTATCTTTATAGAATCTACATTGCAATTATATAATACAATTTTCAGTCAAATTATATTTTACCGTCGTGTCTTCTTGAGAACTGTGGAGTCACTAGTGAATTGTGCTCAGTGGGTGTGAAGGCAATGATGGACTAGTCCTGGATTTGTTGTGTAAGCTGGTGATGGGCTCCTGAGTCCATATATTGGACTATGTGTATGCTTCATGTTCCTGTGGTTGCATTTTGCAGGTGAGGTGTGCGTGGCTGCTTCTCGGCATCTCCCTCCTTCATGAAACCACTGCGTTTTACGTTCCAGGCGTGGCGCCAATGAATTTTCGACAAAATGACCCTGTAGATATAAAGGTAAGTTGATTTCTGGTGATAAATGATGGTAAGACACTGGATCCTCATGGGTGATGCGTATGGTCTCTCCTGTGTACAGGCGGTGAAGCTAACCAGCTCCCGGACTCAGTTGCCTTATGAATATTACTCTCTACCATTCTGCCGACCAGACCAGGTCACCTACAAAGCGGAAAATCTGGGTAAGGGTCACAGTGGCTGACAGTGGGTTATATGATACAATGACTGGCTGCTTAGAGGTTGGGAACTTCATGGGGTCCTATGCTGAATCTGCATTTATATCTTCCTAAAAGTAGTGGAGTTATGAAAATGACAGGATGGATAGACTTGCTACTGAACTGCAAATGATGAAAAAAAAAAATTGGAAACTGTTTTCAAAACACCTCAATTTAGTCAGTATGGAGTATGAGCACCACATACAGAAATCCCTGAACTTGCATCCTCGTCTGCTATCAGTGAGGTTATTAATGGTTGAGGAATGTTGTGCCATGCTGAATGCACTTGGGCAAATCATCAAGATCTTCTGTTGGCAGCTCCCTTTGCAGTTGCTGACTAAAGACATCCCAAATGTTCTCGATGGGAGACAAGTCTGGAGACGCTGCAGGCTATGGAATCGTTTTTAGGCCACACAAGCTGCTCACAGTAGTACGAGCAATATGCGGCCTGACGTCATGTTGAATAACTGCTCTTGGGATACTTTGAAGGATTCTCTGTACAACTGGTTTCACCACCAAATCGGTGTAATGCCGAGCTGTTAGTGCACCTGGCATGAATAATAGATATCGGCTACTGTACCATAAACCACACCATAATCCTGGGAGTTGGACCAGTGTGATTTTTGTCTTTTGTTTTTTTTTTTTCTTCATGATGGCATTGCCCACATGGTCTTCAGAGGAAAGACTGGAGGCTGGAATGGAGGTCTATCTTCAGCTATGAGTCCTGCAATTATAGCTAGAGATTAGTCTGGAGACCACGTAAGCAACGCCACGATAAAGGCTTCACAATGAAGTCAGTCCAGTCCTTAATTTTTTAGGAGCTGAATTGTTAAGGGTCCTGCTGCTGAGACCCCTGTGATCTGCCTTTCTTGGCAGGTAAGAAATTGCTTGCCGCCCAATTAAAACCTACATCTATGTGATATTTTCTACTATGACTGATAATGGCGCAATCCTGTTATGTTGCCTACCCCATTTGTCTCATTTTAACGTTAGGTCCAGAAATATTCGGCCAGTGACAGTCATTCTTGCTGCATTTGATTGAATCTCAGCAGAAAGTTTCACCACTTCACAATTCATCCGACTACTTCTGACTTGAGTCAACTCATCAGTAAACACTAATGACCAAGTGCCATTGGAAGCCATACATGCCCATGTCATCACACTGCCTCCACCATGTTTTACACAGGATGTGGTGTGCTTTACATCATGAGCCGTTCCAAGCCTTCTTCATACTTTCTTCTTCCCATCATTCTGGCACAGGTTGATCTTAGTTTGATCTGTCCAAAGAATGCTTTTCCAGAACTGTGCTGGCTTCTTTAGACTTTGCCAAAACAAACATCTAATCTGGGCTTTCTATTTTAAAGGCTGACTAATGGTTTGCACCTTGTAGTGAACCTTTTGTATTGGCTCTCATGAAGTCTTCTCTTTTATGATAGACTTAAGATACTGAAATACTGACTTCCTGGAGAGTGTTCTTCACTTGGGTGGATGTGGTGAAGGGATTTTTCTGCACCATGGAAAGGATTCTAGGATCATCCACCACTGTTGTCTTCCACGGACGTCCAGGCTTTTTTGAGTGCCCAAAGCCCATCAGTGCGCTTTTTTGTTCTGTTGATTTGGCCACTCCTAACATTTCTATTACCTTTCTGTTGGATGTCTTTTTTTCCTTTCCTGTCTAATGATGGTCTTTTTATCTTTCATTGAGATCTCCTTTGACTGTATGTTGTAGGTTCACAGCAACAGCTTTCACATGCTACACATGGAATTAGTTTCAGACTTTTTCCTTCTTAATTGATAGATTAATGAGCAGGGCTGTGGAGTCGGAGTCGTGGAGTCTGAGTCGGTGCTCATTTTGGTGGAGTCGGAGTTGGAGTCGGTATAAAATGGACCGACTCCTAAAATATATAATAAATTGGGTACAGTAATTCAATGCAGGATGTGCTGAATATTTTTTTATAGGAGTTTGGGAAAGTTATGAAATGTCCTATAAATGACTGTTCTATACCTGATCTAAGGCTACATTCACGCACAGCGTTTTTCCTGTGTTTTTTGAGGATACGTTTTTCAGCTGCAAAAGCTGATCATCTTTTTAAAAAACTGCATCACCTGAAAGGTTTTTGAGCTCATAGATAATGTTTTCAATAGCAAAAGCAGATTAGAAATCTGCTCTATCTATATATCCATTTATCCATATCTGTCTATCCATATCGTATCTGTACCAAAAAGAATGAAAACCGGGTAGTACACCAATATATATTCTGTTTTATCTAAATATCTTGATTATTGGATCATAAAAATGATTAAATGTCTGAGGTTCACATTGTACTACAATAAATTTTTCACTTAAATATAAGCAATATGTGTGGGAGTCGGAGTCGGAGTCGGAGTCGGTGTAAGGGAAATTGAGGAGTCGGAGTCGCAGGTTTGGCTTACCGACTCCACAGCCCTGTTAATGAGGGAAAAGCCTATGCAGCCCAATGAAGAGCTTTTGCGATAATTGTCCATTACCTTTGGTTGCTTTAAAAAGAGAGCTATCTACATATTAAAGAATTGTAATTCCTAAACCCTTAATCCACTTAGGATGTGGATACCCTCAAATTAAAGCTGAGGGTCTGCACTTTATGCCCATATTGGTTATATAACTATATCTTGAATGTCTTGGTGAACAGCTAAAATGCCAAAACTTGTATAACTGTCCAAATATTTCTTGATCTAACTTTATAAACTCCATATGGTCTACTTTAAATATCGGCAAACTTGGATGAAGCCAGGCTCCATGTGTAAAGTAAGTCAGGGTTTGTGACACTTATGCTGTGCAGCTTTCCCAGCTGTTTCCTAATCCAGACCTGTACAGACTACATGAGACAATGCTGTGTTTTCTCCATGAATAGGTGAAGTCTTGCGAGGCGATCGAATCGTTAACACTCCGTTCAAGGTGTCAATGAATAATAACAAGAAGTGTGAGATTTTATGCAATACTCCCATCAGCCCCATGGTGCTTAAACCTGATGACACCAGACTGATAGCAGAGCGGATACAGGAGGATTACTATGTGCACTTGTAAGTGTCTTATCTGTTTGACTCATTTTAAAGCCTGTGAACAGCTACTGCATATTTTTAGCAGTATTTTGTGTAAAAAAAAATATAAACCGTATAGACTCGAGTATAAGACGACCCCCCACTAATTTTGCCACAAAAAACAGGGAAAACTGACTCGAGTATTAGCCTAGGGTGGAAAATGCAGCAGCTACTGATAATTTCAAAAATAAAAATAGATACCAATAAAAGTAAAATTAATTGAGACATCAGTAGGTTAAATGTTTTTGAATATCCATATTGAATTCAGGAGCCCCATATAATGCTCCATAAAGTTCATGATGGGCCCCATAAGATGCTCCATACAAAATACGCCCCATATTATGCTGCACAAAGGATAATAATAGCCCAATAAGATGCTCCATAGAATATGCACCATATGCTGCTCCATAAAGGTTATGGCCCCATAAGATGCTCCATAGATTATGCCCCCATATGCTGCCCCATAAGATGCTTCATAGACTATGCCCCCATATGCTGCTGCGAAAAAAAAAGACTCGCCTCTCGTCGCTGGGGGCCAGGTGCCGGTGTCCTGAGCAGGCGGGGACACCGGCGCGCTATGGGGGCCAGGTGCCGGTGTCGACGCTGGCTCAGGACCCGGCACCTGAGATAGTCACCTGTCCCCGTTCCACCACTGCAAGCCGCTCTGTCCGCCGGGTCCTCTGTGACGTTCAGGCAGCAGAGGGCGCGGCGCGCACTAACCACATCATCGCTCCCTCTGCTGCTGCCTGAACGTCACTGACAGAGGACGCGGAGAACAGAGCGGCGCGCGGCGGTGGAACGGGGACAGGTGAATATTGCATATACTTGTCCCCTCCTGGCGCGGTCTCTGCAGCCCCCCTGCTTCTCCCACGGTCTCCGGCAGCTATTCTTTCCTTCAGCGGTCACGTGGTACTGCTCATTAAAGTCATGAATATGTGCATATCCATGACTTTAATGAGCGGTGCCACCTGGCCGGAGACCGTGGGAGACGTAGGGGGGCTGCAGAGATGCGCCAGAAGGGGGTAAGTATGATCTGTCACCCCCGCTTCCCTGCCGACCCCCTGGCGTGTATGACTCGAGTATAAGCCGGGTGGGTGTTTAGACTTTCAGCCCAAAAAAATGGGCTGAAAATCTCGGCTTATACTCGAGCATATACGGTATAACTTGATTCTGCATCTTGCATAGTGTACAAGACATTGATAGCTGCTCAATACTGTTGTCTGCCAGTCCTGATAGTCTGGTCCCCTGACTGCTCAGTCTCTAGCTACTTCTCCTTTTTCCTGGACTCAAATCTAAGCTTTAGATTTTATTTAGTATGATCAAAATTAAGCTGAGTTCAGGAGGGGCAGAAGATGAAACTGTAAAGGGAGCCAACTATTGGGATTTAGACTGAGCAGCATCGAGCAGCTTACAATGTAAAAAAAAGTTACTGAAACAGAGAAATGTTTTTTTTTCCCTTAATGTTTGAAATCCAGTAATAGTGTCCATAGCCCTTCTAATGCTTCTCTATTATCACTTTTATTCTGAGTTGAAATTTTAACAGGTCCCCCTGATGCTGTTGATTGTTTAAGACATGTTCAATGGAGATCTGACTGCATAAATCAGTCACCATTCTGGAAGTGTCAGCACTGGGGAAGACATTTTAGGGGTTTTAAACTGATATTCTGTGCAACACCCTCTTCTGCCCATTTAATGTATGGTGGGTCAGATATTAATATAACATTTTTGTATACCTGCATACAGAATAGCAGACAATTTGCCAGTGGCCACCAGGCTGGACGTCCATCTTGGTCACGATGATGATGAAAAGAAGGATCGAGATATTCAGTTTGAGCACGGCTACCGACTGGGGTTCACCGACAACAACAAGGTGACTTAATATTTTATTAGCTTTTTGGTCTACAGGTTCTGTGCCGAGCTATGTGTCTTTATGGTTACACGCTACAACTTATCCCTGCATGGTTTGATCCTGAAATCCTTTAATCCATATCGTACAGAAAGTGGAATAGGAGGAAGATTGTAGTCTGTAAAGACACACTGTCCGCACAGGAGCTGTGGGCATCAAACAGTAGGAGATTTTTAATCAAAACTATTCGCATGTTTTGTTTGTAATTTTATATGGCGCTATTAAACTGCAAAAGTCTACACGGTCCAAGATTATCTTCTCTATAACAATGTCACCACTTCTTTCAGTTTTATATCCACAATCACCTGTCGTTCTATTTGTACTTCCATCGGGAAGAAGTCGAAGAAAACCAAGAGCCCACCTTTAGGGTTGTGAGGTTCGAGGTCATCCCTCAGAGCATCAAAATTGATGGTAAGGGTACTGTAATGGTATTCTATTAAAAAAAAAAAAAAAAAAAAATGACGAATGGCTGTCGTACCAGAGGTATGGGGGGTTCAGAGTTTGCAGGTGCAAATTGTCCCTGGTACCTCAGGGAGCCTAATGATCCCACTTCCACATAAGACTGTGGTGTTAGAAATGGGACATGCATGTTGGTGTTCCACGTTCCAGATTTCCCCATTCCATGTATGTTGCAGATTTGAAAGGAACTCAGGATGGAAGCTGCACTGTCCCCGAAGGCTCCAATTCTGCACCCCAGGAGATCGAGCCTTCCAAGGAGAACAAGCTGCTGTTTACATACTCTGTGCACTGGCAGGTGGGAGGATTTTTTCTTACTAATTTTGTGGGGTGTAAGATCATAGAACTTCTTGCTGTAAGAAGTTTCTTCCTTCTTCTAGGAGAGTGATATCAAGTGGGCTTCACGATGGGACACGTACCTGACCATGAGTGATGTTCAAATTCACTGGTTCTCCATTATCAACTCTGTGGTGGTCGTCTTCTTCCTGTCAGGTGGGCTCCTCTTACTATAGTTTTCTTATTCTTTAGTGGTTCTCAGCTTCTATTGTAGTCATATCTGAAGTTGCATATGTAATTCTGTATATATAAGCTTTTTAGCTTGTGGGTTTGTAGTATCTGTCAGCTGAATTGTGACTGCAGCTCAGGCTGTGACTGGAGTATAGGACCAGTAATCAGATAAATTATAATAAGTAGCTTGATAAGATGTTAACTATTGGATGGAGCTTTGTACTCAGTCCTTCTCTTTTTCGGTCCCCAGGTATTCTGAGCATGATCATCATCCGCACCCTGAGGAAGGATATTGCAAACTACAACAAGGAGGATGATATCGTGGGTTCCCTTCCCTGACACTGTCCGTAATCAAGCCTGGCAACCTCATTGTCCTCTAACTCGTCTCTCTGCTTCTTCTAACAGGAAGATACGATGGAGGAGTCCGGCTGGAAGCTGGTGCATGGTGACGTCTTCAGACCTCCGCAGTATCCCATGATCCTTAGTTCCTTGCTAGGATCTGGGATCCAGCTCTTCTGCATGGTCCTGATTGTGATCTGTGAGTGTGTAGTGATGGCGGGGGTTATGATGAGGATGCAGACTGGAGAACACACTGTCATTTCTACCATTGTGGATTTTTTTTGTCCCCTTTAGTTGTGGCCATGCTGGGAATGTTGTCTCCATCAAGCCGGGGCGCCCTGATGACCACCGCCTGCTTCCTTTTCATGTTCATGGGGTATGACTATCCTATAACTTTTAGCCACTGATATGCATACAACATGGCTGTCCTTGCTTGGATTAGGGATGGATCTACTTTTACCATGTCTAATCCCATTAACATCTCTCTTTGGGATTTTCCCAGAGTCTTCGGAGGATTCTTTGCTGGCCGTCTGTACCGTACTCTGAAGGGTCATAGGTGGCGCAAAGGAGCTTTTTGTGTAAGCATGTCATGTTCATGCATTTTTTTTTTTTTTTCTTTCCTGTTGCATTTGGTATTATACACTAGTCACATTCAACGCTGCATTCACAGTTTCCATACAGGATGGCTGTTATGTGATATAAAAAAAAAATCTGATTTTCTGTAGTCTGATTTCAGTATAATAGTGAATGCAGCTCTGGAGGGTATAGGAGTAGATGATACAAGATTGGTGCAAACTAAATAGAGCATTTTGGTGATCTGTACTTCTGTCCCTGCAGACAGCGACTCTGTACCCAGGAGTGGTGTTTAGCATCTGCTTCGTGCTGAACTGCTTCATTTGGGGCAAGCATTCCTCTGGCGCAGTGAGTCTTGTATTACTGGACCTGGTACATCATAATCTGCCTCTTTGAGTACTGTAACCCCTGTATATGTGTTCTGCAGGTCCCCTTCCCCACCATGCTTGCTCTGCTTTGTATGTGGTTTGGCATCTCTCTACCACTCGTCTACCTTGGATATTACTTTGGTTTCCGTAAGCAGCCATATGACAACCCTGTCCGGACCAACCAAATACCTAGGCAGATTCCAGAGCAGCGCTGGTACATGAAAAGGTTTGTGGGGTAAGTGTCACTTTACAGTCTGAGTCGGTCACCTCCTGTTACTCAAACACCAGCTCCATGCAATGTACCTTGCAGCAACTGGTCAGGGCATTTGGGAGCCACAAAGCTGTTTCCTCTATTTAACGTCTTCCAGACCGCCCATAGACGCTAAACATCCAGGCGGTCCCGCTCCTACTCCGCAGTGACGTTCTGTACACAGCTGTCCTGTGATCAGTGTATAGAAGGAGAGCAGGAACTAGTGGGTCATTGGAGAACCAGGATTTCCCTTATAACTGGGGCTAATACACTAGCCCCAGTTATAAGGAAAAATGGATAAAAATAAAAGTATTTCAGTATATAAATTACCATTTTATGACCTTACGGCGAGCACAATGTGGAAAATGAAGAATTTAAAAGTAAAAATCAGGAAAAAAAAGCCAGTTTCAATCCAAAATAACTTTTACTAACCCCATCACCATAAAAAAGTGTTTGGTATCTAAAATTTGTTATTACAGAATGTGGGACAATTTTTGGGCTGATGTGGCAAGCACCCCACATGGGTGGCTCAATTTGTGCCTGGCTTGTGTCTTATGCCATCATATTAATGTCTTTTTTCAGAATCCTGATGGCCGGAATATTACCGTTCGGAGCCATGTTCATTGAGCTGTTCTTCATCTTCAGTGTAAGTTTTCTTAGTCTTGTACGAGTGACTCATTAACGAGACAATCCTTAATGATGACTCTTATGATCATGGGGCGACTGATGAGATCTGGACAAAAATAGCATGGGACTCATTCAATGAATGATTGCACTATTTACTTGGGCAAACTCTTTATTCCCTTCTGGACGGGTGTTCATACCTCTAAGTGATTTTTACATTTTATTCCAGTGCATTTAAAATAAAATATTCCTACTTAACATATTTATGATCATTTATAATCTTCTTGTGCATACAGCACCTCTGCTAATACTAGTTACCCATGTCATAGTGAAGAAATGCTTCCGCCTTACATCTCTATCTTTGTCATAGGCCATCTGGGAGAATCAGTTTTACTACTTGTTTGGCTTCCTCTTCCTGGTGTTCATCATCCTCGTGGTGTCCTGCTCACAGATCAGCATAGTCATGGTGTATTTTCAGCTCTGCGCGGAGGTGAGCAGCCATTTCCCTGCAGGATTCCGTTCAGTAGGTGCCATATTCATGTGTATGGAGTGAGAATTTTATCATGTAACTCCATGGTACGCAGGGAGTTTGGAGTGTTCTTTAGAAAAATTGACTGCTGACCCCAACAAAGAGATATTAAGTAATCAGCATTGAGTAGTGTGCACAATGCGAATTATGACTGATTTTATATGACCCTCTGTTCTACAGGATTACCGCTGGTGGTGGAGGACGTTTCTGGTGTCTGGAGGGTCTGCTTTCTACGTACTGATTTACGCCATCTTTTATTTTGTGAATAAGGTAAGTTTATGTCCCGTCATTGGTCACTTTGCCGTTATTACGCCGGAATCTGATCTTCACCCTTGTCTGTCTCGCAGTTGGATATTGTAGAGTTCATCCCTTCTCTCCTGTATTTCGGTTACACTACCCTTATGGTCCTCTCCTTCTGGCTCCTCACTGGGACCATCGGTTTCTACGCCGCCTACATGTTCATACGGAAAATCTACGCGGCGGTGAAAATAGACTGACTAGGAGCTCCCCCACAACACTCCCAGCACAAGGCAGAGCCGGACTCCTCCGCCAAGACGCCTCCATCAGAGGACTGTAACCGCCACCATCATCTTCATGATCCAGAATGTATTGTTTGGTACTGTGTCCCTGGATGGGCCGAGGTGTCATATCCTAAAACTGCATTTTAACCTTTTTGGTATTCCCATTTTCCAGTGCGGGTTTTTACTTTTTAGCCGGATCATTCCCATCTTTACCATTCTGTCCGCTCCTTCCTTTCGTTTTTAAATTATTATTCCTGCGTGTTAATGATCAGTGGGGACGAGGTGTGGGAGACGGGCACACTTGGACTTCTTGGTGGCTGGGCGCTCGTGAAGGTGAGAAACTGGAAAAACTGGACTGTCATATTGGCACAGCAAGGCTTCTGTGGTTCTACTGGTCACATGATGAGCTGGTGGGTATTGTCCAGCGATGCCAACCAGTAATGATCACCAACTGGGGGGGATTAATTTTTGCCAAGGACTCTGAATACAAAATGAAGCATGCTTTCTGTGAGGGAGGAGTCAGCCAGATCCTATATCTTTGGGTCTGAAATTCTTTGTTTATATTTTCTATGGCACCGATCAGGTCAAAGGCTCGAGAGTGAACTAGTTACAGAGAAACGTTTAAGTCCTCACATAGTTCGTGCTGGAGACAATGGGGGGGGGGGGGGGGGGTTGTTTTCTCACTTTTTTTCTAATGAAAGAATCGACCTGGATGTATTCAGCACATGACACGGACTTAGAGGGGACAATCTGATTTAAGTAAAGCATTATCATGTAATGAAAATTTCTGCGACTTCCTGGTATACTTTGCTTGAATTCCTCATCTTTCCCAAGATCCCTGATTGCTGTCGGCAAATGGAAACATTTCTGATTTTGCACAAGAAAGCTAATAATTCTCACAGCTGAATGTTTGTTACAATGTATCTAGACCAGTGCTTCTCAAGCAGCACGGCGCCCCCTAGTGGTTGGTGAGGATTAGCTACCAAATGTTTTTTCTGGCTGCAGGAATCTTTAGTTTTGCAGCATAAATGATTTCACTTTCTATCCAAGTGTTCAGGGGGCAAAAAATAAAAAGGAAATTGAGCGGTAATTCATTTTTTGCATATCCTTGCGCTCCGAACGGTGAGGCCTAGGCACCAACTTGGTCAATCTGGTGTGGCCTCGGTTGAGAAGACCCGAGGTTGGATCAGCTCCCCAGCACAAATCTGCCGCTAACCCTGATGGTTTGCTACAGTGTATCAGTGCAGGCTAGAAGTGTCACAAATCCAGAAAGTTTGGCTCACAGACTGTTCATAATTGTACGTTAATGAAAGTTGATAGAAAATTGGACTATGTTGCAATTTAGTCACTTTGTGATGGTTTTACGTCCTTATTGCATTCACACGTTATTTTTTTCAGATCGTGGTAAAATTGTAACAATTTTGCCATTTTGAAAATCCTTATTTAAGAAAAACAATTGTGACTGCCATGTGTGCACACAGCCTTTTTACTGCGGATTTCTTCTTTTTTTTTTTTTTTTTTTTTTTGGCGGTTTTACTGCGGTTTTCCACCTGCGGATTTGTAGAATGGAGCAGGTGGAAAACTGCAGCAAAACCACACAAAAGTCATATGCTGCTTTTTTTCCGCACAAAAACCGCGCGGAACAAAACACAGCCTGTGCACAGTGGATTTTTTTTTTTTACATGGGCTATAATGGTATTGTACATCACCTGCAGATCTGCAGCAAAGTCCGCACCGTGTGCACATGGCCTAAGGCAATATAGGTTTGCAGCCTTCAGATGTAAACCATTAATTTAACTATTTCCTGACAGCAAAGCGGAGCTATTGAAAATGATGAGGAATTGTAATGCAAAATGTATTAGAAAGTTGCAGAGCTTCTCATTATATAGTGATTAAAGGGGTTGTGCAGCGCCTTTCGTTTCCACATTGGACGTATGACAGCCGGCAGGTATTCTGTATGTGTCCCAGTAGAATAGGATATGTGCATGGCATCTTTCCTTGCCAGCTAACGAGCATCAACTCTCCACTACTGCGGAAACGAGAAGTGCTTCACAAACCTTTTTATATTGTATCCACATAAAGCAGGAATACCCCTTTCGAAGTGAACCATCCCCAGAACACAGAGGAGGCAGACATGTCGGATTTCCACGTCTTTCCTGTAAGAATATGGCTGTATGAGCCGTAATTGCAAGTTTGAAATATTGAAAGGGGGAGACTCCATCCCATTCTATTGTCTGTGCCTAAAGATTAATAGTGGAATGGGGGGGGTCCTGACTATTCCAAAAGGAAGGAACTGGTGGCATTTCTAGCCCACCGATCTTTCTCTTCTATCACTTGGCACCTCAGATATGTTGCTCATCTTTTATCAAGCGAGTGGATCTGCTGGAATAGTGTGTGTCCCCCCCCCTCAATTCCTTAGACCCTATGTACAGTTGTACTGTGATCCATTCCTAGCAGACGTAACATACATATCTGTGATGCGATGACTTTGACACGCTACTGCCGTCGCCTCCTCTCCGGGTGATGGGTTCACTTTAAATTACTTTCCAATTTTTTTAATGAATATTCTCTTGAAATTGCTGATTTTTGTCTTTTTTTTTTTTTTTTTACTGTTGTCCATCTTTGTGTCCTTTTGTAAATAAATGCCCCTTCAGGTGTTTCATGCTGGTGGGATGATCTCTTCTGTAGAATGGAAACTGCAGGGCTGCAGTGCAGCAAAACTGTCCCTTTTAGCCTTGCCATAGAACAGAGTAGTATTTAAAGGGAAAATCCATTGTGTTCTCTGATCAGAGAGGTGGGAGTGGATGTAAGTCTGAGATGATCCCTCATCCTGGAAATCAATTACTCTTAAACCCTTCTGTGAATCACAGATTCTTTAAAGAGGATCTTTTGTCAAATTTTTCATGTCCAACTGGACCTTCTGTGTAATAGTGGCTACAGAGTGGAATATTTTATATATTTTTTTTTATTACACCTTTGAGACAATATTAGCAGTTTAGCACCTAATTAGTTAATTATCAGTTTTCACTGGGGGCTTGTACTTCTCCCTGTATGATGCTGACAAATCATAAGCAGGCATCAACATACAACAGAAAAAGAACACGCCCCCCACCCGTAGCTGCAAAATGCATCCGATTTGATGTTCATCTTTTATTTTGGGGCAAAGCATCGATATAGAGTACGAGTTAAAAGCCGATCTAAGATAAAGGCCTTGATTTATCAACGTTTGCAGGAGAAAACTGGAGTAACACAATCTTTGCACAAATTGATAAAAAATGTTGAGCATAATGGTGTTGTCACACCAGTTTCTGACCGAACTAGTAGTGGTGTTTTACACCTCAAACGTTACTCCCATCCCTGGCACGGTGCACAGATGTGCTGAATTCATGAAGTGGCATAGTCCCACCAGTCTTACACTGCCTCCACACACCATAGACCCCATGGCAGTGGTGCAATTTTTCTGGCTGCCATCTTAACACCGATAAATGACTCCAGGCGTCGTGTCCTCTAGCAAATGTTTATTTAGCAAACTTCACTCTTTTAACCAAAAAAAATAAAACATTATTTCCCCCCCTCCCCATATTACAAAACAAACTGAATGATTTTCCATTAATCGACCAAAAACTATTTATATCAAAGTGCTACAATGTCAGTGATTGGTCCACAGTGCGAGGACGATGCTACCGGCGCCCGCCCTGTTATATAAAATATACCCCCTCCCCCTGGGGTAACGCAGGTCGGTATATTCTACATACAGGAGAACACGGAGGGGCACTTCAAGGAGTCTACAGCTACGTAATGCAAAGAAAATAAAGTTTTACAGCTGAAGGTTTCCTCTTCTATTGCAAATATTTGAGGATACTGTTAAAGCGTGATACCATGTAGTGTCGGCGGCGCAGTGCTCCACGTAGGCACAGTAGAGTAACACATATAGGAGTACAAGATTGCTCCACTTAAAGGGGAACACAACCTTCACTTATTGTCTGCCAGATCAGATGGTGGGGGAGAAGGGGGACAAAGGGGTGCATAGTAAAGTGGCTGAGCTCCATAAACATTCATTTGGGTGCAGCATGTCGTCAGAGTTGCTGTTTCTTTAATGCTGGATTGTACATTAAGCTGCAGCAGGAACTAATATGGATTTGACACAAATAGAATACCTTAAAAACATATATATAATTAATACAGCACTGCACATCCCCACCATAGGCCGATTTACATTCTGACTGCGGCAGCCACTAGGGGGAACACACTACATATTGTGTTCTTATTGAAGTCAGAATTTGCTCCCTAGTGCAGGGTTCCCCAACTCCAGTCCTCAAGGCCCACCAACAGATCACGTTTTCAGGATTTCCTTAGTATTGCTCATGTGATAATTGCTTCACCTGTGCAATACAAAGGAAATCCTGAAAACATGATCTGTTGGTGGGCCTTGAGGACTGGAGTTGGGGAACCCTGGTCTAGTGGATCAAGATTGAGGATGAAAAGTGATGTTAACTTTTAATATGCTGGAAGGGTTGCTTGGGTAATTCCCTTTATCCATACTATGCGAATGGTACTTCTCAATGTTGCAGGACTTGTAACTCGCATCCATCCCAGCAGCGGGACCAGGTGTATAAGTAATGGTCGATATTGAAGTTTACAGTCCCCCTCCCACCTGAGAACGGAGCTGTATGTGTCCCAAAGTGCTATCGTAGTATATAGGTTCTGATCCCTAATACAAATTAACGGGGAACACTTGGAAACCTGGTGGGACTTTATATATTATTTATAGGAATGGATAGGCACTATGCCTGATTCACATTCATTTAACACTGTCATAGGATTCAGGACACCCCACCTTTGCAGTGGCCACCAGGGGGGCAGTTTGTGCAGGATACAGCTGAGACTATGATCAGATTGGTCGTAGATATAGCAGTGAAGTGTCATAGTATATGTATTGCCCTAAAGAGGGACAAACTATTCCAGGTAATTTGCCATCTGTGTGATGGTGGACATCTCCTTTAATACTTCTTGTCTGCAACAAAAGCCTTGAGAGCAAGATATTTTTACACGTGACACTCTTAGAGGTGGTCTGAACCCTTTTTTTTTTTTTTTTTTAACCTTTTGTCTGTTTTGTCTGTCAGTTACGGACCCGACGTCAGATCTTCGGGGGAAATGAAGCGTTTTAATATTTATTAAAAATATAGAGCTCATATGTATATACACGTATAGATATATATATATTCTGGTAAGTTGGAAAAATATAAAATGTCAAATTTTCTTTAAGGCATTAAGTGCTGATATGAGGAAAGCCCAATGTATATGAAATAAGTGATGTGTGTGGGCTCTGAGGGGTTAATAGGCTGGGTAGTTAAATGTATAAAGGAATAGGGGGGCTTTGGTGGGAGATGCTGCCCCTATGAGGACTAAAGGGGCTGTCACCAAAATACTAAAGGATTCATTAGGGCAGCCGTTTTGTACCCCAGTCTCAGTCAGGGGCGTGCAGGAGTACGAGGTGCCAAATTAATGGAAGGCGCATGCCACTTGTATGATGTGCCTCTTAATGAAGTATCTGACTCCCGCAAAGTCATAAATGAGAATGGGGTACAAAATGGCAGTCTTGAGGAATCGGGCCATTACTTTTGATGAACTTATCAGGTGGGTTTTCACCCCGCACACTTTGGAAGAGGTGTCCGGAACTGGTGTGAGAACGGCAAAAGTTTGAAGGTGTTTAACAACAGGATTATGGCAAAATGCTGATGAACCTAAAAATAAACCTCTACATTTGTGGTCTGCAATCCGTCCCTCTCCTGATGCTGGAAAATTACAACTCCCAGCAAGCACTAAGAAACTGCAACAATCAGGGCCTGCAAGGAGTTGTAGTATGCTCCAAAATGCCGCATCAGAAGTGTTCTCATTAGTGATGAGCGAACGTGCTCGAATTATGTGTTATCCCGCAAGCTCGGGTGCTGACAGAGTGTCTTCCGCGTGCTCGAATAATATGTTCGAGTCTCTGCGGCTGCTCGACAGCTGCAACACGCAGGGATTGCCTGACAGCCACGAGACATGCAAACATTTTTAGAGACCCCCCGATAAGCACACAGGTAAGTTCGCTCATCACTAGTTCTCCTCTAAGACCACAGCCTCCATCAGGACTCCACTGGAGGTAGGTACAGACTGCGTCACCGCGTGCTGTTTGCTTTAGCGTTGGAGGACATCCCTTAAACCCAAAATGACAGTCTGTTCAATGGCGTAATAACAAGTGGAGAAGTAGAAGCAGAAACTTCTGAATATCCGTCTCTCACATGTGACTGGGGCCTTCCCTGCAACCAATCTGCTTAAAGTGCACTTGCCCCCCGACACAGAGTGCGGTGGGATTCTGCGTTTCCTGCCTCACCCCACATTTATTAGGTGCTTTGGCACACTTGGCAAGAGGGCCTATCGGTAAATGTCTGGGAAAAGGCTGAGCCTATGATGAATCATTGTAACACCAAACTGTGGCACACAGGAAGGTAACAGTTAAATGTATGCTCCCATACACATTAGAAAGCTGTCATCTGAGCAGTCGTTTGGCCGACCCTATCTCGCCCGACTCCCACTGTCTGCCCAAGTGCTCCTGTGTTCTCTATGGGTGGGCCACTGCCGGACATCTCTGATTGCTGCGCATCTCTAGCAAAGAGAAGGATCTAAGGTCTGAAATTGGACACACTGGACCCTCATCTCCCTTCTGGGAATCCCTTTGATATTGGCCGACATATACTAATGTGTATATGGGGCATTAGACTACACGGCCTACATATGTGCCATGTATATCAAACCGCGTCAGCCACTGTCGTAAAGTTGGCGCTTTTTACGACTGTCTACAAGTTAACTCCAGTGTTGGAGGCAACAGGGCTTGTCAGGGTCATTATGGGCGATTTATGATTCCACCCCCATACACATAAGTCATTGGGGTTGGCCATCCATCCACTGTGTATGGTGGCCTCCCTAAAGATGATATCGGGGTACATAAGGATCGGGCATTTGTTGCGGAGATTAGCAGCAGCCAGAGGACTTCGTCAGTGACACTCTCATAGAGAACGCCAAAGCCCTCCTCTGTAGGGGGAAGATGGTGGTGATCTGGGGCCAACAGTTATCTAATGTGAATGGCCGGCATTACAGCAGCCTGTTCATGTTCTGAATATGCTGCAGTCATCAATATCAGATTGGCAGGGGTCTGACTTCTGCCAGCCCCACTAATCACAGGGCTGCCTGGGCATCAGAACTGGCACAGCTCCATCCATTCACCTCTTCGCTTCTGTAATACCTAATACTTCTGTATCACTGGGTATTGTGCCTGGCAGGGAACCCGTTATGCAATCATTGTGTCCTGGGGCAGAAGAGGACGGGCATACAAAGGGAACCACTTGCTTCTTTATATCCATTAGATGCAGCAGACCGCTGGCATCTGAGGGGGCTTAGACGGACGAGGGTGCAGCGCTCTCCGATCCTAGACGTTCACACTTACTAACATGATGTAATAGTACTTTGCACGATGGCAGGTGGTCAATATTTGAGGAATATAAAATGGCAGCCATTGTGTGCTGTAAGATCCAACTATAGATCGGCGGCAGAGGCTGTCGTGTTTGCCGATGAGTTTAGGGTGTCAGCAATGGGGTTGGGGCTACAATATGGCTGCCTCCGCTGTTGTCATGTCACGGCTGGACCTAGTGAGCTGGGAGCGCTCGGACCCCAGGGATCTAGAACAGATCGGGGCGACGTAACGGGTCAAATGATGCAGAAGAAGATGCGGCAAAACTCCCAACCTGCTGGTGTCTAAAACTAATGAGATACTGTAAGAAGTGTACCCCAAGCCCAAAATAACAGGAGAGAGGCGGAATGTGACTGGTTTATGATCCCACTGACAGGTACCTAGCCGCTAACAGAGAACAATAGCTCTCACCGTTATTAAATGTTTGATCCTATGGATCGTAATCAGTGTAAAATTACATTGTCTAATAAAGTTAACAGTTTGACATTTTTGAGATGACTGCTTGCCATCAGTGAATAGAAACTCTATGTAGGACTGGAGCAAACTCCCATTTATATCCTCCATACAATGTAACTGTTTTGCACCCCACTCTCAAGTAGTCACCAGGCTTACCTGCCCCTGAAGGCACGCTAGGAATGGTGACAATCCCATCCAGACATGGCCAACAGTCTGGGTGCTATGGATGTTGCCTAACAAGCACTCTACAATGTCCCTAGCAGCCAGCCTGTCTCAATAAGTTCAGGCAGAGGAGAGGGCAGGGAGGGATGGCAGGACTGAAGCTGGATTTGCCGCTACGACTGGGCGACGTCTAAAGTGACAAACTAAATTGGGAAGAATTTGCTGAGGGCGCCACTAGAGCACCACCTAAAAGTGCCCATTGGGGGGCAGCAGAGCTCTGCGGAGTAGCTTATGTCACGATTCACACTGTAAACGGCGTAGTGAGGTAATACGAGCGGGCGACGCCACCAAGATTAGTAAACAAACCCATTGGAAAATGACTCCAACTGGTCTCCTCGGCGAGGAATTGTCTTTATACGGGCACAGATCTGAAAGAGGTAGATGAGACTTGGCACTGGTACGGGTTCTTGGTTCAGAAGACCATTCCGACGAGGTGGCTGGGTGAAGGGGTGGCGATCGTATCGATCTTACTGGTAGATGCAAGTCTTATGCTTGATGAATGCCGTCCACCATCTTCTTCCATTCTGCCCGCCGACCCGCCACCATCTTCACATTTTATAGGGGGTGGGATCGTTCTGGTTTCCACCGAGGCGTGGAATGGCGCAGTCTCTGATCCTGAGGTATGATGCGCTGTTGTCAGACAAATGGAAGAGGTTAGCTTAAAAAAAACGGACAAATAAAAGTAACTGCGAGGCCTCGAAATACGAGAAAAAAAAGGCGCCAAGATGGCACCAAGCGTTCTCTCCGGTATCATATGAGGTAAGATAAGAAATGGTCTCACCGGGTTTACTTGAAGGCTTGGTGAAACTGAGGCAATGTTGTAGGGTTAATGTCTGAGGTATAATGAGGCAGGGGCAGGTCGCTGCCTGGTGCCAGGAATTGTTGATTTTCTCCCATGGATATCTCAGTGTTGGGCAAAGAGAGGTTACAAGGAGGGAGATTGACGGGAAAGAAGCTGAGGAAATGGTTAAAGTCTATGCCCGATGATAGGGGATCGCACAGGGCAGAGAGGTAAGACTCATCCAATGCGGCCTGTGGCGTACAGGCCGCCAGCTCGGGGGAAGTGAGGGACAGCCCCCCAGACCCATCAGACATGAAAGAGTCCATTTCACTTTTGGGGAGGTATGAGGTAGAGGTGAACTGGAACCTGCTAGATGGGTCCGTAGAGAAGGTGGGCACGCTTTCGGAGGGGTAACTAAGCCCTAAAGGCAATGAGGTTGGCACTAACGACTGGGGAATGCCAGCATTGGGTAAGGGCTGAAATGGCATAGTGTACATGCCCGTGGAAATCATGTCTCTTGGCTGCATGCACATGATGGACCCCCACTCTTCTTTCACGACTGTTGATTGGCAGCTCATGAGGCTCAAGTCATCTTGAGGTTCTGTCTTGATCCGAGGTGCTTCTTCGCAATGGCTTTTCTTCATGTGCCGCGTTAGATGGTCCTTGCGTCCAAACATCTGGGCGCAGCAGTGACACTGGAAATCCTTGCGGCCGGTGTGTACCACCAGGTGGCGCCGGACATCCTTGCGGGTGTAGAAGCAGCGGTCGCAGTGCTCGCAGGGGTATTTCTTCTCACGGTTGCCCATGGATGGCCGATGGTTGTGGCTCTTCAGGTGCTCCAGCACGGACTGCCGGTCTCTGAAAACCTGAAAACATATGGCACAGCTGAGGTCGCCCCTGGCAATGGCATGTAAGGCAAGATGGCGGCGGTGTCCGTATTTGGTGCTGTAATTCTTGCTGCACTCTGGGCACTGCAGGGCCACTCGGTTAGGGTTGTGGGTCTGCAGATGATTCTTCAGGTGGTCTTTCCGGTGGAACATTTTGCCGCAGTGTGAGCATTGGTGGGATTTCTGCATAGAGTGAGTGGCCATATGCCTGAAGGGAGAGGAAAAGTCACAGTTACACACAACATTCCCATTACTGGCCCGTCTAATATCATTTTAAGCTTTGATTCTTCAGAATCTGCAATATGTCTGCTTGCTGCCAGTGGATGGAAACATTCTCACTCAGACTTGACACCCATCCTGACCTAACCTAGACTCCCAGACTGACACACTATAACAAACCATTAGGGCGGGCAACAGATTTGCGCTGCTTTCCAGCCAGGATACGGAGGTAACAATCATTAGGTCAGAATTAATCAATTCACTGACAGCAAGCAGAGGTCTTAAAAATAATGGCGGTGTTGTGGCCTCACATAAGCTTGCCTCCTCCCAGTCACATGGCGCCAGTTTCCTTAATAGCCATTACACTTTCCTGCCTATAGATGGCGCCGCATTTATAGGGTATTTAGAGGGCCTGCGGCATCGGTCTCTGTACCTGCACAGCTTGTATTTGGATGCAAATGTCTTGTCGCAGAGCAGCTGGGGGCAGGTAAACCGGCGCGGGAGAGGTGGGCTCTCCTGCTCACTGCTACAAGGGGCATCAAGCCTGGTGGTGTCATGCAGGAGCTTGCTCTGGGCAGGGTCTCCCTCCTCCTGGGGTTTGGCCTCCGCTTTCCACTCGATGCGGTGATCGTTGTTTGCAGCATTAAAGAAAAGCGTCTTCATCGCAGAACCAGTGGTGACTCAGCCGCGTGAGCGGTCATTTCCCCATTGGTGCCAGCGCAAAGCCAATCCTGGTGAATGGACAACAGTTAGAATGAAGCACTGTGATGATCATTGTTGTGAAAAAAAAAAAACGCAAGAAAGCTGGGTGATATGCCCTGTGTTGGCGGCTGTATACTTCTCACCCAGCATTCCCAGGAGCAGACAGGTGATGATATTACAGGTGGCTCTTACCTGCAGCTGACGATCTGGGTTCACCCCTCTGGGAGACAACGCAGGAGACGCCTCACCATCTTCCAACCTGCAGCCAAAAGGCAGAAATCAGCATTACAGGGGTTGGCTAAGATATGTGTTTTATTTGTCCCTCATTAAGATTAACACTAATAAAAAAAAAATAATGAAAATTCTGGCCCCATCTAATGTTCTGTGTATAGCCCATATGGTTTTCACGAAGTATATGCAACATCACCGCTAACATTAGCATATGGGCAGTGCTGGAGGTCTAGGATGGCGCACGTGCCATCCCCAATTCCTCTCCTGCACGCTCGGCAGCAGGACTGCACTTGCACAATCTCCACTGTCTCCCGGCTCTGTCTCAGTCCTTGTTCTCAATTTATGTAAGACCAGTGCTGTGAAGTCAGAATCGTGGAGTCGGTATGAAATGGACTGACTCCTAAACTATATAATACATTGGGTACAGTAGTTCAGTGCAGGAGGTGTTGTAAATGTTTCCATAAGAATTTGGGAAAGTTATGAAGTGTCCTATAAATGTCAGATCTGTTCTTGATTTGAGGATCTCGGCTTTCAGCTGAGATGAATCTGTGCTGCACTTTATGTACATGCTCAGTAGTGACCAGTGCTGTGGGGTCATAATGGAGATGAATCTGTGCTGCACTTTATGTACATGCTCAGTAGTGACCGATGCTATGGGGTCATAATGGAGATGAATCTGTGCTGCACTTTATGTACATGCTCAGTAGTGACCGGTGCTGTGGGGTCAGAGTGGAGATGAATCTGTGCTGCACTTTATGTACATGCTCAGTAGTGACCGATGCTGTGGAGTTGGAGTGGAGATGAATCTGTGCTGCACTTTATGTACATGCTCAGTAGTGACCGATGCTGTGGGGTCATAATGGAGATGAATCTGTGCTGCACTTTATGTACATGCTCAGTAGTGACCGATGCTGTGGGGTCGGAGTGGAGATGAATCTGTGCTGCACTTTATGTACATGCTCAGTAGTAACTGGTGCTGTGGGGTCAGAGTGGAGATGAATCTGTGCTGCACTTTATGTACATGCTCAGTAGTGACCGATACTGTGGGGGTCGGAGTGGAGATGAATCTGTGATGCACTTTACGTACATGCTCAGTAGTGACCGATGCTGTGGGGACATAATGGAGATGAATCTGTGCTGCACTTGATGTACATGCTCAGTAGTGACCGATGCTGTGGGGTCGGAGTGGAGATGAATCTGCGCTGCACTTTATGTACATGCTCAGTAGTGACCGATGCTGTGGGGTCGAAGAGGAGATGAATCTGTGCTGCACTTTATGTACATGCTCAGTAGTGACCGATGCTGTGGGGTCGGAGTGGAGATGAATCTGTGCTGCACTTTATGTACATGCTCAGTAGTGACCGATACTGTGGGGTCATAATGGATATGAATCTGTGCTGCACTTTATGTACATGCTCAGTAGTGACCGATACTGTGGGGTCGGTTGGAGATGAATCTGTGCTGCACTTTATGTACATGCTCAGTAGTGACCGCTGCTGTGGAGTCAGAGTGGAGATGAATCTGTGCTGCACTTGATGTACATGCTCAGTAGTGACCGATGCTGTGGGGTCATAATAGAGATGAATCTGTGCTGCACTTTATGTACATGTTCAGTAGTGACCAGTGCTGTGGTGTCGGAGTGGAGATGAATCTGTGCTGCAATTTATGTACATGCTCAGTAGTGACCGGTGCTGTGGGGTCGGAGTGGAGATGAATCTGTGCTGCACTTTATGTACATGCTCAGTAGTGTCCGGGGCTGTGCGGTCGGAGTGGAGATGAATCTGTGCTGCACTTTATGTACATGCTCAGTAGTGACCAGTGCTGTGGGGTCATAATGGAGATGAATCTGTGCTGCACTTTATGCACATGCTCAGTAGTGACCAATGCTGTGGGGTCGGAGTGGAGATGAATCTGTGCTGCACTTTATGTACATGCTCAGTAGTGACCGGTGCTGTGGGGTCATAATGGAGATGAATCTGTGCTGCACTTTATGTACATGCTCAGTAGTGACCGATACTGTGGGGTCGGTTGGAGATGAATCTGTGCTGCACTTTATGTACATGCTCAGTAGTGACCGGTGCTGTGGGGTCATAATGGAGATGAATCTGTGCTGCACTTTATGCACATGCTCAGTAGTGACCAATGCTGTGGGGTCGGAGTGGAGATGAATCTGTGCTGCACTTTATGTACATGCTCAGTAGTGACCGGTGCTGTGGGGTCATAATGGAGATGAATCTGTGCTGCACTTTATGTACATGCTCAGTAGTGACCGATACTGTGGGGTCGGTTGGAGATGAATCTGTGCTGCACTTTATGTACATGCTCAGTAGTGACCGCTGCTGTGGAGTCAGAGTGGAGATGAATCTGTGCTGCACTTGATGTACATGCTCAGTAGTGACCGATGCTGTGGGGTCATAATAGAGATGAATCTGTGCTGCACTTTATGTACATGTTCAGTAGTGACCAGTGCTGTGGTGTCGGAGTGGAGATGAATCTGTGCTGCAATTTATGTGCATGCTCAGTAGTGACCGGTGCTGTGGGGTCGGAGTGGAGATGAATCTGTGCTGCACTTTATGTACATGCTCAGTAGTGTCCGGGGCTGTGCGGTCGGAGTGGAGATGAATCTGTGCTGCACTTTATGTACATGCTCAGTAGTGACCAGTGCTGTGGGGTCATAATGGAGATGAATCTGTGCTGCACTTTATGCACATGCTCAGTAGTGACCAATGCTGTGGGGTCGGAGTGGAGATGAATCTGTGCTGCACTTTATGTACATGCTCAGTAGTGACCGGTGCTGTGGGGTCATAATGGAGATGAATCTGTGCTGCACTCTATGTACATGCTCACTAGTGTCCGGTGCTGTGGGGTCATAATGGAGATGAATCTGTGCTGCACTTTATGCACATGCTCAGTAGTGACCGGTGCTGTGGAGTCGGAGTGAAGATGAATCTGTGCTGCACTTTATGTACATGCTCACTAGTGTCCGGTGCTGTGGGGTCATAATGGAGATGAATCTGTGCTGCACTTTATGTACATGCTCAGTAGTGACCGGTGCTGTGGGGTCACAGTGGAGATGAATCTGTGCTGCACTTTATGTACATGCTCAGTAGTGACCGATGCTGTGGAGTTGGAGTGGAGATGA
This sequence comes from Dendrobates tinctorius, assembly GCF_039654945.1. Classification (NCBI taxonomy): domain Eukaryota; kingdom Metazoa; phylum Chordata; class Amphibia; order Anura; family Dendrobatidae; genus Dendrobates; species Dendrobates tinctorius. The sequence goes on along the minus strand of NW_027361733.1, from coordinate 23,437,695 downwards.
ATCTGTGCTGCACTTTATGTACATGCTCAGTAGTGACCGATGCTGTGGGGTCAGAGTGGAGATGAATCTGTGCTGCACTTTATGTACATGCTCAGTAGTGACCGGTGCTGTGGGGTCAGAGTTGAGATGAATCTGTGCTGCACTTTATGTACATGCTCAGTAGTGACCGATGCTGTGGGGTCATAATGGAGATGAATCTGTGCTGCACTTTATGTACATGCTCAGTAGTGACCGATGCTGTGGGGTCGGAGTGGAGATGAATCTGCGCTGCACTTTATGTACATGCTCAGTAGTGACCAGTGCTGTGGGGTCGGAGTGGAGATGAATCTGTGCTGCACTTTATGTACATGCTCAGTAGTAACTGGTGCTGTGGGGTCAGAGTTGAGATGAATCTGTGCTGCACTTTATGTACATGCTCAGTAGTGACCGATGCTGTGGGGTCGGAGTGGAGATGAATCTGTGATGCACTTTACGTACATGCTCAGTAGTGACCGATGCTGTGGGGACATAATGGAAATGAATCTGTGCTGCACTTTATGTACATGCTCAGTAGTGACCGATGCTGTGGGGTCGGAGTGGAGATGAATCTGCGCTGCACTTTATGTACATGCTCAGTAGTGACCGATGCTGTGGGGTCGAAGAGGAGATGAATCTGTGCTGCACTTTATGTACATGCTCAGTAGTGACCGATGCTGTGGGGTCGGAGTGGAGATGAATCTGCGCTGCACTTTACGTACATGCTCAGTAGTGACCAGTGCTGTGGGGTCGGAGTGGAGATGAATCTGTGCTGCACTTTATGTACATGCTCAGTAGTAACTGGTGCTGTGGGGTCAGAGTGGAGATGAATCTGTGCTGCACTTTATGCACATGCTCAGTAGTGACCGGTGCTGTGGGGTCAGAGTGGAGATGTATCTGTGCTGCACTTTATGTACATGATCAGTAGTGACCGATGCTGTGGGGTCATAATGGATATGAATCTGTGCTGCACTTTATGTACATGCTCAGTAGTGACCGATACTGTGGGGTCGGTTGGAGATGAATCTGTGCTGCACTTTATGTACATGCTCAGTAGTGACCGCTGCTGTGGAGTCAGAGTGGAGATGAATCTGTGCTGCACTTGATGTACATGCTCAGTAGTGACCGATGCTGTGGAGTCATAATAGAGATGAATCTGTGCTGCACTTTATGTACATGTTCAGTAGTGACCAGTGCTGTGGGGTCGGAGTGGAGATGAATCTGTGCTGCAATTTATGTACATGCTCAGTAGTGACCGGTGCTGTGGGGTCGGAGTGGAGATGAATCTGTGCTGCACTTTATGTGCATGCTCAGTAGTGACCGGTGCTGTGGGGTAGGAGTGGAGATGAATCTGTGCTGCACTTTATGTACATGCTCAGTAGTGTCCGGGGCTGTGGGGTCGGAGTGGAGATGAATCTGTGCTGCACTTTATGTACATGCTCAGTAGTGACCGGTGCTGTGGGGTCATAATGGAGATGAATCTGTGCTGCACTTTATGCACATGCTCAGTAGTGACCAGTGCTGTGGGGTCGGAGTGGAGATGAATCTGTGCTGCACTTTATGTACATGCTCAGTAGTGACCGGTGCTGTGGGGTCATAATGGAGATGAATCTGTGCTGCACTCTATGTACATGCTCACTAGTGTCCGGTGCTGTGGGGTCATAATGGAGATGAATCTGTGCTGCACTTAATGCACATGCTCAGTAGTGACCGGTGCTGTGGAGTCGGAGTGAAGATGAATCTGTGCTGCACTTTATGTACATGCTCACTAGTGTCCGGTGCTGTGGGGTCATAATGGAGATGAATCTGTGCTGCACTTTATGTACATGCTCAGTAGTGACCGGTGCTGTGGGGTCAGAGTGGAGATGAATCTGTGCTGCACTTTATGTACATGCTCAGTAGTGACCGATGCTGTGGAGTTGGAGTGGAGATGAATCTGTGCTGCACTTTATGTACATGCTCAGTAGTGACCGATGCTGTGGGGTCAGAGTGGAGATGAATCTGTGCTGCACTTTATGTACATGCTCAGTAGTGACCGGTGCTGTGGGGTCAGAGTGGAGATGAATCTGTGCTGCACTTTATGTACATGCTCAGTAGTGACCGATGCTGTGGAGTTGGAGTGCAGATGAATCTGTGCTCAGTAGTGACCGATGCTGTGGGGTCATAATGCAGATGAATCTGTGCTGCACTTTATGTACATGCTCAGTAGTGACCGATGCTGTGGGGTCGGAGTGGAGATGAATCTGCGCTGCACTTTATGTACATGCTCAGTAGTGACCAGTGCTGGGGTCAGAGTGGAGATGAATCTGTGCTGCACTTTATGTACATGCTCAGTAGTAACTGGTGCTGTGGGGTCAGAGTGGAGATGAATCTGTGCTGCACTTTATGTACATGCTCAGTAGTGACCGGTGCTGTGGGGTAGGAGTGGAGATGAATCTGTGCTGCACTTTATGTACATGCTCAGTAGTGTCCGGGGCTGTGGGGTCGGAGTGGAGATGAATCTGTGCTACACTTTATGTACATGCTCAGTAGTGACCAGTGCTGTGGGGTCATAATGGAGATGAATCTGTGCTGCACTTTATGCACATGCTCAGTAGTGACCAGTGCTGTGGGGTCGGAGTGGAGATGAATCTGTGCTGCACTTTATGTACATGCTCAGTAGTGACCGGTGCTGTGGGGTCATAATGGAGATGAATCTGTGCTGCACTTTATGTACATGCTCAGTAGTGACCGATGCTGTGGGGTCAGAGTGGAGATGAATCTGTGCTGCACTTTATGTACATGCTCAGTAGTGACCGGTGCTGTGGGGTCAGAGTGGAGATGAATCTGTGCTGCACTTTATGTACATGCTCAGTAGTGACCGATGCTGTGGAGTTGGAGTGGAGATGAATCTGTGCTCAGTAGTGACCGATGCTGTGGGGTCATAATGCAGATGAATCTGTGCTGCACTTTATGTACATGCTCAGTAGTGACCGATGCTGTGGGGTCGGAGTGGAGATGAATCTGCGCTGCACTTTAGGTACATGCTCAGTAGTGACCAGTGCTGTGGGGTCGGAGTGGAGATGAATCTGTGCTGCACTTTATGTACATGCTCAGTAGTAACTGGTGCTGTGGGGTCAGAGTTGAGATGAATCTGTGCTGCACTTTATGTACATGCTCAGTAGTGACCGATGCTGTGGGGTCAGAGTGGAGATGAATCTGTGATGCACTTTACGTACATGCTCAGTAGTGACAGATGCTGTGGGGACATAATGGAGATGAATCTGTGCTGCACTTTATGTACATGCTCAGTAGTGACCAATGCTGTGGGGTCAGAGTGGAGATGAATCTGTGATGCACTTTACGTACATGCTCAGTAGTGACCGATGCTGTGGGGACATAATGGAGATGAATCTGTGCTGCACTTTATGCACATGCTCAGTAGTGTCCGATGCTGTGGGGTCATAATGGAGATGAATCTATACTGCACTTTATGTACATGCTCAGTAGTGACCGATGCTGTGGCGTCGTAGTGGAGATGAATCTGTGCTGCACTTTATGTACATGATCAGTAGTGACCGGTGCTGTGGGGTCATAATGGAGATGAATCTGTGCTGCACTTTATGTACATGCTCAGTAGTGACTGATGCTGTTGGGTCGGAGTGGAGATGAATCTGTGCTGCACTTTATGTACATGCTCAGCAGTGACCGATGCTGTGGGGTCAGAGTGGAGATGAATCTGTGCTGCACTTTATGTACATGATCAGTAGTGACCGATGCTGTGGGGTCATAATGGAGATGAATCTGTGATGCACTTTATGTACATAATCAGTAGTGACCGGTGCTGTGGGGTCATAATGGAGATGAATCTGTGCTGCACTTTATGTACATGCTCAGTAGTGACTGATGCTGTTGGGTCGGAGTGGAGATGAATCTGTGCTGCACTTTATGTACATGCTCAGCAGTGACCGATGCTGTGGGGTCAGAGTGGAGATGAATCTGTGCTGCACTTTATGTACATGATCAGTAGTGACTGGTGCTGTGGGGTCATAATGGAGATGAATCTGTGCTGCACTTTATGTACATGATCAGTAGTGACCGGTGCTGTGGGGTCATAATGGAGATGAATCTGTGCTGCACTTTATGTACATACTCAGTAGTGACTGATGCTGTTGGGTCGGAGTGGAGATGAATCTGTGCTGCACTTTATGTACATGCTCAGCAGTGACCGATGCTGTGGGGTCAGAGTGGAGATGAATCTGTGCTGCACTTTATGTACATGCTCAGTAGTGACCAATGCTGTGGAGACATAATGGAGATGAATCTGTGCTGCACTTTATGTACATGCTCAGTAGTGACCGATGCTGTGGGGTCGGAGTGGAGATGAATCTGCGCTGCACTTTATGTACATGCTCAGTAGTGACCGATGCTGTGGAGTCGAAGAGGAGATGAATCTGTGCTGCACTTTATGTACATGCTCAGTAGTGACCGGTGCTGTGGGGTCGGAGTGGAGATGAATCTGTGCTGCACTTTATGCACATGCTCAGTAGTGACCGGTGCTGTGGGGTCAGAGTGGAGATGTATCTGTGCTGCACTTTATGTACATGATCAGTAGTAACCGATGCTGTGGGGTCATAATGGATATGAATCTGTGCTGCACTTTATGTACATGCTCAGTAGTGACCGATACTGTGGGGTCGGTTGGAGATGAATCTGTGCTGCACTTTATGTACATGCTCAGTAGTGACCGCTGCTGTGGAGTCAGAGTGGAGATGAATCTGTGCTGCACTTTATGTACATGCTCAGTAGTGACCGATGCTGTGGGGTCGGAGTGGAGATGAATCTGCGCTGCACTTTACGTACATGCTCAGTAGTGACCAGTGCTGTGGGGTCGGAGTGGAGATGAATCTGTGCTGCAATTTATGTACATGCTCAGTAGTGACCGATGCTGTGGGGTCGGAGTGGAGATGAATCTGTGCTGCACTTTATGTGCATGCTCAGTAGTGACCGGTGCTGTGGGGTAGGAGTGGAGATCAATCTGTGCTGCACTTTATGTACATGCTCAGTAGTGTCCGGGGCTGTGGGGTCGGAGTGGAGATGAATCTGTGCTGCACTTTATGTACATGCTCAGTAGTGACCAGTGCTGTGGGGTCATAATGGAGATGAATCTGTGCTGCACTTTATGCACATGCTCAGTAGTGACCAGTGCTGTGGGGTCGGAGTGGAGATGAATCTGTGCTGCACTTTATGTACATGCTCAGTAGTGACCGATGCTGTGGGGTCAGAGTGGAGATGAATCTGTGCTGCACTTTATGTACATGCTCAGTAGTGACCGGTGCTGTGGGGTCATAATGGAGATGAATCTGTGCTGCACTTTATGTACATGCTCAGTAGTGACCGATGCTGTGGGGTCGGAGTGGAGATGAATCTGCGCTGCACTTTACGTACATGCTCAGTAGTGACCAGTGCTGTGGGGTCGGAGTGGAGATGAATCTGTGCTGCACTTTATGTACATGCTCAGTAGTAACTGGTGCTGTGGGGTCAGAGTGGAGATGAATCTGTGCTGCACTTTATGTACATGCTCAGTAGTGACCGATGCTGTGGGGTCGGAGTGGAGATGAATCTGCGCTGCACTTTATGTACATGCTCAGTAGTGACCGATGCTGTGGGGTCGAAGAGGAGATGAATCTGTGCTGCACTTTATGTACATGCTCAGTAGTGACCGATGCTGTGGGGTCGGAGTGGAGATGAATCTGTGCTGCACTTTATGTACATGCTCAGTAGTGACCGATGCTGTGGGGTCAGAGTGGAGATGAATCTGTGCTGCACTTTATGCACATGCTCAGTAGTGACCGGTGCTGTGGGGTCAGAGTGGAGATGTATCTGTGCTGCACTTTATGTACATGATCAGTAGTGACCGATGCTGTGGGGTCATAATGGATATGAATCTGTGCTGCACTTTATGTACATGCTCAGTAGTGACCGCTGCTGTGGAGTCAGAGTGGAGATGAATCTGTGCTGCACTTGATGTACATGCTCAGTAGTGACCGATGCTGTGGGGTCATAATAGAGATGAAGCTGTGCTGCACTTTATGTACATGTTCAGTAGTGACCAGTGCTGTGGGGTCGGAGTGGAGATGAATCTGTGCTGCAATTTATGTACATGCTCAGTAGTGACCGGTGCTGTGGGGTCGGAGTGGAGATGAATCTGTGCTGCACTTTATGTGCATGCTCAGTAGTGACCGGTGCTGTGGGGTAGGAGTGGAGATGAATCTGTGCTGCACTTTATGTACATGCTCAGTAGTGTCCGGGGCTGTGGGGTCGGAGTGGAGATGAATCTGTGCTGCACTTTATGTACATGCTCAGTAGTGACCAGTGCTGTGGGGTCATAATGGAGATGAATCTGTGCTGCACTTTATGCACATGCTCAGTAGTGACCAGTGCTGTGGGGTCGGAGTGGAGATGAATCTGTGCTGCACTTTATGTACATGCTCTGTAGTGACCGGTGCTGTGGGGTCATAATGGAGATGAATCTGTGCTGCACTCTATGTACATGCTCACTAATGTCCGGTGCTGTGGGGTCATAATGGAGATGAATCTGTGCTGCACTTTATGTACATGCTCAGTAGTGACCGGTGCTGTGGAGTCGGAGTGAAGATGAATCTGTGCTGCACTTTATGTACATGCTCACTAGTGTCCGGTGCTGTGGGGTCATAATGGAGATGAATCTGTGCTGCACTTTATGTACATGCTCAGTAGTGACCGGTGCTGTGGGGTCAGAGTGGAGATGAATCTGTGCTGCACTTTATGTACATGCTCAGTAGTGACCGATGCTGTGGAGTTGGAGTGGAGATGAATCTGTGCTGCACTTTATGTACATGCTCAGTAGTGACCGATGCTGTGGGGTCAGAGTGGAGATGAATCTGTGCTGCACTTTATGTACATGCTCAGTAGTGACCGATGCTGTGGAGTTGGAGTGGAGATGAATCTGTGCTCAGTAGTGACCGATGCTGTGGGGTCATAATGCAGATGAATCTGTGCTGCACTTTATGTACATGCTCAGTAGTGACCGATGCTGTGGGGTCGGAGTGGAGATGAATCTGCGCTGCACTTTATGTACATGCTCAGTAGTGACCAGTGCTGTGGGGTCGGAGTGGAGATGAATCTGTGCTGCACTTTATGTAAATGCTCAGTAGTAACTGGTGCTGTGGGGTCAGAGTTGAGATGAATCTGTGCTGCACTTTATGTACATGCTCAGTAGTGACCGATGCTGTGGGGTCGGAGTGGAGATGAATCTGTGATGCACTTTACGTACATGCTCAGTAGTGACCGATGCTGTGGGGACATAATGGAGATGAATCTGTGCTGCACTTTATGTACATGCTCAGTAGTGACCGATGCTGTGGGGTCGGAGTGGAGATGAATCTGCGCTGCACTTTATGTACATGCTCAGTAGTGACCGATGCTGTGGGGTCGAAGAGGAGATGAATCTGTGCTGCACTTTATGTACATGCTCAGTAGTGACCGATGCTGTGGGGTCGGAGTGGAGATGAATCTGTGCTGCACTTTATGTACATGCTCAGTAGTGACCGGTGCTGTGGGGTCGGAGTGGAGATGAATCTGTGCTGCACTTTATGCACATGCTCAGTAGTGACCGGTGCTGTGGGGTCAGAGTGGAGATGTATCTGTGCTGCACTTTATGTACATGATCAGTAGTGACCGATGCTGTGGGGTCATAATGGATATGAATCTGTGCTGCACTTTATGTACATGCTCAGTAGTGACCGATACTGTGGGGTCGGTTGGAGATGAATCTGTGCTGCACTTTATGTACATGCTCAGTAGTGACCGCTGCTGTGGAGTCAGAGTGGAGATGAATCTGTGCTGCACTTTATGTACATGCTCAGTAGTGACCGATGCTGTGGGGTCATAATAGAGATGAATCTGTGCTGCACTTTATGTACATGTTCAGTAGTGACCAGTGCTGTGGGGTCGGACTGGAGATGAATCTGTGCTGCAATTTATGTACATGCTCAGTAGTGACCGTTGCTGTGGGGTCGGAGTGGAGATGAATCTGTGCTGCACTTTATGTGCATGCTCAGTAGTGACCGGTGCTGTGGGGTAGGAGTGGAGATGAATCTGTGCTGCACTTTATGTACATGCTCAGTAGTGTCCGGGGCTGTGGGGTCGGAGTGGAGATGAATCTGTGCTGCACTTTATGTACATGCTCAGTAGTGACCAGTGCTGTGGGGTCATAATGGAGATGAATCTGTGCTGCACTTTATGCACATGCTCAGTAGTGACCAGTGCTGTGGGGTCGGAGTGGAGATGAATCTGTGCTGCACTTTATGTACATGCTCAGTAGTGACCGGTGCTGTGGGGTCATAATGGAGATGAATCTGTGCTGCACTCTATGTACATGCTCACTAGTGTCCGGTGCTGTGGGGTCATAATGGAGATGAATCTGTGCTGCACTTTATGCACATGCTCAGTAGTGACCGGTGCTGTGGAGTCGGAGTGAAGATGAATCTGTGCTGCACTTTATGTACATGCTCACTAGTGTCCGGTGCTGTGGGGTCATAATGGAGATGAATCTGTGCTGCACTTTATGTACATGATCAGTAGTGACCGGTGCTGTGGGGTCGTAGTGGAGATGAATCTGTGCTGCACTTTATGTACATGCTCAGTAGTGACTGGTGCTGTGGGGTCATAATGGAGATGAATCTGTGCTGCACTTTATGTACATACTCAGTAGTGACCAGTGCTGTGGGGTTGGAGTGGAGATGAATCTGTGCTGCACTTTATGTACATGCTCAGTAGTGACCGATGCTGTGGGGTCGGAGTGGAGATGAATCTGCGCTGCACTTTATGTACATGCTCAGTAGTGACCGATGCTGTGGGGTCGAAGAGGAGATGAATCTGTGCTGCACTTTATGTACATGCTCAGTAGTGACCGATGCTGTGGGGTCGGAGTGGAGATGAATCTTTGCTGCACTTTATGCACATGCTCAGTAGTGACCGGTGCTGTGGGGTCAGAGTGGAGATGTATCTGTGCTGCACTTTATGTACATGATCAGTAGTGACCGATGCTGTGGGGTCATAATGGATATGAATCTGTGCTGCACTTTATGTACATGCTCAGTAGTGACCGATACTGTGGGGTCGGTTGGAGATGAATCTGTGCTGCACTTTATGTACATGCTCAGTAGTGACCGCTGCTGTGGAGTCAGAGTGGAGATGAATCTGTGTTGCACTTTATGTACATGCTCAGTAGTGACCGATGCTGTGGGGTCATAATAGAGATGAATCTGTGCTGCACTTTATGTACATGTTCAGTAGTGACCAGTGCTGTGGAGTTGGAGTGGAGATGAATCTGTGCTGCAATTTATGTACATGCTCAGTAGTGACCGGTGCTGTGGGGTCGGAGTGGAGATGAATCTGTGCTTCACTTTATGTGCATGCTCAGTAGTGACCGGTGCTGTGGGGTAGGAGTGGAGATGAATCTGTGCTGCACTTTATGTACATGCTCAGTAGTGACCGGTGCTGTGGGGTCATAATGGAGATGAATCTATGCTGCACTCTATGTACATGCTCACTAGTGTCCGGTGCTGTGGGGTCATAATGGAGATGAATCTGTGCTGCACTTTATGCACATGCTCAGTAGTGACCGGTGCTGTGGAGTCGGAGTGAAGATGAATCTGTGCTGCACTTTATGTACATGCTCACTAGTGTCCGGTGCTGTGGGGTCATAATGGAGATGAATCTGTGCTGCACTTTATGTACATGATCAGTAGTGACCGGTGCTGTGGGGTCGTAGTGGAGATGAATCTGTGCTGCACTTTATGTACATGCTCAGTAGTCACCGGTGCTGTGGAGTCGGAGTGGAGATGAATCTGTGCTGCACTTTATGTACATGCTCAGTAGTGACTGGTGCTGTGGGGTCATAATGGAGATGAATCTGTGCTGCACTTTATGTACATACTCAGTAGTGACCAGTGCTGTGGGGTTGGAGTGGAGATGAATCTGTGCTGCACTTTATGTACATGCTCAGTAGTGACCGATGCTGTGGAGTCGGAGTGGAGATGAATCTGTGATGCACTTTATGTACATGCTCAGTAGTGACCGATGCTGTGGAGTTGGAGTGGAGATGAATCTGTGCTGCACTTTATGTACATGCTCAGTAGTGACCGATGCTGTGGGGTCGGAGTGGAGATGAATCTGTGCTGCACTTTATGCACATGCTCAGTAGTGACCGGTGCTGTGGGGTCGGAGTGGAGATGAATCTGTGCTGCACTTTATGCACATGCTCAGTAGTGACCGGTGCTGTGGGGTCAGAGTGGAGATGTATCTGTGCTGCACTTTATGTACATGATCAGTAGTGACCGATGCTGTGGGGTCATAATGGATATGAATCTGTGCTGCACTTTATGTACATGCTCAGTAGTGACCGATGCTGTGGGGTCGGTTGGAGATGAATCTGTGCTGCACTTTATGTACATGCTCAGTAGTGACCGCTGCTGTGGAGTCAGAGTGGAGATGAATCTGTGCTGCACTTTATGTACATGCTCAGTAGTGACCGATGCTGTGGGGTCATAATAGAGATGAATCTGTGCTGCACTTTATGTACATGCTCAGTAGTGACCGATGCTGTGGGGTCATAATAGAGATGAATCTGTGCTGCACTTTATGTACATGCTCAGTAGTGACCGCTGCTGTGGGGTCGGAGTGGAGATGAATCTGTGCTGCACTTTATGTACATGCTCAGTAGTGACCGGTGCTGTGGGGTCGGAGTGGAGATGAATCTGTGCTGCACTTTATGTGCATGCTCAGTAGTGACCGGTGCTGTGGGGTAGGAGTGGAGATGAATCTGTGCTGCACTTTATGTACATGCTCAGTAGTGTCCGGTGCTGTGGGGTCAGAGTGAAGATAAATCTGTGCTGCACTTTATGTACATGCTCAGTAGTGTCCGGGGCTGTGGGGTCAGAGTGGAGATGAATCTGTGCTGCACTTTATGTACATGCTCAGTAGTTACCGATGCTGTGGAGTCAGAGTGGAGATGAATGTGTGCTGCACTTTATGCCTATGCTCAGTAGTGACTGATGCTGTGGGGTCATAATGGAGATGAATCTGTGCTGCACTTAATGTACATGCTCAGTAGTGACCAGTGCTGTGGGGTCAGAGTGGAGATGAATCTGTGCTGCACTTTATGTACATGCTCAGTAGTGTCCGGGGCTGTGGGGTCGGAGTGAAGATGAATCTGTGCTGCACTGTATGTACCTGCTCAGTAGTGACCGGTGCTGTGGGGTCATAATGGAGATGAATCTGTGCTGCACTTTATGTACATGCTCAGTAGTGACCAGTGCTGTGGGGTCAGAGTGGAGATGAATCTGTGCTGCACTTTATGTACATGCTCACTAGTGTCCGGGGCTGTGGGGTCGGAGTGGAGATGAATCTGTGCTGCACTGTATGTACCTGCTCAGTAGTGACCGGTGCTGTGGGGTCATAATGGAGATGAATCTGTGCTGCACTTTATGTACATGCTCAGTAGTGACCGATGCTGTGGCGTCGTAGTGGAGATGAATCTGTGCTGCACTTTATGTACATGATCAGTAGTGACCGGTGCTGTGGGGTCATAATGGAGATGAATCTGTGCTGCACTTTATGTACATGCTCAGTAGTGACTGATGCTGTTGGGTCAGAGTGGAGATGAATCTGTGCTGCACTTTATGTACATGCTCAGCAGTGACCGATGCTGTGGGGTCAGAGTGGAGATGAATCTGTGCTGCACTTTATGTACATGATCAGTAGTGACTGGTGCTGTGGGGTCATAATGGAGATGAATCTGTGCTGCACTTTATGTACATGCTCAGCAGTGACCGATGCTGTGGGGTCGGAGTGGAGATGAATCTGTGCTTCACGTCACTACATGCTCAGTAGCGACCGGTGCTGCGGAGTCGGAGTGGAGATGAATCTGTGCTGCACTTTATGTACATGCCCAGTAGTGACCGATGCTGTGGGGTCAGAGTGAAGATGAATCTGTGCTGCACTGTATGTACCTGCTCAGTAGTGACCGGTGCTGTGGGGTCATAATGGAGATGAATCTATACTGCACTTTATGTACATGCTCAGTAGTGACCGATGCTGTGGCGTCGTAGTGGAGATGAATCTGTGCTGCACTTTATGTACATGATCAGTAGTGACCGGTGCTGTGGGGTCATAATGGAGATGAATCTGTGCTGCACTTTATGTACATGCTCAGTAGTGACTGATGCTGTTGGGTCGGAGTGGAGATGAATCTGTGCTGCACTTTATGTACATGCTCAGCAGTGACCGATGCTGTGGGGTCAGAGTGGAGATGAATCTGTGCTGCACTTTATGTACATGATCAGTAGTGACTGGTGCTGTGGGGTCATAATGGAGATGAATCTGTGCTGCACTTTATGTACATGCTCAGCAGTGACCGATGCTGTGGGGTCGGAGTGGAGATGAATCTGTGCTTCACGTCACTACATGCTCAGTAGCGACCGGTGCTGCGGAGTCGGAGTGGAGATGAATCTGTGCTGCACTTTATGTACATGCCCAGTAGTGACCGATGCTGTGGGGTCAGAGTGAAGATGAATCTGTGCTGCACTGTATGTACCTGCTCAGTAGTGACCGGTGCTGTGGGGTCATAATGGAGATGAATCTGTGCTGCACTTTATGTACATGCTCAGTAGTGACCAGTGCTGTGGGGTCGGAGTGGAGATGAATCTGTGCTGCACTTTATGCACATGCTCAGTAGTGTCCGATGCTGTGGGGTCATAATGGAGATGAATCTATGCTGCACTTTATGTACATGCTCAGTAGTGACCGATGCTGTGGCGTCGTAGTGGAGATGAATCTGTGCTGCACTTTATGCACATGCTCAGTAGTGACCGGTGCTGTGGGGTCGGAGTGGAGATGAATCTGTGCTGAACTTTATGTACATGATCAGTAGTGACCGGTGCTGTGGGGTCGGAGTGGAGATGAATCTGTGCTGCACTTTATGTACATGCTGAGTAGTGACCAGTGCTGTGGAGACGGAGTGGAGATGAATCTCTGCTGCACTTTATGTACATGATCTGTAGTGACCGGTGCTGTGGGGTCATAATGGAGATGAATCTGTGCTGCACTTTATGTACATGCTCAGTAGTGACCGGTGCTGTGGGGTCATAATGGAGATGAATCTGTGCTGCACTTTATGTACATGCTCAGTAGTGACCAGTGCTGTGGGGTCGGAGTGGAGATGAATCTGTGCTGCACTTTATGTACATGCTCAGTAGTGTCCGGGGCTGTGGGGTCGGAGTGAAGATGAATCTGTGCTGCACTGTATGTACCTGCTCAGTAGTGACCGGTGCTGTGGGGTCATAATGGAGATGAATCTGTGCTGCACTTTATGTACATGCTCAGTAGTGACCGGTGCTGTGGGGTCGGAGTGGAGATGAATCTGTGCTGCACTTTATGTGCATGCTCAGTAGTGACCGGTGCTGTGGGGTAGGAGTGGAGATGAATCTGTGCTGCACTTTATGTACATGCTCAGTAGTGTCCGGTGCTGTGGGGTCAGAGTGAAGATAAATCTGTGCTGCACTTTATGTACATGCTCAGTAGTTACCGATGCTGTGGAGTCGGAGTGGAGATGAATGTGTGCTGCACTTTATGCCTATGCTCAGTAGTGACCGGTGCTGTGGGGTCAGAGTGGAGATGAATCTGTGATGCACTTTATGTACATGCTCAGTAGTGACTGATGCTGTGGGGTCATAATGGAGATGAATCTGTGCTGCACTTAATGTACATGCTCAGTAGTGTCCGGGGCTGTGGGGTCGGAGTGAAGATGAATCTGTGCTGCACTGTATGTACCTGCTCAGTAGTGACCGGTGCTGTGGGGTCATAATGGAGATGAATCTGTGCTGCACTTTATGTACATGCCCAGTAGTGACCGATGCTGTGGGGTCAGAGTGGAGATGAATCTGTGCTGCACTTTATGTACATGCTCAGTAGTGACCGATGCTATGGGGTCAGAGTGAAGATGAATCTGTGCTGCACTGTATGTACCTGCTCAGTAGTGACCGGTGCTGTGGGGTCATAATGGAGATGAATCTGTGCTGCACTTTATGTACATGCTCAGTAGTGACCAGTGCTGTGGGGTCGGAGTGGAGATGAATCTGTGCTGCACTTTATGTACATGCTCAGTAGTGACCGGTGCTGTGGGGTCGGAGTGGAGATGAATCTGTGCTGCACTTTATGCACATGCTCAGTAGTGTCCGATGCTGTGGGGTCATAATGGAGATGAATCTATACTGCACTTTATGTACATGCTCAGTAGTGACTGATGCTGTGGCGTCGTAGTGGAGATGAATCTGTGCTGCACTTTATGTACATGATCAGTAGTGACCGGTGCTGTGGGGTCATAATGGAGATGAATCTGTGCTGCACTTTATGTACATGCTCAGTAGTGACTGATGCTGTTGGGTCGGAGTGGAGATGAATCTGTGCTGCACTTTATGTACATGCTCAGAAGTGACCGATGCTGTGGGGTCAGAGTGGAGATGAATCTGTGCTGCACTTTATGTACATGATCAGTAGTGACTGGTGCTGTGGGGTCATAATGGAGATGAATCTGTGCTGCACTTTATGTACATGCTCAGCAGTGACCGATGCTGTGGGGTCGGAGTGGAGATGAATCTGTGCTTCACGTCACTACATGCTCAGTAGCGACCGGTGCTGCGGAGTCGGAGTGGAGATGAATCTGTGCTGCACTTTATGTACATGCCCAGTAGTGACCGATGCTGTGGGGTCAGAGTGGAGATGAATCTGTGCTGCACTTTATGTACATGCTCAGTAGTGACCGGTGCTGTGGGGTCATAATGGAGATGAATCTGTGCTGCACTTTATGTACATGCTCAGTAGTGACCAGTGCTGTGGGGTCGGAGTGGAGATGAATCTGTGCTGCACTTTATGCACATGCTCAGTAGTGTCCGATGCTGTGGGGTCATAATGGAGATGAATCTATGCTGCACTTTATGTACATGCTCAGTAGTGACCGATGCTGTGGCGTCGTAGTGGAGATGAATCTGTGCTGCACTTTATGCACATGCTCAGTAGTGACCGGTGCTGTGGGGTCGGAGTGGAGATGAATCTGTGCTGCACTTTATGTACATGATTAGTAGTGACCGGTGCTGTGGGGTCGGAGTGGAGATGAATCTGTGCTGCACTTTATGTACATGCTCAGTAGTGACCGGTGCTGTGGGGTCGGAGTGGAGATGAATCTGTGCTGCACTTTATGTACATGATCAGTAGTGACCGGTGCTGTGGGGTCATAATGGAGATGAATCTGTGCTGCACTTTATGTACATGCTCAGTAGTGACCAGTGCTGTGGGGTCGGAGTGGAGATGAATCTGTGCTGCACTTTATGTACATGCTCAGTAGTGACCAGTGCTGTGGGGTCGGAGTGGAGATGAATCTGTGCTGCACTTTATGTACATGCTCAGTAGTGACCGGTGCTGTGGGGTCATAATGGAGATGAATCTGTGCTGCACTTTATGCACATGCTCAGTAGTGACCGGTGCTGTGGGGTCGGAGTGGAGATGAATCTGTCCGGTCCGGCGCCTCCCATCTTCTAGAGATGACGTCCTCCTTATTTCTGCTGCGGCTCCTGCGCAGGCGTACATTCTCTGCCCTGTTGAGGGCTGAGCAGAGTACTGCAGTGAGCAGGCGCCGGGAAAGGTCAGAGAGGTCTGGCGCCTGCTCACTGCAGTACTTTACTCTGCCCTCAACAGGGCAGAGAAAGTACGCCTGCGCAGGAGCAGCGCAGAAGAAGGAGGACGTCATCTCCAGAAGATGGGAGGTGCCAGCCCGGACCGCGACACCCATCGGACCGGATGCCAGGGTGAGTATAATCTAACTCGTTTTTCTTATCTTTCAGGTTACATCGAGGGCTTATCTACAGCATTACAGAATGCTGTAGACAAGCCCCTGATAGCGGTGGCCGCAGCTCATAGGCCGAAAATGGGGTCATTGGTATGGAAGTTAGGGCAATTCCACTCAGCGCTCTGGTTCTGACCCCAGGCCTCTCCTAAAGGGATCTCCGGTATGGAAGTCAGGGCAATCGCCTTCAAATGCTCTGGTACTGACCCCAGGCTCTCTTAAAGGGATCTCCTCTATGGAAGTTAGGGCAAATCCCTCGGCGTTCTAATTCTCACCCCAGGATTCTATTAAAGAGATCATTGGTATGCAAGTCAGGGCAAAGCCACTCAGCGCTCTGGTTCTGATCCCAGGCTCTCTTAAAGGGATCCCCGGTATGGAAGTTAGGACCGTTCCACTCAGCACTCTGTTTCTGACCCCAGGCTGACGGAATGATGTGGTATATTAGAGGTAGTAGTCCGGAGGCTCTGGCTGACAGGATGATGTGGGCTATTAGGGGTAGTAGTCCGGAGGCTCTGGTTGACGGGAGGATGTGGGATATTAGGGGTAGTAGTCCGGTGGCTCTGGCTGACAGGATGATGTGGGATATTATGGGTAGTAGTCCGGAGGCTCTGGCTGACGGAATGATGTGGGATATTAGGGGTAGTAGTTCGGTGGCTCTGGCTGACGGGATGATGTGGGATATTATGGGTAGTAGTCCGGAGGCTCTGGCTGACGGGACGACGTGGGATATTAGGGGTAGTAGTCCGGTGGCTTTGGCTGACGGGACGATGTGGGATATTAGGGGTAGCAGTCCAGTGGCTCTGGCTGACGGGATGATGTGGGATATTAGGGGTAGTAGTCCGGAGGCTCTGGCGGAATTATGTGGGATATTAGGGGTAGTAGTCCGGTGGCTCTGACGGGATTATGTGGGATATTAGGGGTAGTAGTCCGGTGGCTCTGACGGGATGATGTGGGATATTAGTAGTAGTCCGGTGGCTCTGGCTGACGGGATGAGGTGGGATATTAAGGGTAATAGTCCGGAGGCTCTGACGGAATTATGTGGGATATTAGGGGTAGTAGTCCGGTGGCTCTGACGGGATTATGTGGGATATTAGTGGTAGTAGTCTGGTGGCCCTGGATGACGGAATGATGTGGGATATTAGGGGTAGTAGTCCGGTAGCTCTGGCTGACGGGATGATGTGGGATATTAGGGGTAGTAGTCCGGTGGCTCTGGCTGACGGGATGATGTGGGATATTAGGGGTAGTAGTCCGGTGGCTCTGGCTGACGGGATAATGTGGGATATTAGGGGTAATAGTCTGGTGGCTCTGGTTGACGGGACGATGTGTGATATTAGGGGTAGTAGTCCGGAGGCTCTGACGGAATTATGTGGGATATTAGGGGTAGTAGTCCGGTGGCTCTGGCTGACGGGATGAGGTGGGATATTAGGGGTAGTAGTCCGGTGGCTCTGGCTGACGGCATGATGTGGGATATTAGGGGTAGTAGTCCGGTGGCTCTGGCTGACGGGATGATGTGGGATATTAGGGGTAGTAGTCCGGTGGCTCTGGCTGACGGGATGATGTGGGATATTAGTGGTAGTAGTCTGGTGGCCCTGGATGACAGGATGATGTGGGATATTAGTGATAGTAGTCTGGTGGCTCTGGTTGACGGGACGATGTGTGATATTAGGGGTAGTAGTCTGGTGGCTCTGGCTGACGGAATTATGTGGGATATTAGGGGTAGTAGTCCGGTGGCTCTGGCTGACGGGATGAGGTGGGATATTAGGGGTAGTAGTCCGGTGGCTCTGGCTGACGGGATGATGTGGGATATTAGGGGTATTAGTCTGGTAGCTCTGGCTGATGGGATGATGTGGGATATTAGGGGTAGTAGTCTGGTGGCTCTGGCTGACGGGATGTGGTGGGATATTAGGGGTAGTAGTCCGGTGGCTCTGGCTGACGGGATGATGTGGGATATTAGGGGTAGTAGTCTGATGGCTCTGGTTGACGGGATGATGTGTGATATTAGGGATAGTTGTCCGGTGGCTCTGGCTGACGGGACGATGTGGGATATTAGGGGTAGTAGTCCGGTGGCTCTGGCTGACTGGATGATGTGGGATATTAGGGGTAGTTGTCCGGTAGCTCTGGCTGACGAGATGATGTGGGATATTAGGGGGAGTAGTCCGGTGTCTCTGGCTGATGGGATGATGTGGGATATTAGTGGTAGTAGTCCGGTAACTCTGGCTGACAGGATGATGTGGGATATTAGGGGTAGTAGTCCAGTAGCTCTGGCTGACGAGATGATGTGGGATATTAGGGGGAGTAGTCCGGTGTCTCTGGCTGATGTGGGATATTAGGGGTAGTACTCCGGTAGCTCTGGCTGACGGGATGATGTGAGATATTATAGTGAATGTGGCTATGCAGAGTGGGCGGGGTCTTCACTCAGCTATATATATATTAGATATATATAAAAAAAAAAAAAAAAGGGCAGCACTACCAAAATTATACAATTGGTGCAAAACCTATTCAGCAGTGTCCATACAACCGAGTTAATAAAAAAAATAGGCAGCACTCCAAATTAAATGTGAAAAAAGTGGATACTTTACTGATCCTCAGGTGGCGACGTTTCAACAGTGACCCGTCTTTATCAAGCTTGTGTTTCACATTTAATTTGGAGTGCTGCCTATTTTTTAATTTTATATATATATATATATATATATATATATATATATATTCATTATAATTTGTCATAACTAACCACAGTTAGTTACTATGACCGGGCAACGCAGACTCTTCAGCTAGTACTTTATATAGAGAGGTTGAGGGAAACGATGTACTGAAGGACAATACTGTATATAGAGAGGCTGAGAGGAACAATGTGCTGAAGGATTATACTGTATATAGAGAGGCTGAGAGGTACGATATACTGAAGGACAAAACTGTATATAGAGAGGCTGAGAGGTACAATGTACTGACAGATAATACTGTATATAGAGAGGCTGAGAGGTACAATGTACTGAAGGATAATACTGTATATAGAGAGGCTGAGAGGAACAATGTACTGAAGGATAACACTGTATATAGAGAGGCTGAGAGGAACAATGTACTGAAGGATAACACTGTATATAGAGAGGCTGAGAGGAACAATGTACTGAAGGATAATACTGTATATAGAGAGGCTGAGAGGAACAATGTACTGAAGGATAACACTGTATATAGAGAGGCTGAGAGGTACCGTGTACTGAAGGACAATACTGTATATAGAGAGGCTGAGGGGTACGATGTACTGAAGGATAATACTGTATATAGAGAGGAATGATGTGCTGAAGGATTATACTGAATATAGAGAGGCTGAGAGGAACAATGTGCTGAAGAATTATACTGTATATAGAGAGGCTGAGAGGTACGATATACTGAAGGACAATACTGTATATAGAGAGGCTGAGGGGTACGATATACTGAAGGACAATACTGTATATAGAGAGGCTGAGGGGTACGATATACTGAAGGACAATACTGTATATAGAGAGGCTGAGAGGGATGATGTACTGAAAGATAATACTGTATATAGAGAGGCTGAGAGGTACAATGTACTGAAGGAAAATACTGTATATAGAGAGGCTGAGAGGGATGATGTACTGAAAGATAATACTGTATATAGAGAGGCTGAGGGGTACGATATACTGAAGGACAATACTGTATATAGAGAGGCTGAGAGGGATGATGTACTGAAAGATAATACTGTATATAGAGAGGCTGAGGGGTACGATATACTGAAGGACAATACTGTATATAGAGAGGCTGAGAGGGATGATGTACTGAAAGATAATACTGTATATAGAGAGGCTGAGAGGTACAATGTACTGAAGGATAATACTGTATATAGAGAGGCTGAGGGGTACGATGTACTGAAGTATAATACTGTATATAGAGAGGCTGAGAGGTACAATGTACTGAAGGACAATACTGTATATAGAGAGGCTGAGAGGTATAATGTACTGACAGATAATACTGTATATAGAGAGGCTGAGAGGTACAATGTACTGAAGGATAATACTGTATATAGAGAGGCGGAGGGGTACGATGTACTGAAGGATAATACTGTATATAGAGAGGCTGGGAGGTACCGTGTACTGAAGAATAATACTGTATATAGAGAGGCTGAGAGGTACCGTGTACTGAAGGACAATAATGTATATAGAGAGGCTGAGGGGTACGATGTACTGAAGGACAATACTGTATATAGAGAGGCTGAGGGGTACGATGTACTGAAGGATAATACTGTATATTGAGGCTGAGGGATGATTTACTGAAAGATAATACTGTATATAGAGGGGTTCAGAGATACGACGTGATAAAGGATAATAATGTGTATAGAGAGGCAAGATGTACTGAAGGACAATACTGTATATAGAGAGGAACGATGTGCTGAAGGATTATACTGAATATAGAGAGGCTGAAAGGAACAATGTGCTGAAGAATTATACTGTATATAGAGAGGCTGAGAGGTACGATATACTGAAGGACAATAGTGTATATAGAGAGGCTGAGGGGTACGATATACTGAAGGACAATACTGTATATAGAGAGGCTGAGAGGGATGATGTACTGAAAGATAATACTGTATATAGAGAGGCTGAGAGGTACAATGTACTGAAGGATAATACTGTATATAGAGAGGCTGAGAGGGATGATGTACTGAAAGATAATACTGTATATAGAGAGGCTGAGGGGTACGATGTACTGAAGGACAATACTGTATATAGAGAGGCTGAGAGGGATGATGTACTGAAAGATAATACTGTATATAGAGAGGCTGAGGGGTACGATATACTGAAGGACAATACTGTATATAGAGAGGCTGAGAGGGATGATGTACTGAAAGATAATACTGTATATAGAGAGGCTGAGAGGTACAATGTACTGAAGGATAATACTGTATATAGAGAGGCTGAGAGGGATGATGTACTGAAAGATAATCCTGTATATAGAGAGGCTGAGGGGTACGATATACTGAAGGACAATACTGTATATAGAGAGGCTGAGAGGGATGATGTACTGAAAGATAATACTGTATATAGAGAGGCTGAGAGGTACAATGTACTGAAGGATAATACTGTATATAGAGAGGCTGAGGGGTACGATGTACTGAAGTATAATACTGTATATAGAGAGGCTGAGAGGTACAATGTACTGAAGGACAATACTGTATATAGAGAGGCTGAGAGGTATAATGTACTGACAGATAATACTGTATATAGAGAGGCTGAGAGGTACAATGTACTGAAGGATAATACTGTATATAGAGAGGCTGAGGGGTACGATGTACTGAAGGATAATACTGTATTTAGAGAGGCTGAGAGGTACCGTGTACTGAAGGATAATACTGTATATAGAGAGGCTGAGAGGTACCGTGTACTGAAGGACAATACTGTATATAGAGAGGCTGAGGGGTACGATGTACTGAAGGACAATACTGTATATAGAGAGCCTGAGAGGTACCGTGTACTGAAGGATACCGTGTACTGAAGGATAATACTGTATATAAAGAGGCTGAGAGGAACGATATACTGAAGGACAATACTGTATATAGAGAGGCTGAGGGGTACGATGTACTGAAGGATAATACTGTATATTGAGAGGCTGAGGGATGATTTACTGAAAGATAATACTGTATATAGAGGGGTTCAGAGATACGACGTGATAAAGGATAATATTGTGTATAGAGAGGCAAGATGTACTGAAGGACAATACTGTATATAGAGAGGCTGAGAGGTATCGTGTACTGAAGGACAATACTGTATATAGAGAGGCTGAGAGGTACGATATACTGAAGGATAATACTGTATATAGAGAGGCTGAGAGGTACGATGTACTGAAGGATAATACTCTATATTGAGAGGCTGAGTGGTACGATGTACTGAAGGATAATACTGTATATAGAGAGGCTGAGAGGTATGATGTACTGAAGGATAATACTGTATATTGAGAGGCTGAGGGGTACAATGTACTGAAGGACAATACTGTATATAGAGAGGCTGAGGGGTACGATGTACTGAAGGACAATACTGTATATAGAGAGGCTGAGAGGTACGATGTACTGAAGGACAATACTGTATATAGAGAGGCTGAGGGGAACGATTTTTCTGAAGGACAATACTGTATATAGAGAGGCTGAGGGGAACGATTTTTCTGAAGGACAATACTGTATATAGAGAAGCTGAGAGGAACGATGTGCTGAAGGACAATACTGTATATAGAGAGGCTGAAAGGTACAATGTACTGAAGGATAATACTGTATATAGAGAGGCTGAGAGGTACGATGTACTGAAAGATAATACTGTATATAGAGAGGCTGAGGGGTACGATGTACTGAAAGATAATACTGTATATAGAGGGGTTCAGAGATACAACGTGATAAAGGATAATACTGTATAGAGAGGCTGAGGAGCGATGTACTGAAGGATAATACTGTATAGAGAGGCTGAGGAGCGATGTACTGAAGGATAATACTGTATACAGAGAGGTACGATGACTGAAGGATAATACTGTATATAGAGAGGCTGAGAGGAATAATGTACTGAAGGATAATACTGTATATAGAGAGGCTGAGAGGTATAATGTACTGAAGGATAATACTGTATATAGAGGCTGAGAGGTACGATGTACTGAAGTATAAGGCTATGTGCCCACGTAGCGTTTTAAAACGCTCACTAAAAACCGGACTCCTTCCCAGAAATTGCGCGTTTTTTCCGCGCGATTTCACCGCGATTTTGCCGCGATTTTCGCGTGCGATATTCAAGCACTTTCCAAGCGATTTGAAGCATCGCTTGGAAAGTGATTGACAGGTTGGTCACACTCGTCAAACATAGTGTTTGACAAGTGTGAGCAGCTTTTTACTATTGAGGCCGCCTATGCAGCATCAATAGTAAAAGATAGAATGTTAAAAATGATAAAAAAATAAAAAAATCGGGGTATATTTACCTTCCGACGTCCCGCGCTGCATTCCCGGGCCACAGCGTTCCCAGTAATGCCTTGCGAGAACTGTGATGACGTAGTCTCGCGTTGCTATAGCGATCTCGCGAGACCGCTAGAGTCACGCGAGATACGTCATTACAGGGCCTTGCCGCAAGGCATTACTGGGAACGCTGAGGCCGGGAATGCAGCGCGGGACGCCGGAAGGTAAATATACCCCGATTTTTTATTTTTTATTCTTTTTTTTACAGGGGTATGGTACCCAGGGCCTGGAGGACAGTCTCCTCTCCTCCACACCGTGGGTACCAACCGCACATGAGACGCTTAACTTCCCGCATGGTGGGCATAGCCACATGCGTGAAGTAAGCGATTCTCATGCATTCCTATGGGTGCGGAATCGCGGCAATTCTTTGCGATTCCGCACAAAGAATGAGCATGCTGCGATTTTTTTCTGCGATGCGATTCCGCCGTGGAAAAAAGCGCAGCGTTAGCACAGCATGTGCGGAATGCCATAGGAATGCATGGGGGGCGTTCTGTACACGATTTTTAAACGTTTTCGCGCCGAAAATCGTGGCAAAAACGCTTAAAAATCGCTACGTGGGCACACAGCCTAATACTGTATTTAGAGAGGCTGAAAGGTACCGTGTACTGAAGGATAATACTGTATATAGAGAGGCTGAGAGGTACGATATACTGAAGGATAATACTGTATATAGAGAGGCTGAGAGGTACAATGTACTGAAGGATAATACTGTATATAGAGAGGCTGAGAGGTACGATGTACTGAAGGATAATACTGTATATAGAGAGGCTGAGAGGTACAATGTACTGAAGGATAATACTGTATATAGAGAGGCTGAGAGGTACAATGTACTGAAGGATAATACTGTATATAGAGAGGCTGAGAGGTACGATATACTGAAGGATAATACTGTATATAGAGAGGCTGAGAGGTACGATATACTGAAGGATAATACTGTATATAGAGAGGCTGAGGGGTACGATGTACTGAAGGATAATACTGTATATAGAGAGGCTGAGGGGTACGATGTACTGAAAGATAATACTGTATATAGAGAGGCTGAGGGGTACGATGTACTGAAAGATAATACTGTACATTGAGAGGCTGAGGGGTGATTTACTGAAAGATAATACTGTATATAGAGGGGTTCAGAGTTACGACGTGATAAAGGATAATACTGTATATAGAGAGGCTGAAAGGTACCGTGTACTGAAGGATAATACTGTATATAGAGAGGCTGAGAGGTACGATATACTGAAGGATAATACTGTATATAGAGAGGCTGAGAGGTACAATGTACTGAAGGATAATACTGTATATAGAGAGGCTGAGAGGTACGATGTACTGAAGGATAATACTGTATATAGAGAGGCTGAGAGGTACAATGTACTGAAGGATAATACTGTATATAGAGAGGCTGAGAGGTACAATGTACTGAAGGATAATACTGTATATAGAGAGGCTGAGAGGTACGATATACTGAAGGATAATACTGTATATAGAGAGGCTGAGAGGTACGATATACTGAAGGATAATACTGTATATAGAGAGGCTGAGGGGTACGATGTACTGAAGGATAATACTGTATATAGAGAGGCTGAGGGGTACGATGTACTGAAAGATAATACTGTATATAGAGAGGCTGAGGGGTACGATGTACTGAAAGATAATACTGTACATTGAGAGGCTGAGGGGTGATTTACTGAAAGATAATACTGTATATAGAGGGGTTCAGAGTTACGACGTGATAAAGGATAATACTGTATATAGAGAGGCTGAAAGGTACCGTGTACTGAAGGATAATACTGTATATAGAGAGGCTGAGAGGTACGATATACTGAAGGATAATACTGTATATAGAGAGGCTGAGAGGTACAATGTACTGAAGGATAATACTGTATATAGAGAGGCTGAGAGGTACAATGTACTGAAGGATAATACTGTATATAGAGAGGCTGAGAGGTACAATGTACTGAAGGACAATACTGTATATAGAGAGGCTGAGGGGTACGATGTACTGAAGTATAATACTGTATATAGAGAGGCTGAGGGGTATAATGTACTGAAGGATAATACTGTATATAGAGAGGCTGAGGGGTACGATGTACTGAAAGATAATACTGTACATTGAGAGGCTGAGGGGTGATTTACTGAAAGATAATACTGTATATAGAGGGGTTCAGAGTTACGACGTGATAAAGGATAATACTGTATATAGAGAGGCTAAGAGGTACGATATACTGAAGGATAATACTATATAGAGGGGCTGAGAGGAACAATGTACTCTACTGAAGGATAATACTGTATATAGAGAGGCTGAGAGGAATAATGTACTGAAGGATAATACTGTATATAAAGAGGCTGAGAGGAATAATGTACTGAAGGATAATACTGTATATAGAGAGGCTGAGAGGAATAATGTACTGAAGGATAATACTGTATATAGAGAGGCTGAGAGGTACCGTGTACTGAAGGATAATACTGTACATTGAGAGGCTGAGAGGAATAATGTACTGAAGGATAATACTGTATATAGAGAGGCTGAGAGGTACGATGTACTGAAGGATAATACTGTATTTAGAGAGGCTGAGAAGTACCGTGTACTGAAGGATAATACTGTATATAAAGAAGCTGTGAGGAACAATATACTGAAGGACAATACTGTATATAGAGAGGCTGAGGGGCACGATGTACTGAAGGATAATACTGTATATAGAGAGGCTGAGGGGCACGATATACTGAAGGACAATACTGTATATAGAGAGACTGAGGGGCACGATGTACTGAAGGATAATACTGTATATTGAGAGACTGAGGGATGATTTACTGAAAGATAATACTGTATATAGAGGGGTTCAGAGATACGACCTGATAAAGGATAATACTGTGTATAGAGAGGCAAGATGTACTGAAGGACAATACTGTATATAGAGAGGCTAAGAGGTATAATGTACTGAAGGATAATACTGTATATAGAGAGGCTGAGAGGTACGATATACTGAAGGATGATACTGTATATAGAGAGGCTGAGAGGTACGATATACTGAAGGATAATAATGTATATAGAGGGGTTCAGAGATACGACGTGATAAAGGATAATACTGTATATAGAGAGGCAAGATGTACGGAAGGATAAAACTGTATATAGAGATGCTGACGGGTACGAAGTACTGAAGGATAATACTGTATATAGAGGCTGAGAGGGATGATGGACTGAAGGATAATACTGTATATAGAGGGGCTGAGAGGAACAATGTACTGAAGGATAATACTGTATATAGAGGCTGAGAGGGATGATATACTGAAGGATAATACTGTATATAGACGGCGAGAGGGATGATGTACTGAAGGATATTACTGTATATAGAGATGCTGACAGGTACGAAGTACTGAAGGATAATACTGTATATAGAGGCTGAGAGGAACAATGTACTGAAGGATAATACTGTATATAGAGGCTGAGAGGGATGATATACTGAAGGATAATCCTGTATATAGAGGGCGAGAGGGATGATGTACTGAAGGATATTACTGTATATAGAGATGCTGACAGGTACGAAGTACAGAAGGATAATACTGTATATAGAGGCTGAGAGGAACAATGTACTGAAGGATAATACTGTATATAGAGGCTGAGAGGGATGATATACTGAAGGATAATCCTGTATATAGAGGGCGAGAGGGATGATGTACTGAAGGATATTACTGTATATAGAGATGCTGACAGGTACGAAGTACAGAAGGATAATACTGTATATAGAGGCTGAGAGGGATGACATACTGAAGTATGGGTAAAGAAAAAATGCTGCTAAAACGCTGATATGACCAATGCTTGATATTTCAAAAACACTGCAGTGGTTAAATTTAGTCAGGAAAAGAAAAGTGTATGCAGGAGATTTCAGAAATCTTGTCCGTTTTCCTGGTACTGTAAAATGCATCAACTTATGTTCATCTTATGTGCCTGAGGGAGAAAGCGTTTGTATTGGAGCCTCAGATCCTCCCAGACAATATGCGGAGGGAGGAGGCTGGTGCTGATGTCGGGGTGATCCTCCAAGACAATGTGCGGACGAGAAGGTTACTGCTGATAACGGGGTGATCCTCCCAGACAGTGTGTGGAGGGAGAAGGTTGCTGCTGATAACGGGGTGATCCTCCCAGACAATGTGAGGAGGGAGGAGGCTGGTGCTGATAACGGGGTGATCCTCCCAGACAATATGCGGAGGGAGGAGGATGGTGCTGATAACAGGGTGATCATCCCAGACAATGTGAGGAGGGAGGAGGCTGGTGCTGATAACGGGGTGATCCTCCCAGACAATATGCGGAGGGAGGAGGATGGTGCTGATAACAGGGTGATCATCCCAGACAATGTGTGGAGGGAGAAGGCTGGTGCTGATGTCATGTCGGGGTGATGCTCCCAAGGTGCGGAGGGAGAAGGCTGGTGCTGATAACGGGGTGATCATTCCAGACAATGTGCGGAGGGAGGAGGCTGGTGCTGATAACGGGGGTGACCCTCCCAATGTGCAGAGGGAGGAGGCTGGTGCCGATAACGCGGTGATCCTCCCAGACAACGTGAGGAGGCTGGTGCCCACAATGGGGTGATCCTCCCAGACAATATGCGGAGGGAGGAAGCTGGTGCTGATAACGGGGTGACCCTCCCAATGCGTGGAGGGAGGAGGCTAGTGCCGATAACGGGGTGATCCTCCCAGACAATGTGAGGAGGCTGGTGCCGATAACGGGGTGATCCTCCCAGACAATGTGCGATGGGAGGAGGCTGGTGCTGATAACGGGGTGATCCTCCGACAATGTGCGGAGGGAGGAGGCTGGTGCTGATAACGGGGTGAGGCTCAGATAAGAATATACAAATGGGAAGTCTGTGATGACCCCCACTTCCAGGATGGAAACACAGGAGGCGTTGGTTGTCCACCTGCAGGAAATCACTTTCTGGATCTATAAATGGTCAGAGCTGATCAACGCCTCAATATTATTGCTAATCCGGAGACTTTTACATTTTGATTTTGGAAAACCCCCTTTAAAGGGGCGTGTACATGGATGGCTGGGTGTAGGGCATATATGAGGGATAGGGGCGTACATGGCAGTTGTATTTGGGGGGTACAGGAGTGACTGTGTCGGGGTTCTTCTATGGCATTTAGGGAGACTCCTAATTTTATTGCTTCATAGGGGTCCATTGTGATTTTATGGGGTCTCACTATATGATTAGTGTGTGCATCTCTGGGGTCATGTCTGCCTTAATGCATTTATTGGGGTTCTCGCCTGTAAGTGGTGGTTTGGGGGCTGTGCACATGTGGGGGGCAGTGAACCCCCGATTTGGTGGGTGCAAGTGATGCTGATGAGGTATTGGTGCAGGGGTGGTTGGAGGGGACAATCTGTGCCCTGGCACTACCTACCCCGTTATTCCGCTTCCCGCCGGTTCCGTTATCCCCCGAGGCCGCAGGACGGAGCTGGCGCCCGCGGAGGATTCTGGGAGAGACGTGACTCCGCGGCGTGGAAGGGAGCGGGGTAAATCGAGGCCTCCGGGGAGAAGGGCACCGATCCACCGTGGGCGGGAGAGCTGACACTGCCGTAATGGTACTGCCGGAGGCCTCCCCCGGGGTCGTCTCTGCGTGTCAAGGCCTCCCGTCACCCACCTGCCACCACCAACATGGCGGCTCCTCACGCCCGGCCTCAACTCTGCCTCCGCTAACATGGCGGCGTCCGGGGGGATTGCTTCCGGCCGTCATGGAGCCGCTGAGTTTCCTCCTGCTCCTTGTAGTACTCCCGGGACTGCACCGCGCAGAGAAGGAATGGGACCCAGCTGGGTATTTGCTGTACTGCCCCTGCATGGGTGAGTCCTGGAGAGACCCTGTGCACCGAGCCCTGTATAGGGAAGGGATGGAGGGTACACACTGTGCGCTGAGCCCTGTATTGGGGGGGTGGGTACACACTGTGCACCGAGCCCTGTATACGGGAGGGAGACACACACTGTGCACCGAGCCCTGTATAGGGGGGGTACACACTGTGCACCGAGCCCTGTATAGGGGGGGTACACACTGTGCACCGAGCCCTGTATAGGGGGGGGTACACACTGTGCACCGAGCCCTGTATAGGGGGGGGTACACACTGTGCACCGAGCCCTGTATGGGGGGGGTACACACTGTGCACCGAGCCCTGTATAGGGGGGGGTACACACTGTGCACCGAGCCCTGTATAGGGGGGGGTACACACTGTGCACCGAGCCCTGTATAGGGGGGGGTACACACTGTGCACCGAGCCCTGTATAGGGGGGGGTACACACTGTGCACCGAGCCCTGTATAGGGGGGGGGGGTACATACTGTGCACCGAGCCCTGTATAGGGGGGGTTACACACTGTGCACCGAGCCCTGTATAGGGGGGGGGTACACACTGTGCACCGAGCCCTGTATAGGGGGGGGGTACACACTGTGCACCGAGCCCTGTATAGGGGGGGGGTACACACTGTGCACCGAGCCCTGTATAGGGGGGGTACACACTGTGCACCGAGCCCTGTATAGGGAAGGGATGGAGGGTACACACTGTGCGCTGAGCCCTGTATTGGGGGGGGGGGGGGGGTACACACTGTGCACTGAGCCCTGTATAGGGAAGGGATGGAGGGTACACACTGTGCACCGAGCCCTGTATAGGGGGGGGTACACACTGTGCACCGAGCCCTGTATAGGGGGGGGGGTACACACTGTGCACCGAGCCCTGTATAGGGGGGGGGGTACACACTGTGCACCGAGCCCTGTATAGGGGGGGGGGGGTACACACTGTGCACCGAGCCCTGTATAGGGGGGGGGGGGGTACACACTGTGCACCGAGCCCTGTATAGGGGGGGGGGTACACACTGTGCACCGAGCCCTGTATAGGGGGGGGGGGGTACACACTGTGCACCGAGCCCTGTATAGGGGGGGGGGGGTACACACTGTGCACCGAGCCCTGTATAGGGGGGGGGGTACACACTGTGCACCGAGCCCTGTATAGGGGGGGGGGTACACACTGTGCACCGAGCCCTGTATAGGGGGGGGGTACACACTGTGCACCGAGCCCTGTATAGGGGGGGGTACACACTGTGCACCGAGCCCTGTATAGGGGGGGGGTACACACTGTGCACCGAGCCCTGTATAGGGGGGGGGGTACACACTGTGCACCGAGCCCTGTATAGGGGGGGGGGTACACACTGTGCACCGAGCCCTGTATAGGGGGGGGGGTACACACTGTGCACCGAGCCCTGTATAGGGGGGGGGGTACACACTGTGCACCGAGCCCTGTATAGGGGGGGGGGTACACACTGTGCACCGAGCCCTGTATAGGGGGGGGGGTACACACTGTGCACCGAGCCCTGTATAGGGGGGGGGGTACACACTGTGCACCGAGCCCTGTATAGGGGGGGGGTACACACTGTGCACCGAGCCCTGTATAGGGGGGGGGGGTACACACTGTGCACCGAGCCCTGTATAGGGGGGGGGGGTACACACTGTGCACCGAGCCCTGTATAGGGGGGGGGGGTACACACTGTGCACCGAGCCCTGTATAGGGGGGGGTACACACTGTGCACCGAGCCCTGTATAGGGGGGGGTACACACTGTGCACCGAGCCCTGTATACGGGAGGGAGACACACACTGTGCACCGAACCCTGTATGGGGGGGGGGGTGGTACACACTGTGCCCCGAGCCCTGTATACGGGAGTGAGACACACACTGTGCACTGAGCCCTGTATTGGGGGGGTGGGTACACACTGTGCACTAAGCCCTGTATTGGGGGGGGGTACACACTGTGCACTGAGCCCTGTATTGGGGGGGGACGCACACTGTGCACCGAGCCCTGTATACGGGAAGGGTGGACACACTGTGCACCGAGCCCTATATACGGGAAGGGGGGAACACACTGTGCACCGAGCTCTGTATAGGGGGGGTACACACTGTGCACCGAGCTCTGTATAGGGGGGTACACACTGTGCACCGAGCCCTGTATACGGGAGGGAGACACACACTGTGCACCGAACCCTGTATGGGGGGGGGGGGGGTGGTACACACTGTGCCCCGAGCCCTGTATACGGGAGTGAGACACACACTGTGCACTGAGCCCTGTATTGGGGGGGTGGGTACACACTGTGCACTAAGCCCTGTATTGGGGGGGGGTACACACTGTGCACTGAGCCCTGTATTGGGGGGCGGGTACATGCAGTGCACTGAGCCCTGTATTGGGGGGGGGGGTACACACTGTGCACTGAGCCTTGTATTGGGGGGTACACACTGTGCACTAAGCCCTGTATTGGGGGGGGGTACACACTGTGCACTGAGCCCTGTATTGGGGGGTGGGTACATGCAGTGCACTGAGCCCTGTATTGGGGGGGGGGGGGGTACACACGGTGCACTGAGCCCTGTATTGGGGGGGGTACACACTGTGCACTGAGCCCTGTATTGGGGGGGGGGGTACACACTGTGCACTGAGCCCTGTATTGGGGGGGGGGTACACACTGTGCACTGAGCCCTGTATTGGGGGGGGGGTACACACTGTGCACTGAGCCCTGTATTGGGGGGGGGGTACACACTGCACTGAGCCCTGTATTGGGGGGGGGGTACACACTGTGCACTGAGCCCTGTATTGGGGGGGGGGTACACACTGTGCACTGAGCCCTGTATTGGGGGGGTACACACTGTGCACTGAGCCCTGTATTGGGGGGGTACACACTGTGCACTGAGCCCTGTATTGGGGGGGTACACTCTGTGCACCGAGCCCTGTATACGGGAGGGAGACACACACTGTGCACCGAACCCTGTATTGGGGGGGGGGGGTGGGTACACACTGTGCACCGAGCCCTGTATTGGGGGGGGTACACACTGTGCACCGAGCCCTGTATAGGGGGGGGACACACTGTGCACCGAGCCCTGTATACGGGAAGGGGGGGGGGACACACTGTGCACCGAGCCCTGTATACGGGAAGGGGGGGGACACGCTGTGCACCGAGCCCTGTATACGGGAAAGGGGGGACACTGTGCACCGAGCCCTGTATATGGGAAGGGGGGAGACACTGTGCACCGAGCCCTGTATACGGGAAGGGGGGGGACACTGTGCACTGAGTTTTGTATACGGGAAGGGGGGGCGCTGTGCACCGAGCCCTATATACGAGAAGGGGGGACACGCTGTGCACCGAGCCCTATATACAGGAAGGGGGGGGACACTGTGCTGTGCACCGAGCCCTGTATACGGGAAGGGGGGGGACACACTGTGCACCGAGCCCTGTGTACGGGAAGGGGGGACACACTGTGCACTGAGTCCTGTATACGGGAAGGGGGAACACACTGTGCACCGAGCCCTATATACGGGAAGGGGGGGGACACACTTTGCTGTGCACCGAGCCCTATATACGGGAAGGGGGGGACACACTGTGCACCGAGCCCTGTATACGGGAAGGGCGGGACACACTGTGCACCGAGCCCTGTATACGGGAATGGCGGGACACACTGTGCACCGAGCCCTGTATACGGGAAGGGCGGGACACACTGTTCACCGAGCCCTGTATACGGGAAGGGCGGGACACACTGTGCACCGAGCACTGTATAGGGGGGGTGGGTACACACTGTGCACCGAGCCCTGTATAGGGGGGGTGGGTACACACTGTGCACCGAGCCCTGTATAGGGGGGGTGGGTACACACTGTGCACCGAGCCCTGTATAGGGGGGGTGGGTACACACTGTGCACCGAGCCCTGTATAGGGGGGGTGGGTACACACTGTGCACCGAGCCCTGTATACGGGGGGGGGAGGGGGACACACTGTGCACTGAGCCCTGTATACGGGGGGGGAGGGGGACACACTGTGCACCGAGCCCTGTATACGGGGGGGGGAGGGGGACACACTGTGCACCGAGCCCTGTATACGGGGGGGGAGGGGGACACACTGTGCACCGAGCCCTGTATACGGGGGGGAGGGGGACACGCACTGTGCACTGAGCCCTGTATACGGGAGGGAGACACACACTGTGAACCGAGCCCTATATACGGGAAGGGGGGGACACACTGTGATGTGCACTGAGCCCTGTATCCGGGAAGGGGGGGACACACTGTGCACCTAGCCCTGTGTACGGGAAGGGAGGGGACACACTGTGCACCGAGTCCTGTATACAGGAAGGGGGGGACACTGCACCGAGCCCTATATATGGTAAGGTGGGGGGGGTACTGTGCACCAAGCCCTGTATACAGGAAGGGGGGGGACACTGTGCACCAAGTTTGTATACGGGAAGGGGACACACACTGTGCACCGAGCCCTATATATGGTAAGGGGGGGGGGGGGCACTGCACCAAGCCCTGTATACAGGAAGGGGGGGGGACACTGTGCACCGAGTTTGTATACGGGAAGGGGACACACACTGTGCACCGAGCCCTATATGCGGGAAGGGGGGGGACACTGTGCTGTGCACCGAGCCCTATATACGGGAAGGGGGGTCACGCTGTGCTGTGCACCGAGCCCTATATAGGAAGGGGGGGGGGGGACACACTGCTGTGCACCGAACCCTATATACGGGAAGGGGGGGACACACTGTGCACCGAGCCCTGTATACGGGAAGGGGGGGGGACACACACTGTGCACCGAGCCCTGTATACGGGAAGGGGGGGACACACTGTGCACCGAGCCCTGTATACGGGAAGGGGGGGGACACACTGTGCACCGAGCCCTGTATACGGGAAGGGAGGGGACACACTATGCACCGGGTCCTGTATACCGGAAGGGGGGACACTGCACCGAGCCCTGTATATGGGAGGGGGGACCAAGCCCTGTATATGGGAAGGGGGGGACACTGTGCACTGAGCCCTGTATACGGGAAGGGGGGGGGACACTGTGCACCGAGCTCTGTATACGTGAAGGGGGGGGACACTGTGCACCGAGCTCTGTATACGGGAAGGGGGGGGGACACTGTGCACCGAGCCCTGTATACAGGAAGGGGGGGCACACTGCACCGAGTTCTGTATGCGGGAAGGGGGGGGACACACTGTGCACAGAATTCTGTATACGGGAAGGGGGGGGGGACACTGTGAACCGAGCCCTGTATACAGGAGGGGGGGGGACACTGTGCACTGAGTTCTGTATACGGGAAGGGGGGACACTGTGCACTGAGTTCTGTATACGGGAAGGGGGGACACTGCACTGAGTTCTGTATACGGGAAGGGGGGACACACTGTGCACCGAGCCCTAGATACGGGAAGGGGGGACACACTGTACCGAGCCCTATATATGGAAAGGGGGGTCACACTGTGCTGTGCACCGAGCCCTATATACGGGAGGGGGGGGACACTCTGCTGTGCGCCGAGCCCTATATACGGGAAGGGGTGGGACACACTGTGCACCGAGCCCTGTATACGGGAAGGGGGGGGGGCACACTGTGCACCGAGCCCTGTATACAGGAAGGGGGGGGACACACTGTGCAAGGAGTCCTGTATACGGGAAGGGGGGGGACACACTGTGCAAGGAGTCCTGTATACGGGAAGGGGGGGGACACACTGTGCAAGGAGTCCTGTATACGGGAAGGGGTGACACACTGTGCACCGAGTCCTGTATACTGGAAGAGGGGGACACTGCACCGAGCCCTGTGTATGGGAGGGGGGACTAAGCCCTGTATACGGGAAGGGGGGGACACTGTGCATCGAGCCCTGTAAATGGAAAGGGGGGGGACACTGTGCACCGAGCCCTGTATACGGGGGGGGGGGGGTACACACTGCACCGAGCCCTGTATACGGGAGGGAGACACACACTGTGCACCGAGCCCTGTGTAGGGGGGGTACACACTGTGCACCGAGCCCTGTGTAGGGGGGGTACACACTGTGCACCGAGCCCTGTGTAGGGGGGGTACACACTGTGCACCGAGCCCTGTGTAGGGGGGATACACACTGTGAACCGAGCCCTGTATTGGGGGGGTGGGTACACACTGTGCACCGAGCGCTGTATTGGAGGGGTGCGTACACACTGTGCACCGAGCCCTGTATTGGGGGGGTGGGTACACACTGTGCACCGAGCCCTGTATAGGGGGGGTGGGTACACACTGTGCACCAAGCCCTGTATAGGGGGGGTGGGTACACACTGTGCACGAGTCCTGTATAGGGGGGGTACACACTGTGCACTGAGCCCTGTATACGGGGGGGAGGGGGACACGCACTGTGCACTGAGCCCTGTATATGGGAGGGAGACACACACTTTGAACCAAGCCCTATATACGGGAAGGGGGGGGACACACTGTGCTGTGCACTGAGCCCTGTATACGGGAAGGGGGGGACACTGTGCACCGAGCCCTGTATACGGGAAGGGGGGGGACACTGCACCGAGCGAGCCCTATATATGGTAAGGGAGGGACACTGTGCACCAAGCCCTGTATACGGGAAGGGGGGGCACTGTGCACCGAGCCCTGTATACAGGAAGGGGGGGACACTGTGCACCGAGTTTGTATACGGGAAGGGGGGACACACTGTGCACCGAGCCCTATATACTACTGTGCACCAAGCCCTATATACAAGAAGGGGGGGGGGACACACTGTGCTGTGCACTGAGCCCTATATACAAGAAGGGGGGGACACACTGTGCTGTGCACTGAGCCCTATATACGGGAAGGGGGGGGGACACACTGTGCACCGAGCCCTATATACGGGAAGGGGGGGGACACACTGTGCACCGAGCCCTGTATACGGGAAGGGGGGGGACACACACTATGCACCGAGTCCTGTATACCGGAAGGGGGGGACACTGCACCGAGCCCTGTATATGGGAGGGGGGACCAGGCCCTGTATACGGGAAGGGGGGGACACTGTGCACCGAGCCCTGTATACGGGAGGGGGGGGGACACTGTGCACCAAGCTCTGTATACGGGAAGGGGGGGCACACTGTGCTGTGCACCGAGCCCTATATACGGGAAGGGGTGGGACACACTGTGCTGTGCACCGAGCCCTATATACGGGAAGGGGTGGGACACACTGTGCTGTGCACCGAGCTCTGTATACGGGAAGGGGGGGGCACACTGTGCTGTGCACTGAGCCCTGTATACGAGAAGGGGGGGACACACTGTGCTGTGCACTGAGCCCTGTATACGAGAAGGGGGGGCACACTGTGCTGTGCACCGAGCTCTGTATACGGGAAGGGGGGGCACACTGTGCTGTGCACCGAGCCCTGTATACGAGAAGGGGGGGACACACTGTGCACCTAGCCCTGTATACGGGAAGGGGGGGGCACACTGTGCTGTGCACCGAGCTCTGTATACGGGAAGGGGGGGGCACGCTGTGCATCGAGCTCTGTATACGGGAAGGGGGGGGCACACTGTGCTGTGCACTGAGCCCAGTATACGAGAAGGGGGGGACACACTGTGCTGTGCACTGAGCCCTGTATACGAGAAGGGGGGGCACACTGTGCTGTGCACCGAGCCCTGTATACGAGAAGGGGGGACACACTGTGCACCTAGCCCTGTATACGGGAAGGGGGGGACACTGTGCACCGAGCCCTGTATACGGGAAGGGGGGGGACACACTGTGCACCTAGCCCTGTATACGGGAAGGGGGGGACACTGTGCACCTAGCCCTGTATACGGGAAGGGGGGGACACTGTGCACCGAGCCCTGTATACGGGAAGGGGGGGACACTGTGCACCGAGCCCTGTATACGGGAAGGGGGGGACACTCTGCTGTGCGCCGAGCCCTATATACGGGAAGGGGGGACACTCTGCTGTGCGCCGAGCCCTATATACGGGAAGGGGTAGGACACACTGTGCACCGAGCCCTGTATACGGGAAGGGGGGGGGCACACTGTGCACCGAGCCCTGTATACAGGAAGGGGGGGGACACACTGTGCACGGAGTCCTGTATACGGGAAGGGGGGGGGACACACTGTGCACCGAGTCCTGTATACTGGAAGAGGGGGACACTGCACCGAGCCCTGTGTATGGGAGGGGGGACCAAGCCCTGTATACGGGAAGGGGGGGCACTGTGCACCGAGCCCTGTATACAGGAAGGGGGGGACACTGTGCACCGAGTTTGTATACGGGAAGGGGGGACACACTGTGCACCGAGCCCTATATACTGCTGTGCACCGAGCCCTATATACAAGAAGGGGGGGGGACACACTGTGCTGTGCACTGACTGAGCCCTATATACAAGAAGGGGGGGACACACTGTGCTGTGCACTGAGCCCTATATACGGGAAGGGGGGGGACACACTGTGCACCGAGCCCTATATACGGGAAGGGGGGGGACACACTGTGCACCGAGCCCTGTATACGGGAAGGGGGGGGGGGACACACACTATGCACCGAGTCCTGTATACCGGAAGGGGGGGACACTGCACCGAGCCCTGTATATGGGAGGGGGGACCAGGCCCTGTATACGGGAAGGGGGGGACACTGTGCACCGAGCCCTGTATACCGGAGGGGGGGGACACTGTGCACCGAGCTCTGTATACGGGAAGGGGGGGCACACTGTGCTGTGCACCGAGCCCTATATACGGGAAGGGGTGGGACACACTGTGCTGTGCACCGAGCTCTGTATACGGGAAGGGGGGGGCACACTGTGCTGTGCACTGAGCCCTGTATACGAGAAGGGGGGGGACACACTGTGCTGTGCACTGAGCCCTGTATACGAGAAGGGGGGGGCACACTGTGCTGTGCACCGAGCTCTGTATACGGGAAGGGGGGGGCACACTGTGCTGTGCACCGAGCCCTGTATAAGAGAAGGGGGGGACACACTGTGCGCCTAGCCCTGTATACGGGAAGGGGGGGGCACACTGTGCTGTGCACCGAGCTCTGTATACGGGAAGGGGGGGGCACACTGTGCTGTGCACCGAGCTCTGTATACGGGAAGGGGGGGGCACACTGTGCTGTGCACTGAGCCCAGTATACGAGAAGGGGGGGACACACTGTGCTGTGCACTGAGCCCTGTATACGAGAAGGGGGGGCACACTGTGCTGTGCACCGAGCTCTGTATGCGGGAAGGGGGGGCACACTGTGCACCGAGCCCTGTATACGAGAAGGGGGGGACACACTGTGCACCTAGCCCTGTATACGGGAAGGGGGGGGCACACTGTGCTGTGCACCGAGCTCTGTATACGGGAAGGGGGGGGCACACTGTGCTGTGCACTGAGCCCAGTATACGAGAAGGGGGGGACACACTGTGCTGTGCACTGAGCCCTGTATACGAGAAGGGGGGGACACACTGTGCACCTAGCCCTGTATACGGGAAGGGGGGGACACTGTGCACCGAGCCCTGTATACGGGAAGGGGGGGACACACTGTGCACCGAGCCCTGTATACGGGAAGGGGGGGACACACTGTGCACCGAGCCCTGTATACGGGAAGGGGGGGACACACTGTGCACCTAGCCCTGTATACGGGAAGGGGGGGACACTGTGCACCGAGCCCTGTATATGGGAAGGGGGGGGACACACTGTGCACCTAGCCCTGTATACGGGAAGGGGGGGACCTTCTGCGCTGAACCCCATATGCGGAGGGAATTCTGGGTATGTAGCACTTTATACAGAGGGGGGGACATCCTGTGCATTTAACAATCTCCAAGGGGCAGTAGAGGGGGCACTCTGTACACTTCTTTCTTGGGTGGGAACAGCTCCTGACAAAATATCATTTACTCCTCTCCATGAAGTTTTACTGAACAGTGATGTTTAGTCCTCCTCCTCGGTCTTTTCTTACCCCAGGGGCACCTCCACCCAGTAATGCAGTGCTCAGCTGCCAGTTCTCTACTTGCTCCATAAACCCCAGATTTCATAGCTCCTAGAGATTCTCCATGTTATGGAGTCTGTGGCATTGTACAGAGAAGCAGTAGATGTGAGCGGAGCGTGGCACAGCAGCACAAAGTGTTTCAGCATTCACACATACTGTAAGCGGTTGGGGGAGTTTTTGGGTGCGGAGTGCAGAAACCATGGTATCATAATTTCATTCATTAGTGGTTGTGTTTCTTTGTGCAGGGCGCTTTGGCAATCAGGCGGATCACTTCCTCGGCACTTTAGCCTTTGCCAAGATGGTGAATCGGACACTGGCTGTCCCTCCATGGATTGTTTACAACCACCATCGTCCTCCGTACACCAATGTGAGTGACTGGAATTGACGATCCTTCAGTGACTCTGGCATTATTTTGTCGATTATTTTGCAGATGTTGCTGTAATGATCGGGGGGGGGGGGGGGGGTAGAGGAGCCCGCTGCCTTGCACTAATTGGGGTCCTTGGGCTTTTCTGCAGGTGCATGTGTCTTTTGAAGAATATTTCCAGCTGGCCCCCCTCAGCCAGTACCACAGAGTGATCAGTATGGAGGACTTCATGGAGACATTTGCTGGCAAGTACTGGCCGGCAGAGAAGCGCGTGTCTTACTGCTTTACTGCGGCTGCTCAGAGGAGCCCTGATAAGAAGAGCTGCCCCATGAAGGTGAATAGTGGCTGAGGGCCTAGTGATATTAGTGTTTTTGTTTTGATGCGATCAATCCTCCTTGGTGCTGAGTGCCAATCATTCTGGTCACCTTAACCCCTTAACGACCAGGGGTATTTTTGGTTTTGCATTTTCATTTTTCCCTCCCTTTCTTTCCAGAGCCATAACTTTTTTATTTTTCCATCTATATCACCATGTGAGGGCTTATTTTTTGCGGGACGAGTTGTACTTTTAAATGACACCATTGATTTTACCATGTCGTGTACTCGAAAACGGGAAAACAATTCCAAGTGCGGTGAAATAGCAAAAAAAAAAACACTTGTTTTATGCTTGACTTTTTTGCTAGGTTCACTAGATGCTAAATCTGACCTGTCATTATGATTCTCCAGGTAATTACGAGTTCATAGACACCAAACATGTCTATGTCCTCTTTTATCTAAGTGGTGAAAAAAAATTCCAAAGTTTGCTAAAAAAAAAAATTTGTGCAATTTTCTGAGACCCGTAGCGTCTCCATTTTTCATGATCTGGGGTCTGGTGAGGGCTTATTTTTTCCGTGCCGGGCTGACGTTTTTAATGATACCACTTTTGTGCCGATACGTTCTTTTGATCGCCCGTTATTGCATTTTAATTCAATGTCTTGGCAACCAAAAAAAAAAAGGAATTCTGGCGTTTTGAATTTTTTTCTCGCTACGCCGTTTAGCGATTCTGAACGCGACGATACCTAATGTGTATGTGGGATTTTTTTTTTTACTGTTTTATTTTGATTGGGGAGAAGGGGGGTGATTTGAACTTTTAGGTCTTTTTAATTTTTTTTTTATTTTTAAACATTTTTTTTTTTTTTTTAACTTTTGGCATGCTTCAATAGCCTCCGTAGGAGGCTAAAAGCATGCACACCCGATCGGCTCTGCTACATATGGGCGATGAGCAGATCGCCCATATGTAGCAGATTTACTGCTGTGCTTTCAGCGCCGATCACCGGGTGGCGCTGAAAGCCATATGCCTGGAACAACCATAGAGGTCTCATAGAGACCGCTGGTTGTCCAGGCAACATGACGCCGACCCCCGATCACGTGACGGGGGTCGGCGATGAGGTCATTTCCAGCCCGGCGGTCGGAAATGCTATTCAAATGCCCGCTGTCAGCTTTGACAGCAGGATTTAACTAGTTAATAGGTGCGGGCGGATGGCAATGGCAATTCCGCTCGCGCCTATTGCGGGCACATGTCAGCTGTTCATAACAGCTGACATGTCCCTGCTTTGATGCGGGCTCAGCGCCGGAGCCCTCATCAAAGCAGGGGAGATGACATTAAGGGGTTAAAGGGGTTTTCAGCAAACTACCCGCTATCATATGAAAAGCCCATTTATAGCATTACTACTTATTCACTAGGTGGCTGATAAATTGCTAGAGGTCTTAGGCCTCTTTCACACTTCAGTTATTTGCATCAATTAACCCCTTCCTGACATTCGACGTACTATCCCGTCCACGGTACCCGGGCCCGTATGACCGTGGACGGGATAGTACGTCTACCGCGATCAGCGGCGCCCACGTGGTGAGCGCCGCTGATCGCGGCCGGGTGTCAGCTGATTATCACAGCTGACACCCGGCACTATGTGTCAGGGGCGGTCACGGACCGCCCCCGACACGTTAACCCCTTGCACACCGCGATCAAACATGATCGCGGTGTACCGGGAGTTAAAGGGAAGCATCGGCAGGGAGGGGGCTCCCTCCGTGCTTCCCTGAGCCCCCCACGGCAGCGCAATGTGCAGCGCTGCTGCGGGGGGCTCCTATCCTCCAGGCCCCCGAATCCAAGATGGCGACGGGGGCCTTCGGGGACCTGAGGAAGCTGGCTTCCTCAGTGCCTGCAAAGCGCAGGCAAGAGGAAGTCTGCTTCAATGCCTGTGACAGATTGCTGATCTGTCACAGTGATCTGTGATGTGACAGATCAGCGATCTGTCACAGGACAGTGATGTCCCACCTGGGACTATGTAATAAAGTAAAAAAAAAATTAAAAAATAATGTAAAAATAAATTTAAAAAAATCGCCAAATAAATTAGTAAAAAAAAAAAAAAAATATTCCCCAATAAATTCATTTTTTGAAAATAATAAAAAAAAAAATAAAAGTACACATATTAGGTATCGCCGCGTCCGTAATGACCCGCCCTATAAAACTGTCCCATTAGTTAACCCTTTTAGCGAACCCCTTAAAAAATAAAAATAAAAAACAAAGCAAAAAATAATGATTTATTATCATACCGCCAAACAAAAAGTGTAATAACGCGCGATCAAAAAGACGCATATAAATATCCATGGTACCGCTGAAAACGTCATCTTGTCCCGCAAAAAACGAGCCGCGACACAGCATCATCAGCGAAAAAATAAAAAAGTTATAGCTCACAGAATAAAGCGATGCAAAAATAATTATTTTTTATATAAAATAGTTTTCATTGCATAAAACCGACAAAAACATAAAAAAACGACCTAAATGAGGTATCGCTGTAACCGTACTGACCCGAAGAATAAAACTGCTTTATCAATTTTACCGCACGCGGAACGGTGTAAACGCACCCCCCAAAAGAAATTCATGAAACGCTGGTTTTTGTTCATTCTGCGTCCCAAAAATAGGAATAAAAAGCGATCAAAAAAGGTCACGTGCCCGAAAATGGTACCAATAAAAACGTCAACTCGTCCCGCAAAAAATAAGACCTCACATGACTCAGTGGGTCAAAATACGGAAAAATTATAGCTCTCAAAATGTGGTGATGCAAAAACTATTTTACATTAAAAAGCGTCTTTTAGCGTGTGACAGCTGCCAAAAATAAAAACCGCCATAAATAGTAAATCAAACCCCCCGTTATCACCCCCTTAGTTAGGGAAAAAT
Source organism: Dendrobates tinctorius (assembly GCF_039654945.1). NCBI lineage: Eukaryota > Metazoa > Chordata > Amphibia > Anura > Dendrobatidae > Dendrobates > Dendrobates tinctorius. The sequence goes on along the minus strand of NW_027361733.1, from coordinate 23,395,498 downwards.
AATAAAACTAAAAAAAAAGTATTTATCTCCATTTTCCCGTTAGGGTAAGGCTGTGTGCACACGCTGCGGATTAGGTGCGGATAAATCCGCAGGTGAAACCGCAGGTCAAAAGACCTGCGGTTTTACCTGCAGATTGCTCTGCGGTTTTGTCCTGCGGTTTTTCATCTCCTCAATAGAGGAGATGGCAAACCGCAGGAGAATCCGCAGAAAGAATTGACATGTCAATTCTTTCTGCGGATTGAAAACCGCAGATAATCCGCGCGGAAAATTCCGCACCGTCTGCACTGCGGTTTTTGATTCCCATAGGGAATCATGGTACTGGGGTCCGCAGCAGCCAAAACCGCTGCGGAACCGCAGCAAAATCCGCAGCGTGTGCACACAGCCTTAGGGTTAGGGCTAGGGCTAGAGTTAGGGCTCAGATTAGGGTTAGGGGTGTGTTGGGGTTAGGGTTGGAGTTATAATTGGGGGTTTCCACTGTTTGGGCACATCAGGGGCTCTCCAAATGCAACATGGCGTCTGATCTCAATTCCAGCCAATTCTGAGTTGAAAAAGTCAAATGGTGCTCCTTCCCTTCCAAGCTCTGCCATGCGCCCAAACAGTGTTTTACCCCCACATGTAGGGTATCAGCCTACTCAGGACAAATTGCAAAACAATTTTTGGGGTCCAATTTCTCCTGTTACCCTTAGGAAAATAAAAAATTGGGGGCAAAAATATCATTTTTGTGGAAAAAATGATTTTTTTATTTTCACGTCCGAGTGTTATAAACTTCTGTGAAGCACTTGGGGGTTCAAAGTGCTCACCACACATCTAGATAAGTTCCGTGGGGGGGTCTAGTGTCCAAAATGGGGTCACTTGTGGGGAGTTTCAATAGTTTAGGTACATTAGGGGCTCTCCAAACGCACATGACACCCGCAGACCATTCCATCAAAGTCTGCATTCCAAAACGTCACTGCTTCCCTTCCGAGCCCCGACGTGTGTCCATACAGTAGTTTTCTCCCACATATGGGGTGTCAGCGTACTCAGGCCAAATTGGACAACAACTTTTGGGGTCCAATTTCTCCTGTTACCCTTGGGAAAATGAAAAAATTGGGGACTAATTGATCATGTTTCTGGAAAAAATACGATTTTTTTATTTTCATGCCCTGGCATTATAAACTTCTGTGAAGCCCTTGGGGGTTCAAAGTGCTCACCTCACATCTAGATAAGTTCCTTAGTGGGTCTAGTTTTCAAAATGGGGTCATTTGTGGGGGGTTTCCACTGTTTAGGTACATTAGGGGCTCTCCAAAGGCAACATGACACCCGCAGACCATTCCATCAAAGTCTGCATACCAAAACGTCACTACTTCCCTTCCGAGCCCCGACGTGTGCCCATACAGTAGTTTTCACCCACATATGGGGTATCAGCATACTCAGGACAAATTGGACAACAACTTTTGGGGTCCAATTTCTCCTGGTACCCTTGGGAAAATAAAAAAATGGTGACTAAAAGATCATGTTTGTGGAAAAAATACGAATTTTTTATTTTCACGCCCGGGCGTTATAAACTTCTGTGAAGCACTGGGGGGTTCAAAGTGCTCACCACACATCTAGATAAGTTCCTTGGGGGGTCTAGTTTACAAAATGGTGTCATTTGTGGGGGGTTTCCACTGTTTAGGTACATTAGGGGCTCTCCAAAGGCAACATGACACCCGCAGACCATTCAATCAAAGTCTGCATTCCAAAACGTCACTACTTCCCTTCCGAGCCCCGACGTGTGCCCATACAGTAGTTTTCTCCCACATATGGGGTATCAGCATACTCAGGACAAATTGGACAACAACTTTTGGGGTCCAATTTCTCCTGGTACCCTTGGGAAAATGAAAAAATGGTGACTAAAAGATCATGTTTGTGGAAAAAATACGAATTATTTATTTTCACGCCCGGGCATTATAAACTTCTGTGAAGCACTGGGGGGGTCAAAGTGCTCACCACACATCTAGATAAGTTCCTTAGGGGTCTAGTTTCCAAAATGGTGTCATTTGTGGGGGGTTTCCACTGTTTTGGTACATCAGGAGTTTTCCAAAAGCGACATGGTGTCCGATCTCAATTCCAGCCAAAAACGTCAAATGGCGCTGCTTCCCTTCCGAGCTCTGCCATGCGCCCAAATAGTGGTTTACCCCCACATGTGGGGTATCAGCGTACTCAGAACAAATTGCACAATAACTTTTACGGTCCTGTTACCCTTGGAAAAATAAGAATTGAGGGTGAAAAGATCATTTTTGTGGAAAAAATATGATTTTTTAATTGTATGGCTTTATGTTATAAACTTCTGTGAAGCCCATGGGGGTTCAAAGTTCTCACCACACATCTAGATAAGTTCCTTAGGGGGTCTAGTTTCCAAAATGGTGTCATTTGTGGGGGATTTCCACTGTTTTGGTACATCAGGGGTTTTCCAAACGCGACATGGTGTCCGATCTCAATTCCAGCCAAAAACGTCAAATGGCGCTGCTTCCCTTCCGAGCTCTGCCATGCGTCCAAATAGTGGTTTACCCCCACATGTGGGGTATCAGCGTACTCAGGACAAATTGCACAATAACTTTTAGGGTCCTGTTACCCTTGGGAAAATAAAAATTGGGGTGAAAAGATCATTTTTGTGGAAACAATATGATTTTTTAATTGTACCGCTGTACGTTATAAACTTCTGTAAAGCCCTTGTGGGTTCAAAGTTCTCACCACATATCTAGATAAGTTCCTTGGGGGGTCTAGTTTCCAAAATGGGGTCACTTGTAGGGGGTTTCCACTGTTTAGGTACATCAGGGACTCTCCAAACGTGACATGGCGTCCGATCTGAATTCCAGCCAATTTTGCATTGAAAAAGTCAAACGGCGCTTCTTCCATTCTGAGCTCTGCCATGCGCCGAAACAGTCGTTCCCCCCCACAAATCAGGTATCAGCGTACTCAGGACAAATTGCACAATAACTTTTGCAGTCCAATTTCTCCTGTTACCCTTGGTAAAATAAAAAAAATTGAACCTGAAGTATTTTTTTTGTGAAAAAAAGTTAGATGTTCATTTCTTTTTAAATATTCAAAAAAATTCCTGTGACGCACCTAATGGGTTAATAAACTTCTTGAATGTGGTTTTGAGCACCTTAAGGGGTTCAGTTTTTAGAATGGTGTCACTTTTGGGTATTTTCTATCATATAGACCCCTCAAAGTGGCTTCAAATGTGATGTGGTCCTAAAAATAAAATGGTGTTGTAAAAATGAGAAATCGCTGGTCAACTTTTAACCCTTATAACTTCCTAACAAAAAAAAATTTTGGTTCCAAAATTGTGCTGATGTAAAGTAAACATGTGGGAAATGTTACTTATCAAGTTTTTTGTGTGCCGTATCTCTGTGATTTAAGGGCATAAAAATTCAAAGTTGGAAAATTGCGACATTTTCAAAATTTTTGCCAAATTTCCATTTTTTTCACAAATAAACGCAAGTTATTTGAATGAAATTTTACCACTAACATGAAGTACAATATGTCACGAGAAAACAATGTCAGAATCACCGGGATCAATGGAAGCGTTCCAGAGTTATGACCTCATAAAGGTACAGTGGTCAGAATTGTAAAAATTGGCCCGGTCATGAACGTGCAAACCACCCTTAGGGGGTGAAGGGGTTAAAATCCGCCAAAAAGGCAGACAAGCGGATCCGTTCTCAACTGATGTTTAGACGGATCCTGAAAATGAGGAACCGCTGGCTGGGAAGAGAGAGAGAGAATGAGAGAGAGAGAGAGAATGAGAGAGAATTTTTTGGTCCGGCACCCAGGCAGAATTTGGGGTTAATCCAGTGTCTGGAGGATCCGCCGCCCAAAAAAACCTTGCAAGCTCCGTTTGGAAATCTTTGAGGATGTTGACGGACACTAACATCGTGGCGGATCCTCACAAAAACGGATGCAACGGACAGCAATCAGTCAGGATCCGCCAATAATGAAAGTCAATGGGGGAAAAAACGGATCCGCAAAGAAAAATGGCAGATCCGTTTTTTTCAAAATTGGCGGATCTTGACTGATTGTCAAAAACGGAAGTGTGAAAGAGGCCTTAGACTGGTCTAGATGGCTGTCGACCGAATAAAGCTTTTTTCCGATTGTTCGGCCTACAGCCATCTCAGCTTTCACTCCCATCTACAGAAATGTTCCCTCGGCCGAGCACTCTTATATTCTCTATGTGAAAGCCACATGTCGGCTGGCAGGTTATCTCAAACATGTGCGACCAGCATATCCCAACCATCAGTCGGCTGGTGTCTTCATATGCACCAAACCCATTGATATTGGTGAGTTTGGCCCGCTTTAGTCTAATGTGTATGGTGACCTTTACAGCTGGAGCCCCCCCACCGGTTTCGAGAATCGGACTCCCAAGTGCTCCATATGAATAGACGGTCACACATGCACACTTCTGCTCCATTTCTGCTCCATGAGAGTGCTGGAAATAGCCATGCACTGTACTTGGTGGTCTAATAGACAGATTCTCCACCATCACTCCAATTTATCGAGGTGCCGCAGAGCCAAATTCTTGGGATCAGTGGTGGTTTTGGTGATCAAGTTGCTCTTATGGGAATATGCTCTTTAGCTTTTTCAACACCAAAGATATAATACTATAGGGATACCCTTCATTAATCTTCTCACCTAAGCAATCATGGACTAGATGTTGTAGTAACCTACTTCTTAATTGTGGCCCTCCTTTTTTTTAAATGTCCACGTAACGTGTCGAGAAGCAGCAAATGTGTAGACACGGGGTTCTCTTTTGTGTGCATTCACGACCCCGTTTAATTGGTATTGTATGCTCCTTCCAGGATGGGAATCCATTTGGCCCTTTCTGGGATCATTTCCATGTGGACTTTTCCCGCTCAGAGCTGTTTGACGGCATGAATTTCGGTGCTCATTATAAAGACGTTTGGCAGAGCCGGTGAGTGCGGGAAATGTGTTACCAGACACACATTAGGAATCCTTTGACACATTTACATCACGAACAAGGCATATTTGCCCATGGCATCTGAGATCTTGAGTATAAATGCTTGCCACACTAAGGCATGTTTATCTGATTTTGCCAGGTACCCAGCTTCCACACACCCTGTCCTCGCCCTCCCAGGGGCACCAGCACAGTTTCCGGTGCTGGAAGAACACAGGAGTTTACAGAAGTACATGGTCTGGTCTGAAAACATGGTTCAAGAGGGAGACAAGCAAATTGAGGCCCTGCTTCTCCGACCGTACGTGGGTGTGCATTTGCGAATTGGCTCCGACTGGGTGAGTATTCACTCTTAATGACGGTCAGTTTGCCATTCTGGGCAGTGGAAAAGCGGAGTGGCAAATCTTTGGTTTGTACATTATGTCTGTGCTGTAATTTTGCAGTTCCCCAGTCTTCTGCCAGATAGAATCTCGTTAATGGGGGGGAAATATAAATATGATGCCATTTTTTTAATTAAAGGGGTTGTCCGGGCTTTTCAGATAATCTCAGTACATATCTGGGCTGCAGAATTATGACAATAAGTAATTTACTTTTTGTCACTAATTTGCACGGTTTTCTAGATATTCTGAACAGAACGTCCAAGGGGGGGGGGGTGTTATGGCATTGAAATGAGAACTAGTCATAACCTCCTACTCTACTCCAAACATGCCCTCTATAGCAACAACCCCACCCTACATAGCTACAGGCCCTCCCTGTCCACATGAAGCAGCCCTCATCACACAGTAACGAATTCTTCCCGTCCAGCAGCCTCAGTGCAGAGAGCTGCTCCTCCCCCAGACACACACTGAACAGTTATCTATGGAAAGTGAAACTAGTGAGGAGTGAAAATCGTCCTGTATTCTGGGCCACGCCATGATTACAATACATAACTCATTATCAGTAATTCCTTCCCTCACTGTCCCAGGCTGCTGGCAGCAGTGAGAACAGACTGTGTGATGGCCAGTGATGGGGGTCTGCAGCTTCTAATCTGCACAGGGGATGGCAGTCATTGATGTAATCTGTTGTGAGACAAAGCCTCTGCTGTGTGAATGAGCCAGCTCTGTGTCACTGATGTCTTCACACAGCAGCAGATTTGATGCAGGGTATGTGTGAGCACTGTCACCTAATGACACAAATACTGATGGGAGCAACCTGTCCAATCAGCAGCTGTACACGTGGGAAGTGTTGGGAGGTGTATGTATGTATTGTGCTGCTTTCACAAATACAGGATCACTGCTGTGTTCTTTCCAATGCTGGAATAATGATAAAGATGAGTGCTGGTGCAGTTTACTGCCAGCCAATGAGTGGGCAGTGGGTGGTGCTTGTCACGGGAGTTTGGTGGAGCTTCACACATACACTGCACCAAATCTGCTGCTGTGTGAAGACATCAGTGACACAGAGCTGTCTCATTCACACAGCAGAGGCTTTGTCACACAACAGATTACATCAGTGACTGCCATCCCCTGTGCAGATTAGAAGCTGCAGACCCCATCACTGGCCATCACACAGTCTGTTCTCACTGCTGCCAACAGCGAGGGAAGGAATTACTGATAATGAGTTATGTATTGTAATCATGGAGTGGCCCAGAATACAGGACGATTTTCACTCCTCACTAGTTTCACTTTCCATAGATAACTGTTCAGTGTGTGTCTGGGGGAGGAGCAGCTCTCTGCACTGAGGCTGGTGGAGGGGAAGAATTTGTCACTGTGTGATGAGGGCTGCTTCATGTGGACGGGGAGGGCCTGTAGCTATAGCTATGGAGGGTGGGGTTGTTGCTATAGAGGGCATGTTTGGAGTAGAGTAGGAGGTAACGACTAGTTCTCATTTCAATGCCATAACACCCCCCCCCCCCCCCTTTGGACGTTCTGTTCAGAATATCTAGGAAACCGTGCAAACTAGTGACAGAAAGTAAATTACTTATTGTCATAATTCTGCAGCCCAGATATGTACTGAGATTATGTGAAAAGCCCGGACAACCCCTTTCTGACATCAGACGCACTATCCCATCCATGGGACCCGGGCCCCTATGCCCATGGACGGGATAGTACGTCCAGCGCGATCAGCGGCGCCCACGTGGTGAGCGCCACTGATCGCGGCCGGGTGTCAGCTGATTATCACAGCTGATACCCGGCACAATGTGTCAGGGACGGTCACGGACTGCCCCCGACACGTTAACCCCTTGCACACTGTGATCAAACATGATCGCGGTGTACCGGGGGTGAAAGGGAAGCATCGGGAGGGAGGGGGCTCCCTCCGTGCTTCCCTGAGCCCCCCACGGCAGCGCAATGTGCAGCGCTGCTGCGGGGGGCTCTTTCCCTGCAGTCCCCCGAATCCAAGATGGCGACGGGGGACTGCAGGGAGCTGACTTCCTCATGCCTGCGCTTTGCAGGCACTGAGGAAGTCTGCAGCAGTGCCTGTGACAGATCGCTGATCTGTCACAGTGATCTATGATGTGACAGATGAGCGATCTGTCACAGGACAGTGATGTCCCACCTGGGACTATGTAATAAAGTAAAAAAAAAAATAAAAAAAAGTTAAAATAATTTTTAAAAAATCGCCAAATAAATTAGAGGAAAAAAAAAAAAAATTCCCCCACTAAATCCATTTTTTGGAAATAAAGAAAAAAAACAAAACAATAAAAGTACACATACTAGGTATCGCCGCGTCCGTTACGACCTGCCCTATAAAACTGTCCCATTAGTTAACCCCTTTAGCGAACCCCTTAAAAAATAAAAAACAAAGCAAAAAATAATGATTTATTATCATACCGCCAAACAAAAAGTGCAATATCGCGCGATCAAAAAGACGCATATAAATATCCATGGTACCTCCTGAAAACATCATCTTGTCCCGCAAAAAAACGAGCCACCATACAGCATCATCAGCGAAAAAATAAAAAAGTTATAGCTCGCAGAATAAAGCGATGCAAAAATAATTATTTTTTATATAAAATAGTTTTCATTGCATAAAACCGACAAAACATAAAAAAACCTAAATGAGTTATCGCTGTAACCGTACTGACCCGAAGAATAAAACCGCTTTATCAATTTTACCGCACGCGGAACGGTGTAAACGCCCCCCCCCCCAAAAGAAATTCATGAAACGCTGGTTTTTGTTCATTCTGCGTCACAAAAATCGGAAAAAAAAGCGATCAAAAAATGTCACGTGCCCGAAAATGGTACCAATAAAAACGTCGTCTCGTCCCCCAAAAAATAAGACCACACTTGACTCGGTGGGTCAAAATATGGAAAAATGATAGCTCTCAATATGTGGTGATGCAAAAACTATTTTTACAATAAAAAGTGTCTTTTAGTGTATGACAGCTGCCAAAAATAAAAACCGCCATAAATAGTAAATCAAACCCCCCGTTATCACCCCCTTAGTTAGGGAAAAATAATAAAATTAAAAGAAAATGTATTTATTTCCATTTTTCCATTAGGGCTAGGTTTAGGGTTAGGGCTAGGGTTAGGGCTGAGATTAGGGTTAGGGGTGTGTTGGGGTTCGGGTTGGAGTTAGAATTGGGGGTTTCCACTGTTTGGGCACATCAGGTGCTCTCCAAATGCAACATGGCGTCTGATCTCAATTCCAGCCAATTCTGAGTTGAAAAAGTCAAATGGTGCTCCTTCCCTTCCAATCTCTGCCATGCGCCCAAACAGTGTTTTACCCCCACATGTAGGGTATCAGCCTACTCAGGACAAATTGCAAAACAACTTTTGGGGTCCAATTTCTCCTGTTACCCTTAGGAAAATAAAAAATTGGGGGCAAAAATATCATTTTTGTGGAAAAAAATAATCTTTTAATTTTCACGCCCGGGCGTTATAAACTTCTGTGAAGCACTTGGGGGTTCAAAGTGCTCACCACACATCTAGATAAGTTCCTTGGGGGGTCTAGTTTCCAAAATGGTGTCATTTGTGGGGGGTTTCCACTGTTTTGGCACATCAGGGGTTTTCCAATCGCGACATGGTGTCCGATCTCAATTCCAGCCAAAAACGTCAAATGGCGCTGCTTACCTTCCGAGCTCTGCCATGCGCCCAAATAGTGGTTTACCCCCACATGTTGGGGTATCAGCGTACTCAGGACAAATTGCACAATAACTTTTAGGGTCCTGTTACCCTTGGAAAAATAAGAATTGAGGGTGAAAAGATCATTTTTGTGGAAAAAATATGATTTTTTAATTGTACCGCTGTATGTTATAAACTTCTGTGAAGCCCTTGTGGGTTCAATGTTCTCAGCACATATCTAGATAAGTTCCTTAGGGGGTCTAGTTTCAAAAATGGGGTCACTTGTGGGGGGTTTCCACTGTTTAGGTGCATCAGGGGCTCTCCAAACGTGACATGGCGTCCAATCTGATTCCAGCCAATTTTGCATTGAAAAAGTCAAACGGCGCTCCTTCCCTTCTGAGCTCTGCCATGCGCCGAAACAGTGGTTCCCCCCCACATATCAGGTATCAGCGTACTCAGGACAAATTGCACAATAACTTTTGCAGTCCAATTTCTCCTGTTACCATTGGTAAAATAAAAAAAATGGAACCTGAAGTATTTTTTTTGTGAAAAAGTTAGATGTTCATTTTTTTTTTTTAAATATTCAAAAAATTCCTGTGACGCACCTAAAGGGTTAATAAACTTCTTGAATGTGGTTTTGAGTACCTTAAGGGGTGCAGTTTTTAGAATGATGTCACTTTTGGGTATTTTCTATCATATAGACCCCTCAAAGTGGCTTCAAATGTGATGTGGTCCATAAAAATAAAATGGTGTTGCAAAAATGAGAAATCGCTGGTCAATTTTTAACCCTTATAACTTCCTAACGAAAAAAAATTTTGGTTCCAAAATTGTGCTGATGTAAAGTAAACATGTGGGAAATGTTACTTATCAAGTTTTTTGTGTGCCGTATCTCTGTGATTTAAGGGCATAAAAATTCAAAGTAGGAAAATTGCGAAATTTTCTCCAAATTTCCGTTTTTTTTCACAACTAAACGCAAGTTATTTGAATGAAATTTTACCACTAACATAAAGTACAATATGTCACGAGAAAACAATGTCAGAATCACCGGGATCCATGGAAGCGTTCCAGAGTTATGACCTCATAAAGGGACAGTGGTCAGAATTGTAAAAATTGGCCCGGTCATGAACGTGCAAACCACCCTTGGGGGTGAAGGGGTTAACCATTGGCTGCATTAACCTTTGTTATTCATCTCTTGTCTTCCCGACAGGTTAACGCTTGCAAGATGCTGAAGGATGGCACGGCCGGCCCGCATTTCATGGCTTCCCCTCAGTGTGTTGGGTACAACCGTCAGAAGGCAAAGCCACTCACCATAAACATGTGTCTGCCCGACCTCAAGGAAATCAAGCGTGCGCTGACGTACTGGGTAAAGAAGACCAAAGCGAGATCCATATATATAGCTACTGACTCCACGTCTTACACCGCCGAGCTACAGAAGGCTCTGGGGGAGAAGGTGAGCAGGCTCCAGAGCTCTTTAGCAATCATACCTTATACTCCAGTCACAGCCAAAGCTGCGTTCATAAATTACTGTTGTCTGTCACATGTTGTTGGTGATTTAGTCTGGCAGCTTTTTGATGTATGTTTTGCAAACTGATAGCTAGTAGGAAAGCAGCAGAATAGTGAATGCAGCTCTGGAAGTCAAAGTTCCTGTGTATTAATCTTTTCAATTTCTTTTCTTGTAGGTTAAAGTTGTGAGTTTACAACCAGAAGTGGCACAAATAGATCTGTATATTTTAGGACAGTCTGACCATTTTATTGGGAACTGTGTGTCGTCGTTCACGGCGTTCGTGAAGAGGGAGCGTGACATTCGGGGGACGCCCTCCTCCTTCTTCGGGATGGATTCAGTGGTTAGGAAGCCAGATGAGCTGTGAGGGAACGTGGCGTTGGGAGGACATTACCCGAGAAGACTCGTCTGTGGATAAAGAGACGACCAGCACAGGCGCAGTTCTAATCGTGACCTTGGAAACCCTGTACGGCCAAGTGTCTGATGTCCACAAGAGATTTGGTCCAGTATCTAGCTTTAAAGGGGTATCCCAATTTTGCAGGATGTTGGCATATCTCTAGGATATGCTCTTACTTTAAGATCGGTGGGAATGCAGACTTAAAGTGAATAACGCCAGCTAGAGTTCCATAAACAGCAAGTGTCTGGAAGCGCCACTGATCAGGGAGTGTGGGGGTGGCGCATCACTAAGGTTCTTTATTCTTCGGTCCCAGAGGTTGTACCCTCGCTGATCATAAATTAAATGGCATATTCTAGGGACAGGGCGAATACCACTTCAAGGGGCTTTCCACCATCAAGACTAATGATTTGGAAATGACTGCAGAGTTCCTCAAAGAAGGATCTGCAAATATGTGTATGAATATAGTCCTTATATGTTTTTTATTCTGCTTAAAGGTACATTTCCTGAGATGTCACGATAAAGTTAACTAGAAAAGACATTTGTTCCTATCAACCTTGTCACTTCTGACGGCATATGAAGGGACGTGGTACCTATTATAAGCATTTAAAGAGGAGTCTTAACAGCACAGAGTGACTGTTCAAGCCAAGTACAGGTGCTTGGTGCATCATGGCAGGGCCAAACATTTACCGTCTCCTTTCTACCTACTTGTTTACCCTCTATCTTTCCCCTTCTTCTTTGACAGACAGCTCTGGCTTCATTGAGGCAGAGATGGAAAACAGGTGCTAACATGTAGTTAAATAATTTGCCACGTCCTGATACTCTGAGTGCCTGTGCTATAGGTTATATTCGATGAACTTAACTATCCAACTATGAAACTATGGTTTGAAATGACATTCTGTGCTGACTGTCCCTTAAATGCATCTTCCCACCTACTTGGTTGGCTTTAGCTTTATACAGCTAGAGAAAACAAGTAGTTGGGAAAGATGCACTGAACTGTTTGGACATACCAAGGGTCCAACACGTGCCCCTGTACTTGGTTTGAACAGTACATGCCGAAACTCCTTTTAGGGCTCATACTCACTTGCGAGAGACTCGCACGAAATCCTGGCACTGCCGCAAGCACTTGGACCAGAGCATGCGGCCACATGTATTTCTATGCAACCGCATGCTCCGGTCCCAGTGCCGGCGGCAGTGCAAGGTTTTCATGGGAGTCTCTCGCAAGTGAGTATGAGCCCTAAAGGGACTCTGTCCGCACAGAGTAACTGTCCAAAGTACTGCCGCTCGGTTCTTCATGGCTGGGGTAATCATTTAAATACACCTTCCCACTTGCTTGTTTTCCCTCAAGCCAAGGAGCTCAGAGAAGAATTGTGGCAAGGCACAGATCTGGCCAAGGTTACAAAAGAATTTCTGCAGTACTCAAGGTTCCTAAGAGCACAGTGGCCTCCTTAATCCCACTGTAGATGGAAGCCAAGCAGGTGGGATTATGTAGTTAAATGACTGGTCCCACCTTGAACAGTCATTCTGTGCTGACAGTGCTTTTAAAAGCCCACACAGTCTGACTGTTCCCATCGTGGAGAAGATCTAACATCTGTATCCTCTTCTGAACTTTCCAGTTAACTTAAGTGCAGTCAGTGGATCCTGTAAAATGAGACGTCTGCCTATCATCGGGACCACAGCACAATGTGAACAGAACCAATTCCAATAGTGATGAGAGAGCGGCGTACATAGGGAGACACTTACTGAGTCACAGGCGGATAAATAACGTGTTATTTTAGACTTATTTTCTGAAATAAAATATTAAATCTCACTAGTTTGAGTCTTCCTGCAAAAATGATGGTATTAAGCTGCTACTTGACCTCTGCTGGCTCTCGGTAAAAGGAAACGTGATTATGTTCTAACGATACTGGCAAATCCATATTGAGGTGACGTCTTTATCTCTCCATCTTACGCTCCCCACATACACATTAGACAGCTGTCGGCTGCTGTTTGGTTGTACTTGGTTAGATAAGTCACTGTGCTGACAGTCCCTTTAAGAGGAATAAGATGTGTACATGAAGCATAGCGAGTGGCCGTGTATGCAATGCCTATAGGTCCTCTCACCTTCCAGTGCGGCAGTGAGAGGTGATGAAATACCCCTTTAAATTTTGTGCACTGGTCCAATCGAAAGAAGATGTCAGGAGCTTTGTGGCTCAAGGGGGAGTTGGGCCTAAGTACATTGCCATTGATCACACAGGTAGACATGCCATTGGTAGTTTTGAGGATTCCGATCTGTCTGACAGTCATATACTTTGATCAGGCGTACGAACAGGAGGTGTCATCACTGTACACAGGGCTGATCACAGGCTACACTGCTGTCATTCACCGTACACAGGGCTGATCACAGGCTGCGCTGCTGTCATTCACCGTACACAGGGCTGATCACAGGCTGCGCTGCTGTCATTTACTGTACACAGGGCTGATCACAGGCTGCGCTGCTGTCATTCACCGTACACAGGGCTGATCACAGGCTGCGCTGCTGTCATTTACTGTACACAGGGCTGATCACAGGCTACGCTGCTGTCATTCACCGTACACAGGGCTGATCACAGGCTGCGCTGCTGTCATTCACCGTACACGGGGCTGATCACAGGCTGCGCTGCTGTCATTTACTGTACACAGGGCTGATCACAGGCTACACTGCTGTCATTCACCGTACACAGGGCTGATCACAGGCTGCGCTGCTGTCATTTACTGTACACAGGGCTGATCACAGGCTACACTGCTGTCATTCACCGTACACAGGGCTGATCACAGGCTGCGCTGCTGTCATTCACCGTACACAGGGCTGATCACAGGCTGCGCTGCTGTCATTTACTGTACACAGGGCTGATCACAGGCTACACTGCTGTCATTCACCGTACACAGGGCTGATCACAGGCTGCGCTGCTGTCATTCACCATACACAGGGCTGATCACAGGCTGCGCTGCTGTCATTTACTGTACACAGGGCTGATCACAGGCTGCGCTGCTGTCATTCACCGTACACAGGGCTGATCACAGGCTGCGCTGCTGTCATTCACCGTACACAGGGCTGATCACAGGCTACACTGCTGTCATTCACCGTACACAGGGCTGATCACAGGCTGCGCTGCTGTCATTTACTGTACACGGCTGATCACAGGCTACACTGCTGTCATTCACCGTACACAGGGCTGATCACAGGCTGCGCTGCTGTCATTCACCGTACACAGGGCTGATCACAGGCTACACTGCTGTCATTCACCGTACACAGGGCTGATCACAGGCTGCGCTGCTGTCATTTACTGTACACAGGGCTGATCACAGGCTACACTGCTGTCATTCACCGTACACAGGGCTGATCACAGGCTGCGCTGCTGTCATTCACCGTACACAGGGCTGATCACAGGCTGCGCTGCTGTTATTCACCGTACACAGGGCTGATCACAGGCAGCGCTGCTGTCATTCACCGTACACAGGTCTGATCACAGGCAGCGCTGCTGTCATTCACCGCACACAGGGCTGATCACAGGCTGCACTGCTGTCATTCACCGTACACAGGGCTGATCACAGACTGCGCTGCTGTCATTCACCGCACACAGGGCTGATCACAGGCTGCGCTGCTGTCATTCACCGTACACAGGGCTGATCACAGACTGCGCTGCTGTCATTCACCGTAGACGGATGATCACAGGCTGCGCTGCTGTCATTCACCGTACACAGGGCTGATCACAGGCTGCGCTGCTGTCATTCACCATACACAGGGCTGATCACAGGCTGCGCTGCTGTCATTCACCGTACACAGGGCTGATCACAGGCTGCGCTGCTGTCATTCACCGTGCACAGGGCTGATCACAGGCTGCGCTGCTGTCATTCACCGCACACAGGGCTGATCACAGGCTGCGCTGCTGTCATTCACCGTACACAGGGATGATCACAGGCAGCGTTGCTGTCATTCACCGTACACAGGGCTGATCACAGGCTGCGCTGCTGTCATTCACCGTACACAGGGCTGATCACAGGCTGCGCTGCTGTCATTTACTGTACACAGGGCTGATCACAAGCTACGCTGCTGTCATTCACCGTACACAGGGCTGATCACAGGCTGCGCTGCTGTCATTTACTGTACACAGGGCTGATCACAGGCTACACTGCTGTCATTCACCGTACACAGGGCTGATCACAGGCTGCGCTGCTGTCATTTACCGTACACAGGGCTGATCACAGGCTGCGCTGCTGTCATTCACCGTACACAGGGCTGATCACAGGCTGCGCTGCTGTCATTCACCGTACACAGGTCTGATCACAGGCTACGCTGCTGTCATTTACTGTACACAGGGCTGATCACAGGCTACGCTGCTGTCATTCACCGTACACAGGGCTGATCACAGGCTACACTGCTGTCATTCACCGTACACAGGGCTGATCACAGGCTGCGCTGCTGTCATTTACCGTACACAGGGCTGATCACAGGCTGCGCTGCTGTCATTCACCGTACACAGGGCTGATCACAGGCTGCGCTGCTGTCATCACCGTACACAGGGCTGATCACAGGCTGCGCTGCTGTCATTCACCGTACACAGGGCTGATCACAGGCTACGCTGCTGTCATTCACCGTACACAGGGCTGATCACAGGCTACGCTGCTGTCATTCACCGTACACAGGGCTGATCACAGGCTACGCTGCTGTCATTCACCGTACACAGGG
Organism: Dendrobates tinctorius; assembly: GCF_039654945.1. Classification (NCBI taxonomy): domain Eukaryota; kingdom Metazoa; phylum Chordata; class Amphibia; order Anura; family Dendrobatidae; genus Dendrobates; species Dendrobates tinctorius. The sequence continues at coordinate 23,379,925 of NW_027361733.1, read as the reverse complement.
CTGATCACAGGCTGCGCTGCTGTCATTCACCGTACACAGGGCTGATCACAGGCTGCGCTGCTGTCATTCACCGTACACAGGGCTGATCACAGGCTGCGCTGCTGTCATTCACCGTTCACAGGGCTGATCACAGGCTGTGCTGCTGTCATTTACCGTACACAGGGCTGATCACAGGCTGCGCTGCTGTCATTTACTATACACAGGGCTGATCACAGGCTGCGCTGCTGTCATTCACCGTACACAGGGCTGATCACAGGCTGCGCTGCTGTCATTCACCGTACACAGGGCTGATCACAGGCTGCGCTGCTGTCATTTACTGTACACAGGGCTGATCACAGGCTACGCTGCTGTCATTCACCGTACACAGGGCTGATCATAGGCTGCGCTGCTGTCAATCACCGTACACAGGGCTGATCACAGGCTGCGCTGCTGTCATTCACCGTACACAGGGCTGATCACAGGCTGCGCTGCTGTCATTTACTATACACAGGGCTGATCACAAGCTACACTGCTGTCATTCACCGTACACTGGGCTGATCACAGGCTGTGCTGCTGTCATTTACCGTACACAGGGCTGATCACAGGCTATACTGCTGTCATTCACCGTACACAGGGCTGATCACAGGCTACGCTGCTGTCATTCACCGTACACAGGGCTGATCACAGGCAGCGCTGCTGTCATTCACCGCACACAGGGCTGATCACAGCCTGCGCTGCTGTCATTTACTGTGCACAGGGCTGATCACAGGCTACACTGCTGGCTGATCAGAGGCTGCGCTGCTGTCATTCACCGTACACAGGGCTGATCACAGACTGCGCTGCTGTCATTCATCGTACACAGGGCTGATCACAGACTGCACTGCTGTCATTCACCGTACACAGGGCTGATCACAGGCTACACTGCTGTCATTCACCACACACAGGGCTGATCACAGGCTGCGCTGCTGTCATTTACTGTACACAGGGCTGATCACAGGCTACACTGCTGTCATTCACCGTACACAGGGCTGATCACAGGCAGCGCTGCTGTCATTCACCGTACACAGGGCTGATCACAGGCTACACTGCTGTCATTTACTGTGCACAGGGCTGATCACAGGCTACACTGCTGTCATTCACTGTGCACGGGGCTGATCACAGGCTGCGCTGCTGTCATTTACCGTACACAGGGCTGATCACAGGCTGCGCTGCTGTCATTTACCGTACACAGGGCTGATCACAGGCTACACTGCTGTCATTCACCGCATACAGGGCTGATCACAGGCTGCGCTGCTGTCATTCACCGTACACAGGGATGATCACAGGCAGCGTTGCTGTCATTCACCGTACACAGGGCTGATCACAGGCTGCGCTGCTGTCATTCACCGTACACAGGGCTGATCACAGGCTGCGCTGCTGTCATTTACTGTACACAGGGCTGATCACAAGCTACGCTGCTGTCATTCACCGTACACAGGGCTGATCACAGGCTGCGCTGCTGTCATTTACTGTACACAGGGCTGATCACAGGCTACACTGCTGTCATTCACCGTACACAGGGCTGATCACAGGCTGCGCTGCTGTCATTTACCGTACACAGGGCTGATCACAGGCTGCGCTGCTGTCATTCACCGTACACAGGGCTGATCACAGGCTGCGCTGCTGTCATTCACCGTACACAGGTCTGATCACAGGCTACGCTGCTGTCATTTACCGTACACAGGGCTGATCACAGGCTACACTGCTGTCATTCACCGTACACAGGGCTGATCACAGACTACACTGCTGTCATTCACCGTACACAGGGCTGATCACAGGCTGCGCTGCTGTCATTTACCGTACACAGGGCTGATCACAGGCTGCGCTGCTGTCATTCACCGTACACAGGGCTGATCACAGGCTGCGCTGCTGTCATCACCGTACACAGGGCTGATCACAGGCTGCGCTGCTGTCATTCACCGTACACAGGGCTGATCACAGGCTACGCTGCTGTCATTCACCGTACACAGGGCTGATCACAGGCTACGCTGCTGTCATTCACCGTACACAGGGCTGATCACAGGCTACGCTGCTGTCATTCACCGTACACAGGGCTGATCACAGGCTGCGCTGCTGTCATTCACCGTACACAGGGCTGATCACAGGCTGCGCTGCTGTCATTCACCGTACACAGGGCTGATCACAGGCTGCGCTGCTGTCATTCACCGTTCACAGGGCTGATCACAGGCTGCGCTGCTGTCATTTACCGTACACAGGGCTGATCACAGGCTGCGCTGCTGTCATTTACTATACACAGGGCTGATCACAGGCTGCGCTGCTGTCATTCACCGTACACAGGGCTGATCACAGGCTGCGCTGCTGTCATTCACCGTACACAGGGCTGATCACAGGCTGCGCTGCTGTCATTTACTGTACACAGGGCTGATCACAGGCTACGCTGCTGTCATTCACCGTACACAGGGCTGATCATAGGCTGCGCTGCTGTCAATCACCGTACACAGGGCTGATCACAGGCTGCGCTGCTGTCATTCACCGTACACAGGGCTGATCACAGGCTGCGCTGCTGTCATTTACTATACACAGGGCTGATCACAAGCTACACTGCTGTCATTCACCGTACACTGGGCTGATCACAGGCTGTGCTGCTGTCATTTACCGTACACAGGGCTGATCACAGGCTATACTGCTGTCATTCACCGTACACAGGGCTGATCACAGGCTACGCTGCTGTCATTCACCGTACACAGGGCTGATCACAGGCAGCGCTGCTGTCATTCACCGCACACAGGGCTGATCACAGCCTGCGCTGCTGTCATTTACTGTGCACAGGGCTGATCACAGGCTACACTGCTGGCTGATCACAGGCTGCGCTGCTGTCATTCACCGTACACAGGGCTGATCACAGACTGCGCTGCTGTCATTCATCGTACACAGGGCTGATCACAGACTGCACTGCTGTCATTCACCGTACACAGGGCTGATCACAGGCTACACTGCTGTCATTCACCACACACAGGGCTGATCACAGGCTGCGCTGCTGTCATTTACTGTACACAGGGCTGATCACAGGCTACACTGCTGTCATTCACCGTACACAGGGCTGATCACAGGCAGCGCTGCTGTCATTCACCGTACACAGGGCTGATCACAGGCTACACTGCTGTCATTTACTGTGCACAGGGCTGATCACAGGCTACACTGCTGTCATTCACTGTGCACGGGGCTGATCACAGGCTGCGCTGCTGTCATTTACCGTACACAGGGCTGATCACAGGCTGCGCTGCTGTCATTTACCGTACACAGGGCTGATCACAGGCTACGCTGCTGTCATTCACCGTACACAGGGCTGATCACAGGCTGCGCTGCTGTCATTCACCATACACAGGGCTGATCACAGGCTGCGCTGCTGTCATTCACCGTACACAGGGCTGATCACAGGCTGCGCTGCTGTCATTCACCGTACACAGGGCTGATCACAGGCTGCGCTGCTGTCATTCACTGTAGACAGGGATGATCACAGGCAGCGCTGTTGTCATTCACCGTACACAGGGCTGATCATAGGCTGCGCTGCTGTCATTTACCGTACACAGGGCTGATCACAGGCTGCTCTGCTGTCATTTACCGTACACAGGGCTGATCACAGGATGCGCTGCTGTCATTTACCGTACACAGGGCTGATCACAGGCTACGCTGCTGTCATTCACCGTACACAGGGCTGATCACAGGCTGCGCTGCTGTCATTCACCGTACACAGGGCTGATCACAGGCTGTGCTGCTGTCATTCACCGTACACAGGGCTGATAACAGGCTGCGCTGCTGTCATTCACCGTACACAGGGCTGATCACAGGCTGCGCTCCTGTCATTCACCCTAGACAGGGCTGATCACAGGCAGCGCTGCTGTCATTCACCGTACACAGGTCTGATCACAGGCAGCGCTGCTGTCATTCACCGTGCACAGGGCTGATCACAGGTACACTGCTGTCATTCACCGTAGACAGGGATGATCACAGGAAGCGCTGCTGTCATTCACCGTACACAGGTCTGATCACAGGCAGCGCTGCTGTCATTCACCGTACACAGGGCTGATCACAGGCTGCGCTGCTGTCATTCACCGTACACAGGGCTGATCACAGGCTGCGCTGCTGTCATTCATCGTACACAGGGCTGATCACAGGCTGCACAGCTGTCATTCACCGTATACAGGGCTGATCACAGACTGCGCTGCTGTCATTCACTGTAGACAGGGATGATCACAGGCTGTGCGGCTGTCATTCACCGTACACAGGGCTGAACACAGGCTGCGCTGCTGTCATTCACCGTGCATAGGGCTGATCACAGGCTGCGCTGCTGTCATTCACCGCACACAGGGCTGATCACAGGCTGCGCTGCTGTAATTCACCGCAGACAGGGCTGATCACAGGCTACACTGCTGTCATTCACCGTAGACAGGGATGATCACAGGCAGCGCTGCTGTCATTCACCGTACACAGGGCTGATCACAGGCAGCTCTGCTGTCATTCACCGTACACAGGGCTGATCACAGGCTGCGCTGCTGTCATTCACCGTACACAGGGCTGATCACAGGCTGCGCTGCTGTCATTCACCGTACACAGGGCTGATCACAGACTGCGCTGCTGTCATTCACCGTAGACAGGGATGATCACAGGCTGCGCTGCTGTCATTCACCGTACACAGGGCTGATCACAGGCTGCGCTGCTGTCATTCACCGCGCACAGGGCTGATCACAGGCTGCGCTGCTGTCATTCACCGCACACAGGGCTGATCACAGGCTGCGCTGCTGTCATTCACCGCACACAGGGCTGATCACAGGCTACGCTGCTGTCATTCACCGTAGACAGGGATGATCACAGGCAGCGCTGCTGTCATTCACCGTACACAGGGCTGATCACAGGCTGCGCTGCTGTCATTCACCGTACACAGGGCTGATCACAGGCTGCGCTGCTGTCATTCACCGTACACAGGGCTGATCACAGGCTACGCTGCTGTCATTTACCGTGAACAGGGCTGATCACAGGCTACGCTGCTGTCATTTACTGTGCACAGGTCTGATCACAGGCTACACTGCTGTCATTCATCGTGCACAGGGCTGATCACAGGCAGCGCTGCTGTCATTTACCGTACACAGGGCTGATCATAGGCTGCGCTGCTGTCATTCACCATACACAGGTCTGATCACAGGCAGCGCTGCTGTCATTCACCGTACACAGGGCTGATCACAGGCTGCGCTGCTGTCATTCACCGTACACAGGGCTGATCACAGGCTGCGCTGCTGTCATTCACCGTACACAGGGCTGATCACAGGCTGCGCTGCTGTCATTCACCGTACACAGGGCTGATCACAGGCTGCGCTGCTGTCATTCACCGTACACAGGGCTGATCACAGGCTGCGCTGCTGTCATTCACCGTACACAGGGCTGATCACAGGCTACGCTGCTGTCATTTACTGTGCACAGGGCTGATCACAGGCTACACTGCTGTCATTTACTGTGCACAGGGCTGATCACAGGCTACACTGCTGGCTGATCACAGGCTGCGCTGCTGTCATTCACCGTACACAGGGCTGATCACAGGCTGCGCTGCTGTCATTCACCGTACACAGGGCTGATCACAGGCTGCGCTGCTGTCATTCACCGTACACAGGGCTGATCACAGGCTGCGCTGCTGTCATTCACCGTACACAGGGCTGATCACAGGCTGCGCTGCTGTCATTCACCGTACACAGGGCTGATCACAGGCTGCGCTGCTGTCATTCACCGTACACAGGGCTGATCACAGGCTGCGCTGCTGTCATTCACCGTACACAGGGCTGATCACAGACTGCGCTGCTGTCACTCACCGTACACAGGGCTGATCACAGGCTGTGCTGCTGTCATTCACCGTACACAGGGCTGATCACAGGCTGCGCTGCTGTCATTCACCGTACACAGGGCTGATCACAGACTGCGCTGCTGTCATTCACCGTACACAGGGCTGATCACAGACTGCGCTGCTGTCATTCACCGCACACAGGGCTGATCACAGGCTGCGCTGCTGTCATTCACCGTACACAGGGCTGATCACAGGCTGCGCTGCTGTCATTCACCGTACACAGGGCTGATCACAGGCAGCGCTGCTGTCATTCACCGTACACAGGGCTGATCACAGACTGCGCTGCTGTCATTCACCGTACACAGGGCTGATCACAGGCTGCGCTGCTGTCATTCACCGTACACAGGGCTGATCACAGGCTACGCTGCTGTCATTCACCGTACACAGGGCTGATCACAGGCAGCGCTGCTGTCATTCACCGTACACAGGGCTGATCACAGGCTGCGCTGCTGTCATTCACCGTACACAGGGCTGATCACAGGCTGCGCTGCTGTCATTCACCGTACACAGGGCTGATCACAGGCTGCACTGCTGTCATTCACCGTACACAGGGCTGATCACAGACTACACTGCTGTCATTCACCGTAGACAGGGATGATCACAGGCAGCGCTGCTGTCATTCACCGCACACAGGGCTGATCACAGGCTGCGCTGCTGTCAATCACCGCACACAGGGCTGATCACAGGCAACTCTGCTGTCATTCACCGTACACAGGGCTGATCACAGGCTGCGCTGCTGTCATTCACCGTACACAGGGCTGATCACAGGCTGCGCTGCTGTCATTCACCGTACACAGGGCTGATCACAGGCTGCGCTGCTGTCATTCACTGTAGACAGGGATGATCACAGGCAGCGCTGTTGTCATTCACCGTACACAGGGCTGATCATAGGCTGCGCTGCTGTCATTTACCGTACACAGGGCTGGTCACAGGCTGCTCTGCTGTCATTTACCGTACACAGGGCTGATCACAGGCTGCGCTGCTGTCATTTACCGTACACAGGGCTGATCACAGGCTACGCTGCTGTCATTCACCGTACACAGGGCTGATCACAGGCTGCGCTGCTGTCATTCACCGTACACAGGGCTGATCACAGGCTGCGCTGCTGTCATTCACCGTACACAGGGCTGATCACAGGCTGCGCTCCTGTCATTCACCCTAGACAGGGCTGATCACAGGCAGCGCTGCTGTCATTCACCGTACACAGGTCTGATCACAGGCAGCGCTGCTGTCATTCACCGTGCACAGGGCTGATCACAGGTACACTGCTGTCATTCACCGTAGACAGGGATGATCACAGGAAGCGCTGCTGTCATTCACCGTACACAGGTCTGATCACAGGCAGCGCTGCTGTCATTCACCGTACACAGGGCTGATCACAGGCTGCGCTGCTGTCATTCACCGTACACAGGGCTGATCACAGGCTGCGCTGCTGTCATTCATCGTACACAGGGCTGATCACAGGCTGCACAGCTGTCATTCACCGTACACAGGGCTGATCACAGACTGCACTGCTGTCATTCACTGTAGACAGGGATGATCACAGGCTGTGCGGCTGTCATTCACCGTACACAGGGCTGAACACAGGCTGCGCTGCTGTCATTCACCGTGCATAGGGCTGATCACAGGCTGCGCTGCTGTCATTCACCGCACACAGGGCTGATCACAGGCTGCGCTGCTGTAATTCACCGCAGACAGGGCTGATCACAGGCTACACTGCTGTCATTCACCGTAGACAGGGATGATCACAGGCAGCGCTGCTGTCATTCACCGTACACAGGGCTGATCACAGGCAGCTCTGCTGTCATTCACCGTACACAGGGCTGATCACAGGCTGTGCTGCTGTCATTCACCGTACACAGGGCTGATCACAGGCTGCGCTGCTGTCATTCACCGTACACAGGGCTGATCACAGACTGCGCTGCTGTCATTCACCGTAGACAGGGATGATCACAGGCTGCGCTGCTGTCATTCACCGTACACAGGGCTGATCACAGGCTGCGCTGCTGTCATTCACCGTGCACAGGGCTGATCACAGGCTGCGCTGCTGTCATTCACCGCACACAGGGCTGATCACAGGCTGCGCTGCTGTCATTCACCGCACACAGGGCTGATCACAGGCTACGCTGCTGTCATTCACCGTAGACAGGGATGATCACAGGCAGCGCTGCTGTCATTCACCGTACACAGGGCTGATCACAGGCTGCGCTGCTGTCATTCACCGTACACAGGGCTGATCACAGGCTGCGCTGCTGTCATTCACCGTACACAGGGCTGATCACAGGCTACGCTGCTGTCATTTACCGTGAACAGGGCTGATCACAGGCTACGCTGCTGTCATTTACTGTGCACAGGTCTGATCACAGGCTACACTGCTGTCATTCATCGTGCACAGGGCTGATCACAGGCAGCGCTGCTGTCATTTACCGTACACAGGGCTGATCATAGGCTGCGCTGCTGTCATTCACCATACACAGGTCTGATCACAGGCAGCGCTGCTGTCATTCACCGTACACAGGGCTGATCACAGGCTGCGCTGCTGTCATTCACCGTACACAGGGCTGATCACAGGCTGCGCTGCTGTCATTCACCGTACACAGGGCTGATCACAGGCTGCGCTGCTGTCATTCACCGTACACAGGGCTGATCACAGGCTGCGCTGCTGTCATTCACCGTACACAGGGCTGATCACAGGCTGCGCTGCTGTCATTCACCGTACACAGGGCTGATCACAGGCTACGCTGCTGTCATTTACTGTGCACAGGGCTGATCACAGGCTACACTGCTGTCATTTACTGTGCACAGGGCTGATCACAGGCTACACTGCTGGCTGATCACAGGCTGCGCTGCTGTCATTCACCGTACACAGGGCTGATCACAGGCTGCGCTGCTGTCATTCACCGTACACAGGGCTGATCACAGGCTGCGCTGCTGTCATTCACCGTACACAGGGCTGATCACAGGCTGCGCTGCTGTCATTCACCGTACACAGGGCTGATCACAGGCTGCGCTGCTGTCATTCACCGTACACAGGGCTGATCACAGGCTGCGCTGCTGTCATTCACCGTACACAGGGCTGATCACAGGCTGCGCTGCTGTCATTCACCGTACACAGGGCTGATCACAGGCTGCGCTGCTGTCATTCACCGTACACAGGGCTGATCACAGACTGCGCTGCTGTCACTCACCGTACACAGGGCTGATCACAGGCTGTGCTGCTGTCATTCACCGTACACAGGGCTGATCACAGGCTGCGCTGCTGTCACTCACGGTACACAGGGCTGATCACAGGCTGCGCTGCTGTCATTCACCGTACACAGGGCTGATCACAGACTGCGCTGCTGTCATTCACCGTACACAGGGCTGATCACAGACTGCGCTGCTGTCATTCACCGCACACAGGGCTGATCACAGGCTGCGCTGCTGTCATTCACCGTACACAGGGCTGATCACAGGCTGCGCTGCTGTCATTCACCGTACACAGGGCTGATCACAGGCAGCGCTGCTGTCATTCACCGTACACAGGGCTGATCACAGACTGCGCTGCTGTCATTCACCGTACACAGGGCTGATCACAGGCTGCGCTGCTGTCATTCACCGTACACAGGGCTGATCACAGGCTACGCTGCTGTCATTCACCGTACACAGGGCTCATCACAGGCTGCGCTGCTGTCATTCACCGTACACAGGGCTGATCACAGGCTGCGCTGCTGTCATTCACCGTACACAGGGCTGATCACAGGCTGCGCTGCTGTCATTCACCGTACACAGGGCTGATCACAGGCTGCGCTGCTGTCATTCACCGTACACAGGGCTGATCACAGACTACACTGCTGTCATTCACCGTAGACAGGGATGATCACAGGCAGCGCTGCTGTCATTCACCGCACACAGGGCTGATCACAGGCTGCGCTGCTGTCAATCACCGCACACAGGGCTGATCACAGGCAACTCTGCTGTCATTCACCGTACACAGGGCTGATCACAGGCTGCGCTGCTGTCATTCACCGTACACAGGGCTGATCACAGGCTGCGCTGCTGTCATTCACCGTACACAGGGCTGATCACAGGCAGCGCTGCTGTCATTCACTGTACACAGGGCTGATCACAGGCTGCGCTGCTGTCATTCACCGTACACAGGGCTGATCACAGGCTGCGCTGCTGTCATTCACCGTACACAGGGCTGATCACAGGCTGCGCTGCTGTCATTCACTGCACACTGCAGTATTACAGTACAGTATTACGTGCCATCAAGTGATCCGTTGCTTTCCTATGGAAACCTCTGAAAATGATGTAAAATATATATTTTTTAAATCTACAATTTTAGCTCCTGTCCCTGAATGTAAATAAAAACTAAACAAAATACATATTTGTCTTCACCGCGAGCGCGACCGTCCAAACTAATAAAATATCTGAATATTTGTCCCGTAACATGAATGCCAGAAAGTATAAAAAATAAATATTGAAATGGCAGAATCGCATTTATTTTCTCACTTCGCCTCTAAATATGTTACCAGTGAAAGCTCCAGTACAGCTTCAGAAACTATATGTGATCCAGCACAGAGGGTCCCCTGGGATTGTGGCACTTAGGGGCCCTCATAGACCTGGAGCGGCGCTGCCGGGAGCCGTAGTTCTACCATAACCAGTAGCTGCCGCTTGTGGGCGTGGTTAGCAGCTGTTGCTAAGGAAGTACAAGCCGCGGCCTGTTGACCGTTACTAAGGAAGTGAGCGCGTCTTTGCAAGGCCTGTTGCTAAGGAAGTTAGAGCCGGCGGTCAGTCGGCATCCGGCGGGTGGACAGCGGGACAGAATGATCGGCGGCTGGGACATGGCAGGTGAGGGGCAGACCCCGGATGACGGGGGCAGCTGTGTGGGTGTGTCTGCACATGGCGAGGAGGCGGCCGGGCACAGGACGGGGCCCAACGGGGGGCAGCATGGCCTGAGGCAGGGAGGACTGGAGAAAGCAGGGATTAATGAGTGATGGGTCAGGACAGTCTATAGGGGCCGCCGGGACCCGTATACTATACGTGAGCGACCTGTTGTGTGCCCTCTGAATGCCAGCCCGAGCCCTGCCGGGCGTGATGATGACATACTGGTACCCTGCAAGGTGATGTCAGACCTAGGACCTGGAGTGGTGATGTCATACCTAGGACATGGCGTGCTGTTGGCCTACCTAGGACATGGCGTGCTGGTGTCCTACCTAGGACATGGCGTGCTGGTGTCCTACCTAGGACCTGGCGTGCTGGTGGCCTACCTAGGACATGGCGTGCTGTTGGCCTACCTAGGACCTGGCGTGCTGTTGGCCTACCTAGGACATGGCGTGCTGGTGTCCTACCTAGGACCTGGCGTGCTGGTGGCCTACCTAGGACATGGCGTGCTGTTGGCCTACCTAGGACATGGCGTGCTGTTGTTCTACCTAGGACATGGCGTGCTGTTGGCCTACCTAGGACATGGCGTGCTGGTGTCCTACCTAGGACCAGGCGTGCTGGTGTCCTACCTAGGACCAGGCGTGCTGGTGTCCTACCTAGGACCTGGTGTGCTGGTGGCCTACCTAGGACATGGCGTGCTGGTGGCCTACCTAGGACATGGCGTGCTGGTGGCCTACCTAGGACCAGGCGTGCTGGTGGCCTACCTAGGACCAGGCGTGCTGGTGGCCTACCTAGGACCAGGCGTGCTGGTGGCCTACCTAGGACCAGGCGTGCTGGTGGCCTACCTAGGACCAGGCGTGCTGGTGGCCTACCTAGGACCAGGCGTGCTGTTGTCCTACCTAGGACCAGGCGTGCTGTTGTCCTACCTAGGACCAGGCGTGCTGTTGTCCTACCTAGGACCAGGCGTGCTGTTGTCCTACCTAGGACCAGGCGTGCTGTTGTCCTACCTAGGACCAGGCGTGCTGTTGTCCTACCTAGGACCAGGCGTGCTGTTGTCCTACCTAGGACCAGGCGTGCTGTTGTCCTACCTAGGACCAGGCGTGCTGTTGTCCTACCTAGGACCAGGCGTGCTGTTGTCCTACCTAGGACCAGGCGTGCTGTTGTCCTACCTAGGACCAGGCGTGCTGTTGTCCTACCTAGGACCAGGCGTGCTGTTGTCCTACCTAGGACCAGGCGTGCTGTTGTCCTACCTAGGACCAGGCGTGCTGTTGTCCTACCTAGGACCAGGCGTGCTGTTGGCCTACCTAGGACCAGGCGTGCTGTTGGCCTACCTAGGACCAGGCGTGCTGTTGGCCTACCTAGGACCAGGCGTGCTGTTGGCCTACCTAGGACCAGGCGTGCTGTTGGCCTACCTAGGACCAGGCGTGCTGTTGGCCTACCTAGGACCAGGCGTGCTGTTGGCCTACCTAGGACATGGCGTGCTGGTGGCCTACCTAGGACATGGCGTGCTGGTGGCCTACCTAGGACATGGCGTGCTGGTGGCCTACCTAGGACATGGCGTGATGAATATGAGGTCTCACCTGCTCCAATGACATCTTAGGCTAGTTTCACACTAGCGTTTATTCGATGTGGCGCCGCTAAGCCCCGCCCCCTGCTGGCTCCCTGCCCGCCCCATCCGGTCATCGCTGCCTACTATCGCACATGGACACTTGAGATCTGCGCACCCTATCTTTAGCATAGGGTGCGCTGGCCCTGCGCTAGTAGGATTTTGGCGTGCGCTGCGCACTTTTGAAGGTGCGCCCGTGCGCGCCGAACGCAGCATGTTGCATTTCGGCACGCACGGCGCACCTTCAAAAGTGCGCAGCGCACGCCAAAATCCTACTAGCGCACGATCTGCGCACCCTATGCTAAAGATAGGGTGTGCAGATCGCAAGCGTCCATGTGCGATAGTAGGCGGCGATGACCGGATGGGGCGGGCAGGTAGCCGGCAGGGGGCAGGGCTTAGCGGCGCCGTGCGCAGCGTCGAATAAACGCTAGTGTGAAACTAGCCTAAGTGCCTGACGTGACGATGTCATGCGTAGTATCTGATCGGGTGATGTCATACCTAGTATAATGCAGTGATATAATATCTGGTGTCTTGGCTTCTACTCACGGTAATGATATAGGATTGGGCAATTTTTGCCAAAAATTAAAATCTCAATTTTTTTTTTTTAATATTTATAATTATAAAGGGAATTTGTCACCAAGTTTCTGCTATGTAATCTGACAATAAAATAATGTACAGTCAGAGACCCTGATTCCAGCGATGTGCCACTTACTGATCTGCTTACTGTAGTTTTGTTTAAATCCCTGTTTTATTTGCTGCAGATCTAGCTGTTCTCTGAATGGTGAGCTCTGTATAACCCCGCTCACATCACTGATTGGCAGCTTTTTGTGTACGCTGTGCATAGGCAGAAAGGTTCTGATCTGTGGTGCAGGCGGGGTTACACAGAGCAAGAGGACTACATGGCACAAAACAAGATGAGATCAAGAAAAAAATGTCCATAAAGTAATATGGCCCCAAGCAATGATCTAAATCAAAATTGTTACCCGAATATCTCCTACATCAATGGGAACAGGTGAGCAGAAGTGACCACTTGGAAGCATGTCATTGCTATACATGCTGTTCACACTGCATCCAGGGGTCTAGACTAAATGTTTTGTTTTTTTGGGGGATGGGGGTTTAAACCATGGATGGGCGAGAGAAAAAAAAATGACCCGAGCGGACAGATTTCTTGAACTTCTTCTGTGTTTTTTTTTTTCCCTCTGTGTGCATTTCTTCAGATGGGTACAGAAAGGGCAGTAAGCCACGTCTCTGTGCCCATCTGCCCAATCGGCCATGTTCATAGCTAAAACACAAACGGAATTGAAGAAAGAAGAAATCAGCCCTTTCTTTGTCGTTGTATTCTATGGTCCTGTCGGCGGTCCATTTGAATCTCCGTTTTAGGCCGGGTTCACATGTTTTTTTTCCGGGACCGGAGATGTCAGTGTCCATGAGTGTAATACTTGCAGCACAAGTGTGGCATCCATGTGCCGCATCACTACAATATGCACAGGCGGCTCATTTATTTATAGCGCAGGCGGCGGGTGATGAATTCTCCCATCATCCGCTCCTGCTGTCACTGTTATTAGCGGCAGCAGGAGTAGGCTGATGGGAGTAATAGTCCCATCAGCTGCCACTTGCTCTCATTGTTATCTCTTGAATATAACTCCTCATTCTCCCCTGCTCGTGCTGATCGCTGGCAGAGCAGGGGAGAATGAGGAGAGTTGTCTTCAGCACCTGACGCCGGGGAACAGCGCTTACTGCAACGCTGCTTATCAGACACCGGGATGTGTCACATGGAGGACATCCATGTGTGTTCTCCGTGTGCCCGTGCTGCCGGTAAAAAACGGACATGTCTATGTGTGGCTCACACGAACATACGGTGGAAAAACACTGACATTCACAGCAACCTAGATTTCAATGTGTCAGCCATCTTTACCATCCTTACTTTGGACACCATTGCTCCAGAGAACCACTCAGCGTCGGTTTTTGAAAAATTGAGGCCTAGCACCGATGACCATGCCATGTTTGAAGCTGCTGTGATCAATCGATTTTCTCATAATAATGTGGATTCGCACCGACATTGACCTGCAGGAATCTGATCACCTGATTTTATGCTGCCCTCAGGGGTCACAAGTCTAATTTCTAGACAGGGAAGGGCAGGTGTCCACTAGAGCAGCTGTTCGGGGTATGTTAAGCTGGTTTCACATGCTCTGTATTCATGTACCGTGCTCTGATTGTAGCACAGTCAGCGTTCCATGGATGTGTGACGCCTGCCTTCATCATGGTGATACTGCTACATATGTTCAATGCAAAATCTGGCGCTCCAGAATTCCAACTAATCCTCCTTGCTCCTGTACATACATTACATTACTTATCCTGTACTGATCCTGAGTTACATCCTGTATTATACTCCAGAGGTGCACTCACTATTCTGCTGGTGCAGTCACTGTGTACATACATTACTTATCCTGTACTGATCCTGAGTTACCTCCTGTATTATACTCCAGAGCTGCACTCACTATTCTGCTGGTGGAGTCACTGTGAACATACATTACTTATCCTTTACTGATCCTGAGTTACATCCTGTATTATACTCCAGAGCTGCACTCACTATTCTGCTGGTGTAATCACTGTGTACATACATTACATTACTTATCCTGTACTGATCCTGAGTTACATCCTGTATTATACTCCAGAGGTGCACTCACTATTCTGCTGGTGGTCACTGTGTACATACATTACTTATCCTGTACTGATCCTGAGTTACACCCAGTATTATACTCCAGAGCTGCACTCACTATTCTGCTGGTGCAGTCACTGTGTACATACATTACTTATCCTGTACTGATCCTGAGTTACATCCTGTATTATACTCCAGAGCTGCACTCACTATTCTGCTGGTGGAGTCACTGTGAACATACATTACATTACTTATCCTGTACTGATCCTGAGTTACATCCTGTAGCTCTTTTTTATTATAAAAGTATCAAAACACAATACATAAGGGTACGTGCACACGCTGCGGAATCCGCTGCGGATTAATCCGCACGGATTTTGCAAAAACCGCAGATAATCCGCAGGTCCAAAGACCTGCGGATTATCTGCGGTTTTGCCTGCGGTTTGGTCCTGCGGATTCACTATCTCCACAATGGTGGAGATAGGAACCCGCAGCGGTTTCCGCAGAAAGAATTGACATGCAATTCTTTCTGCGGATTCAAAACCGCAGCAAATCCGCGCGTTTTTTTCCGCAGCGTCGGCACAGCGTTTTTTTTTTCCCATTCAAATGAATGGTACTGTACACCGCAGCTAAAACTGCTGCGTGTCCGCAGCGGCCAAAACCGCTGCGGACACGCAGCGGAATCCGCAGCGTGTGCACACAGCCTTACAGACAAACAATGCTCCCGACATAAATATTTGTGCAAACCTCACAATTTTACCTGATCCCCCAGGCTTTCCAGCCTAGAGGGCCCCAGCAGGATCCCTCCACCCCTATACAACTTGAAATAAAGAAACCCCGATGTAACACATTCATCCCCTACGCACACCCTTTCACACTCCATTCGCACTTTACACCCATACCTATATACAAGTAAAAAAAAAAAAAAAACATATTCCGGCCCTTCTGCCTTAAAAAAAAAAACCATAGCCACATATACTGGCAAAACCCCAGCACCAGCCTAAAACCTCTACGAAATATTTTTTTTTTGTTTTAAATTGCATTAATTTTTTTTTTTTTTTTTTTTATTTATCATCCCCCCACCACACCCAAGGTCCAAAAGTCCATGGCCCATTACACGAAACACACAAGGTCCATCAATGTTCATGGCCTATCACATCTATCTCTTGGCAACAACAGTTTATGCTCCAAGAGGAAAACCCTCACCCGGCTCCACCCAAAACCTATGCTATTTACCACGTGGTCCATTCTTCTTTTCCTTTCCACGATTTGTCCATCCACTTTCCCTTCGGAAAAAGGTCCTCTTTTCCCATTCTCACCCCCCTCCCAACCTCACTACACCCTCCCATGCACTCCTAACTAAAACAAAAGAAAGTATGTATAATACACAAAAATAATACAAATATACAATATATATCTACATATACACCACATAACATTATTACCATATTTGTTTTGGCTTGCCACCACACACTTTCCTTTGCAGACCCAAGATCAGTGCCTGCAAGCCCAATATCCATTAATGCTCTATGTTTCCAAAACAAAAGACTAGAGTGGCATGCTTTAGCCCACCACCAGGAAAAGGAGTTCTCGAGGCCCCGTCCCTCACTAACTCATTCACCCTGTCCCTCAACAACTAAGACTGTCCCTGCTTCTGTCCCTAAAGAAACTGTCCCTATCTGTCCCTACTCTACCTAACTTAACATAACTAACTCTCTATCTGTCCCTCAGTGCCTGTCCCTCCCTGTCACTATCTGCCCCTACTTCTATCCCTAACACACCCAGTGAAACTTTGAAACTTATGCTATCCCTACCCTCATTCACACGGAGCTAGCTCTCCCTTGAGTGCGTTTTTAAAAGGAGAGGCCTCTCCAAAGCCAAGAGGCCTTCCTCACACCCAACCTTTCGAACTCCAAAGAACGGACCTTCACCAGGTCACCCAAGATGTTTCCTACCACCTCATCCCTTGGGAGGGTTTTTTTCCGCGTCGAAACTAGGCACCGTGCATTCCAAGTGTAGAACCTAACCACTACACTGACTAGGAATAAAGTGCACGGGTCCTGGCCACCCAGGGATCTGAACGCTCCATAGGCCCACTCAGCGTAGGAGAGGGACGCCAGCCGCGGCCAGCGTATGGAAGCACCCACCCTGTTGTACACCTCTGCATTAAAGGGACACTGAAGTAGGAAGTGCTCCATGCTTTCCAGCACGTCGCCACACTCCTCACGGGGACAACCCCGATCATCGGATTTCCTGCACTTCAGGTTATCCTTTACATACAGCCTCCCGTGGAAGCAACGCCAGGTCAAGTCCCAAAACTTCATGGGGATCCGCTTAGAATTTAAAAGCCCCAGCCCGACCTCCAGATCCCGGCCTGGGCAATCCTTAAGGGCCAGGGGCTTCTGGAAATGGGTCAACAGGACCCTCCTGTCAAGGCATTGCCTCGACATGGTCCTGATTTCCCACATTCCCAGACCCCACCGGCGGATCACCTTCAGAACCGGGGTAGCGTAAGCCGGGAGATGCCCATGAGGTGTGCGTAGGTCCTTCACCTGTCCTCCTGTCTCCCATTCCTGGAAGAAAGGCCAAAGCCAACCCTTGCAGGAGACTACCCACGGAGGAGCCCTCTCTAGCCAGAGGTTGGAGATGTTAGTCTTAAGAAAGGTGTTTACTAGAAACACCACCGGGTTGACCATACCCAACCCGCCTAGTCTCCTCGTACGGTATGTAACCTCCCTCTTGATTAGGTTAAGCCTATTCCCCCATAACAATTGGAAGAACAGGCTATAGACCCGTGTCCAGAGAGGTTCCGGCAAGATGCACACACTGCCCAGGTATATTAATAAAGGTAGCAGAAAGCCTTTAGCCAGGGCAACCCTTTCCCTCAGGGTTAAAGACCAACCCTTCCATTGGTCCACCTTTTGGGCGGCGATCTTAAGTCTGCCCTCCCAATTTTGCTGGGGGTAATCCCCGGGGCCAAATTCGATGCCTAGAATTTTGGCGGTGGCCTGGGGCCCTGGAAGGGTGTCCGGGAGATCAAACCTGGGATCTCCCCCTCCCAGCCAGAGACTTTCACACTTATCCCGGTTGATCATGGACCCGGATGCCTCCGAGTAGCGCACTACCTCCGACATGACCCAATCCGCCTCCCCTCTTGAGGACACGAAAAGGGAAACATCATCGGCGTACGCCACCACCCTCAGAGAGGACCCAGAGCCCGCCTGGTCCATCCTGACTCCCGCCAACGGTCCACGATCTACCCTCCTTAGGAAGGGATCGATCGCGAACGCGTATAAAAGCGGGCTCAGCGGACAGCCCTGATGGACCCCAGAACCCACCTCAAAAGGGTGACCTGACCAACCGTTCACCAGCGGAAAAGTCTCAGCCCCTTGGTACAAGATCTCTAACCATTTTACAAACCTCCCAGGCAGACCATACCTCAAAAGGACGGACCAGAGGTACTCGTGGTTGACCCGGTCAAAGGCTTTCGCTTGATCTAATGACAGCAGGTACCCCTTCCAGTGACCTGCCCTACCCTGCTCCACTGCCTCTCGGACACCGAGCACAGCACTAAAAGTACTGCGGCCTGGTACAGAGCAATGCTGGGCCCCTGAAAGGAGCTGGGGTGCAAACTTCACCAGCCGATTAAACAGCACCTTGGCCAGAACCTTCCGGTCCGTATCGAGAAGTGCTATGGGACGCCAATTCTCAATACGGGACGGATCCTTACCCTTTGACAGAATAATGAGGGCTGACTTCCTCATTGAGTCGGGAAGAGTGCCCGAGGAGAGACACTCATTAAATACCCCTGTCAAGAGGGGGACCAAGGAGTCCCTAAAAGTCTTATAGAACTCGGATGTTAAGCCATCCGGACCTGGCGATTTCTTGGGCCGAAGCCCATCAATGGCCAGTCTCACTTCCTCTTCCCTGATTTCTTCTGCCAAAACACCAAGAGAGGGATCACCCCCTGGCTCAGGGACGGTTTCAGCCAGGAAAGCCGACATCCTGTCCCGATCCAGATCCTTCTTTTCCAAGAGGTGTGAGTAGAAGGATGTGACCACCTCCAGGATCCCTGATTTGGATCTGTTCAGGGACCCCGTACTGTCGATCAGTCCTGTTACCATCTTACAATTCACTGACATCTTACAGTTTCTGTAAGGGTCGGGCGAGCGGTACTTCCCGAAGTCCCTCTCAAAAACCAAAGATGTGTGTCTATCATACTGACACCTCTTGAGTAAAGATTTCACTCTGGAGATTTCCTCACGGTCACCTCCAGTCGAGACAAGCTGCTCGAGTTTCCTCCCCAGGGCCTGGTACAAGCGGTGCCTGTTCAGACTCCTGAGGCTCGAGAGCTGACGGAAGAACCCCGCCACCCGCTTTTTGAAGATCTCCCACCACTCTGACTTACTACTACAGAGATCCAACAGCGGTACCTGGCTCTGAAGAAAATCCTCGAAGGATTGTCTCACCTCCGCTTCTTCCAGCAGGGACGAATTGAGATTCCACAGCCCTCTTCCCATCCGAGGAGTCTCTGCAACATTCAGAGAAAAGAAAATTAGACAGTGATCGGAGAACTCCACCTCAATGGCGGACACAGCAGAAAAGATGGCGTCCTCCTTCAAAAAAAACCTGTCTATTCTAGACCTACTGCTACCCCTATGGTAGGTGAAACCCCCGTGACCTGGGGTGTGCCGGATGTGGACATCCACCAGGCGAGCTTCACTGGCTATGCTATTCAACGCGACGCTATCATAAGCCAGGCGATCTCTGGGACCCCCCTGGTCACGGGACCTCGTAATGGTGTTGAAGTCCCCACCGAAGACCACCTGCCGGCTCGTAAAAAGAAAGGGCTTGATCCTCAGGAAGAGACATTTGCGGTCCCACTTGGACTGCGGGCCGTAGATGTTGATGAGCCGGAGCTCTTGTCCCCTCATGAAGACATCTAGGATCAGGCACCTCCCCATTTCCAACTCAGTAACCCGTCGGCAATCAACAGCTGCAGTCTTAAAAAGGACTGCCACCCCGCTATACGGCTCGGCCGCAAGAGACCAGTATGAGGGCCCGCACCTCCACTCCCTCCGTGCTTTATAGATGGCCCCCATGTCTGTTAGTCTGGTCTCTTGCAAGAATAAAATTTCTGCCTCAATTCGGGAGAAAAAAATCAAAGGCCGTGAAGCGAGCCACATCTGACTTTATGCTGGCAACATTAATAGATGCCAGCGTCAACGGGGCGAGTTCCGCCATCATGGGTGATCAAGTTGGATGGCCAACTTCTTACCACTGCTATCACCTCCACCTGGGGAGGGGTCGGACACCTTCCTTTTCAGGGAAGCTCCCGTTGTGTCCATCCCACCCCCCCCGGTGTCCTCGCCCCCGGGTTCCAGGTCTGTCCCCCCCCCCCCCAGGAGGAACACTGCCCCCTGAGGGTCGGACCCCACCATCCCCCGAAAGACCCTCCGGTGGTACCCCCGGCCCAGCATCCTCGTCTTGCGGCCCATCATCCGAGCCTCCGAGGACGCTGAACCGGTTGGAGAGATCAATCAGAGGGGGGTCAGCGGGCCCTTCCGTGCGCACCCTGGTGGTCGGGGGCGGGGGAGATTTTAAAGGCTTTCCAGCCTTCTTCCCCCCCGATTTGTTACGATTGGCACGCTTGCTTTTGCCACCCGCTGCTGTAGGCTGCTCCTGGACCTCCTCATCAACACTTTCATACTGTGAGGACCCGTCCGAGTCAGCCGCTTTATCCTCCCTCTCCATCCTCCTGATCTCCTCTCTCACCACACTCTCCCTCAGGACCTCAGAGGCTTTTGCCACGGGCCTGGAGGGAGGAGCAGGCATCGACCTTTGTTGCCCGAGACTTCACCTGCCCCCCACCCCCATGGCGTTTTTCTTGCCTCCGCACGTACGCGGGGCCCCTCACCTTGGCATTGCCCTTCCTCACCGGTCCCTCAGCCCCTTCCCCTCCGCCACCACCTGCTACAGCTGCAGGAGCGCCGCCAGAGGTTTCTCCCTCACGGACTCCTTCCGCCGGGCCTGCAGCGGCATTAGAAAAGGAGCGAGGGCAGCGGCTGAGAGGGTGACCTAGGTCACCACACAGGTGACACCGAATGTCTTTACACGAGGCGGCCAGATGACCTACCCCACCACACAAGGCACATTTCTGTACCTTGCAGCTAGCGCTGAAGTGAGTGGGGTCGCCGCACTTGTGGCAGACCTTCGGTTGCCCCTGGTAGAAGACCAGGATCCTGTCCCTTCCCAGGAATGCCGAGGATGGGATGTGGGTGACCGTGCCGCCGGAAACCTTCAATTTAACCATGAAGGTCCAGCCCCCCCGACCAGATGCCGAATTCGTCCCTGTTCTTTTTGGGGACCTCGGTGACTTCCCCGTAACGGGAAAGCCACGTCATAATGTCCACGCCGGCAAGTGACTCGTTACAAGTGACCACGGTCACTCGCTTGACGGAATTTTGGCGAGACACCGCTTGCGCAATGAAGTCTCGCCATCCGGGCTCTTCCCGCACCAGCTCATAGTTAGACCAGAAGAGCTCAAGCCCCTCTGGCCGCACAAAGCTGACGTCGAAGAAGCGGGACGCCGAAGGATGTATCAGGGCAAAGATGTCATTCGCCCCGAAGCCCATCTTAAGGAGGAGCTCCACCACCTTGCTCCTAGGTGGACAAGCTTCACTGCCCCCCCACCTAAGACGGACCACATTCCTCCTTTGCGGCCCCTGCCCGGCTGTGGGGAGAGACCAAACAGTCCCTCCCTCCCTTTGGTTTTGGAAGGCAGCAAGGCCGTGTCTCTCTATCCAGAAAGACAAGTCCACTGTCCTCCCCTCTACCACTATCGACCTTTCTCCTTTTTTGAGGGCCTCCAGGAAACGGTGGTGCAAAGCGCCGTCCCTGGAACCCGGAGGCGAGGAGACCCCCCCAGGACCACCCCGAGGACCACCCCGACCCCCAGCCGCGGCCCCCGCATAACTATGTTGGGGTCTTGCGGCCAGGGGGGCAGACGGGCCAGCCCTCCCACCACTACCACCACTTGTGCCAGCACCCTCATTCGTCCTCCCACTCACTCTCCCATTCACTCTTTTATTATTTGCATTCACTCCAGCACACTCACCCACATTCACAGTAGCACTCACTCCTTAATCCATGTCACTCATATCACCATTCACTTCAGCAAACATCTCCTCAAATATGTCCACTCCGCTTTCGTACTCACTCTCACTCGCACAATTGGTGAACATAGCAACATTATTTACATTTTTTACATTATTTACATTTCCCGAACCAGTGTAGTTCCTCTCTTTGCCTGCTGGGGGCCCTGAGCTCTTTTGCTGGGAGCTACTCCAGCTCCTGTCCAGGAGCGCCGCTGCCCCTTTAAATGCCTCAGTGCTGATGACATCATGCACTCTGTCCTGGCTGGGCCTAGGAGCAACAGCAGCTCCTGGTTTCAGCTCCATTTTTTTTTTCTTTTCCTGAGTTTTCCTTGCTCTGGGCAGGGACGGCCACTGGCACCGCTCCCTGCCCTGCACTTTTCTTCACCCCCGCCGCCGGCTTGCCAGGGAGCGCCAGAGTCCCCGCACCCTCAGATGAAGGTAGGTGGGCCGGGGACCCCGACAACTCCCCGCCAGCTTTTGGGGGCAGCACAGCATTACTTGGAAGGGTGGGTGGGACAGAGGGCAGCGGGCCCGCAGCGGCCACGCCCCCCCCGCCGGTCGCAGCCACCCCAGGCAGAGCCGCGGCCCCCTGCGAGGCCACGGCCCCCCCGGGTGTCGCGAGCACAGCGGGCGGAGTCGCGACCGCTGAGGCCACGCCCCCCCGCCAGTCACAGCCACCACGGGCAGAGCAGCGACCTCTTGCGAGGCGACGCAGACGCAGTGGGTGGGACGACGGCCGAGGAGGACATGCCCCCCCCCCCGCATGCCACAGCCTTTGCAGGCCGGGCAACACTCGGGGAGGCCACGCCCCCCTCACGGACCACCGCTGCCACCCCATGCCCACCACTTGAGACAGGCAAGGCCGGCCACTCCCCCTCGTCGCCCAGCGGCGGCGGAGCCCCCTGCACGGACCCCGTTTTGGGTCGACGTGCCGGAGACCCCGCTCTCACCACAGGCGCCGACATGGGAGCGACCAGCACTTTGCACCGCCTCAGCTGCTGCTTGATGTTCTGTTCGCCCTTCCTAGGCTTCTGGACCCCCACTACCGATCCAGACTTAGCGGATCCGTACGTGGGGGGTCCAGAAGCCCCAGCACTCGCCGCCGGAGGTGCGGCCCTGGCTGTACCAACTTTACCTGGTGCCAGGCCAGCCCCCCCTGCCACCGAGGGCTGAGCCTGGACACCACCACCAACACCACAACCAGCACCGACCTCCATGTCGCTGCCCTGGTCTGAACTGTCACCAGATGCGACAGTCAGGTCACAACAGTCATCTCTCTCCCCGCTCCCTCGCTGTGGACCCACCACAGGGCCCGAGCCGGGGTGGGTAGCGGGTTCCACACAGCGGGACAGAGGGGCCCCGGGAAGTGGAGCAAAAACCAGTTGTTCCTCCACGCCTTCAGAGGCCTTACGCCTGCGCCTCCTGTTTCTCCTCCTCCCAGTTGCCTCATCCTCCGGGCAGACCTCATACCCAAACAACAGCGTGCCAAACCGTGCTGGGGATTCCGTCTGCCGTACTTGTTTAAGGATGAGGCAGCCCCCCTCAGAACTACTCCCGCTCCCTCCATCCTCCCCCTCGCTCCCGCTTTCCTCCGCGTTACTGGAGTCCAGCGGGAGGGCCACCTGCTCGGGGGCTATCCCGCTGCATGTTACCTGACTCACGCTGGTGTCCGCCAGGTCTTCAGGTGGAGGTGGCCCGGATGTGGTGTGGGCGCCATCTTGCTCTTCCTCCTCTTCGCTTTCCTCCACCTGGATGGGGACTCCTGACCCCCCAGGAGACCCACCGGCCATGGCCCTGAACCGGTCCTCGCTTTGAAGCTTTTCCTGGAAGGGGCCGCTGCCGGCCATGATGGTACTTCGCCGGTCCTCCAGGGCCCGAATCTCCCCTTTCAGCCGCTTGACCGTGGCGGTGACCTCCGCTCTCTTTGAGGCAGGGAGCCTGTTTTTACTGATGACCCGGGCTCCCTCCAACTCCCCCCGGAGTCTCCTGAGCTGCTTGCCGGCCTCCTCGTACTCGGAGAGGTGGGCATGAATGCGGGAGGCGTAGGTGGTAGCTGGCTCTCCCGCAACCTTGGAGCCCCAGATGTTAAGGGGGGGCCCTGCCTCACCTCTGCCGGCTGCTGCACCTCCGGGGGAAGGGCCCGCCACAGCCTTCACTTCGGGGGTCCCGGACCCTGGAGCCTTGCGGCCCCCTGGGGTCCGCTTTTTCCCCATCCCTGGGACTGGCTGGCTGTGCCTTGGGCCTCCTGGTGGTGGATGAGGACCCCCAGCTGGCTTGCCGGAGGGTGGGAGCCAGGGGCACAGCCCCGGCGCTCAGTCCCAGGGAGAGTCCTCTTTCCTGGGAAGGGGGCAGATGGAAAGTCCTTGCAGGAAAAAAAAACCTCCCTTCCCAGGAGCTTAGCAAAACCCCAGCCTGCAGAGGCTCAGCTGCGACGCTCCTCCTCTTCCTGGGTGTGTCCAGAGCTGCACTCAGTATGCTGCTGGTGCAGTCACTGTGGACATACATTACTTATCCTGTACTGATCCTGAGTTACATCCTGTATTATACTGCAGAGCTGCACTCACTATTCTGCTGGTGCAGTCACTGTGTACATACATTACATTACTTAATCCTGTACTGATCCTGAGTTACATCCTGTATTATACTTCAGAGCTGCACTCCATGTTCTTCTGGTGGAGTTACTGTGTACATACATTACATTACTTATCCTGTACTGATCCTGAGTTACATCCTGTATTATACTACAGAGCTGCACTCACTATTCTGCTGGTGGAGTCACTGTGTACATACATTACATTACTTATCCTGTACTGATCCTGAGTTACATCCTGTATTATACTCCAGAGCTGCACTCACTATTCTGCTGGTGGAGTCACTGTGAACATACATTACTTATCCTGTACTGATCCTGAGTTACATCCTGTATTATACTCCAGAGCTGCACTCACTATACTGCTGGTGCAGTCACTGTGTACATACATTACATTACTTATCCTGTACTGATCCTGAGTTACCTCCTGTATTATACTCCAGAGCTGCACTCACTATTCTGCTGGTGGAGTCACTGTGTATATACACTACATTACTTATCCTGTACTGATCCTGAGTTACAGTACATCCTGTATTATACTCCAGAGCTGCACTCACTATTCTGCTGGTGCAGTCACTGTGTACATACATTACATTACTTATCCTGTACTGATCCTGAGTTACATCCTGTATTATGCTCCAGAGCTGCACTCACTATTCTGCTGGTGCAGTCACTGTGTACATACATTACATTACTTATCCTGTACTGATCCTGAGTTACATCCTGTTTTATGCTCCAGAGCTGCACTCACTATTCTGCTGGTGGAGTCACTGTGTACATACATTACTTATCCTGTACTGATCCTGAGTTACATCCTGTATTATACCCCAGAGCTGCACTCACTATTCTGCTGGTGGAGTCACTGTGTGCATTACATTACTTATCCTGTAATGATCCTGAGTTACATCCTGTATTATACTCCAGAGCTGCACTCGCTATTCTGCTGGTGGAGTCACTGTGTACATACATTACATTACTTATCCTGTACTGATCCTGAGTTACATCCTGTATTATACCCCAGAGCTGCACTCGCTATTCTGCTGGTGGAGTCACTGTGTACATACATTACATTACTTATCCTGTACTGATCCTGAGTTGCTTTTCCAAACATTTTATTATTATATTATAATAATGATAACATAGTAGACTCATTGTCTGCATAATGTGGGAGAGGGGAGAGAGAAGGGAAGGGATGGAGGAAAGAGGGAAGGGGAAACAAATCAGAGAACTTTGGTTCATGGTCAATACCATGTTCAAAGAATAACATAAGAACAATAATACAAACAATTAGTTCAAGTGAGTAATTGGCACATTATATGATATACAATACATAATACCAAAATCTGGCTTTTAATTAAAGGGCAGTTTCCTATGTAATGGGTGTAGGAAAGATGTGATCCCACTTAGACCATTTGGTATAAAACTTTGAAAAATGATCATTAGCCAGAGCAAAGTTAAGTTCGTATGCTCGGTGTTGAGCCATGATATCTTAGAATCATAGAATCGTAGAGTTGGAAGGGACCTCCTGGGCCATCTGGTCCAACCCCCTGCTCAAAGCAGGATTCGCTAAATCATCCCAGTCAGATGTCTGTCCAGCCTCTGTTTGAAGACTTCCATTGAAGGAGAACTCACCACTTCTCGTGGCAGCCTGTTCCACTCATTGATCACTCTAACTGTCAAAAAGTTTTTTCTAATATCTAATCTGTGTCTCCTCCCATTCAGTTTCATCCCATTGCTTCTAGTCTTTCCTTGTGCAAATGAGAATAAAGTTGATCCTTCTACAATGTGACAGCCCTTTAGATATTTGTAGACAGCAATTAAGTCTCCTCTCAGTCTTCTCTTTTGCAAACTAAACATTCCCAAATCCTGCAACCTTTCCTCATAAGACAGGGTTTGCAGACCGGTCACCATTCTGGTCGCTCTTTTCTGAACTTGCTCCAGTTTGTTGATGTCTTTTTTAAAATGTGGTGCCCAAAACTGGACACAATATTCCAGATGAGGTCTGACCAAAGAGGAGTAGAGGGAAATAATGACTTCACGTGATCTAGACTGTATGCTTCTGTTAATACATCCTAGAACTGCATTTGCCTTTTTTGCTGCTGAATCACACTGTTGACTCATATTCAGTCTGTGATCTATTAGTATACCCAAGTCTTTTTCACATGTGCTGTCACTTAGCCCTATTCCTCCCATTCTATATATGCTTTTTTCATTTTTATTGCCCAGATGTAGTACTTTGCATTTCTCCCTGTTAAAAACCATTCTGTTAGTTACTGCCCACTTCTCCAGTTTATTTAAATCTTTTTGAATCCTCTCTCTCTCTTCTCTAGTATTAGCTATCCCTCCTAGCTTTGTGTCATCAGCAAATTTAATCAGTTTACCCTCAATTCCTTCATCTAAATCGTTGATAAAGATGTTGAACAATACAGGGCCCAGGACAGAGCCCTGTGGTACCCCACTTGAGACATTCTTCCAACTGGATGTGCAGCCATTTACGACCACTCTTTGGGTCCGATCACTAAGCCAGTTATGAATCCACCTAACAGTTGCCTTGTCCATTCCATACTTAGTCATTTTTTCAATAAGGATTGTATGAGAGACTTTGTCAAATGCTTTGCTGAAGTCAAGATATACTATATCTACAGCATTTCCTTGATCCACCCAATCAGTGATACCGTCATAGAAGGAAATTAAGTTAGTCTGACATGACTTATTAGTTACAAACCCATGCTGACTCTGTTTGATCACTTCATTATTATCCAGGTATTGACTTACATGTTGTTTAATAATTTGTTCAAAGATCTTTCCTGGTATAGAAGTCAGACTCACCGGCCTATAGTTGCCTGGGTCCACCTTCTTCCCCTTTTTGAAGATAGGAACAACATTTGCTCTTCTCCAGTCTTCTGGCACTTCTCCTGTTCTCCAAGAATTTTCAAAGATTATGGAGAGTGGTTCAGAAATTTCTTCTGCTATCTCCTTCAGTACTCTGGGGTGTAATTCATCTGGACCTGGAGACTTGAATTCATTTAGGTTAGCTAAGTGTTTCCTCACTATCTTTCTGTTTATAGATATCCTGGATTCTTCTATTCCCTTAATAGGACAGTGAATAACAGTTGGTGTTACATTTCCTTTCTGAGAGAAAACAGATGCAAAATAGGAATTTAAAAGTTCAGCCTTCTCAACATCCTGTCTTACCATTTCATCATTTTCATCCTGTAAAAATCCTATAGCATCTTTGACTTTTCTTTTACTTTTGACATATCCCCAAAATCCTTTATTATTGCTTTTGACATCTCTTGCAAGCCTCAATTCATTTTCAGCTTTAGCTAATCTGATTTGTGCCCTGCAGATTCTGCAGACAGCATTATATTCTTCTTTAGATATGCCTCCCTCTTTCCATTTTATAAACATTTTTTTCTTCCTTTTTAGCATGTGCTTAAGTTCTGTGTTCACCCATCCTGGTTTCCTTAAATGCTTCCTATTCTTCCCTCTTTTCGGAATTGTTAACAACTGTGCTTTGAGAATTTCATTTTTCAAGATTTCCCATCCTTCCTGGACATTTTTGTCTTTAAGGATATCCAGCCATTGGATTCCTCCAATTATCTTTCTGAATCCCTTAAAATCTGCCTTTCTGAAATCTAACCTTGACGTCTGAGTCTTCACAGGTCTTCCGCCTCTAGTTATCCAAAATTCTAAAATAGCATGGTCGCTACCTCCTAGGGTTCCAGCCACTTTTACCTCCTCAACCATTTCCTCCCTGTTTATAAGGATTAGATCCAAGGTAGCAGTTCCCCTTGTTTTCTCCCCTACCTTTTGGAAGATAAAGTTGTCAGCAAGAGAGGATAAGAATTTCCTTGACCTGTTAGTTTTGCCTGAGAGAGATTCCCAACAAATGTCTGGATAGTTGAAATCTCCCATGACAACTATGTCATATTTTTTGGAGAACTTGGCCATTTGATGCATAAAGAGTTCATCCATATCTTCAGCTTGCACAGGCGGCCTGTAGTAAATGCCTACAATGGTGTCCTTTCCATTGTTCTGTCCTTGTATTCTTACAAAAACAGTTTCCACAGAACTCCCAGTCTCTGAAGCTTCAATCTCTGTGCAGATATATGCGTTTCTAACATACAATGCAACACCCCCTCCTCGTTTATCAAGTCTGTTTCTTGCAAATAAGTTGTATCCTTCTAGTCTTGTATTCCAATCATGTGTATTGTCCCACCAAGTTTCAGTGATTCCAATGACATCATATTTCTTTTCCTGTGTTAGTAGTTCCAATTCTCCTTGTTTGTTGCCCATGCTTTGTGCATTAGTATAGAAACATTTTAGTTTGTGATTGGTTTCTCTTTCTCCAATATTTTTATTAATTAGATTCTTTCGTCTTTGTTCTTCCTTTCCACTTCTATTAGCAGAGTTCTCAATAGCATTTGTCAGGTGTATGGCTTTTTCTGGTCTTTTGCTTCCCTTCCCATGTTGTTCTAGTTTAAAGCTCTCCTTACAAGTGTAGCAAGGCGACTTCCAAATACATGCTTTCCAGTCTTCGTAAGGTGCACCCCATCTCTAGCAAGTAGTCCATCGTATAAGTAGTTCACTCCGTGATCCAGAAATCCAAATCTTTGCTGACGGCACCATCGACGTAGCCAGTTGTTCACCTGCAGAATCTTATTCCACCTCCTTGTTCCATGGCCATCCACTGGGAGGATGGAAGAGAAGACCACCTGCGCTCCCAGTTCTTTCACTTTCTTGCCTAAGTCTTCAAAGTCTCTGCAGATGGTTTCCAGGTCGTTTCTTGCGGTGTCATTTGTCCCCACATGTAGTAGCAGGAATGGGTAGTCATCTGTAGGTCTATGACGTGTTGAAGACTAGGAAGTGTATGACTCTTCCAATGATACGCAATAGTGTTTTTTACAACTAAACATAAATGTACAATTAATGTTTTGACTTCTAAGTCCAGACTATCCAGCTCTAGAGAGAGTAATGCCGACTGTGGAGAGAGAACGAAGGTTTTACAATATATTTTGTGTATAACAGAGGAGACCTGCGACCACAGGGATTGGGTCACAGGGCAACCCCAGAACATGTGTAACAAGTCACCTCTTTTGCCGCAGTTTCTCCAGCAAAGTGGTGACCTGTCGAGATTGAAATGAGCCAAACGAACCGGCGTAAAGTACCATCTGGAGAGCACCTTAAAATAGGTTTCCTGTAAAGTCATGGAAAGGGTCGAGGCATAGGATAAGGACAATGCATCTTCCCAACTTTCTGCTGAAGAGGATGCCTTGACGTCTTTCTCCCATGTTAGCATATATGAATCTTTTGTGAGAGACGAGTCCTGGTTAGAACTGCCATATATGAACTTGTGGCTCCAGAATATTGTGTGGCCTACATTAATCAGGATTTTAACAGAAGGTTCCGAAAATATCGGTCTTTTCTGTAAGAAATCTAAGATAGTGTCCTTTAATATTTGATATTCCATAAACATAGAGCAAGGTACTTTGTATTTGGATTTTACGTCACTAAAGGGTGACATTTTTCCGCCGTCGGAGATGTCCCCCAGTTTTTTTAATTCCAAATTCAGACCACCTTACAGGGAGATCTAGTTTCATTATTGAGTATAGTAGTGTGAGAGGTAAGGTTTTCAGGATTATCTTTTTAGCGGTTCCTCTCTTTGGAGTGGAGAGTTTCTTCCAAGCCAAAGAGCCTGAAAGATTGGCTGTGCTGTACAGTCAAATGTACGGTTAAAGATGGTGTTTGAGATAATGACCCTTGGATGCTTGTTATTATTAAGCTCAATCTCTAAATCCCACCATGCTGGTGGATTTTCTTGATTGAACCATTGAGAACTTTGTTTTAATAGTGTTGTATGGTAGTGAGCCGAAATTCTCGGTATTCCCATTCCTCCATTCAATTTCTTTTTATACAAGGCTTTATTAGATGTCCTTGGTTTTTTGTTTAGCCAAATAAAATTATTTAGTATAGTTTGGAGATTTGTCAATTGAATAGTTGGAAATGGGAGGGGTAAGCACCTCAGGACGTACAGTACCTTCGGGAGTATAAATATTTTGACCGTGAAATTCCTACCCCACCATGATAGGTCCCTGTCTCTAAAAACAGAGCAGTCTTTTTCAACGACTTCCGTTAATCTTTTTTATATTGTCTTGTACTGTATCACTTAGGTTTTTATTTAAAATTATTCCCAGGTACTCAATATTTTTAGTTTGCCAATTGAGGGATGAGATAGATTTAATTGAGTTTATTTGTTGGTTGCTAAGGTTAAGGGGGAGAATGTTGGATTTGCTTTCGTTAATTTTGAAATTGGAGCAGGCCGAAAATGTTTTCAATTCCTCTAAGGCTTCTGGAATAGAATTATCAGGGTCCGTGAGGGTCAGAATAATGTCGTCAGCAAATAAATTTAGTTTGTGCTGACGATTTTTTGTTATCAGCCCTTTTATCTTATCGTTTTGCCTGATGTGTTCGGCCATTGGCTCCATCGCTAAAATAAACAATAGGGGGGATAATGGGCAGCCTTGTCTCCTGGACGCAAATAAAGTCAGCCTTTGACTTCTTAAGCTCTCTCCAGAGTTGGAACCTCTTATGGGGGCTATTTAGCCCTCTTACATTGTACGTGATAAGTTTGATACTCATCTATACAGCTATCACAAGTATGTGACAAAGATATCAGCCAGACAGCTGAGTATCAAAGTGTCGATATGACCAATCACTCAAGAACTTGTCCTGTAGGAAATTTAATAACCTTGATAAACAACCAACTTCAAGCACGGAGTGCACCAAACAGTATACTTATAGCATAAACAATGAATTTAGGTGCCTAGAGTACTGGAGTCTCGAACCAGAAGAATTGTGTAAAGCTCTCCAATAGGTGCCTTGCTCAAAAGAAAGGTACTTCTAACCTAATGGGGGTATAATACGTGGTTTGGAATTTTTGGGTAGAACCTCATTGTTGAGGTAAAGCAAGCCAGGTGTGCTTGATGTAAGCAAAACCTATGTAAGTGAGTAAACTATTCATCTATTGTCCCTGGAGTGGGAAGGCTCAGCCAGAGATCTCAGGAAGTTTGCCCCTTCTTCCGGGGAGAATATTGGTATAGTTTTACCCCTGAAGTGGATTAGTAATTTAAGAGGAAATCCCCATGTGTAATGGATCTCTTTATCCCTAAGGGCTGCAGTGGTTTTGTGGAAGGACCTCCGTAGATCCAATGTTTCCTTGGGATAAATCTTCAAAAGTCTTTAGACCTTGAAAGGGTTCTAGGAAGGTCTTCTCCAACTTTAGGTATAGCTGAATTTTCTCTTTTGTTTTAACCCCTTAGCGACAGAGCCAGTTTGCAGCTTAATGACCAGGCCAATTTTTACAATTCTGACCACTGTCCCTTTATGAGGTTATAACTCTGGAACGCTTTAATGGATCCCGCTGATTCTAAGACTGTTTTTTCGTGACATATTGTACTTCATATTAGTGGTAAAATTTCTTCGATACGTCTTGTGTTTATTTATGAAAAAAATGGAAATATGGCGAAAATTTTGAAAATTTTGCAATTTTAAAACTTTAAATTTTTATGCCCTCAAATCAGAGAGATGTGTCACACAAATTTCTTAATAAATAACATTTCCCACATGTCTACTTTACATCAGCACAATGTTGGAAGCAAAATTTTTTTTTGTTAGGAAGTTATAAGGGTTAAAAGTTGACCAGCGATTTCTCATTTTTACAACAAAATTTACAAAGCCATTTTTTTTAGGGACCACATCATATTTAAAGTCATTTTGAGGGGTGTACATGACAGAAAATACCCAAAAGTGGCACCATTCTAAACACTAGACCCCTCAAGGTGCTCAAAACCAGATTCAAGAAGTTTATTAACCCTTTAAGTGCTTCACAGGAACTAAAGCAATGTGGAAGGAAAAAATTAATATTTAACTTTTTTTTGCAAAAAATTTACTTCAGAACCAATTTTTTTTATTTTCACAAGTGTTAAAAGAGAAAATCAACCACAAAATTTGTTGTACAATTTCTCCTGAATACGCCGATACCCTATATGTGGGGGTAAACCACTATTTCAGCACACGGCAGAGCTCGCAAGGGATGGAGCGCCGTTTGACTTTTTCAACGCAGAATTGGCTGGAATTGAGATCGGATGCCATGTTGCGTTCGGAGAGCCCTTAATGTGCCTAAACAGTGGAAACCTCCAACAAGTGACCCCATTTTGGAAACTAGACCCATTAAGGAACTTATCTAGATGTGTGGTGAGCACTTTGAACCCCCAAGGGCTTCACAGAAGTTTATAACGTAGAGCCGTGAAAATAAGAAATCTATTTTTTTCCACAAAGATGATCTTTTCGCCCCCAAATTTTTATTTTTTACAAGGGTAACAGGAGAAATCATACCCGCACAGTTGTTATGCGATTTGTCCTGAGTACGCTGATACCCCATATGTGGGGGGGAACCACTGTTTGGGCGCATGGGAGAGCTCGGAAGGGAAGGAGTGCCATTTTGGAATGCAGACTTTGATGGAATGGTCTGCGGACATCATGTTGCGCTTGCAGAGCCCCTGATGGGCCTAAACAGTGGAAACCCCCCACAAGTGACCCCATTTTGGAAACTAGACCCATTAAGGAACTTATCTAGATGTGTGGTGAGCACTTTGAACCTTCAAGTGCTTCACAAAAGTTTATAAACGCAGAGCCGTGAAAATAAAAAGTCTTTTTTTATTTCCACAAAAGTGATTTTTTTAGACCCCAATTTTTAGACCCCCCAAAGTTGGCAAATAGTGGAAACCCCTCAATTCTTGCTCCAACCCTAACCCCAACACACCCCTAACCCTAATCCCAACCCTAACCCTAATCCCAACCCTAATCCTTATTCTAACCCTAATTCTAACCCTAGTCGTGACCCGAGCCCTAACCCTAGCCCTAGCCCAACCCTAACCCTAGCCCAACCCTAACCCTAGCCCAACCCTAACCCTAGCCCAACCCTAACCCTAGCCCAACCCTAGCCCTAGCCCAACCCTAGCCCTAGCCCTAGCCCAACCCTAGCCCAACCCTAACCCTAGCCCAACCCTAACCCTAGCCCAACCCTAGCCCAACCCTAACCCTAGCCCAACCCTAACCCTAGCCCAACCCTAACCCTAGCCCAACCCTAACCCTAGCCCAACCCTAACCCTAGCCCAACCCTAACCCTAGCCCAACCCTAACCCTAGCCCAACCCTAACCCTAGCCCAACCCTAACCCTAGCCCAACCCTAACCCTAGCCCAACCCTAACCCTAGCCCAACCCTAACCCTAGCCCAACCCTAACCCTAGCCCAACCCTAACCCTAGCCCAACCCTAACCCTAGCCCAACCCTAACCCTAGCCCAACCCTAACCCTAGCCCAACCCTAGCCCTAGCCCTAACCCTAGCCCAACCCTAACCCTAACCCTAATGGAAAACTGAAAAAAAAAAAATTTTCTTTATTTCATTATATTGGCCTATATAAGGGAGTGATAAACGGGGGGGTTATGTACTATTTTTTTTATTTTGATCACTATGATCGTTTATCATAGTGATCAAAATAATGAATGGAATCTGCCAGCCGGAGCCGGCAGATTCCCGGCGGGCGCACTGCGCATGCACCCGCCATTTTCAAGATGGCGGCGCCCATCGGAGGATGCCGGTGGGACGTGGGACCACCGGGAGGGGACGGAGGGCCACGGAGAGGTACCGGGGGGGGATCGGGGACCCTATTTCTCTCTCCTCTGATGTGCGATCACATCAGAGGAGAGAGAAATTAAATGTAAAATCGCGGCTTTTTTTTTTTTTTGCGGTCGCCGTTATAGGGTTAATAACGGCGATCGCAAAAGCGGGGTCGGTAAAAACCGACCGATTCATGTTCTCTGGGGTCTCGGCTACCCCTGGCAGCCGAGACCCTGGAGAAAATCCGACACTGGGGGGCGCTATTCACTTAAATCACAGCGCCGTGAATTAAGGGCGCTGTGGTTTTAGTACCCTTAATTACCGCCGTTAAAAGGCGTATCGGCGGTCGTTAAGGGGTTAAAGATATGAATCTGAAAGATTGTTTCCCTAGGAGATTCAATTGGGATCCCTGATGGACGTGGCAGCCTATGGATCCTATCTATTATCAATTCAGATTCCGTGAGTGATGGTATAGCTTTTTGAAAAATGGATTTTACATGGGCAGCTAGATTTTCTTGTGCAATGTCCTCAGGTATGCCACGTATTGTAAGATTATTGCGGCGACTTCTGTCCTCTAAGTCCGCCAGTTTCGTTCTAAGTTTTTGCATTTCTGAGGACAGGTATTCAATGTCAACTGTAGAGTCTGTGGCTTTGTGTTCTAGTCTTACAATTCGTTTTTCTTGTTCTGCAAGTGTCATTTCGAATTTGGCCAATGCTCTATCCATTTTGTTTTCGTGTTTATTAAAACGAAGCTCAAATTTCTTATCAATATTATCCGTTCGTTTATTTAGGAGATGTTCAATGTTATCAATAGAGAGGGTTTGACCAGCTTTGGACGCAGAGAGAGGAGGGAAATTAGAGTTATAGTCTTGTTGGGGAGCGTCCAATCTAGACTTATTTTTAGCTGGACTAATATTAGGGGAGTAATCCCTTGAATCCTCATCCTCTTTTGAGGCTTCTCTAGATAAGGCAGAGTGTTTCTCTCCCCAAGACCCTGGGGTCTGTCTTTTGGAATTGAGTGATAAGTCCATCTCATCGGATAGGAGATTCTTTTTAGAGTGGGTGGTTTCAGGCCTATTTTTGACTCAGGAGTTTAGATCCCGAAAGAATCTCGTCTCTTTTTAGCGGAGACCTAGATGTGAGTGGACTAAGGACCTTAGCTTGGTCGTTTGAATGGTAATTTTTTCTACATGGTTTGTGGGAAGATGAAGTATTAGACTTTATGAGTGACCTGGAATTTTTCATTGTGTGTAAAAATTTGTGTACTCCCCTCTAAATTTTAACAAAATTACCTCTTTGTCTTGGGTTACTCGATTTGGCTGGATTGATGGCAGAACAAGAAGAGAAGTGATTCCTGCAGTACAATTCTACAGAGTGATAACAATATGAGGAAATATACTAGAATAAAATTCAGGTTAGAAAACACTAGAATCACTAAAGGTTACCAGAATTATTCACATCATATACGGATGTAGCAGTCACTAGAATCCATCACGGAATATACTAGAATTAAGGTAAATTCCACAAGAAAGTCAATATTGATCCACAAAGTAGCTGAGTTGACCCAAGAGGTGTATAAACGAAACTTTCAGTATAATAGTTCAGGTTACTAGGTGCAACAACTTAAGTGCTTTAATCTGAGACACTAGGATTAGGTCCAGAAGGGATGCCAATGCAGAATTTGGGGTCTCTTCTAAGGTTGTAGTAGGTTCTTTAACCCCTTTCTGACATCAGACGTACTATCCCGTCCATGGGACCCGGGCCCCTATGCCCATGGACGGGATAGTACGTCTAGCGCGATCAGCGGCACCCACGTGGTGAGCGCCGCTGATCGCGGCCGGGTGTCAGCTGATTATCACAGCTGACACCCGGCACAATGTGTCAGAGGCGGTCACGGACCGACACGTTAACCCCTTGCACACCGCGATCAAACACGATCGCGGTGTACCGGGGGTTAAAGGGAAGCATCGGCAGGGAGGGGGCTCCCTCTGTGCTTCCCTGAGCCCCCCACAGCAGCGCAATGTGCAGCGCTGCTGCGGGGGGCTCCTTCCCAGCAGGCCTCCGAATCCATGATGGCGACGGGGGCCTTGGGGGGGGGGGCCTGCAGGGAGCTGACTTCCTCAGTGCCTGCAAAGCGCAGGCATGAGGAAGTCTGCAGCAGTGCCTGTGACAGATCGCTGATCTGTCACAGTGATCTGTGATGTTACAGATCAGCGATCTGTGACAGGACAGTGATGTCCCACCTGGGACTATGTAATAAAGTTAAAAAAAAAAAAAAAAGTGTTAAAATAATTTTTAAAAAATCGCCAAATAAATTATGAAAAAAAAAATATTCCCCCAATAAATCCATTTTTTGGAAATAAAAAAAAGCACAATAAAAGTACACATATTAGGTATCGCCGCGTCCGTAACGACCTGCCCTATAAAACTGTCCCATTAGTTAACCCCTTTAGCGAACCCCTTAAAAAATAAAAAACTAAGCAAAAAATAATGATTTATTATCATATCGCCAAACAAAAAGTGCAATAACGCGCGATCAAAAAGACGCATATAAATATCCATGGTACTGCTGAAAACGTCATCTTGTCCCGCAAAAAACGAGCCACCATACACCATCATCAGCGAAAAAATAAAATAGTTATAGCTCGCAGAATAAAGCGATGCAAAAATAATTATTTTTCATATAAAATAGTTTTCATTGCATAAAACTAACAAAACATAAAAAAGACCTAAATGAGGTATCGCTGTAAGGGTATGTGCACACGTTGCAGAAAATTTCTGCACAAAAACCTGAATCCCTTCCCAGAAACCGCACCTATTTTTCCGCGGCGGTTTTTGCGCGTTTTTTGCGCGGTTTTGATGCGTTTTTGATGCGTTTTTTACCGCAGCGGCTTCTAAAAGCATGGGAGAAGCCTAAACCGCGGAAAAAAACGCAAAATTAATGTGCATGCTGCGGTTTTTACCGCAATGCGGTTTTTTCGCGGTAAAAAATGCATCAATGTGCACAAAAAGTGCAAAATGCATAGAAATGACTGCTCCTTATTTTTAGCGGTTTTATAGCGGTTTTATAGTAAAAACCGCGGTAAAAACCGCTAAAAAAACGCTGTGTGTGAACACAGCCTAACCGTACTGACCCGAAGAATAAAACCGCTTTATCAATTTTACCGCACGCGGAATGGTGTAAACGCACCCCCCAAAAGAAATTCATGAAACGCTGGTTTTTGTTCAGTCTGCGTCCCAAAAATCGGAATAAAAAGAGATCAAAAAATGTCACCTGCCCGAAAACGGTACCAATAAAAACGTCAACTCGTCCCGCAAAAAATAAGACCTCACATGACTCGGTGGGTCAAAGTACGGAAAAATTATAGCTCTCAATATGTGGTGATGCAAAAACTATTTTTACAATAAAAAGCGTCTTTTAGCGTGTGACAGCCGCCAAACATAAAAACCGCCATAAATAGTAAATCAAACCACCCGTTATCATCCCCATAGTAAGGGAAAAATAATAAAATTAAAAGAAAATGTATTTATTTCCATTTTCCCCATTAGGGTTAGGGCTGAGATTAGGGTTAGGGGTGTGTTGGGGTTCGGGTTGGAGTTAGAATTGGGGGGTTTCCACTGTTTGGGCACATCAGGTGCTCTCCAAATGCAACATGGCGTCTGATCTCAATTCCAGCCAATTCTGAGTTGAAAAAGTCAAATGGTGCTCCTTCCCTTCCAAGCTCTGCCATGCGCCCAAACAGTGTTTTACCCCCACATATAGGGTATCAGCATACTCAGGACAAATTGCAAAACAACTTTTGAGGTCCAATTTCTCCTGTTACCCTTAGGAAAATAAAAAATTGGGGGCAAAAATATCATTTTTGTGGAAAAAAATGATTTTTTTATTTTCACGCCCGGGCGTTATAAACTTGTGAAGCACTTGGGGGTTCAAAGTGCTCACCACACATCTAGATAAGTTCCGTGGGGGGTCTAGTGTCCAAAATGGGGACACTTGTGTGGAGTTTCAACAGTTTAGGTACATCAGGGGCTCTCCAAACGCACATGACACCCGCAGACCATTCCATCAAAGTCTGCATTCCAAAACGTCACTACTTCCCTTCCGATCCCCGACGTGTGTCCATACAGTAGTTTTCTCCCACATATGGGGTGTCAGCGTACTCAGAACAAATTGGACAACAACTTTTGGGGTCCAATTTCTCCTGTTACCCTTGGGAAAATAAAAAAATTGGGGACTAATTGATCATGTTTGTGGAAAAAATACAATTTTTTTATTTTCATGCCCGGGCATTATAAACTTCTGTGAAGCACTGGGGGGTTCAAAGTGCTCACCACACATCTAGATAAGTTCCTTAGGGGTCTAGTTTCCAAAATGGGGTCATTTGTGGGGGTTTCCACTGTTTAGATACATTAGGGGCTCTCCAAAGGCAACATGACACCCGCAGACCATTCCATCAAAGTCTTCATTCCAAAACGTCACTACTTCCCTTCCGAGCCCCGACGTGTGCCCATACAGTAGTTTTCTCCCACATATGGTGTCATTTGTGGGGGGTTTCCACTGTTTTGGTACATCAGGGGTTTTCCAATCGCGACATGGTGTCCGATCTCAATTCCAGCCAAAAACGTCAAATGGCGCTGCTTCCCTTCCGAGCTCTGCCATGCGCCCAAATAGTGGTTTACCCCCACATGTTTGGTATCGGCGTACTCAGGACAAATTGCACAATAACTTTAAGGCTGAGTTCACACGTGGCGTTTTTTTCGCGTTTCCGCGGCAGTTTTAACCGTGAGATTTTGCCGCGAAAAATAAGCATCCCATGCATTCCTATGGGATTCCGCAATGCTGTGCTAATGCTGCGGTTTTTACCGCGGCGGAATCGCTTCGCGGTAAAAACCGCAGCATGCTCATTATTTTGCGGAATCGCGGCGATCCCGCACCCATAGGAATGCATTGTTCCGCTTATTTCCCGCATGTGGCTGTGCACACCATGCGGAAAGTAAGCAGAACAATTGTGGATGGTACCCACGGTCCGGAGGAGAGGAGACTGTCCTCCGGGCTTTGGGTACCATATCCCTGTAAAAAATAGAATTTAAAATAAAAAAGATTATTCTCACCCTCCGACGTCCCGCGCAGCCTTCCCGCCTCTCTCCACGCTCCCGTTCCCAGTAGTCCTTTGCGAAAATGCCCGCGATGGCGTCCGATCTCGCGGGATCGCGAAGTCTCGCGGTAATTCGCGCGACGTCATCGCGAATTACCGCGAGACGTCGCGTTCCCGCGAGAACTTACGTCATCGCGGGCATTTTCGCAAAGGACTACTGGGAACGGATGCGCGGGACGTCGGAGGGTGAGAATAACACTATTTTTTATTTTTTTTTTACATTCTATCTTTTACTACTGAGGCTGCATAGGCAGCCTCAGTAGTAAAAAGTTGGTCACACTCGTCAAACACTATGTTTGACGAGTGTGACCAACCTGTCAATCAGTTCTCCAAGCGATGCTACAGATCGCTTGGAGAACGCTAGCATTTTGCAAGCTAATTACGCTTGCAAAATGCTAGTTTTTCCGCGGGAAAATCGCGGGAATTTAAAATGCGATTTTCCCGCGGACTGGAATTCCGGAATTCTCGCGGTAATTGCCGCAAGAGTTCCGGTACGTGTGAACTTAGCCTAAGGGTCCTGTTACCCTTGGGAAAATAAAAATTGGGGGTGAAAAGATCATTTTTGTGGAAAAAAATATGATTTTTTAATTGTACCGCTGTACGTTATAAACTTCTGTGAAGCACTTGTAGGTTCAAATTTTTCACCACATATCTAGATAAGTTCCTTGGGGCGTCTAGTTTCCAAAATGGGGTCACTTGTGGGGGGTTTCCACTGTTTAGGTACATCAGGGGCTCTCCAAACGTGACATGGTGTCCGATCTAAATTCCAGCCAATTTTGCATTGAAAAAGTCAAACGGCGCTCCTTCCCTTCTGAGCTCTGCCATGTGCCGAAACAGTGGTTCCCCCCCACATATCAGGTATCAGCGTACTCAGGACAAATTGCACATTAACTTTTGCAGTCCAATTTCTCCTGTTACCCTTGGTAAAATAAAAAAATTGAACCTGAAGTTTTTTTTTTGTGAAAAAAAGTTAGGTGTTCATTTTTCTTTTTTTTTAAATATTCAAAAAATTCCTGACACGCACCTAAAGGGTTAATAAACTTCTTGAATGTGGTTTTGAGCACCTTAAGGGGTGCAGTTTTTAGAATGGTGTCACTTTTGGGTATTTTATATCATATAGACCCCTCAAAGTGGCTTCAAATGTGATGTGGTCCG
The DNA here is from genome assembly GCF_039654945.1 of Dendrobates tinctorius. Taxonomy (NCBI): domain Eukaryota; kingdom Metazoa; phylum Chordata; class Amphibia; order Anura; family Dendrobatidae; genus Dendrobates; species Dendrobates tinctorius. The sequence continues at coordinate 23,339,188 of NW_027361733.1, read as the reverse complement.
TAAAAATAAAATGGTGTTGCAAAAATGAGAAATCGCTGGTCAATTTTTAACCCTTAACTTCCTAACAAAAAAAATTTTTGGTTCCAAAAGTGTGCTGATATAAAGTAAACATGTGAGAAATGTTACCTATTAAGCTTTTTGTGTGCCGTATCTCTGTGATTTAAGGGCATAAAAATTCAAAGTTAGAAAATTGTGAAATTTTCAAAATTTTCGCCAAATTTCCGTTTTTTTTTTCACAAATAAACGCAAGTTATTTGAATGAAATTTTACCACTATCATGAAGTACAACATGTCACGAGAAAACAGTGTCAGAATCACCGGGATCCATGAAAGCGTTCCAGAGTTATGACCTCATAAAGGGACAGTGGTCAGAATTGTAAAAATTGGCCCGGTCATGAACGTGCAAACCACCCTTGGGGGTGAAGGGGTTAATTATCATTGAGATCGCAGCTGCGAACTAAAATAGGATCCCAAAGGATGTCACAACAGAGATCAACAGGCGCTGTTAGGCTAATGTAAGTAGGTCCTTATCACAGTTGGACCTAGCGTCGCTCGGTACAATGAGGTCCTAAGAACTAGTTGTGACCCAGGAGAAGTCACCTGTGAATCAATTTGCTGTTAAAGTATATGTAAACAGCTTAGGAGATGCAGGGGATGTAGGTGCTGTGATTGGAGGTCGCAACTTTGATGCAGAAAGAGATCCCTTATATGGGACTGAAGACTGTAAATTGTATATACTCTGTGGGCCTCTCCACCACTGCTATAGGGGGATGGAGAAGTCCCCGCAGCTCCAGAAGGGATGAGCAGGCAGCGAGAGTTATAAGTACGCAGCGGGGATCGCCGGGGAGAGCGGGAGTCGGCTACAGTGAAACCGAAAGCAAAAGTAGGAGTTTCCCCCGCGCTCCCGGAGACGCCGCAGCTGCGTCACGTTTTATAGGCAGAGATCGCAGCTTGCATGTAAAGGAAGCTCTCCCCTCAAAGCTGAAGACGGTCGCCTGAAATCAGCTAGTGAGCCTCTCCGCCGCTGCCACAGGGAGGTGGAGATGTCCCTGCAGCTCCAGAAGGGACGAGCAGGCTACGGGAGTTATAGAGACGCAGCGGGGTCGCCGGGGAGAACAAGGGCCGGCTGCGGTAGAGGTGGGAGGGGTTTATCTCGCACTGGAGGCCCCCCGCAGCTGCGACCACAGAGCACCGCATGGCAAAGCTCCGGGAGCTGATGGAGGTAGTCAAACCGCTGGAGAAGTCCTCCAAGGGGGTGGCAAGGGGTGAAGTCGGTGAGCGCTATACTCACAAATGCACCCCATTCTCTCAAAGGAGCCACAGTCTGAGTCGCCGTCCCAGTTCCTGAGAAGGGGTCACAGCTGAGATGTCACTCGTCCTCTTCACCACTGAATCATTGTAGAACCGCTGTGAGGGTCTGTTGTCCCGGTCTTCCGACGCAGGGTCGCAGCTGCGATCTGCGGCTGCCTAATTCTCGCTTTTTGTGGCTTTCTTCTTCTGTTGGAGCCCAGATGAAAATTAGGGGGTCTTGGAGGTTGCAGATGGGTGCCTCATCGGTGATGCCTTGCAGAATTTGAGGAGTCCTTAAGGTAGAAATCCTGTGGTGTAAGTACTGGCAGGCCCAGAAGTGAGGTCTGGTGAGGATGTGGGCCTCAATACCTATCTTCTCTCAAAAGTTGATTTAGATGATAGCTTTTGGAGCCAAAAGTATCCTCATAGTGCCAGATGGACTGAGAGATATTTGGAGACAGGATGGCTTGCTGAAGTTGAGTTTAAAAGTCAGATTTTGAGGTGTCCCTTCAGAGCTCCCAAGAAACCTGTCTCACATGTCTGTGAGCTAGGCCATGCCCCTGATCCTGAGTTACATCCTGTATTATACTCCAGAGCTGCATTCACTATTCTGCTGGTGGAGTCACTGTGTACATACATTACATTACTTATCCTGTACTGATCCTGTGTTACATCCTGTATTATACTTCAGAGCTGCACTCACTATTCTGCTGATGCAGTCACTGTGTACATACATTACTTATCCTGTACTGATCCTGAGTTACATCCTGTATTATACTCCAGAGCTGCACTCACTATTCTACTGGTGCAGTCACTGTGTACATACATTACATTACTTATCCTGTGTTACATCCTGTATTATACTCCAGAGCTGCACTCACTATTCTGCTGGTGCAGTCACTGTGTACATACATTACATTACTTATCCTGTACTGATCCTGAGTTACATCCTGTATTATACTCCAGAGCTGCACTCACTATTCTGCTGGTGGAGTCGGAGTACATACATTCCTTAGCTTTCTAGATCAGTCAGTATCGCACATGACACCCTTGTATTCTTATCTTATCCCAGAACCATAGGTTGGAAGTGCAGACATGTGATCTATTCTGATTGGCTTGTTTTCACTCTATGCTAATGAGGCACCTTTGCCAAATAATTGGGGCAGTGTTGAACTTCTAAGGCCTCTTTCACACTTCAGTTGTTTGACGTCAGTCAAAATCCGCCATTTTTAGAGAAAAGCAGAACCACCATTTTTTTTTGTCGGATCCGTTTTTTTTTTTTTCCCATAGACTTGCTGTTCCTAGAGTCCTGTTCCTTTACATTTCATACACTGGCGGATCCATCCACAAAACGGATCTGGTGCATCCGTTTGTTACATAGCGGAAACGGATCCGTTTTTTCACACTTTGGCAGATTTTAACTGACGTCAAACAACTGAAGTGTGAAACAGGCCTTAGTAGGTAAGATCCAGCACTGGATCATGGGTTTCACTGTGGTGTAGAGAATCCCTCCTTGCCTCTGGGATTGCTACTTTGTCACACGTCCTCAGTGCTGGGAACATACATTTATATTCCTAGTTGTCACTGATATCATCCACCGCATTTATAATGCTTCAAGCTGCTGAATTTAAGGCTACCGGTCCTTTAATAGTAATGCACCTGTGTGTAGCAGTATATGGGAGGCTCTGAGCATAGCGATAACAGAAATAGCGTCTCTTCATCTCCTGTGACCCACTTTGCTGGCACACTGACCTTGAACAGGCGCTCTGCTCTCCATGGAGATGACAGATGTTGTGCAGAGCCGCTGCGTATTACGCTACGTGCCAGATCACATGGAGGAATGCCAGAATCCACAGCAGACACCTCTACGCTTATATTAACTTGAGTTCACAATGTAATACATTTTTTTGTATTTGTTCTTTTTCTTTGTAGGGTGGTAGTTGAACGACTGGTAAAGTGTCCTGGCACTCCAGACCCAACGAACCAATACAAGATGTCGAAGTCAAAGAGCTCAGAGTCTGTGCGAGTTGTGGTGCGATGTCGGCCCATGAACAGCAAGGAGATCGCTGCCGGGTTTGATAAAGTAGTAGATGTTGATGTTAAGCTCGGTCAAGTGGCAGTAAGGATTCAGAAAGGAGCCTCTAACGAGTTGCCAAAAACCTTCACTTTCGATGCCGTCTACGACGGTAACTCTAAACAGGTGGAGCTTTACGATGAGACATTCAGGCCTCTGGTGGATTCAGTCTTGCTCGGCTTTAATGGAACCATTTTTGCATACGGCCAGACAGGCACCGGGAAAACGTACACGATGGAAGGGTTAAGGGGCGATATCGAGAAGAGGGGAGTCATACCGAACTCATTTGATCACATCTTCACCCACATTTCAAGGTCCCAGAACCAACAGTACCTGGTGAGAGCTTCATATCTAGAGATCTATCAAGAGGAGATCAGAGATCTTCTCTCTAAAGACCAATCTAAGCGGTTGGAGCTGAAAGAAAGACCAGACACAGGTGTCTACGTGAAGGACCTGTCGTCTTTTGTCACCAAGAGCGTTAAAGAGATTGAACATGTGATGAACGTGGGGAACCAGAACCGCTCAGTTGGCTCAACGAATATGAATGAGCACAGTTCCCGTTCACATGCCATCTTCATGATTACCATTGAGTGCAGCGAGCTCGGGTTGGACGGTGAAAACCATATCCGCGTGGGAAAGTTGAATCTAGTAGACTTGGCCGGAAGTGAACGGCAAACAAAGACCGGAGCCCAAGGGGAAAGGCTCAAAGAGGCTACTAAGATTAACCTGTCCCTCTCCGCACTAGGAAATGTGATTTCGGCCCTCGTAGATGGCAAGAGCACCCACATACCATACAGAGATTCCAAACTTACCAGGTTGTTACAAGATTCTTTGGGCGGCAATGCCAAAACGGTCATGGTGGCAAATATTGGCCCTGCCTCATATAACGTTGAGGAGACACTGACCACTCTACGTTACTCCAACCGTGCCAAAAACATCAAGAACAAGCCCAGAGTGAATGAAGACCCTAAAGATGCATTATTAAGAGAATTCCAAGAAGAGATCGCAAGGCTCAAGGCCCAGCTGGAGAAAAGGGTTGTGGGTAAAAGACACAAAAGGGGAAAAAGAAGACTTGGCGCTGGGGAAGATGATGAAGATGGAGACTCTTGTGAAGGAGAGGATGAGGTGGAGGATAAAGAAGACTATTGGCGGGAGCAGCAGGAGAAGCTGGAAATTGAGAAGAAGGCCATTATAGAGGACCACAGTCTGGTTGCAGAGGAAAAACTGAAACTCCTACAGGAGAAGGAAAGGAAGATGGGCGACCTAAGAAGAGAGAAAGAAGCTATGGAAATGCTGACAGCCAAAGTGAAGGTAAAATGACCCTTTTTTGTAAGTCACTTCCTGACGTGTCATAGAGATCTTCGTTCTGTTGCGTTCTTCTGTTCTTGATACAGTAATAAAAGTATCAGTAGTTGAAGTGTTCATGACCTTGTATTTACTATGCAACTTAATTGTGCCCAGAATTGTCAACTTAGTGTAGATGAAATACCCCACCCCAGGAGCAACCTTACAGCTCACAAGTCCTTACAGCTCACAAGTCCTTACCCAACCCATGCAGAATTTGTGGTCAATGGTGTGGTAATTCTCTAAAGGATAATGAATATTCTTCACTCACTTTTTGGAAAGGGCCAAACAAGATGTCTTTGATTTCACCCTTTGTATAACATGTCATTACATTGCATTTCTCGATAGTATTATTGACTACTTATGTTGTGCCAAGAGGGTAGATTTCTGTCACCATAACTGATGATGATAAATAATAGGGCTGGTCGTTGGTTCTTTCAATATTTTAGTTTTCTTAGTTGCAGAAAGCCTATTGGTGGCTTAGATGCCTGGTCATGTTACAAGATCTCATCTTCTTTCCAGTCATTGTCCATCACACTGCCTAGTGTCCATCTTCTTCATTGGTCCTCATCGTCCTAGGTCCTTCTGTGTTCAATCAAAGCTCCACATACTAATTGTATTGAGGACTTTTTTTCATGGTTGCAGGATGGGATATGTAGGGTCCCTTAGTGATTTTTCTAATGACCACTCATCATAATTCACACTAATTTTGAGTCAATCTTTCAGGCTATGGAGAGTAAACTTCTTGTCGGTGGAAAGAACATTGTAGACCACACCAATGAGCAGCAAAAGATCCTTGAGCAGAAGAGACATGAGATTGCTGAGCAGGCAAGTAATACAGCAGCTTGAAGAAGCCCACATTTTGGCTACAGTGGAGGGCACAGAGGTCTCACTTGTCTGTTTTCTAGAAACGTCGAGAGCGAGAGATGCAGCAAGAGATGGAAAATCGAGATGAGGAGACACTCGAGCTCAAAGAGACATACAGCTCCTTACAGCAAGAGGTTGACATCAAAACTAAGAAGCTCAAAAAGGTGAGGGCCATGTGCACTTTGCTGTTTTGCTGATAGCTCCAACACGGATGGTAGAAATATGGTATGGTGGCACCAGTGAAAGACTTCACTCCTTCCCATTTGTTTTCCAGCTCTTCTCTAAACTTCAGGCTGTAAAAGCCGAGATCCATGACTTGCAGGAAGAACACATTAAGGAGCGTCAGGAGCTGGAGCAGACGCAGAACGAGCTAACCAGAGAGCTGAAATTAAAGTAAGTATTTGGGGTATAACCATATTGGGCATAAGTGATATATGTGCCTGACAACAAATATGCTATGAAACCAATGGTCACACAAGCACATTACAGCTACTTTAGACACATAGAAGTGAAAAGTGGGGAGGTGGTAGGTAACACATGTGCAATCATGCTTCATTCACACTGAGGATATGGGATGCCCGTTTTCGGGCCAGGTCAGGGATCAGGTATTAATTACCTATTCTGTAGATAGGCGTTTAGTGATGTATGTGGGAGGGAATGAACAGTGACAGCCTTTTCTTTTAGACATTATTATTATTATTATTATTATTATTATTATTATTATTATTATTATTATCTGAAGAGCCCGGCGCTGCCCGGTCATGGTAACTAACTACGGTTAGGTATAACAAATTATAATGATTATATCTATATATAAAGCTGAGTGTATAGCCCCGCCCACTCCGCATAGCCACATTCATTATAATATCCCACATCATCCCGTCAGCCAGAGTTACCGAACTACTACCCCTGTTATCCCACATCATCCCGTCAGAGCCACCGGACTACCACCACTAATATTGTTGAGGTAGCTATTGAGGGAGGGCTAAATTAACCCTTCACGGTTGACTAAGTGATTTGCAAATTAATCCACAGGGCGTTGCTAGCAGCTGGGAATGACCAGACGGAGACGTATGCCTCTGTATGGGAGGATCAAGGCAGATCACTAACCTCGTTTATTATGCCACCTCTTTTATAGTATTTTGCTTAATTATGCAAAGTACTCAGCTACCAATAGCATCGTCGTGACACATTTACTTTATAAGCCAATAGTATTGCTAGAAAATCGGAATATGTCCCTAGCTACGTGACGTAGAGAATAGAACAATAGCACATTCATCAGGGTCTCATTTCTTCTATCTTGTTCGGACGGGGACAGTCTGGTTTCATTACAGCCGAGAACTTTCCCCTAGTTACAAAATTTAACTCGTGAACAACAAAATGGCGTTGCAAACACAAAAATGGAGTCTTTGAGAACAAGATGTCCCGTACATCTAAATACTGTACTTCACAATCCCCCCTAGATAAATTTTGTTAACAAATATACAGCATCAAAGGTGCTAGCCCAAGCTAGCAGCTTAAGGGGTACTGGTCTTCACATGGCTGATACCGTGCTATCAGTTATGACTGTTGCGGCGCACCCATCCCCCCTGTATGCTATAATTGACAAATAACAATTTTTGATGGTGGTGGTGATCTTTTGAAGGTAGCCATCCACTTGGCTTCAACATCTTCATCGAGTAACCTTTTGAGATCGGTGCAGAGAAGAGCAGGGGCGTCGACGCCTTTTGTATCATCATTAGCAGTCCTAGTGCAGAATTTCCTAATACATACAGAAATACACCAAATAACAAATTTTAGAATCACATATACAACAAGGATTCAGGCAGCAATGTGTAACAAGCTTTGTAAGATCCCAGCTATCCAGCCCCCCAATTCCCTTAAACCAGTTGGCTTGATTGAGAAAGGAGAAGGTGTCTGACCACCATCTGTCCTTATTACGATCATTGTCTTTATGATATTGATCTTTGAGTCTTTGAATATCTTCTAACTTTAATTTCTAACAATAAAAATATGGAAAGTGCTGAAAACCAAAACAACATGCCTCCTTTATTTGCTGTTGGCTTGTTGGGTGATGAGGAGGACTTGATAGGGATCGTCATACAAGGGTTCTAGTCCATGCTTTCTGTCATGCCTTTTCACGACTACCAAATCACCAGGCTTCAGGTTATGACAGGTGTCGGTTTCTGCTGAATCTGGAAGAGAAAAAGAAACTAGAGCATGGGTGTTGGCAAGATTTTTACTAAGCTGAATAACATATTGAACTGCACGGTCAGTTTCTTCTGATAACTGCTGAGGCTGGAAATTTGCAACGGGGGGCCTAGCACCAAGAATATCTCATATGGGGACAGGCCATGTTTTGCAGTAGGGGTAGTACGAATGTGGTATAATACAATGGGTAGGAGCTCTGGCCATGGAGCCGTAGTCTCCTGCATCATTTTGGTCAATTGTCCCTTGATTGTGCCGTTCAGCCTCTCAACTTTCCCACTGGATTGTGGGTGGTATGGAGTATGGAGGGCTACAGTGGATCCAAGCATTGTCAGAACTTCTTGGTACACATGAGAAGAAAAGACTGGACCTTGATCACTTTCAACAACTTCTGTCACCCCATATATGCATATGACTGCCATCATCAGTTTCTTTGCTGTGGTTTTTGCAGTCATGTTGGTAACAGGGAATGCTTCCGGCCAACTGGAGAACATAACAACAACCAAACAGTATTCATACCTTCCAGTCTTAGGTAACGTGATATGGTACACCTGGAGCCTTTGGAAAGGATAGCCGGGCTTAGCAAGATGCTTCAGGGTTACATGTTGAAGTTGACCGGGATTGCAGGTGCAGGTCTGACAGATATTACAGGCACGGTTGAGCAACAAAACAATTCTGATGCAGTTGAAGTTCAGACTTTCAGCTTTCATTTGAGGGTATCCACATTATAATTGGATGAAGGGTTTAGGAGTTTCGGCTCCTTAACATGTGCCACCCTGTTTTTAAAGGGACCAAAAGTAATTGGACAATTGACTCCAAGCCTTCGTTATGTCATTCTCAATTAAGCAGATAAAAGGCCTGTAATTGATTTGAGGTGTGGTGCTTGCATTTGGAAGGTTTTGCTGTGAAGGAAACATGCGGTCAAAGGAGCTCTCCGTGCAGGTGAAACAAAGCCATCCATAAGCTGCAAAAACAGAAAAAACCCATCCGAGAAATTGCTACAACTTTAAGAGTGGTAAAATCTACAGTTTGGTACATCCTGAGAAAGAAAGAAAGCACTGGTGAACTCATCAATTAAAAGATTAAATAATTGTAAATAAAATGTTCATTTCTAGTACTTGGTTGAAAACCCTTTGTTGGCAATGACTGCCTGAAGTCTTGAACTCATGGACATCACCAGACGCTGTGTTTCCTCCTTTTTGATACTCTTCCCTGCCTTCACTGCGATGGTTTTAAGTTGCTGTTTGTTTGTGGGCCTTTCTGTCTGAAGTTTAGTCTTTAACAAGTGAATAGCATGCTCAATTGGGTTGAGATCAGGTGACTGACTTGGCCATTCAAGAATATTCCACTTCTTTGCTTTAATAAAATCCTGGGTTGCTTTGGCTTTATGTTTTGGGTCATTGTCCATCTGTAGCATGAAACGACGACCAATCAGTTTGGCTGCACTTGGCTGGATCTGAGCACACAGTATGGCTCTGAATACCTCAGAATTCTTTTGGCTGCTTCTGTCCTGTGTCACATCATCAATAAACACTAGTGACCTAGTGCCACTGGCAGCCATGCATACCCAAGCCATCACACTGCCTTCGCCGTGTTTTACAGATGATGTGGTATGCTTTGGATCATGAGCTGTACCACGCCTACGCCATACTTTTCTCTTTCCATCATTCTGGTAGAGGTTGATCTTGGTTTCATCTGTCCAAAGAATGTTCTTCCATAACTGTGCTGGCTTTTTTAGATGTTTTTTTTAGCAAAGTCCAGTCTAGCCTTTTGATTCTTGATGCTTATGAGTGACTTGCACCGTGCATTGAACCCTCTGTATTTACTTTCATGCCGTCTTCTCTTTATGGTAGATTTGGATATTGATACGCCTACCTCCTGGAGAGTGTTGTTCACTTGGTTGGCTGTTGTGAAGGGGTTTCTCTCCACCATGGAGATTATTCTGCGATCATCCACCACTGTTGTCTTCCGTGGGCGCCCAGGTCTTTTTGCATTGATGAGTTTACCAGTGATTGCTTTCTTTTTCAGGATGTACCAAACTGTAGATTTTGCCACTCCTAGTGTTGTAGCAATTTCTCGGATGGTTTTTTTTCTGTTTTTGCAGTATAAGGGTGGCTTGTTTCACCTGCATGGAGCGCTCCTTTGACCGCATGTTTCCATCACAGCAAAACCTTCCAAATGCAAGCACCACACCTCAAATCAACTCCAGGCCTTTTATCTGCTTAATTGAGAATGACATAACGAATGGATTGCCCACACCTGTCCATGAAATAGCCTTGGAGTCAATTGTCCAATTACTTTTGGTCCCTTTTAAAACAGGGTGGCACATGTTAAGGAGCTGAAACTCCTAAACCCTTCATACAGTTTTAATGTGGATACCCTCAAATGAAAGCTGAAAGTCTGAACTTCAACTGCATCTGAATTGTTTTGTTTAAAATTCATTGTGGTAATGTCTAGAACCAAAATTAGAAAAATGTTGTCTCTGTCCAAATATATATGGACCTAACTGTATATATCTATATATACCTGAGTTACGTATCCTACCCAATCTTCGATCACATCACCTCGCCTGATACTAACAGTGATCAGGATTTCAGGATATTTTGACTATAAAGAGAGCCACAATCACTGGTCAATCCGGGGTGTCCGTCCCTTATGAGGTATGGTTCGAACACTGGGCCCCCAACGGGGCTGCACCTCTATATGATTCCACCCAAGAATCACCCCCACCATCAAGAACAAACCTGAGATCCTCTTTGCAGCAACAAACACAGGAAAACCACACCAACTTACCGTGGTTGTCGTGGGGGATGATCAGTCCCAATTTTCCAGTGCCTGTGTCCGGTCCAAGGGTCCTTTGTCTTGTTGTCCTCCGGGGGCAGAGGCGTCCCTATTCGGGGTCCCACGTTGGGCAGCCAGCTGTTGAGGTAGCTATTGAGGGAGGGCTAAATTAACCCTTCACGGTTGACTAAGTGATTTCCAAATTAATCCGCAGGGCGTTGCTAGCAACTGGGAATGACCAGACGGAGAAGTTGCCTCTGTATGGGAGGATCAAGGCAGATCACTAACCCCGTTTATTATGCCACCTCTTTTTATAGTATTTTGCTTAATTATGCAAAGTACTCAGCTACCAATAGCATCGTCGTGACACATTTAATTTATAAGCCAATAGTATTGCAAGAAAATCGGAATATGTCCCTAGCTACGTGACGTAGAGAATAGAACAATAGCACATTCATCAGGGTCTCATTTCTTCTATCTTGTTCGGACTGGGACAGTCTGATTTCACTACAGCCGTGAACTTTCCCCTAGTTACAAAATTTAACTCGTGAACAACAAAATGGGGTCGCAAACACAAAAATGGAGTCTTTGAGAACAAGTTGTCCCGTACATCTAAATACTGTACTTCACAATATCCCACATCGTCCCTTCAGTCAGAGCCACTGGACTACTCCCCCCTAATATCCCACATCATCCTGTCAGCCAGAGTTACTGGACTACTACCCCTAATATCCCACATCATCCTGTCAGCCAGAGTTACTGAACTACTACCCCTAATATCCCACATCATCCCGTCAGCCAGAGTTACCGGACTACTACCTCTAATATCCCACATCATCCCGTCAGCCAGAGCCACCAGACTACTACCCCTAATATCCCACATCATCCCGTCAGCCAGAGCCTCTGGACTACTACCCCTAATATCCCACCTCATCCCGTCAGCCAGAGCCACCGGACTACTACCCCTAATATCCCACATCATGCCGTCAGAGCCAGTAAAAGTAGAATAGTGAAATTGCACAGAAACATGGATCACTAAGATCCCAGGTTTTCTACTGAACAGGCTGATATTCTCACTTTTCTGCCACCGTAACTATCACAGTCATGCTTTTCACCAATGGACAGGCACAAACCTTATACATTAGTACAGTAGAGAAATCTTCACACACATTTTCATGCACCGTCAACTTGTAATTTGTCCGGCTGAGTTGCTCATGGATGTACAGCATCTGTATGCAGTATAGTATCATATTTAATGGGTTGTTATGGGAAAAGCATTACGTGTTATATGGGTATATTCAAGTGAATTATGGGGAAAGTAGCACTTTAAAAAAAACTCACAGCATCAGAGCACAGTAACACATCAATAATGCATAAAAGTGTATGTGAGAAAATATTAAATCCACATGACATTTAATATGTGCTCTTTCCTACATTCATGTGTGTCACTTAATGATACCACACGGGAGGGGGGATTCATTTCTGTCATGTACTCACTGCTCCTTTCTGGGGGACAGACGATGGCTGGAGCTTATGTTCCTGGGGATGCTAGATTTCTCCCACCATGTCATTGTCTGCTGAGGTGTTGTCAAGTGGGAAAACTTGCGCATAGCAACCAATCACAGCTCAGCTACCTTTAACCAGCTCTGGTGAAATGAAAGATGCTTAGTGATTGGTTGCAAGGAAAACTGTTGGTCATAGCAACCAATCACAGCTTAGCTTCTTTTGAACAGCTCTGGTGAAATGAAAGATGCTTTGTGATTGGTTGGTGATGCGCACACACACACACAAAAACACACACATTGATTTTTATATATAGAGATTATTATTATTTGTATAGCACCATTGATTCCATGGTGCTGTACATGAGAAGGGGTAACATACAAAGTACAGATATCACTTACATTAAACAAACTAACAATCACAGACTGATATAGAGGGGAGTGACCCTGCCCTTTCCAGCTTACATTCTACAGGATGGTGGAGAAGGAGACACTAGGTTGGGGGGTTGCAGCAGCTCCAGTGATGGTGAGGCGGTAGATCCAGTAGTGGTGAGGAGGCAGCGGAATCATTGCAGGCTGGGCTGTAGGCTTTCCTGAAGACGTGGGTTTTCAGGTTCCGTCTGAAGGATCCGTATGTGGTTGATAGTCGGACGTGTTGGGGCAAAGAATTCCAAAGGATGGGGGCTATTCGGGAGAAGTCTTGGAGGCGGTTGGGTGAGGAGCGAATAAGTGTGGAGGAGAGAAGGAGGTCTTGAGAGGACCGGAGATTATGTGAGGGAAGGTATCAGGAGATTAGTTCAGAGACATATGGGGGAGACAGGTTATGGATGGCCTTGTAGGTCAATATTAGTCATTTGAATTGAATACACTGAGGGAGTGGGAGCCAGTGAAGAGATTTGCAGAGGGGAGAAGCGGAGGAGTAGCGAGGAGAGAGATGAATTAGTCGGGCGGCAGAGTTAAGGATGGACTGGAGAGGTGCAACGGTGTTAGCAGGGAGGCCACAGAAAAGGATGTTGCAATAGTCAAGGCCGGAGATGATGAGGGCATGTACAAACATTTTAGTAGAATGAGGGTTGAGGAAGGGACGGATTCTGGAAATATTTTTGAGCTGGAGGCGGCTGGAGGTGGAGAGAGCTTGGATGTGCGGTTTGAATGACAGGGCAGAGTCCAGGGTTACTCCGAGGCAGCGGACCTCTGGTACGGGGGAAAGCGTGATGTCGACAATTGTTATAGATAAGTCGGGTAAGGAAGATCTGTGAAATGAAGGGAAGATGATCAGTTCAGATTTGTCTACATTGCGTTTGAGGAAGCGAGAGGAGAAGGAGGATATGGCTGATAGACACTCCGGGATTCTGGACAGCAGAGAGGTGACGTCTGGGCCAGAGAGGTAGATCTGAGTATCATTGGCATAAAGGTGGTACTGGAATCCATGGGACGTTATGAGTTGCCCCAGGCCAAGTGTATAGATTGAGATGAGTAGGGGTCCTAGAACAGATCCTTGGGGGACTCCAACAGAGAGAGGGTGGGATGAGGAGGTGGTGTGGGAGACGCTGAATATGCGGTTGGAAAGGTATGAGGAGATCCATGATAGGGCGAGGTGTGCTCAGGAATTGGTGCATCACTGAAAATAGTGTGAGCACTTTCCAAGTGCTATTCTAGTATGTCAAAGTGATGAGGTGTGAGGCTGTATTGTCGTTTAAGGTCATCCTCAGCAGATACATAGACAGAGTCTGCCGGACTGCGAGTTCATTTCGCTTTAGTCTGTTTAGGAAATGGAGAGCAGGATGTGTGAATTATTTATCAGGCTGTTTATATCTGGTTTATTATTGCAGCATGTCCGAAACAAAGTGAATCTGTGAGCACAGTGATAGGGCAGATTTATTCGTCACTCTGGCACCACAATACCTGCACTTGATGCCACCCTGACATACCACACATACTGGAATATAGCCATCTTTAAAGGGGTATTCCCATTTGCAAGTTCCTATCCCAATATATAGTAGGTGTAATAATCATAATGCAAAAGAAAGAATGAAGGTCGCACTCATTGAGTGAAAAGTTCATGGGTTTATTGGCATATAAATATGTTCATGCCAAGCCGGGGGAGTGACAAGGAGTGCAGAAAAGGCTGACAACGGCCGTTTCGCGCTACTCCAGCGCTTCAACGGGTCACGTTGTGGAAGGAAGTGACGGATTCAAATAAAGAACACGTCTCACAACACCTCCTCCTTCCACAGCTGTTATCTAAGTGACAATGTGAATTAAACAAAAACATATAGAGATGCATAACAACGAACAACAAATATTGATACTAATACAAATCTTGGCTAAGCAAAATTCAATTACAGAAAGGAACAAAAAGAACAAATCCAAAGTAAAATTATCTTACTCCAGGTAAGCATAAAAATGCCTCACATAAGTGAGACTAATTCCACTCTCCAGACCACAATGCTTATAATCCGAATATTTAAATTATTTTGAATAGAGTCATAAAAGTGGGTATAAGGTCAACTAATCAATATTGCTCTGTCGAACAAGACACATATATATTTATCCATATACAGGAAAACAAATTAAACAATGGCATTTTAAAGAACTAGAATATGCAAGAAAAATAGCACATTAATAATCTTCATACATATTATTAGGCAGCTTGTAAGTTCACAAAACACAGAGGCCTATATCCAGGTACCTACCATGAAAATGTGCATGCAAAGATATGTATGTAAAAAACCTACCCAGTATGTTGGGAAATATCCTAGCCGAAATACTACATCACAATTCAAAAATGTGGGAATAGAAAAGGAATCTTTGGATAATGAAAACCAATGCAACAGGTCCGATAGGTTTCAATGAAAAGATAGACATGGCCATTTTCTTGTAAAGATCATTGGTCATGTGTATTGTATCATTGATTAGTTCTGTTTAATTGATCCCGTTATTTGTCAGGGACTAAGCCTCGTATTTAATATACATGGAAAGTATATAAAAGATTCCTTTTCTATTCCCACATTTTTGAATTGTGATGTAGTATTTCGGCTAGGATATTTCCCAACATTCTCGGTAGGTTTTTTACATACATATCTTTGCATGCACATTTTCATGGTAGGTACCTGGATATAGGCCTCTGTGTTTTGTGAACTTACAAGCTGCCTAATAATATGTATGCAGATTATTAATGTGCTATTTTTCTTGCATATTCTGGTTCTTTAAAATGCCATTGTTTAATTTGTTTTCCTGTATATGGATAAATATATATGTGTCTTGTTAGACAGCAATATTAGTTGATCTTATACCCACTTTTATGACTCTATTCAAAATAATTTAAATATTCGGATTATAAGCATTGTGGTCTGGAGAGTGGAATTAGTCTCACTTATGTAAGGCATTTTTATGCTTACCTGGAGTAAGATAATTTTACTTTGGATTTGTTCTTTTTTGTTCCTTTCTGTAATTGAATTTTGCTTAGCCAAGATTTGTATTAGTATCAATATTTGTTGTTCATTGTTATGCATCTCTATATATTTTTGTTTAATTCACATTGTCACTTAGATAACAGCTGTGGAAGGAGGAGGTGTTGTGAGACGTGTTCTTTATTTGAATCCGTCACTTCCTTCCACAACATGACCCGTTGAAGCGCTCGAGTAGCGCGAAACGGCCGTTGTGAGCCTTTTCTGCACTCCTTGTTACTCCCCCGGCTTGACATGAACATATTTATATGCCAATAGACCCATGAACTTTTCACTCGACAAGTGCGATCTTCATTCTTTCTTTTGCACCTTGAGGATCATCTGATTTCTGGTCAAGCACCCGAGTTTTGCAGCTGCTGGCTTCTTATGTACCGCAATTCTCCTGACAAGACACGGTAACAGCGGTGCCGTCCGCGTTTTCTTTCTTTTTGTAATAATCATAATATTAGCAAATCCCTCCAAGTAGAAATGTAGTATAGTTCTGATTCGCTATGTTGCTTACACCATGGGCAGTGCAGTAGCTTCGGTACCCATGCAATTCTATGGGTCTGTGATAATCACTGACAGTACAAGGATGGCATCAGTGTGCAATCTGTGTCGTAGAATTTTTTTGTAATTTATTTATCCAGGCGTGGAAATCGCTGATGGTAAAAAACGGATCCAATACTGATGAAACTCCGATCCAAAACTGATGACACTCAAACCATTTTTTACATATGTGGAATATCGCTGCCTTCTGAATGAGATCTTACTGCTTGCTTTTGAAATTGGTGCCTGCTTGGTCGCGATTGGAGTCCACTGATGTTCAGGGCTGACTGTTTCTTCTTGTGCTGCAGGCATCTGATCATTGAGAATTTCATTCCAATGGAAGAGAAAAATAAGATGATGAACCGCTGCTATTTTGAGGAGGAGGAAGATCAGTGGAAGCTTCACCCGATCAGCAGGCTAGAGTAAGTACTTGTGACTTACCTCTCGTAGCCTGCGCTAGTTCTCAGACACCCTTCCCTCTGCATGTCTGGTAAGTGCGCACTTTTCTCCATAGCAATCAGCAGATGATGAAACGACCCACGTCTGCCATAGGCTACAAGAGGCCATTGTGTCACCAGGCCAAGATGTCCATGATGGTCAGACCTGACCCCAGATACCGGGTGAGAAAAGCTCTTCCTTAGGGGCTCCTCAGCTCTAAGATTCTGCAGATTTCTAACACTTTTTGTGGTTTAATTTGTCTGTTTCTAAGATCCCTGCTTGCTGTCATTGAATGCTAAAATTCCTTTTGGAGGCAGAAAACCCACAGAATTGCTTTTCACAGCAGAGGGTTTGTGACACTTGTATCCAGTCTTTACAATCCTCTATGAACTGAAGAGTTTGGACACCAGATTGATTTATTTTGCCTGCATTCATACATTGCAACAAGCTCCCCGGACAAGAGCGATGTGTGCTTTGCTTACAGACTGGATATATGTGTAACAAACCCTATGGATGAGTATATAACCCCTGGATGTACGTATTAATGTGTCCATTCACGGACAGCAAGTAGAGATCTCGAGAACATTGATGTATTGGAACGTAAACTATGACAATCTTGCAAAACTTGTCATCATGCAATTATTAAATGTCATCCATCCAATACCTCATTGAACATATAGGGTTGAATACCCTCAGTTTTGCCGCAGTCACACATTGGCACAGTTGAGCTCCAGCCTTCAGTTTTAATGGTCGTACTCAAAACCTGCTGTCAGTGGTCGCATCCAACATTACCAAAGTAAATGAGTCTATGTATCAGGAAATCATAAAGGAGTTGATAATATACGATCATATCCACAGGCTGAGAATATTGTTCTTCTGGAACTTGATATGCCAAGTCGTACAACCCGAGACTACGAGGGTCCGGCTGTGGCCCCCAAGGTCCAGGCTGCTTTGGAAGCTGCTTTGCAGGATGAAGATGACATCCAAGTGGACGCCTCAACGTTTGCGAGCTCAGCCAGCAAGAAATCCAAAGCCAGGTGAGTGGTCCTGCTATATTTGGGACTGTACAGGATGGGCTGTGGAGTCGGTAAGCCAAACCTCCGACTCAGACTCCTCAATTTCCCTTACACCGACTCCACGACTCCGACTCCCACATATATTGCTTATATTTAAGTGAAAAATTTATTGTTGTACAATGTGAACATCAGACATTTAATCATTTTTATGATACAATAATCAAGATATTTAGATAGAGCATAATATACACTGGGTGCAGAATTATTAGGCAAATGAGTATTTTGATCACATCATCCTTTTTATACATGTTGTCCTACTCCAAGCTGTATAGGCTTGAAAGCCAACTGCCAATTATGTTAATCAGGTGATTTGCATCTCTGTAATGAGGAGGGTGTGGTCTAATGACATCAACACCCTATATAAGGTGTGCTTAATTATTAGGCAACTTCATTTCCTTTGGCAAAATGGGTCCAAAGAAAGATTTGACGGACTCTGAAAAGTCAAAAATTGTGAGATGTCTTGCAGAGGGATGCAGCAGCCTTGAAATTGCCAAACTTTTGAAGCGTGATCACCGAACAATCAAGCGTTTCATGGCAAATATCCAACAGGGTCACAAGAAGCATGTTGATAAAAAAAAAAAGTGCAAAATAACTGCCCATGAATTGAGGAAAATCAAGCATAAAGCTGCCAAGATGCCATTTGCCACCAGTTTTGCCATATTTCAGAGCTGCAACGTTACTGGAGTATCAAAAAGCACAAGATGTACCATACTCAGAGACATGGCCAAGGTAAGGAAGGCTGAAAAACAACCACCTTTCAACAAGAAACATAAGGTAAAACGTCAAGACTGGGCTAAGAAATATCTTAAGACTGATTTTTGTAAGGTTTTATGGACTGATGAAATGAGAGCGACTCTTGATGGGCCAGATGGATGGGCCCGAGGCTGGATCAGTAAAGGGCAGAGAGCTCCACTCCGACTCAGATGCCAGCAAGGTGGAGGTGGGGTACTGGTATGGGCTGGTATCATCAAAGATGAACTTGTGGGACCTTTTCGGGTTGAGGATGGAGTGAAGCTCAACTCCCAGACCCACTGGCAGTTTCTGGAAGACGCCTTCAAGCAGTGGTACAGGAAGAAGTCGGTATCGTTCAAGAAAAACATGATTTTCATGCAGGACAATGCTCCATCACATGCATCCAAATACTCCACAGCGTGGCTGGCCAAAAAAAAGGTCTGAAAGAAGAAAAAATAATGACATGGCCCCCTTGTTCACCTGATCTGAACCCCATAGAGAACCTGTGGTCCCTCATAAAATGTGAGATCTACAGGGAGGGAAAACAGTACACCTCTCGGAACAGTGTCTGGGAGGCTGTGGCGGCTGCTGCATGCAATGTTGATTGTAAACAGATCAAGCAACTGACAGAATCTATGGATGGAAGGCTTTTGAGTGTCATCGTAAAGAAAGGTGGCTATATTGGTCACTGATTTTTTTTTTTTTGTTTTGTTTTTAAATGTCAGAAATGTTTTTCTTAATTTTGTGTTGCTCTATTGGTTTACATGGTGAAAATAAACAAGTGAGATGGGTATATATTTGGTTTTTCTTAAGTTGCCTAATAATTCTGCACAGTAATAGTTACCTGCACAAACAGATATCCTCCTAAGGTAGCCAAATCTAAAAAAAAAACACACTCCAACTTCCAAAAATATTAAGCTTTGATATCTGAGTCTTTTGGGTTCATTGAGAACATAGTTGTTATTCAATAATAAAAAGAATCCTCTCCTATACAACTTGCCTAATAATTCTGCACATAATTATGTGTATATTTATTGGAATACAACTTTAGAACACAAAAAACTGTAATAAATTCTAAATATGCTACATTGCGGCTTTAAGTCTCCTCACCCCGACATGCTTAGCATGTCATTCTCCGCATGGAGAAATGATACTTCTTGGATATAAATTCTAAATATGTAATACACTATGTAATATCGATTACATATATACAGTACAGACCAAAAGTTTGGACACACCCTTCTCATTCAAAGAATTTTCTTTATTTTCTTGACTATGAAAATTGTAGATTCACTCTGAAGGCATCAAAACTATGAATTAACATATGTGGAATTATATAATTAACAAAAAAGTGTGAAACAACTGAAAATATGTCTATTCAAAGTAGCCACCTTTTGCTTTAATTACTGCTTTGCATTCTCTCGATGAGCTTCAAGACGTAGTCACCGGAAATGGTCTTCCAACAGTCTTGAAGGAGTTCCCAGAGATGCTTGGCACTTGTTGGCCCTTTTGCCTTCACTCTGCGGTCCAGCTCTCCCCACACCATCTCGATTGGGTTCAGGTCTGGTGACTGTGGAGGCCAGGTCATCTGGCGTAGCACCCCATCACTCTCCTTCTTGGTCAAATAGCCCTTACACAGCCTGGAGGTGTGTTTGGGGTCATTGTCCTGTTGAAAAATAAATGATGGTCCAACTAAATGCAAACTGGATGGAATAGCATGCCGCTGCAAGATGCTGTGGTAGCCATGCTGGTTCAGTATGCCTTCAATTTTGAATAAATCCCCAACAGTGTCACCAGCAAAGCACCCCCACACCATCACACCTCCTCCTCCATGCTTCACGGTGGGAACCATGCATGTAGAGTCCATCCGTTCACCTTTTCTGCGTTGCACAAAGACACGGTGGTTGGAACCAAAGATCTCAAATGTGGACTCATCAGACCGAAGCACAGATTTCCACTGGTCTAATGTCCATTCCTTGTGTTCTTAAGCCCGAACAAGTCTCTACTGCTTGTTGCCTGTCCTTAGCAGTGGTTTCCTAGCAGCTATTTTACCATGAAGGCCTACTGCACAAAGTCTCCTCTTAACAGTTGTTGTAGAGATGTGTCTGCTGCTATAACTCTGTGTGGCATTGACCTGGTCTCTAATCTGAGCTGCTGTTAACCTGCGATTTCTGAGGCTGGTGACTCGGATGAACTTATCCTCCGCAGCAGAGGTGACTCTTGGTCTTCCTTTCCTGGGGCGGTCTTCATGTGAGCCAGTTTCTTTGTAGCGCTTGATGGTTTTTGCCACTGCTCTTGGGGACACTTTCAAAGTTTTCCCAATTTTTCAGACTGACTGACTTTCATTTCTTAAAGTAATGATGGCCACTCGTTTTTCTTTACTTAGCTGCTTTTTTCTTGCCATAATACAAATTCTAACAGTCTATTCAGTAGGACTATCAGCTGTGTATCCACCAGACTTCTGCACAACACAACTGATGGTCCCAACCCCATTTATAAGGCAAGAAATCCCACTTATTAAACCTGACAGGGCACACCTGTGAAGTGAAAACCATTTCCGGTGACAACCTCTTGAAGCTCATCAAGAGAATGCCAAGAGTGTGCAAAGCAGTAATCAAAGCAAAAGGTGGCTACTTTGAAGAACCTAGAAAAAAAGACAAACCGTATTTTCAGTTGTTTCACACCGTTTTGTTAATTATATAATTCCACATGTGCTAATTCATAGTTTTGATGCCTTCAGAGTGAATCTACAATTTTCATAGTCATGAAAATAAAGAAAAGTCTTTGAGAAGTTGTGTCCAAACTTTTGGTCTGTACTGTGTGTGTGATTTTGATGTGTTACTGAAGACGAGCAATGCCTGTCCTGGGCGTCCTTTTGGGCAGCTATGAGACAGATATGGTTAAATGGATAGAGCAGATTTCTAATCTGCTTTTGCAATTGAAAACATTATCTATGAGCTCAAAAACCTTTCAGGTGATGCGGTTTTTTAAAAAGCTGATCTGCTTTTGCAGCTGAAAAACGCTGTGTGTGAATGTAGCCTTAGATCAGGAATAGAACAGCCATTTATAGGACATTTCATAACTTTCCCAAATTCCTACGAAAAAATATTCAGCACATTCTGCTTTGAATTACTGTACCCAATTTATTATATATTTTAGGAGTCGGTCCATTTTATTCCGACTCCACCAAAATGAGCACTGGCTCCGAATCCACGACTTCGACTCCACAGCCCTGGTACAGGTTAGGCCTGTGCGCCTAATGCTAGGCATACTGACCGGTATGTCTTTTTACTGTGTTTGGTGTTATGAAATAACTTGGTCTACTACACTATTGTTTTTCTGTATACTCACATATAAGTTATACTGTCCTACTGAAGACCAGAAGGACAACAGCCGGTGGTGAATGGAGATTTACGGGTGCTCGCCCTTTTTTCGTCACTAGTGTCTGAACAGTGTAACTGTTATTTATGGGTGATTGGCCCCATATTGTATAATTTGTTCCCAAAACTCACCCACCTAGCAGCCCACATGTGCCATCAGATACTGAAGCTGGTAAGGTACAGTGCTTTCTATCGCTCTCATCAGTGGCTTCAGCTTGCCTGCAACGTCTGGAGTCGAATGCAGTCTGAAATTTACCCTCCTGTCTCAGATTGATTGACTTTTCTACACCTTCATCCTCTGTGCTTTACCTAGCAGCTTTGCTTGTTCCTATTAACTGCTGTGTATAAGCTCAGTGGATTTTTGCTCCAATCACAGCTAATTATTTCTCTTCTATGCACTCATTTTTGTTTTTCGTTATTTCACGTCCATTTCCAGACCCAAGACTGTCGGCCGAAGAACAGCTCCAACTCCGGGGCCTTCTGGATCTTCACAGTTCCCACAATCAAGGGGGTTGGTTCCAAAATAAAGAAAATGACCTCAAAACCAAGACTCTCGAATAGATAGATGAAGTATTAGGATGGACTGAATAAAAGACAACCTGCACGTGCCCCGGGGCAGATCCCCCCCTCCCCTCCTGTGGTTAAGCTTCCCAGGAGGTGAAGCTGTGCGAGGAGGGGGGTCATCCATAAGCAAGTCAAAGGCGCTGGGCTTGTAATGTGGCATCGCCCCCGTGCTTGGCATGACTTCAACTGTGTGGAAAGTGTTTCTGTGTAGGACTTATTTTGTGATGGATCTGTGGACACGGAGACCACAAGTGTATACAGCTCCACCTTGAGCGTCATCTGTGCACATATGGTGTACTGGGCGCTTGGCCTCTGCACTGATCTCTCGACACCCCGACCTTTCTTCTTTGGTATTTATATGATTTTCTAGCTGTATATTTAGTTGTCCTCTTTTATACTGTAAATTAGTGACTATTTGTTTCATTGCGTCGGATTGCAACTTGTGCGTCATCTCGAGCAACAGGCCCAGGTACGAAAAATATCAGTCACTGAGCTCGCTTCCTTCTCTCTACTGCAGATATCATAGTCTCCCGTTAGTCGGCCACTGGCGGATACAGACAATAAAGGAGCCCCTGTGCCAGAACAGTTTATGGGCCCTTCGCAGCCCAAGAGCTACTAAAAAATGCAAAATTGTACCTGCTTTGGAGGTAGAAATGGCTCGACTTCGTGGGCCCCTGTGCAGCCACACAGGTTCCAGCAATGATATGTCCGCCCCACCTCACGCTGTCCGTCACCTTGCTGCTTAGTAACGTGTCTGCACTTGTTAAACGTTCATGGCTTCCCGTGGCATCTGCTTGCTGGTTTGCGACCATCCATGCTTCTCTCGGTGACATTGAGCCCCAGAGGTGCGACGTGACCGGGAGACGCGGCAGCTCCTCGGCCTTATCTGAAGAAGCCATAGATACTGTGAATTTTATACGGCGACGCAGTGTGATGGCTCCTTCCCCGTCCAGGATCGCGCAGGAGAGAGATCTATTTATTTGTACCTTTCTCTATCAGTGAATGTATATTTAAATAAAATCTCTTAACCGCCCCCCCGAGCATGTGTTCTACTTCACCAGGAGCGTCACTCAGTACAGACTAGTGGTCCCTGACCACCACAACTCCCGTCACTTATCACTACCTTTATTGTGACACTGCTGTTGGGATTCATACCATGTTCTACAGGGCATCATAGCTGGCTGTTACTATGAGGATCTACCCTACACAGTGGCTAGCTCTAATAAGCACACTGGCTACTATTCTTAAAGGGTTTGTCTAATTTAAAAGATTATTACTCTAAAGTCCTCTCCCCTCTTCCCCAACTAAAAGAACAAATCAAGCTTTTATTTGCCCTCCTGAGTTCCGTTGCCCTAGTCTTTGTAGATCAGCTGCAGTGGTGATGTCACATCACCAATGCCGAGCTTAGCAAAAAATCTTTGTAAGGTTAGCACTGCATTTTGCACCATTATGAAAGATCCAAGAGTACCCTGTGCTTGGCTTTCATTAAGACACTTATACTGTTATTGGGACACTGGTTACCCTTATGTGCTTATAACGGAGACATTTCCTGGCCCTTCTTCGAACCACAGCTTACCATAAATGCCTTATAATAGGAGCCGGCCCTTTAATATCTTGGAATCGCGTATGAATGGGAACGTGGCCCAATAACCGGTTTAGTGTTACAATCAGAGCCACGGTGCCACCATAAGAGTAGATCTAGCCATAGAGCAGGATGGAGTGTAATGGAGATGGTGGCTCACACTGACTGCAACTGTTCTGGGGACAGTGCTTGGTGCTGGAATGGACGCCATAAAGCAGGGGTCTCAAACACGCGGGCCGCATGTGGCCCCTGAGGCACTGTAGACCCCTTGGCAGCGTTTTATTTCAGCTGAATGTGCGTCCTTAGACGCACATTCAATTGAAATGATGTACCTGCTGTAGTGGGGAGGTGGGGGAGCGGCAGCAGCAGAGCTATGGGTCACAGAAGGCAGGAGCCGGCTGCTCCTAACCCCTGTGCCCTCTGCTAAAGAGAATTGAATATTCATGACTCCATGCTCATGGGAGTTGGAGAGCAGTGAATATTCGTCTTTCTTTAATAGCTTGCGCAGTAAGCACAGCGGCTGGGCGATTACGTGTGCCCGTTACTAAAAATAATATTCACTGCTCTCCTTGCCTATGGAAGTGGAGAGCAGTGAATAGTCATTCCCTTAAGTAGGAGGCACACGTGATCGCCCGACCACAGGAAGCCGGCTACTGTGCCTGCTATTAAAGATGAATGAATATTCACTGCTCTTCACTCCTTATAGTCCTGGGGTGGGGAGCCGTGAGTATTCCGGCAGCTGTCCTTTGCTTGTAGGCAGAGCATGATGTCACTGCCATAAATAAGCTGCTGGCATCAGAACAAGACGCTGTGAGGGAGCACAGAGAAGGTAAGTAGAATTTTTTTTTTTTTTTTATGTTTTTCTGATATGGCCATGCATACCAGGATGGGGATTAGGGGGCCATGCATACCAGGATGGGGATTGGGAATGGGGGGGCCATGCATACCTGGATTGGGGGACATGTATACACCAGGATAGAGGATATTAGTACAGAATTGACCAAATTTTTTGCTTCACTTTTTTATTTCTATTTTCCTCCTCTACAATATGGGGACCTAGATTGGGACACAACTACAATAAGAGTGCACATTTGTTATCACCACATCCATAATGACCAAAGCTCTAGAAAAAAAAAAAGGCAAAAATGTTCCAAGAGGTGTATAGGAAAAAAAAGGTATCACTAAAATTGTCACTTTGTTCTTCAAAGAATGCGTCCCCCCAAATTTTTTCTATATGCGGCCCATATACCCAGCCAAAATGGGGTTGGGACCCCTGCCTAAAGAATACTGGCCCATGTTAATCAAAAATGGCATAATTTGTGTAAAATACGTTTTGATCAAATAAACACTGTGGTTGGTAGTGGTATGCGATCCCTTTTAGAGGATGCTGCCTCAAAGCTTCTGTTCATGTTCGCCAAAGAACATGACACAGATGCATATTGAGCTCACCAACATGACAGTATTACAGCATAAATGTATCATCACCGGCGGTTCAACCAGGCAGCACTATTAGGCTGGGATCACACATGCGAGAAACTCGGACGAGTCTCGCACGTCAATACCCAGCACTACCACTGGCAATCGGGAGCGGTGCGTGCGGCTGCATAGAAATACATGCAGCTGAATGCTCCGATCCGAGTGCCAAGGAATAAGATTCGAGAGACTCGTCTGAGTTTCTCGCATGTGTGATCCCGGCCTTAGAGGAATCCTGATTCCTTGTTTTAATTTTCTTTTTTTTTCCCCCTTAGGTCAGCCACTATAAAACCTGGTAGAAGCTCTGAGATAAAACTGAACCAGTTAGAAATCATGGTTCACTTAACCCCTTCACCCCACAAGGCTGTTTGCACCTTCATGACCAGGCCAAATTTTACAATTTTTACAACTGTCACTTTATGAAGTGATAACTCTGGAACACTTCCCACTGATTCTGATATTTTCAAAGTCTTAATTTTTATGCCCTTAAATCAGAGCAATATGTCACCCAAAATAGTTAAGAAATAACATTTCCCACAAGTAGACTTTACATCAGCACTGTTTGGGCACACGGCAGGGCTCGGAAGGGAAGGAGCGCCATTTGACTTTTTGAATGTAAAATTTGCTGGAATAATTAGTGGATGTCATGTTGTGTTTGGAGAGCCCCTGATGTGCCTAAACAGTGGTAACCTCACACAAGTGACCCCATTTTGGAAACTAGACCCTCAGGGAACTTGACTTGAAGATTGTATTGGCACTTTGAACCCCCGGGTGCTTCACAAAAGTTTACAACATTGAGGCGTGAAAATAAAAATCGATCACATTTTCTCCACAAAAATGTTATTTTAGCCGCAAATTTTTTATTTTCTCAAGTATAACAGGAGAAATGAACCACAAAATTTCTTGTGAAATTTCTACTGAATACGCACAGTGCAACGCTTAGAAGGGAATAAGCGCCATACTGGAGTTCACATTTTGATGGACTAGTTTGACGGTCATCTTGTCCCGCAAGAAAAGAAGCTGCCATACAGCTCCAGCAGCCAAAAAAACTTGTTTCTCTCAGAAAAAAGTGATGCAAAAATAATTTGTCCTATAAGATAGTTTTTATGGAGTAAAAGCGTCAAAACACAAAAAAATTAATGTGGTATCACTGTATAATCGTACTGACCCGAAGAGTAAAGCTGCCTTATCAATTTTACCACACATGGAATGGCTTACAAAACAATTCCTGATGTTTGTTCAATCTGCTTCTCAAAAATTCAAATAGAAAGCGATTAAAAAAAAAAAAAAAGTCATGTGCCTGAAAATGGTATCAATGAAAACGTCAACTCGTCCCGCAGAAAAAGAAGCTGTCACATGACTCTGTTGGCAGAAATATGGAAAAACTATAGCGCTCAAAATATGGAGATGCCAAAAAGTGGTTTTTAGTGTGTGACAGCAGCCAAACATAAAAACCTGATATAAATCTGGTAATCTGTAATGGCACTGACCCGAAGAATAAAGTCACCTGATCACTTACTACCACACAAAGAACAGCGTCAAAAATAATTAAAACCAATTCTTCACCTGATGTTGATTTGTTCATTCTGTCTCCCAAAGATCGCAGTAAGGCTCAGCTCACATTTATCCTGCGCTCTGCTTTGATCAAATACACCAGGATTGATGCACCCAGAGCTCTAGAGTCGGGTCACTTTGTATCCCATTGACTGTTTGACCTTCTTTCCAGGAGGTTTCTTTTTCTTTTCTTTTTTTCCTGGGAGTCCCCAGATTTTATGCCCTTGAGGACTTATCATCATCCCTGGTAAGGGCACCACGTTGGATGTATTGTAACCTCCCTTTGAGGTGGCTAGTTCAGTACTGTGTTTCACTCCTTATGCTAGCTCGGTCCCCAGGGTGGTCTCAATCTTACCCTGTTCATTTCTGACTACGGTCTTGATTGGCTGGGTTACAGAATATTAGCAATGCTTCCAACATTTCACATCCTATTGGACCACTGGCCAGGACTTTTTCAGGACTTAAGGCAGGTCGTTCAGGCGATCTCTCCTTTAGTTGTGTTTCCCAGACCACCAGGGCATTTGGAAACTCCATGCCTCTGGTGGTCTCCCAAGAAGCTTATTTCCTCCACAAGAGTATCCACTGATAGCTGACGGGTCAGGTCAAGGTCACGGCTCCTCTACATTCCAGGGGAATCTTGGCTTTCCCTATCAGGGCAGGATTCTTCTTCCTCAACCTGGACTGAAGAATTTGAATGCCTGCTAAGTACATTAGTCTTCATATTGAGTTCAGCACTCCTGTTCTTTGTTGCAGATTACCCTTGGCATCATTTTAGAGCTTCCAGATAGAACTTTCCCAACAGTCTCTTCTTCTACCTGATTTCTGGTTCATTTCATTTAGCAGCAGGATTGTTGGGTTAGTGATTTAGAAGGCTACATTCAGTCTTGTATGACTAGGATTAGGACCTGAGATGTTATGTTTCTATCATATTTAGAAAACCTCTTGTTCTTAGGTGAGAACCTATCATCAGCTCTCCTATGGTGATATCCTTCTTTTTAATTTTTGCAGGCCTGTGTTGAGCCAGGGTTGACTCACAAGGGCCAGGATCCTGCCTTAGCTATCCTGTTCCAGCAGAACTTGACTTCTAGGCCATGGGTCAGGACTGCCCGCCTGGCAAGACAATCTCAGGGTCATCATATTAGCCCCCTTAGATTTCGGGGACCTCAATCTGGTCTTGGTCACCATGCATTCCTCTTCTGTCATGCCAAACAGAGGTATCTTTCCATTTCAGCAGTGATCTTTTCCATCAGGCGAGGCACCAAAGAAGGCTCTCGCCTTTCCTTCTCTGGGACACCACAACCTTAAGGTGATTTTCTGCTTTTCATCTTAAAAGGTAAGAAAGCAATTTCCTAATTAGGTACTTTTCTTCTCAGTCTGATGTAGTCTGGGATATGAAGCTTTACCTGTCATTCACAGCTCTGTTTGTTTGGTTGCCTTGTGGGTCAGACCACCTCTAGGGCTACCATTGTTCTCTGGATTGGATCTGCCAATGGAAAAGTTCGTACAAAGCTAGAGTGCCTCTGCCACAACACAGCTCTCATACCCCCCACTCTGCAGGGTAGAAGCCTTCTGGGTCTCACGCCTCTAGCAGTCTGTTCTTTTATTCCATAGGACCACTACTTAGTCTTTTATCCACATAATTCTGGAGCTCTTACCTTTCCGTCCATGGATGCATATCCTAGCAGAATGCTACTTATGAGTAGCAGTTGCTTGGCTAGAAACCTGAGTGTTATTTCTTATGCACTAGTGGTATTGGTTTTCAAACAGCGGCGACAGCTTTCGGTCATCCCATGTATCCTCCAATAAAGCAACCAAGAATTTATGGTACTTTCCGCAAAATCTTTATTGTAGCCTTCATTGATGACGTGGCACCCTCCCTTGTTTAGGGGGTGGGACTCTGTTTTGCTCTTCTTACTCCCGGTGGCAGCATATTATCCAATGTTTCCTGTGTCCCTCAATGAATGCTATGAGAAAGCTTTTACTGCGAATACCAAAAATCTTTTGTCCACGTGTGTATATACAAGTGCTCCTCGCTAAATTAGAATATCATTAAAAAAATAATTTATTTCAGTTCTTCATTACAAAAAGTGAAACTCAAATATTATATAGAGTCATTACAGAGTGATCTATTTCAAGTGTTTATTTCTGCTAATGTTGATGATTATGGCTTACAGCCAATGAAAACTCCAAAGGCATTACCTCAGTAAATTTGAATAATTAGCAAAAACACCTGCAAAGGCTTCCTAAGCGTTTAAAAAGGTCCCTAAAGGCCCCGTCACACTAAGCGACTTACCAGCGATCCCGTCACCGATATCAAGGTGTCAGGATCGCTAGTAAGTCGCTATGTGATCGCTGGTGAGCTGTCACACAGACAGCTTCACCAGCGATCAGCACAGCGATGCCGAGCGCCCGGCATCGCTTGCCATCGCTGTAAAAAATAGAATCAAAATAAAAAATATTGTTATTCTCACCTTCCGACGTCCCGTTAAGCCATCCTGCCTCTCTCCACGCTCCGGTCCCAGTGATCCTTTGCGAGAATGACCGCGAGATGTCACGGTCTCGAGGGATAACAAAGTCTCACGGTCATTCGTGCAAAGGATCACTGGGACCGGAGCGTGGAGAGAGGCAGGATGGCTGAACGGGACGTCGGAAGGTGAGAATTACTATATTTTTTTTATTATTTTTTACACCTGATCGCTGGTCTCCCGCCTGTCACACACAGCGATGCGTGCTGGCCAGCGGGAGACCAGCGAACAAAGAAATGTCCAGAGGTTTCTTCCAGCGATCAGCGATACCGGCAGGGGGGCCGTTCGCTGATCGCTGTCACACACAGCGATCTCGCTGGTGAGATCGCTGTTACGTCACAAAAGTTGTGACTCTGCAGCGATCTCGCTACCGAGATCGCTTAGTGTGACGGGGCCTTCAGTCTGTTTCAGTAAGCTCCGCCATCATGGGGAAGACTGCTGACTTGACAGATGTCCAGAAGGCAGTCATTGACACACTCCACAAGGAGGATAAGCTACAAAAGGTCATAGCTAAAGAAGCTGGCGGCTGTTCAGAGTGCTGAATCCAAGCATATTAATGGAAAATTGAGTGGAAGGGAAAAGTGTGGTAGAAAAAGGTGCACAAGCAGCTGGGATAACCGCAGCCTTGAAATGATTAAGAAAAGACCATTAAAAATTTTGGGTAGCCGAGACCCAGGAGCTTTTCTGACGCTGGGGGGGTGCTATAATCTTATTTCTCAGTGCCGTTAAAAAGTGCCGCTGAGGAATAAGTACCCTTAACTGCTGCTGTTAAAAGGCGTATCAGCGGTCATTAAGAGGTTAAGGTGAAAACAGGCTTAACCTTATCATAAAATAGAATGATTAACATTTTCATATTGTTATAAACTGAAAGGGGTTGTCCTATGAACAAAGTACACTTTAATTAATAGATCTTCACATATTAGATTATTCCAATATCTTATACTCTGTAGGAGCAGTAAAGGCATATGGCCCAATGGCCTAATTTAAATATGTAATAAAACGATAAAAAAACTTGAATAATACAGATAATAAAGTATGATGCCAGCATAAGTGCCCCAAAACACAGTGATACCCCCACAGTAAATTCCTCAAGAGTACCCTTCACACAAGATATGACCCTACTGTACACCCTCTCAATCTCCCCCGACAAAGAATGGTGACCCCATCACAGTATCATTCTCCAACTATAATCCCCACACAGTATAACGGGCACAAAAAGTAAAGTTCTCCATGCAGTATAATGGGCCACACATAGTCCTCCATGCAGTATAATGGCTACACAGCTCAATACAATATAATGGCACCACATCGTGCTCCATACAGTATAATGGCCCCCACATCGTGCTCCATACAGTATAATGGCCCCATATTGTGCTCCATACAGTATAATGGCCCCATATCGTGCGTCTTTATTTCATTGTTTTAAAAAAAATTAGACCAGACAAGTTGTAAAATCGTGTAGCATTCTTTGTAAATGACACTCTGATTAGAGTTTGCTCAGAGTGTGCTGATCCTCTTGGATGCGGAGAAGATGGAGGAAAAAAATGTCTTCATCTTCTCCGTTCTGTGAGGCTGTGGGCATTGGACCATACTCAGATGTCATCCGAGTGCAGTCTGATGGTTTCCACACACTCCTTGACTTCCGTGGCCGAGTGCGATCTGAATATCGCATGCAAATCATGCATGCTGTTTGTTTTGTTCATAGAGGAAAACATTCTGACGTGCACATCCCTAGAGCAATACATTGGTCCGAGTTTTATCCGATGTTTTGTTAAATCACCCTCAGACAGACAATACTGTCGTCTGCACCTGCCCCAACTGTGAATTACAGACTGGCCAGTTCCAGGGGAAATCGGCAATAGAGAATTTATTCATATGTTACAATGACCCTCCCCTCCCTGGTCTTTTAAGATCTTAATGGGGGGGGGGCACAGCCTTTGAGATGAATAGAAAAAATAAAGTAGAAAAAAAAAAAAAAAAAAAAAAAATTAAAGAAAAATTAAAGGTATGTCAGAGTGTCCGCCTCCACTGGGCATATACACCCGAAAATGATGCGCGGCAGAGTACACGTTCACTCTGACGGCACCATTATAGTTTATGGCCCCATCAGTGCATACACCCAAATCCCATTTTGTGGGCCTTTCAGACGTGAGCCCCCCGACGAGACAATGAACTGGTGCCAGCACGCAGTGTGAAAGCACCCTAAAGAAAAAAGTCAAGTCTAAATTGGTATTTCTTTCCCCATCCTTATCAAGTGACGGGTTAGAAACCATTAGCTTATCAAAAGATTGCAACCTACATTTGGGCCATAACACATCACAGATGTCTTAAGGACACTAGTCATTCCATGAGCCTCCTGAGGAACTTTGAAAGGGAGAGGAAACCCGTCATTCCATGTGCCTCCTGAGAAGCCGTAAGGGAAACGCATCATTCCATGTGCCTCCTGAGGAACCAACCGTAAGACGGAAATGCATCATTCCATGAGCCTCCTGAGGAACCAGATGGAGGGGAAACGCATCATTCCATGTGCCTCCTGAGGAACCGTAAGACAGAGGAGAAATGCGTCATTCCATGAGCCTCCTGAGGAACCGTAAGACAAAGGGGAAACACATAATTCCCTGAGCCTCCTGAGGAACCGTAAGACGGAGGGGAAACGCGTCATTCCATGCGCCTCCTGAGGAACCGCCAGACGTAAGGGAAACGCGTCATTCCACGCGCCTACTGAGGAACTGTAAGACTGAGGGAAAACTCATCATTCCATGAGCCTCCTGAGAAGCCATCAGGGAAACGCATCATTCCATGAGCCTCCCGAGGAACCGTAAGACGGATGGGAAACACGTCATTCCATGCGCCTCCCGAGGAACCGTAAGACTGAGGGGAAACGCATCATTCCATGCGCCTCCCGAGGAACCGTAAGCCGGAATGGAAACACGTCATTCCATGAGCCTCCTGAGGAACCAACCATAAGATGGAGGGGAAACGCATCATTCCATGTGCCTCCTGAGGAACCGTAACAAGGGGAAATGCGTCATTTCTTGATCCTCCTGAGGAACCGTAAGACAAAGGGGAAAGGCGTAATTCCCTGAGCCTCTTGACGAACCATAAGACGGAGGGGAAACGTGTCTTTCCATGAGCCTCCCGAGGAACCGTAAGACGGAGGGGAAACGTGTCATTCCATGAGCCTCCTGAGAAGCCATAAGGGAAACGCGTCATTCCATGAGCCTCCTGAGGAACCACCAGACGGAGGGGAAACACATCATTCCATGTGCCTCCTGAGGAACCACCAGACGGAGGGGAATCGCGTCATTCCATGCGCTTCCTGAGGAACCGCCAGACGTAGGGGAAACGCGTCATTCCATGCGCCTACTGGGGAACCGTAAGACGGAGGGGAAACGCTGTCGAGGGAGGATCTGAATTGACCCTTCACGGTTGACCAAGTGATTTCCAAATTAATCCACAAGATGTTGCTAGCAACTGAGAATGACCAGACGGAGACGTGTGTCTCTGTATGGGAGGATCAAGGCAAATCGCTAACCCCATTTATTGAGTCACACATTACATAGCATTCTGCTTAGTTATGCAAAGTATACAGCTGCCAATAGTATTGCAAGAAAGCAGGAAACTACTTTTATGTCCCTAGTTACATGGCATAGAGAATAGAACAATAGCACATTCATCAGGGTCTCATATCTTATATTTTGTTCAGACTGGAGCAGTCTTGTTTCATAACAGCCGCAACCTTTACCCTAGTTACAGAATTTATCTGGTAAACAAGAAAATGGCGTCACAAGCACAAAAATGGAGTCTTTGAGAACAAGATGTCCCGTACATCTGAATACTGTACTTCACAATCCCCCCTAGATAAATTTTAACTAATATGCAGCATCAGAGGTGCTATCCCAAGCCATAAGCTTGAGGGGTACTGGTCCTCACATGGCTGATGCCATGGTATCAGTCATGGCTGTTGCGGCGCACCCATCCCCCCTGTATGCTGAAATTTTGAAGGTAGCCATGCGTTTGGCTTCAACATCTTCATCGAATAACCTTTTGAGATCGGTGTAGAGAAGAGCAGGGGCGACGACGCCTTTGGTATCATCATTAGCTGTCCTAGTGCAGAATTTCCTAATACATACAGAAATACACCAAAGAACAAGTTTTAGTATCACATATACAACAAAGATACAGGCAGCAATATGCAACAAGCTTTGTAAGATCCCAGCTATCCAGCCCCCAATTCCCTTAAACCAATTGGCTGGATTGAGAAAGGAGAAGGTGTCTGACCACCAACTGTCCTTATTGCGATCATTGTCTTTATCATATTGACCTGAGTCTTTGAATGTCTTTTAACTTTAACTTCTACCAATAATAATATGGAAAATCCAAAACATTATGCCCCTTTATTTGCTATTGGCTTGTTTGACCAGCTTGCAGTGCGATGCGTGAATCCAAGTCTCTCTTCCTTCTAGTTTCACTGATGTAGGTGTGATGAGGAGGACTTGATAGGGACCGTCATGCAAGGGTTCTAGTCCGTGCTTTCTGACATGCCTTTTCACGACTACCAAATCACCAAGCTTCAGGTTATGACAGGTGTCGGTTTCTGCTGAATCTGGAAGAGAAGAAGAAACTAGAGCATGGGTTTATCAAGATTTTTTCTTAGCTGAATAACATATTGAACAGCACAGTCAGTTTCTTCTGATAACTGCTGAGGCTGGAAATTTGCAATTGGGGGCCTAGCACCAAACAATATCTCATATGGGGACAGGCCATATTTTGCAATAGGGGTAGTACGAATGTGGTATAGTACAATGGGTAGGAGCTCTGGCCATGGAGCCGCAGTCTCCTGCATCATTTTGGTCAATTGTCCCTTCAGTGTGCCGTTCAACCTCTCAACTTTCCCACTGGATTGTGGATGGTACGGAGTATGGAGGGCTACAGTGGATCCAAGCATTGTCAGAACTTCTTGGTACACATGAGAAGAAAAGGCCGGACCTTGATCACTTTCAACAACTTCTGGAACCCCATATATGCATATGACTTCCATCACAAGTTTCTTTGCTGTGGTTTTTGCAGTCATATTGGTAACAGGGAATGCTGCCGGCCAACTGGAGAACATGTCAACAACAACCAAACAGTATTCATACCTTCCAGACTTGGGTAACGTGATATGGTCCACCTGGAGCCTTTGGAAAGGATAGTCGGGCTTAGCAAGATGCTTCGGGGGTACACGTTGAAGTTGACCGGGATTGCAGGTCTGAAAGATATTGCATGCAAAACAGAAGCCGCGGAAGCCAATGAAGGAAACCACCTATGCCAAAACATGGTATCCATCCACATACAGCTGTTTCGGGGTATTGCCCCTCATCAGTGTGGAGTAGTCTTTTTACTAGGCATTGCTCCTACCAGCCAGTTTCCTACTCCACACTGATGAGGGGCAATACCCCGAAACAGCTGTATGTGGATGGATACCATGTTTTGGCATAGGTGGTTTCCTTCATTGGAGACTGCCCTTCCCGTGGTTGTTCCTTCCCGGACAAAGACCTGGCTGGTCATTGCTTGCGTTGAGAAACACGTGATGGTGTCTCCGCGGCTTCTGTTTTGCATGTTTTGCATATTTCCCATAAGGGATGGGGTCAGTGCTCTAGAATCACTGCGTTGAGAAACACGTGATGGTGTCTCCGCAGTGTCGGATGTTGATCTCCATGAGTTCATTCATCCTCCTCTTCATAGTCTTTTTACTAGGCATTGCTCCTACCAGCCAGTTTCCTACTCCACACTGATGAGGGG
Organism: Dendrobates tinctorius; assembly: GCF_039654945.1. Taxonomy (NCBI): domain Eukaryota; kingdom Metazoa; phylum Chordata; class Amphibia; order Anura; family Dendrobatidae; genus Dendrobates; species Dendrobates tinctorius. The sequence continues at coordinate 23,304,016 of NW_027361733.1, read as the reverse complement.
CAATACCCCGAAACAGCTGTATGTGGATGGATACCATGTTTTGGCATAGGTGGTTTCCTTCATTGGAGACTGCCCTTCCCGTGGTTGTTCCTTCCCGGACAAAGACCTGGCTGGTCATTGCTTGCGTTGAGAAACACGTGATGGTGTCTCCGCGGCTTCTGTTTTGCATGTTTTGCATATTTCCCATAAGGGATGGGGTCAGTGCTCTAGAATCGCTGCGTTGAGAAACACGTGATGGTGTCTCCGCAGTGTCGGATGTTGATCTCCATGAGTTCATTCATCCTCCTCTTCATAGTCTTCTTACTAGGCATTGCTCCTACCAGCCAGTTTCCTACTCCACACTGATGAGGGGCAATACCCCGAAACAGCTGTATGTGGATGGATACCATGTTTTGGCATAGGTGGTTTCCTTCATTGGAGACTGCCCTTCCCGTGGTTGTTCCTTCCCGGACAAAGACCTGGCTTGTCATTGCTTGCGTTGAGAAACACGTGATGGTGTCTCAGTGGCTTCTGTTTTGCATGTTTTGCATATTTCCCATAAGGGATGGGGGCAGTGCTCTAGAATCACTGCGTTGAGAAACACGTGATGGTGTCTCCGCAGTGTCAGATGTTGATCTCCATGAGTTCATTCATCCTCCTCTTCATTGAAAGATATTACAGGCACGGTTGTAGCGCTGTCAAAACTGTGGAAATTCCTGGGGCCCAGTAGAATTTTTGCACCAATGCAAGGGCCTGATTCTTTCCTCGATGTGTAGGCCCATGTTGCAATAGCAGGGTACATCCACTTAGGGAGACACACGAGTTGGTCCTTTTTCCAGAGATCATTATCCATACGTGCCCCATCAGTCTTCCATTGCTTCACCTTTTCCTTTGGAGACATTCTCTGCATTGTCATTAAGGGTGGTTTCATATTAGCGTTTAAGGCCGCAGCGTCGGCCTGCGCACGGCCGCCGCTAAGCCCCGCCCCCTGCTGTGCCGCCTCCGGTAGCTCCGCCTATGGGCGCATGACGCTGCATGCGTCCTGCGTCCCCTATCTTTAGCACTGGGGACGCAGGCCGTTCGCAGGTATGCATTTGGCTGCGCATGCGTCCTTTTGACGGTGCGCCGAGCGCACCAAATTGCAACAGGTTGCGTTTGGCGCTGGTCGGCGCATTAGCCTTAAACGATAATGTGAAACCACCCTAAGCGGTCTCGCGGGGTCCGACAGAAAACTTCAGTCTGTTGTAGATCATCAGGTTCTTGTAACTGTTTACGCTGAGAGCGTGTGGTCACCATAGCTAGTATGGTTGGTTCAACGGGTAAAAGAGCGGCGGCTTTTGCTTGCATATCCGCAAATGCGTTGCCAACAGTCTGTGGACTGTTCCTAGGACCGTGCGCCTTATCTTTGATAATAGCCACCTGAGTAGGTAATTTGATCGAGTCCATGAGGGTTTTAACAGCTTCAGCATTTTTCACTGGGGTTCCGGCAGTAGTAATAAACCCTCGATTGGCCCATAGAGCCCTAAAATCGTGAGCAATACCAAATGCATACCGTGAGTCCGTGTATATATTAGCCCGTCTGTTCTTGGCCAAAGTACATGCAGTAGACAGAGCCTGGAGTTCTGCTTGTGCTGACTGTGAGGGCGGGAGCGCAGCTGCGTGCACTACAGTGTCCTCTGTGGTAACAGCATATCCCGTGTGGAATCTACCAAACCCATCAGCATATCTTGAACCATCCGTGTATAACACCAGATCAGGATTTGGGAGTGGATTTTTGCTGACATTTGATGGAGTAGCTGTTTCTTCAGTCAGAAATTGGGAACAATCATGTTGGAGGTAATCCTCATCATTGCCATCTTTCTTTGGGACCGGCAGTAAAGTAGCGGGGTTGATTGTAGTACAGCGATGTAACTTGACATAGGCAAAAGAAGTGAACACTGCAGCCGTAAGTGTCGTTGCACAGTCAAATGTCTTGGTTGCTGAAGTGTCAGTATTGCTGCAATGTCATGCGGGGCAAAAATGTGCGTTTCACATCCAAGAATTATGTCTGCAGTCTTGTCGAGCAACGAGTGAGTGGCGTGAACTGTCCTCATGCAACTTGGTGATGCTCGGGCCACCGGGTCGAGGCGGGCTGAATAATAGCCCACTGGCCGTTGCCTATTGCCATGTGATTTTGTAAGTACCCCTGCTGCGTGTCCTTCATTCTCAGACACATACAAATGGAACGTTCGAGTATAGTCCGGGATGCCCAAGGCAGGGGCGGAAGCAATGAGCCGCTTTAGTTCAGAGAAGGCACGATGAAGGCTTTCCATACAAACCGGTGATCTTTCCTTATAACTCATTATGACGTCTTTCAAGGCATTGTAAAGGGGTTGCATTTTGCGGGATGCATCCGGTATCCACTGACGAAAATAAGTATAGTCCAAGAAAATGTTGGAGTTCAGCTTCATCTTTTGGGAACGAAAGGGAGCTTACAGCTATTTTTCTTTCTTCTGTGAGGTGTCTGACGCCCTGAAGGAGACGGTGACCCAAGAATATCACTTGACCAAGGCAGAACTGAAGTTTCGAGGCCGAAACCTGACAGTTCAGATCTGCCAGATACTTGAGGTGGCTAACAGTGGCAGCAATGGCTTCCTGCTTCGTTCGTGCACACAACAAAAAATCATCCACATACTGAAGGGCAAAAGACGCTCGCTCATATTTTTTGCAAACTGGTTGGGACTGTTTTGGGCCCCTAGTGGCATAACTGTCCATGTTATCTGTCGTCCCTGATAAGTGAATGCAAACAAACTGGCAATCTGGGTGTAACGGAATGCTAAAGAAGGCATTGGCAAGGTCGATGACTGTAATTTGTGTATGGTTGGAGGGCAGAAGCTGGAGGCTGCTGTGTGTGCCACTTATAAGGAACAAGCTGTGTGCTTGCAGCTGCAGTGGTGGGAGGGGGAGCTGGGACAGCTGCAGCTGCTGGCTTGCTTTTCGGTTTCCCTGCTGATACAGAGCGAGCTAAATTCTTCTGAAAACTTTTTACTACTATTAATGCATCTTCCAGAGTGGAATTCTCGATGTCCGGTCTAACTGACATTATCGCCTCTTGCAATTCGGGTTTAAGGCCGGACATCAAAGCTGCCACAAAAAGGTGTGTATGGGCTTTATTATACAATTAGAATCCCAGATCTTTAAATACCACCATAAGACACCCAAAGAACTTCTCGGCAGTCTCCCCTGTTGTGAATTCGCTTTCTGGCCTACCTCTGGTTACTACTGGAGGTAATGGAGCTGATCTGATTAACAGTGGCTTGCCACCTTATAATGAGGAGGACGATTGGAGATCTGGGGTTTCTGACTGGATATAAGGCAGCCGACTCCCTCTCTCCCTGCTGATGATTTTTTTCCTGCCTCCTGAGGTCTTAGTTTCCAGCTCAGTCCCTACATGCTCAGCTAAGTGTTCATTTGCTATTGTTCACATTTGATTTGGTTTTGTCTATTTCAGTTTTGTGTGGTCAACCAGCTCCGGCTGGGGCTGTGCTGAATCGCCATCCATATGTTACTGCTTGTGCCAGTTCATTTTTGCCCTTGGCCGAATTCGCGCTAAACAATAGAGCTAGTTCTACCACTTTGATGTCGCCCTTTTTCTGTAATTTTGGGTTTCATCCTCTATTTTCTTCAGGGCAAGTGGAATCTTCGACCCGCCCAAGTGTGGACACTGGTAGAGAGAATGCAGCATATTTGGGACCAAGTGGTGGATAAGTTGTCCCTCTCTCAGGAAAAAGAACAACGGTTTTCCAACCGGTTTAAAGTGGGTGATATGGTTTGGTTGTCGTTAAAGAATATTCCTATGAAGGTTGCATCTCCAAAGTTCAAGCCAAGATTCTTTGGACCTTATAAGATTTTGGAGATTCTTAATCCTGTTTCTTTTCGATTGGCTCTTCCAGTTACGTTTAAGATCCATAACGTGTTTCATAAATCTCTGTTGAAGAGGTGGCGTGGTCCTCAAGGGGGGGGTACTGTTGTGAATTCACTTTCTGGCCTACCTCTGTTTACTACTGGAGACAGCCGACTCACTCTCCCTGCTGGTGATTTTTTTCCTGCCTCCTGAGGTCTTAGTTTCCAGCTCAGTCCCTGCATGCTCAGCTAAGTGTTCTTTTGCTATTGTTCACATTTGACCTGGTTTTGTCTATTTCAGTTTTGTGTGGTCGGCCAGCTCCGGCTGGGGCTGTGCTAAATCCCCATCCATATGTTACTGCTTGTGCCAGATTGATTGTTTTTGTCCCTTATTAGATTGGCCTCTTTTTGCTCTGCTTTCAGAATATACCAGAGTGCTGATATAGTGGGCGAAGTCGTGCGACGTCAGTATTTTTCTATCAGACATGTTGGACATTTTTTTCCAGGGTTTTTTTGCGTGATTGCAGAGTGTCTTTCCTTTCCTGTCCTGTTAGTGTGGGCCCCATCGTTTGCTCAGTCTATTTTTCTACCTGCGTTTGTGTTTCATCTTGTCTCACCGACAATCTATGTTTGGGGGCTATCTATTCCTTTTCCGCAGCAGATGCCTCTTGTGCCCGTACTACCGCCACCTCCTCCTCCTCCCGCCCCCGAGTCAGTAATATCTGAATTTGAAGAGAATAATGTGGAAACTACTCCTGGCAGGCCAAAGTATACTCCCTTCACCTCATCCCAAATAGACACCCTTTGCAATCAATTACCCAATCCAGAGACTTCCCCCATGGCCTTCTACAGGCAAATGGCAGCAAATCGAGAGATTTATTCTACTCCCCGAAGAGATCTATTACACATACTTTGAGTAAAAGCTGGGGAGGGGTATTTTCCAATTATTGAAGGTGGCATAATGTATAATGTGAACCTGGATGGGGGAAACCATGAGAGTGGTGTCGATTTCTGCAATGCTTTAAAGGTTTGGGCACAAGATAGACTAGCGGATCAAGCAACCTCTCTCACAGATGTCACACAGGACAAGGGGGAGTGTTATGATTGGGTCACCGAGGAGGAGAGCAAGCCCAAGCTAAGCCACAGAAAACCAGAGAGGTTGGTAACTAAGCGGTTTGCAGACCCCTGATCCTATTCACACAACTAGCAGTAGCCGTGGAGCGTACCTACGATGATTCTAGACGCCTCGGCACAGCCGGAGAGCTAACTAAGCCTAAAGCAAGAAAGGGGAAATCTAAACTGCTCTAGGGCAGACCCCAAAGGAATAGATAGCCCCCAAACATATATTGTCGGTGAGACAAGATGAAAACACAAACGCAGGCAGGAAAATAGACTGAGCAAATGATGGGGCCCACACTGACTAGACAGGACAGGAAAGACGCTGTCTGCAAACACGCAAAAAACCCTGCAAAAAGTCCAACACGTCTGATGCAAATAACACTGAAGTTGCACAATTTCGCCCACTATATCAGCACTCTGACCTCTTTTTGCTCTGCTTTCAGAATATACCAATCTAATAAGGGACAAAAACAAACTGGCACAAGCAGTAACATATGGACGGTGATTCAGCACAGCCCCAGCTGGCTGATCCACACAAAACTGAGCTAGACAAAACCAGATCAAATGTAAACAGAATAGCAAATGAACACTTAGCTGAACATACAGGAACTGAGGTGGAAACATCAGACCTCAGGAGGCAGAAGAAAATCACCAGCAGGGATATAGGGAGTCGGCTGTCTTAAATCCCAATCTGAAACCCCAGATCTCCAATCGTCGTCCTCATTATCAGGTGGCAAGCCTCTGTTAATCAGATCAGCTCCATTACCTACAGTAACCACGAGAGGGAGCCCAGAAAGAAAACTCGCAACCCCTCTGTCAATCTGACCAGCTCCACTACCTTAAGTAATAACCAGAGGGAGGCCAGAAAGCGAATTCACAACAATTCTGCTTAGTTATGCAAAGTATACAGCTACCAATAGCATCGTAACACATTTATTTTATAAGCCAATAGTATTGCAAGAAAACCGGAAATTACTTTTATGTCCCTAGTTACGTGGCATAGAGCATAGAACAATAGCACATTCATCAGGGTCTCATATCTTATATTTTGTTCAGACTGGAACAGTCTGGTTTCATAACAGCTGCGACCTTTAAACTACTTAAAGAATTTATCTGGTAAACAAGAAAATGGCATTGCAAGCACAAAAATGGAGTGTTTGAGAACAAGATGTCCCACACATCTGAATACTGTACTTCACAACGCGTCATTCCACGCGCCTACTGAGGAACCGTAAGACGGAGGGAAAACGCATCATTTCATGAGCCTCCTGAGAAGCCATAAGGGAAACGCGTCATTCCACGCGCCTCCTGAGGAACCGTAAGATGTTGGGGAAATGCGTCATTCCACGCGCCTCCTGAGGAACCGTAAGATGTTGGGGAAACGCGTCATTCCATGCGCCTACTGAGGAACCATAAGACGGAGGGGAAATGCGTCATTCCATGCGCCTCCTGAGAAGCCATAAGGGAAACGCGTCATTCCATGAGCCTCCCGAGGATCCGTAAGACGGAGGGGAAACGCGTCATTCCATGCGCCTCCCGAGGAACCGTAAGCCGCAATGGAAACGCGTCATTCCACGAGCCTTCTGAGGAACAGTAAGACGGAGGGGAAACACGTTTGGGCGATGTTTATAATGGAGGCTGCAGATGAGCAGCACACAAACTGTTGCCTCCTTAAAGATGTCGTACTTTTAGTTTAGGTTTCCCTTATTTTCTTTATTTTGTTGTTTTGGGTTCAGGAACCATGAGACAATACTGCCAACCTTCGCAGCCAGGAAGGTTTCCAGATTTAGGGTCCCAGAGGACGAGAGCTTTCCTCCACTTGTTGTTTATACCCTAGGTGTATTTTTTTTTATTTCTTCTGGCAATATTCTACTTCTGATCATTTTAAATAAAACAAATAAAAGTTACCTATTAGTGGGGTAATCTTAGGGTAAGCTAATCCTTGTCCCCTATGAAAAAAGATATGGCGAGAGTATACGGTAAAAATAATTTCTACTGTGTTAAAGGAATATTTAAGTGGTCCCTAGAGGTCATAAAAAAGAGAAAAAGAGACTAATAATTTCCATCATTTGCCCCACTATCGGCAAAATAAAAATGACAAACATTAAGTCCAAAATGCACGTCTACATAAACGCCCCACGTGTGCCTGGTCAGGAATAGGGCAAAAAAATGGCCTGGTCCCGAAAGGGTTAAATAAAGCGCAAATAAAAAAAATAAGGTGCAAATGAAAAACCCGCCATAAAAGCTTAGAGCAAACACACGGATGAATCTGCCCTAGGTGTATACTGTGGCTCCATCGTGACTAGTTCTCCTATGTGAAGTTTCAAGGACGTGTTCACAATCCCAAGAAAAAAAAATCTGCTGTAATCAGCAATGTGTCTCAGCGACCATAAAAATCGCATCATGTGAGAACGCGGCAGAACCGCACCGCACCGCACCGCACCGCACCGCACATAATACGTATGATGCATTGCGGTGGGCGGACCACAGTTTTCGCCACCTCTTGTCTCACGTGACGTTTAGCCCCTCCTTCCAATGGCGCAGTTATGCAGTGACGTCACGGTGGGTGTTTTCAGTCTCGTGAGAAGTGAGCTTTGCGCCTCCTCCAATCACGTACTCTGGTGCCGCCTATGTGTTTTTTTCTGAGGCGGGGCGGAAGTGGCTGTCGCAGTGAATTGTGGGGAGTGTGGTTCCGGTGTGTAGAAGCAGCCCGGGCCGAAGCGGACTACAACTCCCGACATCCCTGAAACCAGCGACCTCTGCGGATACTGAGACCACCCCGGAGACCCCCGCAGACCTGCCCGGCGACCGGACAACATGAGAGATAAACAGAAGCGCCGCAGGGAACGCACGTGGGCCGAGGCCGCCAAGATGGTACGGAGAGGGGCGGGAGCCGTGATCGGGGGGAGGCGAGGGCAGGAGGTTATAAGCGGGGAATGTGCTGGGGGAGGGGCCGGCGCGACTACAGTGGGGTCTCCTGAGCAACGTGTCTGATACAGGGGGGGGGATGGGGGGCGAGGGGAGAGATAATACACCGGGGGGGGGGGATGGGGGGCGAGGGGAGAGATAATACACCGGGGGGGGGGGATGGGGGGCGAGGGGAGAGATAATACACCGGGGGGGGGGGATGGGGGGCGAGGGGAGAGATAATACACCGGGGGGGGGGGATGGGGGGCGAGGGGAGAGATAATACACCGGGGGGGGGGGATGGGGGGCGAGGGGAGAGATAATACACGGGGGGGGGGGAGGATGGGGGGCGAGGGGAGAGATAATACACGGGGGGGGGGGAGGATGGGGGGCGAGGGGAGAGATAATACACGGGGGGGGGGAGGATGGGGGGCGAGGGGAGAGATAATACACGGGGGGGGGGAGGATGGGGGGCGAGGGGAGAGATAATACACCGGGGGGGGGGGAGGATGGGGGGCGAGGGGAGAGATAATACACCGGGGGGGGGGGAGGATGGGGGGGCGAGGGGAGAGATAATACACCGGGGGGGGGATGGGAGAGATAATACACTGGGGGGGGGGGAGGATGGGGGGCGAGGGGGGAGATAAAACACCGTGGGGGGCGAGGGGAGAGATAATACACCGGGGGGGGGGGAGGATGGGGGGCGAGGGGAGAGATAATACACCGGGGGGGGGGGAGGATGGGGGGCGAGGGGAGAGATAATACACCGGGGGGGGGGGAGGATGGGGGGCGAGGGGAGAGATAATACACCGGGGGGGGGGGAGGATGGGGGGCGAGGGGAGAGATAATACACTGGGGGGGGGGGAGGATGGGGGGCGAGGGGAGAGATAATACACCGGGGGGGGGGGGAGGATGGGGGGCGAGGGGGGAGATAATACACCGGGGGGGGGATGGGAGAGATAATACACTGGGGGGGGGGGAGGATGGGGGGCGAGGGGAGAGATAATACACGGGGGGGGGGAGGATGGGGGGCGAGGGGAGAGATAATACACGGGGGGGGAGGATGGGGGGCGAGGGGAGAGATAATACACCGGGGGGGGGGGAGGATGGGGGGCGAGGGGAGAGATAATACACCGGGGGGGGGGGGAGGATGGGGGGCGAGGGGAGAGATAATACACCGGGGGGGGGATGGGAGAGATAATACACTGGGGGGGGGGGAGGATGGGGGGCGAGGGGAGAGATAATACACGGGGGGGGGAGGATGGGGGGCGAGGGGAGAGATAATACACCGGGGGGGGGGGAGGATGGGGGGCGAGGGGAGAGATAATACACCGGGGGGGGGGAGGATGGGGGGCGAGGGAAGAGATAATACACCGGGGGGGGGATGGGAGAGATAATACACTGGGGGGGGGGGAGGATGGGGGGCGAGGGGAGAGATAATACACCGGGGGGGGGGAGGATGGGGGGCGAGGGGAGAGATAATACACCGGGGGGGGGATGGGAGAGATAATACACTGGGGGGGGGGGAGGATGGGGGGCGAGGGGAGAGATAATACACGGGGGGGGGGAGGATGGGGGGCGAGGGGAGAGATAATACACGGGGGGGGAGGATGGGGGGCGAGGGGAGAGATAATACACCGGGGGGGGGGGAGGATGGGGGGCGAGGGGAGAGATAATACACCGGGGGGGGGGGAGGATGGGGGGCGAGGGGAGAGATAATACACCGGGGGGGGGATGGGAGAGATAATACACTGGGGGGGGGGGGAGGATGGGGGGCGAGGGGAGAGATAATACACGGGGGGGGAGGATGGGGGGCGAGGGGAGAGATAATACACCGGGGGGGGGGGAGGATGGGGGGCGAGGGGAGAGATAATACACCGGGGGGGGGGGAGGATGGGGGGCGAGGGGAGAGATAATACACCGGGGGGGGGGATGGGAGAGATAATACACTGGGGGGGGGGGAGGATGGGGGGCGAGGGGAGAGATAATACACCGGGGGGGGGGGAGGATGGGGGGCGAGGGGAGAGATAATACACCGGGGGGGGGATGGGAGAGATAATACACTGGGGGGGGGGGAGGATGGGGGGCGAGGGGAGAGATAATACACGGGGGGGGGGGGAGGATGGGGGGCGAGGGGAGAGATAATACACGGGGGGGGAGGATGGGGGGCGAGGGGAGAGATAATACACCGGGGGGGGGGAGGATGGGGGGCGAGGGGAGAGATAATACACCGGGGGGGGGGGAGGATGGGGGGCGAGGGGAGAGATAATACACCGGGGGGGGGGATGGGAGAGATAATACACTGGGGGGGGGGGAGGATGGGGGGCGAGGGGGGAGATAAAACACCGTGGGGGGCGAGGGGAGAGATAATACACCGGGGGGGGGGGAGGATGGGGGGCGAGGGGGGAGATAATACACCGGGGGGGGGATGGGAGAGATAATACACCGGGGGGGGCGATGGGGGAAGAGATAAAACACCGTGGGGGGCGATGGGAGAGAGAATACACGGGGTGACGGGAAAGATGGGGGGCGATGGGAGAGAGAATACACGGGGTGACGGGAAAGATAATACCGGGGCCTGGATGTGATGGGCGTGTTTATACTTGGAGGAAATTGGGGTGACGGGCAAAATAATACAGGGGGCTGGTGCAAGAGATAATACAAGGGGAGGTTGATGGGTGAGATAATATCGGGGTGGGGTGGTGGTGGTGGATTGGAGTGATGGGTGAGACAACGCCTGCGGAGGGGCGCAATAGGATATTTGTGGAGGAGGTTGGGGAGAATGGTCGGATATTATAATGGTGCAGGTCGGCAAGACATTACCGAGGGTGATGGTCAGGATAATATTGGTGGGGGGATGTGGGTGAATGGTACTGGGTGGGCAGATGGAGGGTCTTGGGTGACTAGATAGGTTTTTGGGGCATGTGATGGTTTATTATGGGGAGGGGAAGTCAATGAAGATAATTAGTGTGGTGTTGTGCAGTCCATGTGGTGCAAAGCAGCACCTGTTAGGGCGTCCACGCGCAGGCTCTGGTGCTGGCAGGTAAAAGCCATTTTTGGAATTGCTATATGAGGTCGGAGGCGCCTGGACCTGAGCAGGGTGCGGAGTCTGTGGTGATCGGGATGATAGCTATTATTTTGATTTAGATGATAATGGAGTTAGTTTTTTTGTCTGGGGCTAATAACTTACAGGCTAAATAGCTGCCTGTTCTTATCCCCATAGGATAAAAATACAAGAGCCCCGGATCGCCCCTTTATTGTGAGCTATTCAGTGCTCTGCAGTTAGACAAAAATGCAGCAGGATCTCCAGATTGAATTAGTGAAAATAACGGATTATGGGGCCTTCTGGTTATGTTAGTTTTTACCTTATAAAAAAAAAAAGTTCCACATGATGTTTGTGTAAAAACTGACACAAAGGGACCAATACTAATTCAATATAGGACTAAGTGACTTTGTCTAAAGCAAAAAATATATATTTTAAAAATCGAAAAATATGTCCCAAAGCGCTTTGTTTTTTTTAAAGCAGTATTGGAATTGTTAAGGACACTCTTGATAATCGGTCATACACAAGGAGCTTGGACGTGGAGTCGTGGCCAAAAGTTTTGAGACTGAGACAACTTCTGGTTTCAGTCATTTGTTTTTTTGGTTAATGACGTACAATTATCAGCATTAAGGCTATGTGCACACTGTGCTTTTTTTTTTTTTTCTTTTTTTTTTTTGGGATGTGGTTTTTTTCACGCAGAATTGGGCCAAAAAAGCTCCTTATGCCAGCTAATACAATGAGAATCCTGAAGTGTTACTTGATCAGTAATTTTCCTTGAGTATTTGCAGGTTTTTGGGTTTTTTTCTGCATGTCAATTCTTAGTGCGGATTTTTAGCGGTTTTCACCCATTGACTTAAATTGAGTCAGTCAAAGCTGCAGTAAATACGCAGGTATAAAAATGTTTGCCGATTTGCTGTATTTTTGATTGCACTTTTACGACTTCTTCCTATGGTGTTTCCCACATTGTCATCTGTGTGACAGCGTGGGAAACATCAGTGGTTCTGGTCGGCAGTAATGTTACCTGCTTACCGCAGGTCTGCAGGTGACAGCTGATTAGAGACTACTACTCCCATCAGGCTACGTCTGCTGTCACTGATGACAGTGATAGCAGGAGCCACTGATGGGAGTAGTCTCTCGTCAACTAATTAAAAAAATTAAAATAATATTAAAATAATTACATATTAAAATAAAAATAAAAAACACATTATACTCGCCTAACACCAAATCCCCCCCAAGCCCTTGTCTCCTACAAAAAATGTAAAATAAAAAAACAACATATACTCACCTTAATGCCCAATTCTTCATTCCCATGTCCCCTGAAAAAAATAAAAAATAACGAACAACCATATACTCTTGTCCACCGTAGACCACGTAATCCAGAGTGTCCCACAGCGATCTCACGTGTAGAAGAGTCACATTGGTAGATGTGACTGTTCTAACAAGCCATCGGATACAGACTGACCGGAGCGTCGTCGTGCCCACAGTGTATAGCGCTGAGCTGCAGTAAGAGAGGTCACACGAGTTCATCAGTTGATGAGCCCCGGTGATCTCACTTCGTTCTCGCGCAGCAGTGGTACCATAAGGACGGGGTCACTCTGCGTTATGGCAGTCCGTTAGACGGACTGCGTTACACCGCGGCATAACGCGGGGCTCATCAGCTGATGAACTCGTGTGACTTCTCTTACTGCAGCTCAAAAAAGCTCTCATTGCTGTACAAAAGTGAGGCAAAAACGTGTTTTTGCAGCAATGTTTTTACTGCCAGGAGATGCAGAAATTTCCGCAGATACTTAGCGTGCGCACATATGCATAAGGTTTTAATGGTTTGTTGAAGCCTTTGACTCTCAGATGATCTAGAACAAAGATGATTTATTTGCACAGTGAAACTTATATGATGTTTCGGTCTCAGTTTAGACCTTCAGATATACGGATTGCCATATATATACAGTATATAGGAGTAAATGCTTAAACTATATATGCAGGACACAATGCGACTTGAGTGGGAATGCCACTAAAGGCATGGCACCCATAGGAGGTCTAAACTGCGGCTGAAGAGTCATATGTTCATGGTGAATTGCAAATCGATCCTCTTTGTTGTACATCATCTGAGTGCCACGTATTTCATAGATCTGATACTATGGCTTGGGCTCCTACTTGTGCACCTGCTGTCACGGGTGTCATGTTCTACTAATTCCTGACTTATGACCGCCCATTCTTGTCCAATCACTGCTTGGAGTTTATCATAATATCTGTGGTTTTGTTATCCTGTGGATAAAAAAAAATAAAAATATTTTGTCAAAACTGCAGCAAGCAACCGAGTGAGTGACACATCACTGGAATCCGATTCTTTACTCCTACATCATGCTGCTCTCAGATTAGGTGGCACATTCCCCCTTTGTATTCATGCTGCCCAAAGGGGCGGATTGCATACAATTTTTGATTTAGTATAAAATCCTTATTGCAAGGAAATGAAACGGCAAATTAATAAAAAATTATTGCTTGACTGGCTCTGATGCAATCAGTAACCAATCCAAAGTTACACAGTACAAATGTAGAGAATGCTGGGAGATTTCTGACACCCAATAAATTATGTAACTCGGGATCAGAAATTTTATATACACAGAAACTCCACCAGCAGAATAGTGAGTGCAGCTCTGGGGTATAATACAGGATGTAACTCAGGATCAGTATCAGATAAGTAATGTAATGTATGTACACAGTGACTCCACCAGCAGAATAGTGAGTGCAGCTCTGGAGTATAATACAGGAGGTAACTCAGGATCAGTACAGGATAAGTAATGTAATGTATGTACACAGTGACTCCACCAGCAGAATAGTGAGTGCAGCTCTGGGGTATAATACAGGATGTAACTCAGGATCAGTACAGGATAAGTAATGTAATGTATGTACACAGTGACTGCACCAGCAGAATAGTGAGTGCAGCTCTGGAGTATAATACAGGATGTAACTCAGGAATCAGTACAGGATAAGTAATGTAATGTACTGTATGTACACAGTGACTCCACCAGCAGAATAGTGAGTGCAGCTCTGGAGTATAATACAGGAGGTAACTCAGGATAAGTAATGTATGTACACAGTGACTCCACCAGCAGAATAGTGAGTGCAGCTCTGGAGTATAATACAGGATGTAACTCAGGATCGGTACAGGATAAGTAATGTAAGGTATGTACACAGTGACTGCACCAGCAGAATAGTGAGTGCAGCTCTGGAGTTTAATATAGGATGTAACTCAGGATCAGTACAGGATAAGTAATGAGAAACTGGGTCTGAGCAGAAAAAGTAAATTAATGTGCATGCAAAATGTAATTGCATATGAACACATGACCTTTACACAGAGAAAAACAAAACACAAAACAAATATCCTGGAATAAAAAGTAAAAAAAAAAATATATATATTTCAAAAATTGCATGAAGGTAGTAATAATAGTAATAATAAGGGTATTTAGTTAACATAATTTTGATCAAAATAATGTAGAAGCCATCCCGCCACGTCACGGCAACCCTTGTGGGACAGTCCTAACTCTTGTATTTAAAACCTTTCCACTTGTCAAGTGACGTAAATGTGAACAAGGACAGAGGGACTGAACCACCAGTAATAGTATAGGCCAGACAGGATGGATTTTCCAACTCAGAAACAGGATAAGTAATGTAATGTATGTACACAGTGGCTCCACCAGCAGAATAGTGAGTGCAGCTCTGGAGTATAATACAGGATGTAACTCAGGATCAGTACAGGATAAGTAATGTAATGTATGTACATAGTGACTCCACCAGCAGAGTAGTGAGTGCAGCTCTGGAGTATAATACAGGATGTAACTCAGGATCAGTACAGGATAAGTAATGTATGTACACAGTGACTGCACCAGCAGAATAGTGAGTGCAGCTCTGGAGTATAATACAGGATGTAACTCGGGATCAGTACAGGATAAGTAATGTATGTACACAGTGACTCCACCAGCAGAATAGTGAGTGCAGCTCTGGAGTATAATACAGGATGTAACTCGGGATCAGTACAGGATAAGTAATGTAATGTATGTACACAGTGACTCCACCAGTAGAATAGTGAGTGCAGCTCTGGAGTATAATACAGGATGTAACTCAGGACCAGTACAGGATAAGTAATGTAATGTATGTACACAGTGACTGCACCAGCAGAATAGTGAGTGCAGCTCTGGAGTATAATACAGGATGTAACTCAGGATCAGTACAGGATAAGTAATGTATGTACACAGTGACTGCACCAGCAGAATAGTGAGTGCAGCTCTGCAGTATAATACAGGATTTAACCCAGGATCAGTGCAGGAGAAGCAATCTCGGGTAATATTTGGAGTAAAATCCACATGATTCCTAAATCCACTATGTATAATGGAGTAGATAACTGGTGGGAGTCCACTGATTAGATTTCTATCGCGCAGAGGTCGTTGTAGTGTTTTCCTAGCAGAAGAAAAGGAATGAAATCACAAATATGGATTTAAAACTCCCGATCATCCTAGCACCTTAGTGCAGTTATTAGATGGGGCAGCAGATAAGTGGGGAAGTTTATAGATTGTAGCCGTCTGGTAATTGGCAGGAACTCAGCAGATGGAAGGGCAAAGTAGGCACTGATCATTGCTTTGCCGTTGATAGAAAAGAGCTGCAGTTTAAATCATGGTAGGAATGGGCAGATCGGCCACTGGATTTATTTTGCTCACTTATATAGCGCCGTTCATTTCACACTGCTTTATAGACATTGTTGGCACTGTCCCCATTGGGGCTCACAATATAGACTCCATATCAATAGGTCTTTGGTGTGTGGGAGGAAACCTACGCAAACATGAGGAGAAAATAGAAGCCCTACATAAAACTAGTAAAATTGATTAGTGCAGGATCCGAGGGGGCGGAGCTCCAAAATAAAAATCTTCATGCTCCGCCCATGCAGAACTCACACTAGGCCTAACACTGGATTTTGTAATTTCCTTTATGAAAACTGAATGTCTTGTGGATCGACATGGTTGACCGTTCTTCTCCTTGCAGGTTTTGGAGAATTACTCAGATGCGCCAATGACTCCTAAACAAATCCTGAATGTGATCGAGGCCGAGGGGCTAAAGGAGACAAAGTAAGTTACGCAAGGAAGGAAAGTGTGGGGCGGGGGAGAAGAGGGGTTAACTGCATTTAAGATTTCTGTAGCCGTCATGAGTTTCTTTTGTTACTTCCTGGTTTCAGTTGATTTTATTGCTCCCAAGATGACTAATATTTTATTGATTGTGGCTTTTTCTCTTCTTTTTGTTTCCTTATCTGTTGCTCGTCTTCGTCCTTGGTATCTACAGAAGGTAAGACTGTGTGGCTGCTCCGAGATGTAAAGGGCCCGTCTTATGTCAATCCAGGTTTATTTATTGCATACTTACAAGCTCTCCGTTATTCTACTTGGCTTTTGGTTACAATTTCTCACTAAACTTAGTATCACTGCTTGCTTTGAGTGAATAAATATATGAAGTCTTAAAACCTGTGTAGACCTAAAATTTCTCACATCTGAGGGTTTGTTCAATTGTACCCAGTGTAGACTATCTTCTGTGGGCTGAACAGCTGGATGTTAAAAGAAGAAAAAAAAAAGTTCTGCAGATCTAATCTTCTAAAGAAATCAAACAGGAGAGCACTCGCGCTAAAGGATCAGACACCATAAAACATTACTGATCAATTGTGTACATAGTAAATACCTGTAATATCAGCAATGTTTTATGGTGTCTGATCCTTTAGCGCGAGTACTCTCCTGTTTGATTTCTTTATTATTGTTTACTCCATTGTGGTAGGGGTCTTGTGCTACTTGCAGCGGAGTCAGCCCATTTATACTAGCGCCGCTAACATATATCCATTTTTGTTAAAGATATATGAAATATAGACATAATTCTAGGTGCTGCATGGAGACTCTGAGGTGTGTCTAATTTTGTGTTTGGGCCACAAATTTAAATTTTATTATGCTTTTTTATTATTATTATTATTGTTATTATTAGATGCAAAATTGCATGACGTTGCTTGTGTGTATAAAGCAGTAAGTGACATTTTGATAATATGCCAGAAAATATATCATTACAGTGGGTTTAATATAATTTTTTTTTATTTTATAGATTTTATTCTTGCACATCAAAAGTAAATAACTTGTCCTCTCTGCCAGAGGCGCAAAAAGTAGAAAAAAAAAAAAAAAAAAAAAATATCTCTCTCTCTCTCTCTCTCTCTCTCTCTCTCTCTCTCTCTCTCTCTCTCTCTCTCTCTCTCTCTCTCTCTCTCTCTCTCTCTCTCTCTCTCTCTCTCTGTGAATTCTCTCTTGACTTGTGCAAGTTAGTACATACATACAAAAATTGAGACCACTTTCAAATGTTTTGAGTAAAATGTAAATTGTTCTTTTAGTCTATGAACTTCTGACAACATGTCACCGAATTTCCAAGCAATGACCATTTTGAAAAAAAATAAAAATAAACCCAGTGCTTTCAGACCACAAATTTTGCAAAGAAAACAAGTTCATAATCATTTAGAAACAACAATACTAATGTTTTAATGCAGGAAGAGTTCAGAAAGCAATATTTGTTGAATAACCATGATTGTTAATCGCAGCTTTCATGCGTCTTGGCATGCTTGCCACCAGTCTTTCCACACTGCTTCTGGTGCAAAAATGTAAGCAGTTCTTCTTTGTTTGATGGCTTGTGCTTATACTATCTTCCTCTTGGTTACATTCCAGAGGTTTTCAGTGGGGTTCAGGTCTGGAGATTGGGCTGCCCATGACAGGGTTTGATGTGGTGGTCTCTTTTTGCCAGAGCTGTATATTACTGAAAACGCAGCAGCTCTTTATTGCTCCTTTCTATACTTGTGTGCTGTTCTTCTGTTGTTCCACCTGGAAATTCCTAAGTGTCCCTGAGCAGGGAATGGTGACAATTGTTAATTTATGCATTTCCAGGAGGAATAACAGCAAAACCGCACAACACAGGGTATTAGGAAAAAAATGCTTTATGGTAGTTACTAAAACCGAGATGTCAAGAGTGAAGCCGGGCCCTCCTTAAATGGTTGGGTAAACCAGACCCCCTCCAATTGATTCTCTTCATTCTTTGCAGCATTTCCTCCCCTCTGTCTTGTCTGAACGCCATGTTGCACTCCAACTCCAGGACACGAGAGGCCATGTTTTACAAGCTCCCCGGCCGCATCAGTCTCTTCACTATGAAGGTTAGTGCTGCCCCTGGTCATTAATCTGGTGTATTCACATTGATAGGTGGCAGATAACCAGGTATTCAAGCTGATCGGTCTGCAAAGTGTTAGTGGGATTATCAAAATGTCTTTATTCCAGAAAACCGTTCTTTCACAGCATCTGGAGGTTGGAGCTCCTCTTTAATTTCATGAATATATAAAAGGGGCTGCTCATACTGTATATCTTTGCGATAATACCTGTGTGGTTGTGCTGCCTTTCATGTGTGCTTGTTCTCTGGCAGAAGAACGCAGTACAGTGGTCTCGCGTGGTGTCGCTGCCGGACGATGGGGACATGGAGGACACCGCAGATGAGGAGGGAAGCCAGTGGACAGAGGGCGGCTTAGTGCCTGCAGGTGACGGTGACAGGGAGAGACCTTCTGCAGAGTGCGACCATGATGCTTTGCACAAAGATGAATGAAACCAGGCCAAACAAAATTTTCCTTTTTTTTTTTTTTTTTTTCATTCTTTAAAAAAATAAACTATTAACACTTTATAAAGCATTTTTACTCTGCAGAACTTTTTTGCACAGTTCTGTACGTAAACAGTTTATGACATGGGTGACGTTTTAGAACCCTCCATTTTTAACACTGCAGACTACGTTTCCAGCTGGCAAATTGCTATGGAAGCAAAGTTAAAGGGGTTGTTCACTTCTTGTACAACTCCTTTTCAACCCACATGTTTCCACCTAGTAAAATAATAACATTTATACTCCCCTCCGATGTTAGCTCTGGCTGTCCCGGGGCTCTCCTGACCTAACAATGTATCGCTAGCCCCGGGAAAGCCAGTGCCAACATCGGAGGGGAGTAGACATGTACGTGTTAATGTTTTACTGAGTGGGAAAACATAGGGCTTGAGAAGGTGTTATCAGAGCCGTTGGCAACCCATGTAATATTACAGTGATTGAATAACTTAAGTTTTATTTATTTTTTTTTCCTGTTTGCTGCAGCCGAAACCTCAGTCAGCGCATCCTGTTCTCGAGAGTCGCATGTCAGGGAAACCAGGTCGCTAGTACAGGTCAGTACTCCACTGTACAGTGCCGTGCAGCAACCGGATCGGCGTCACCTAAAGAAGATTGCTGTGTTGCTTTTGCAATCAATGGAGCACAATTGTTATGAAAGATTCAGCCCCTAATATTCGTTGGGCTGGTTTCTTACATTATCTTTGCGTTTTTAGATGAATAAGCAGAAGAGAAGAAGTGGGGTGCTGCTGCCTCGGGTCGTCCTTACACCTCTTAAAGTAAACGGGGCTCATCTGCCATCCACGTCAGGTGAGGACATTCACCATACGGTCCTGTGTAATTCTGTATGGCTGCAGGCAGAAAGCACTTTATCACTAGAAGAAGGTATTTGCATCTACTTTGTTATAGATAAATAAATTACAATAATGCCATAATAAACTATATTATGGCTTGTAAGGCTGTTTTGACTTAGGACTTCACTGTATTGTGATTCATCAGAAGCTAATGGTTTTGGTAGACGTTTAATGTATCATTGACACTTGGTTGCTGCCCCCAGAACAGTATCGTGTTTTGCATATTATAAGGTGCACTGAACCATAACACACATTCCAAATTTTGAGGAAGAAAATAGAAAAGAAAGGTTTTTAATAAAACGCCGGTGTCTTTTAGTCCACTTTTACAGTAGCTCACTGGGAGGGGGTCGCGCCTGTGCTAGAGCGGTGTCCCTGGAGGCAGCGGCCCTGCTGCAGGAAGCTGGCGGCAGGAGTGGGGCGAGATACTGTGAGCCTTGGGCTGGGAGTAGGGGGTGTGAGGTGGTGTGAGGTTGCGCAGGCTCTAGACTTTTAGAAAAAGTTGAGGAGTCCACACGCTTACCATCACTGTGGTGGACTTCAGGAGCCTAGATCTCAATTGGCGCATGAGTCTCCTCTGGCGGCCATTTTCCCAAAGTCCACCACAGGGAAAAGGATGGGAAATGCAGGGACGCCCGAGATTTTCTGAAAGTCTGGAGACCGCGCTGCTGAACGCCCCAATTGGAAAAATAAGGTATCTCTGCGGACGCCCCCTTGGTTATAGTGGAAATGGTCATGTAAAGTTTACAAGCTAATGTCTTCGCAACAGAGATGAGAAATGAAAAAATAAGTCTCCCCAAGGTTTTCAGCGACTTGACCTTGGTGGGGCCAGTTTAGCACGTAAAATGTGGTGAAAGGTTCCTCTTTAAGACCACAGATCACTTTATCGTTTTGGCTCCAGGTTTGTCCGTTTCCCGCGTAGAAAGCGAGTCGTCTGGCAGCGCATCTTTGAGGGGCAGCCTAGCGTTTCACAGACGAAGCGGTCTAAGCAGCACCTCCACCCATCATCTGAGAAACCTAAAGAACATCTCTGCTCCAGGTCGGTCCCATCACATTGTGCAGTCTCACCATTCTCCAGATCTCTGCTTGCTGTCAATGACTGGAAACATTCAAGTTTATGTTCAAAGGCTGAAACCCGGCACAGACCTAATTATTCTTACCGATGAGTTTGTTTCCATTCTATCCAAGGTAGAAAATCTTCTAACAGCACAACTTTCTCCTGAATGTTACCTCTTACCTGTGCTAATACTTTGTCATTCTGTAGCCAAGAGAGTTTTAGCTCAGAGTATTGCGTAGACTAAATACAATCCTGTGTGAGAAAAACATTTTGGTCTGTAAAAAGTTTTCAACATCTGTGTACAATGAAGATTAAGGGGTTTTTTTTTAAACTGACAAGAAGCAGAGATCTTGAAACTGGTGGCAAATTGCAGCACAAAATGTGAATGATCCCAATCCCTTTTAACACTTGGGCGTTTTCTTTTTGCAGGCCAAGTGAAGAAGAAGGAGGAGGAGATTGATTTTGAGACTCCCGGCTCCATACTGGTGAACACTAATTTACGTGCCCTGATAAACGTGCGGACGTTCAACGCTCTCCCGTCTCACCTCCAACAGCAGCTCCTACTGCTCCTCCCAGACGTGGACCGACAGGTGGGTGCCCTATGTGGGAGGTCGGGTGCCCATGGATTTCCATAACTGGGGGCTCCAATGGATGCTGCAGTTAGTGGCAATACAAATCCATGATCTTTGAGGATGGTACATTTTCATGACTCCAAGGGGAACATAAAATAATTACAAAAAATTAAAAAATGTGGGGGCTTATGTTTAGTAAAAACAAAAAAAATATACCGCCCTAATAATCTGAATATGTATTACTTCACCAACTGTATAAAAATCAGAATTAAAAAAAATTACAAGAATAGCTGTAGATGTAATATTTATAATTACTAGATATCCACATATGATATCCTTGCATTTCCATACCCGTGACAAAATTGCAGCCACTGAAATGTGGAGAGGTAAAAACATTAAAATATTGGGCTAGTCGTTAAGGTCTTTTGTAAGCCTGGACATCCATGTTATAACCAAAAAAACCTCAACTATTAATACTTTAAATAGTTGGCAAATCCCTTTTTAAGAGTTATTCCCGTCTTCCTAAATGTGCGTTATCAGATAGTGTCTGTAAATACAAGCAATTTTGTAATTTGCTCCCATTTTAAATGTTTCGTTCTTGACATAACACTTTTGTTTATATCCAATTGCCCTGGAGACCAACTACCACTGATGGCAGAATACATGCAGTGCTTACAAGCTCTTTATTGATATTGTAAGCACTCTTTTGACACTGGCCAAAATTTGCTGGAGCGCGATCACACCTTGCGCTAACAAACTAGACCGCAGCAGTGGTCGGTCCCCGAGGCAATGACCTGTAAACCTAAGAACAGTGTTAATATCTCAAGGACGGCTGGAAAGTTTTTAGGAGCAATAAATTGTAAAAGTCTATCTTTACAATATCCATGTGCTATGAAGATGGGAATAACCCTTTAAAGGTTTTCTCCTGTTTCACTCGTTTTCTCATTCATCAGGGGGTGAATGGAACAGGTGATGCCCCGTCTAGTAATACCTGCTGTTACCTTATGTAGACGTCACCTCCCGATGTGGAAGTGATTGGAACAGAACTCAAACGATTGTGAAAAGTTCAGCAACTTTCTAATGTAATTTGTTGATAAATTCCCCATGATGCCTGCTTCCTGCTTGTAAATAGGAAGGTCGTTGCGTACATCCAAACCTATTCTGACCGTGCACTTCACACAGCTGAGGGTTTGGCACAACTTTATCCGTCATCTGATAGCCGTTACATGCTCTGATACATTGTAGCAAACAATCAGGACAGGAGAGAAATTGCTCTTGTTAATGTGTTCATCTTGTTTCCACTGGATACAATCATAGCGACAGTGAGACGTAAGTTTTAGGTCCGTTCAGGTTTTCAGCCTTTGGATGTTAATGGTGTTTGAAACACAAAATATACACACAAAAAAAGCTGGACTGATCATTTCTGTACATCCCCCATCGTTCCACAGGTCAGTCCAGAGGGACAGTTGCGGATGAGCGGCAGCGCCCTGAATAATGAATTTTTTGCTCACGCTTGTCAGAGATGGCGGGAGAGGCTGGCAGAAGGTAGGCGGCTGGGACATGAAGTTTGTGGCTTTGTCTCTTTTTCTTTTAGGAGCGTCTTAGGTGATAGTTCTTGTGTTCTCTGCAGGTGAATTCACCCCTGAAGCTCAGCTCCGGATGAGGCAGGAGATGGGGAAGGAGAAGAAAGTTGAGGACTGGAAAGAGAAATTCTTTGAAGATTTCTATGGACAGAAGTAAGTTGTTTTCTGGGTGTAATCCCTCTGGGATAAGGTCTGGACTGCACCAGTGCCCCCTGTAGGCTGGCCCCCCCCGCCTGCTGCATGCTGTACTGTACTGAAAATCATCTGTCTTTTGAGGGTTCTCGTAGCGGGAACCTTCCAGCACCTGAGACTTGTGTGTATGAACGGTGACAACCTGTCTACAGATAATGATGACGCAGCCCACCCTTTCTCTTGTTGACACCCTTGACTATATTGGTCTTATTGTAGTCCACCCATTTTATATTCCAGTATCTGGTATTCCGTATAGTCCTGACTGCTAGCTGATGAGTAAGGTGGTCATAGCCCTGACAACAATTGATGTGTCTTATTTGGTAGGCTTGGATATTCTGAGGAGCTGGGATCTGATCCAGAAGAGAAATCTAATGAGTCGACACGTCTTCACCAAGGGAGGCCAAGAACAATCCCAGAACCTGCTCAGAACCTGGAGAATGCTCCTGAGGTCCGAATGAGAACTCGCAGAAGTCTATACAGGAACGTTGGCAAGATCCAACATCATCTCCCAGCAGCTTCAAAAGCTGCCACCTCACCTCCCCAAGAGAAAACAGAATCTGATCCACTACCTGCGGAGGACAGACTGTTGCCAAGAGATGACGTTAACCTGCCATCCACCTCCGAGAGAGTGCCCGAGCTTCACCCCGAAACTACCTCCGAGCAGAAGCGAAAGACCACAGAACCAGAGACCTCCAGCCCCTCCCTCGATAAGAAGCCACGGATGGAACAGCGTCAGTCCTTTCGTAACACAATTCAGAGTGTTCACCCCGAAAAGCCACAGCCCACCAAAGAAGAACCAAAAGTCCCACCAATCCGGGTATGAGACCGAATGTTCCTTCATTTTATGTATTTTAAAAAAAAAAGTGTGTGTATATAAAATATATGCTTGTCTAATATATACATGTGTGTGCATAAAATGTGTAATATATACATATGTGTGTATGATATACAGGGTGGGCCATTTATATGGATACACCTAAATTAAATTAGAATGGTTGGTGATATCCACTCCCTGTTTGTGGCACTTTAGTGTATTGGAGGGTGGAAACTTTTCAAGATGGGTGGTGACCATGGCGGCCATTTTGAAGTCTACCCACCCAGGTGTATCCATATAAATGGCCCACCTTGTATACATATGTGTAATGTGAGTAATATATTGTAAAATCACACATGTTTTGTACATGGACCCTGCTGATAACATGGATGTATTCAGTACGAAGTAAATGGACTAACTTTAGCTTTTTCTCCCTGCCGCCCTTTCCCCAGATACAGCTTTCGCGGATCAAACCTCCCTGGGTGGTTAAAGGTTTGCCAGCTTACCAGATCTGCCCCCGGATCATCCCAAACCCTGATCCCACTGGGTGCTGGCCTTCTGCCTGCTCGCCTGCTGACAGTCAGACCGGTGACCATCACTCCCAAACCACCAGTGGCGACGGTCAAAGTAACGTCAACAACGGTCTCCAGCGCCCGAACAAAAGAAGAAGCCGATCCAGAAGCTCCAGAAGAAGAAGCAGAAAGCGAAGACACCAAGAGAAATCAGCAAATTGCTGCCGAACACAATTACTGCCAGCCGTTACAATGACACCGGAAAAACCAGAGGTCCCACGGGTCAAAATCAGCTGGGTGTCAAGTGCTACGGCTGACAGCAGTGATGAGCTTAGCATGACCGACTCCCTTACCAAAGAACGGCATCTGGATAAGGTTGGTGTCCCGGAGGACAACTCCCTGGGTGGTGAGAAGGATGTTCAGGTGGCACACGCAGAGGAGGAGAATATGTGCACAGGCCAGTGCGGTGATGAGAGGATGTTGGCAACACCAATGGAGGGACATGTTTTGGGTGACGTTTCCAACACTTTTCAGAACAGGATTAAGCAAGTCACATCCTGTTCGACCGAAAAGGATTGTCATTGTCCTGAAAAGAAGCCGGATGCAGCGCCAGCGGACTGCACCGAGCACCCGGTGCTCCCTACGTCCTCCATAGTGCACACCCACTTATTGGACACAACTAAAACCTCACCCCTGGGGCTATTGCCAGTGCATGCCAATGACCCCTCAACACCCAACCCCATATTGGACTATGCTGGTGACCCATGTTGTTATGGCCGTCATCAGGACAATGTTTTGTATCCGTTGGTCAACAACTCACATGAGCCAAATGAGTTGGACTCACCCCATGGTGCTATTCAGGCAGGGTCCGTACAAGAGACATTGGTGACCCAACAGTCGCCCGCAGCTGAGAACGTTAGCGAGCGTACACCCATTTCTGACCCGACAAATAACGGTTTTAAGGGAAATCTGGCAACCTCTTTACCCCTCAGTGCTGTCCCTTTTACAACGAACACCGTTCTGGAGGATGAATTCCCTGAGCCCACAACCAAGGTTGGCAGTTTTTTAGTTGGCACGAATGATGGGCAGGTAAGGTTATGCTTGCCTTCTGGTTTGTCAACCACAAATCTGGAGGCAGAAATGCATGGCAGCGCTGGCACCCTTATTGAGCCATCATCCAACCATCGCCCCTTGAAGGAGATGTCTCACCAGGATGGCTCTGGACAGCATAAACACTCTCTCCGTAACCTGTCTGGCTTTGCAAGTAAAGTCCCCTCATTACTGGATATGCCGTTCATCCAGTTTCCTAAGGAGGTGGGGGTACACGTCCAGCTGCCTGCAGACTTGGCCCTGTCTCCCCCTCACAAGATGAAGGACGCCTTCCTGGAGATGCTGTCGCAGGATGTGGAGTCTTACTGTTACTCCGCAGGGGTCCGTCTCTCTTCCTCACCACCTGGAGATTTTGCAGTTACCGGCAGCGCCTCACTCTCCGTAGAAGTCTTCTCCGAACATGGAGACGGCGGGGAAGAGCAGGTGTCGCTGAGATGTTCCTGCAGCTTCAAAGCCATGACCATGTGCGAGGGCTGCGGGGCCTTCTGTCACATCGACTGCATTGGACCCTCCAAACTGTGTGTTTCGTGCCTTGTCATAAGATAATCTGATGGCTCTGGTGGCAATCTTTTAGATTAGCAAGATGGTCACCAACCTGCTTTGTATACAAGATTGTGGTGGTGGAACTACAGCACCCAGCAAAACTGATTTGGTTATAGTCCCACCACTGTCCGGGTTGCAGAGCAGGTGACGACCCATTGTTTTTAGTGTTGGTATTTTAATATCCTGAGCTCAGAGATGTTAATATTGTATTATGCTTCATTTTGTTAGAAATTGAAAAACCTGCTGATGAATATTACTCAGCTCTTATCGGGATACCGACCCTACTGAAGGGGTAGTAATGGCCATCGGGGGGCGCTGCAAGACCACCTGCTCGGTTCGTACCCATGCTTTTTATCTAGCCCCATAAATGAACACTTTTTAGATTTTTTTTTTTTTTTTTTTGCAAATGCAGCAAACCCTCAGCTGTGAACAGGAAGAAGTTTCCTGCATAGCTGGGGGGTGTACTTACATTTTTATATTCACTTAATTTCTATTAAACATTTCACGTGCATGGACGGTGGCTGGCACGCTGCCCCCATGGTTGACTTGGTCGGGCGTTCACAGTATTGATACCAATCGTGTTTTGACCGTTGCTCCATTACTGCCTCTTCAAGCCTCGCACGCTCATGGAGGTGAGTGTACGGAGGGGATGGGAGAGGGTCGGGGAGGGGGTTCTCCCCTGCCTTGTCTATGGTTTGGGCTGCATGGCAGGGCTATGACCAGTGTTTAGGGGGTGGGTTTTGGAGGGGCGGGTAGGGTTATTGGGGCGTCCATCTTTTGTAATGCATGGACAGTATATCTGGAAGCAGGAAGCGCTTTGTGACGTGAACGGGTTGTACATAACCGGAGGAGATATGGCTTCTGCATCCGTGTTTTATCCCTGTACTTATTATTATGGTGTACACATTTCTGGCCTATAATATAAATGTATATTCTGTATACACGGCTGTGTGTGGTCATTTACTGCGCTGCTATTGAATGACGCCGCTTTTCTACCTCCATTTATATTCCCTCCCCCAAGTTCTTGTGGAGGTGGATATTTTCTGCAAAGCCACAACTATTCCCCCATTCCTACACCAGTCTGACTGCAGGGACCCCCAATGCCCAGACTTTGGGGGCTGTGGACCAGATGCCTCTATAAATTATACAGATCCCACTAATCAGACTTGTGCTGTCTGTGATGTCATGAGCACTGCCCCTCTGTGTCCTTTACACGCCCAGGACTTAAGCCACTCCAAGTAACATAGGTTTATATTGAATGATGGCAAGCAGAGATCTTGAAAACCTCTGTATCCAGAATATTCCTCTTTGACAGATGGTGCTGAAGAAATTAAAAATCCTCATGGGTAGTACATTTATTTTTCCGTCCCATTTAATGAGAATCTGTCAGTAGGATCACCCCTCCTAAGCGTCTATATGGCATGCAGTTCATAGGAAGCTGAAGAAAATGATACCTTGATATCTGTTATCCAATGTTTTATTCCAGAGAGATCCACATTATTCTTAATCAGTATGTGGAGCTGTTAAGATCTACGGGCAGGACATAGATCTCCCTGAGAATCTGCCTCCAGAGATTATAATAAAGGGGCATTACCAGTGTGAGACATGTAATGACTGATAGTCTGCTCTCCTGATCTACATGTCTCACACTGGTAACTCCCCCTTTCATTTTTTAATATGAGCTCTGGAGGTAGATTCTCAGGGCGATCTAATGTCTGGCCCATAGAACCTAACGGCTCATTTACATATTAAGAAAAATGTGGATTTTTCTGGAATAAAACATCAGATCACAGATAATCAAGGAATCCTTTTATTCAGCTTCCTATGACCTGCATGTCCATTTAGATAGCTTAGGAAAGTTTATGCCAGATTCCATTTAAATATACTACAAAAGTAGGCGTGGGGATTCCCCCCCAAAAAAACAGAACCCACACAGCTGCTGCTGTGTGTGTAAAGGGTTCTGCTTCTGCGCCTCTTCCACATCGACAGGTCCCAGCACGGACATAAAGGTACAAACACTTGTGCTAGGTGATGAATCCTTGATTTCAGGTTTTTCACTTGGTCTCTTTGCCCCAAGTGTAATCCAGCTCCTCGGCATGCCGATTTATTAACATTTGTTAGAGGGGGCAGAATTCCAGTGTGGTCCTGAAGTGCGACGACGCTGCCTGTAAAAAGGTTGTTCGGGACATGATATGCCATGGTCAATTGTGAGTGGGATTATTAAAGCGTCTCAGCCATGAAGTAGAGACCATGTAAACTTATAGAAGGAGATTACTAAGTGCTGAGGATCAGAGGGTAGAACAGTCACCAACGCTCTCCTGACTCCATAACTCCAAGCCTCCTCTAGTATTAACATCAGCACACACTATGGCCTGCCGCATGAGTGTATTTGGCCCACTCCCTCCACCATCATTCTCCCTCTGCGCCTGATGTCTCTGCATGCCATTATGTCATTACAATGCACCCGCTATGTTGAGCACTGCTCAGGGTCAGATGATGCACTGCAGAGACGAGCAGCGGGGGAACAAGGAGAGGCAAGTATTTTATGTGGGGGCTATAATACTGTATGGGACACTATGGGGGGGATGTTATACTGTATGGGGCACTGTGTGTGGGGGCTATTACACTGTATGGGGCACTATGTGGGGGCTGTTATACTGTATGGAGCCACTATGCGGGGGCTGTTATACTGTATGGAGCCCCTATGTAGGGGGCTGTTATACTGTATGGGGCACTATGCGGGGGCTATTATATGGTGTGATTACAGCTGGGGAACCTTACTGTGTTGGTCAGCATACTTTGCCTGGAGGGTACAGTAGTCGTCGTATCGTGCATGTGAAAGGTTGTTCATGGGACAACCCAAGTTTTTTTTTTTCCATATGAAAAGGTTCATCATGTCTGATGAGGAAAAACATCCTCAATTGTAGACCTTTTTAAATATGAAGGTCGGCCCATGGCTTTCCAAGCTTGTAATTTTGGCCCTGTAAATCTGAGTTTGACATTCCTGCATTGGCACGAACAACTGCAATGTGAATTTCTAGGCCGAGCAGCGGCCTGCAGCCTTACATCAGGCACTCATAAAGCAAGATCCATAAAGATGTGTTGGAGGAGTTTGGTGGGAAAAACATAACCAGCCACATAGACTTTAAAAAGTCTCACACTTGTCTAAATATGTGGCAAATTGAAAACGCCATCAGATGTCTAAAGTGAGTTGTGCCCAAAAAAGAGATTTGGTAAAAGTCGCATTTCATGGATCGCTCTAAAACATCTGGATAATGACAGTTGTCTAGAGAAAATTAAAAACCTTTTTTATTTTAGTTTTTTTAAGTGGTGCAAATACTGAAGGCATTAAAAAGGAGCAAATTACTCCAGAAAATTAGAGAAAAAGCAATGATGAATCGGGATCCTGTAGTCATAGGGAGACTGTAGGACTGGAGTAACACAAGACTGCTGCAAAATCAGAGGCACACAGGTCTCCATAGTTGTACAAAGTTGTGGACAAAAGTTTTGAGACCGACACAAACTTTAATTTTCTTAGTTTTTCTACTTTATTGCTTTTAGATCTTTCAGATGTTTCTCTGGTTACTGAAGTACAATTTTCAGAAGCTTTTCATCAAGTTTATGGAAAGGCTCAATATTTAGAGTTGTCCCTTATTTTTTATGACTTTTTGCCCTTGTAGCTGGATATCGGCTTTTAGGCCAAATCCTGACTGATGGCCGCCCAATCTTATCTCATCAGCGCTGCAAGTTTTTTTTTTTTACTTATCTAGCACCATTAAGTTCCCCAGCACTTTACATACATTATTATCGCTGTACCCATTGGGGACCACAATCTAGATTCCCAGTCAGTATGTGCTTGGAGTGTGGGAAGACACTGGACAAGACCCATTATCACAATTTCCAGGACGTCCCTCCTGACAGCACGATGGAGGTTGTCCTTCCTTTCATCCTTACAGGGACAGGAAATGCATGAGAGGTTAAAGATCCCCTCCCACTCTCCAGTGTTTTTCCTGTCCCTGTAAGGACAGACACGAGAGACGCCGTGGAGGAAGATAGCCGTGGCATCCAGCACTTACCGACGGGTTCAGGGGGATCGGGGTCCGCACTCCAGCTCCCCCCTGTCAAGTGGTCCGGGGCAACACTCCCTTAAGGGGGGTTCTCCGCCAGGCTTCCTGTGGAGCAGGGCTCCCCCTCAGCGGTGCTCCCGCTGTCGCATGCCGCATCATTCCAGGAGGCGCTGGATTGTTGGAGGCCACGTCACTTCTGGGCTCCCGCTGTCGACTTCCGGTTGCATCACGGCATGGGTGCATTAGAACGGAAATGGAGCTGCGACGGCGCAGACAGCGTGAGGTCCATTCGTCCCACTCAAGTTAGGATAAAGTGGCGGGGAGGGTCGGCCGTACAGGTCTGCCACAACCGCACACCACAATGGAAAATGCCACGAAAGCCAGCGATCAGCCCGAACAACCAGCGTCTGTAAGTAGGGGGCACGAGGGGCAGTATATATCAAAGACAGGAGCTTTAAATAAAAAACTGCTTATATTAAGGAAAAGACGACTCCTGCAGCATCAACCTCCAGGACATCGGGCAGACCCAAATGCCCCATCTGTGCCAGCAAACTATCGGGGTCATGGAAAAAACCCCTATGTGAAGATTGCACCCTTAGGATCATCAGAGGCAAACAGGCCTTCTTCCTTGCAGAGATGCGCACATTGGTCAGAGAGGAGGTCCAGGCCTCAGTCTCCGGACTGCTACCCACTCAGTCTTCCAGCCAGCCCCAGGCCAAAAGACCAAGATGGGAGTCCGAAAATATGGGAAGCAAGGTGTGCCACAGTCCGCGCTGCTGAGTCCACAAAATCACCTGGGATGCAAGATGTTGTAACAAAGTACTTCTTTATTCCTTCCTACGCGTTTCGGCGCCCTTCCTGGCACCTTCCTCAGGGAAGCGCGGACTGTGGCACACCTTGCTTCCCATATTTTCTGGCAGTTTTTCCACGTTGTAGTGGTCGGTGGAAGTCCTGCAGCAGCTGATACTGTGTTATGTCTTCAAGCCAGTTGTGGGTCACACAACTGGAATAGGTGAGTGGAACTGCATTACACCACTCACATTGTAGTGTCACTAGTGATAGGGCACTATTGCGCCTCTTGTTCCCCCACCCTTTTCGTATTAAGATGGGGGTCCGATCAGTCATCGGGCAAAGAGATCCAGTCGCCATGTACGGAGGAGGGCGAGATCACCTCAGAACCTCCCGAGATAGGGAAAAGATACCTCTTCTCAGAAAACACGGATGAGCCTCTCAGCGCCGTGAGAAACACTATGCAGATTGAGGAAGCCCCAAAGACTCAGTCCATCTAGGACGAGATGTTTGGGGGCCTCAGGGCTAGTATTCGTCAGGTCTTCCCAGTTAATGACCATTTCCGGGCAATGATCCTGGAGGAATGGGAGGATGCCGAGAAACGATTGGTTGTGCCTCGAGACTTTAAGCTTCGTCTACCATTTATCCAGGAGGATATTAACACTTGGGACGAAGTTCCGAAGATCGACACCCCGGTGGCTAGGGTGTCAAGGAAGACTTCAATCCCCTTTGAAGATTCTTCTAGTCTCAAGAAACCCATGGACAAGCAGGCCGACATGCTCCTAAAGAGGGCTTGGGAGGCCTCTGCGACGATTATAAAGACAAGCATAGCCGCCACATCAGTCGCCAGATCCATGCATCTATGGATCCATCAGTTAGAGCACCATTTAAAAGGGAAAACCCCTAGAGGTGATATCTTAGAGGGCCTTCCCCTGTTAAGGATCGCAACTGGATTCCTGGAGGACACTTCAGCTGAATCCGTGCGATTTGCGGCCAGAAATAATTCTTTATCCATTGCGGCTCGTCGGGCCATATGGATGAAGACCTGGTCAGGGGATTACCAGTCGAAAAATAAATTATGTGCCATACCCTTCTCAGGTGGGAAAGTATTCGGGTTGGCCTTAAATAAGATTCTGGAGAATGCCTTGGACGACAAAAAAGGGTTTCCCGAGGAAAAAACAAAGACATTTTCCCTTGCAGAGGTCCCGTCCTTACCAAAGGCAGGAATATAGAGGGAAAGGGAAGTCAACTCGCTGGGAATATACGAAGGGGGGAGAAAGTAGGGCTCCCCCGTCTCGCTCCGGACAAAGTTCCAGGAGCAGGAGACAATGACTCCATACCAGTAGGGGGTCGCCTCAAACACTTCTCGGAGGCATGGGAACTCATCTCCCAGAACCGGTGGATTCTCAATACGGTCTCCCAGGGCTATACCCTCGAATTCACAAACACCCCCCCCCGCCCCCCAGCACGGTTTGTAGTTACAAATCCTCGGTCCTAAACCCTAAAAGATCCGATATGGGCAGACGTAAAAGACCTGCTAAGGTCAGGAGTAGTGGTTCCAGTTCCAAAAACAGAGAGGTCAGGGCCATTATTCAACCCTCTTCACAGTAAAGAAACCGTGGGGGGAGAGTCGGACCATTATAAACTTAAAGCCACTAAACTAATGGATCCGATACAAAAGATTCCGAATGGAGTCTCTAAAGACCACCATCCCGCTGATAGACCGAAGCTCCGCAATGTGCACAATAGATCTAAAAAGTGCATACTATCACGTTCCCATCCACCTTCACTCCAGAAGTTCCTGCGGTTTGCACTAAAAATAGAAAGCAGGTAATACCACTTTCAGTTTCAGGCTCTTCCGTTCGGCCTGGCTTCAGCACCTCGGGTTTTTACGAAGGTGGTCGCCGAGATCGTGGCACACTTGAGACAAAGCAGGATAATCATTGTGCCATACTTGGACGACTTCCTCGTAATATCTCATTCAGCGTCAGAGCTAAAAAAACAACTAGTCTCGGTAATCGCCACGCTTGAAAATCTAGGCTGGATCCTGAACAAAGAAAAGTCGGACCTGCAGCCCGGTACCCAGAAGAAATTCCTGGGAGTCATGTTAGATTCCAAAAGAAGAATCTCGATTCTACCAGAAGTAAAAAAGAAACCCATCATGAACAAGGTTCATCAGCTATGGCGAGATCGACTATCCATAAGGGCTGCAATGAAGAGCCTAGGTACAATGACAGCATGCATACCCTGCGTAATGTGGAGCCAGGCTCACACAAGAAGCCTACAGAAGGAAATCCTGACAAAATGGGACAGACGGCAGGCCTCTCTGGACAGGGAGATTTGGCCGTCCCCAGCCTTGAGATCATCGCTAAAGTGGTGGATCAGTCACAGAAATAGTCAGGGGATGCCTTGGATCCTGTCTCCATGCGTGACTATTGTCACGGACGCCAGCAGAGAAGGATGGGGAGCCCATCTGGAAGGAAAGGAAGATACCTACAGGGAACATGGCCCGGAAACATAGCTCACAGTCCTCAAACTACAGAGAACTACGAGCAGTTTGGGAGATACTAAAACGAAGCAGGTCGAGTCTACGGGACCAACACATAAGTCATGGCAGACAACGTGACCACAGTAGCCTTCCTACGCCACCAGGGGGGGCCCAAGACACAGGGAGCTTCAGGACTTAGCAACCCGCATCCTCACCTGGGCAGAGAACAACGTTCGCTCCATATCAGCGGTACACCTAGAGGGCTCCAGGAACAACATAGCCGACTACCTGAGCAGACAGGAAGTCCGAGCCACCGAGTGGGAATTGAAAGAAGAAATCTTTGTAGACTTGTGCCATCAGTGGGGCAGCCCCCAGCTGGAACTCTTTGCAACAAAGAAGAACATCAAGCTAAAGAGATTCTTCTCCCTCAATCCAGCGACCATCCAGTAGGGGTTGACGCCCTGAACCAAAGTTTCCCCCTATTGCTATAATACCAAGAGTCCTCAGAAAAATCCAGGAGGAAGAAGCATGGGTGATGCTAATGGTACCATTTTGGCCCAAGCGAAGTTGGTTCCCCCTCCTGAAGAAGATGGTTCAGGAGGGGCCACTCCATCTACTGACGACAGAGGATCTGCTTTCCCAGGGCCCAGTTCTGCACCCAAATCCGGAGAACCTACAGCTGGCAGCATGGATTCTGAAAGGGAGATCCTAAAATCCAGAGGCCTCTCTGACCAAGTGATCTCCACGATGCAGGCCAGCCGTAAGCCCGTTACGAGTGCAACCTATCGCAAAAAAAAGTATTTTTGGTAGCCATCACCTCAGCCAAGCGGCTGGGCGAGATTCAGGCCCTGTCAGTCCAGAACCCCTACATTCAAATTTTCGAGGACCGCATAATACTAAAACTAAACCCAGGATTCCTCCCTAAGGTAGTATCTCCCCAGAATATAAACCAGGAGATAGTCCTACCCTCATTTTGACCATCACCGAAAAACGATAAAGGAAAATTTTTTCACTCATTGGACATCAGACGAGCGGTCACACGCTACTTAGAGGTCACTCGAGAGTGGCGACAGGACACAAAATTGTTTATCCAGTATGGGAGTAAAAATAGGGGTAAAGGTGCATCTACACACACCCTAGCAAGATGGATAACATCAATTATCGCCTGAGCGTACGAGGTTGAGGGATTATACCAGAGGGGCTTAGGGCCCATTCCACTAGGGCAGGGTTTCCCAACTCCAGTCCTCAAGGCACACCAACAGATCATGTTTTCAGGATTTCCTTTGTATTGCACAGGTGAAGCAATTATCACCTGAGCAATACTAAGGAAATCCTGAAAACATGATCTGTTGGTGTGCCTTGAGGACTGGAGTTGGGAAACCCTGCACTAGGGCAATAGCAACGTCATGGGCAGAGAGGGCGGGAGCCTCAGTAGAGCAAATATCCAGGGCCACCACCTGGTCTACACTAAACACTTTCTGTAGACACTAAATTGGACACGTTAGCAGCTAGCCAGACTACCTTCGGTCGTAAAGTGCTACAATCAGTAGTCCCACCCTAATGAATTCCTACTTTGGCATTCTCCATCGTGCTGCCAGGAGGGATGTCCTGGAAAACGGAGATTAGACCTACCGGTAATGTTATTTCCAGGAGTCCATCCTGACCACTTGTAGTTCCCTCCCGACAATTTGTATTTGTAATAATATGCTTGTAGAAAATCTCAATAAATAATAACTGCATCCATACTGACGTGGTACTTGGAAAAATCACTGGAGTGTGAGTGGAAGGGGACCTTTAACCTCTCGTGCATTTCCTGTCCCTGTAAGAATGAAAGGAAGGACAACCTCCATCGTGCTGTCAGGATGGACTCCTGGAAATAACATTACCTGTAGGTCTAATCTCCGTTTTCTGTGGTTTTGTTCATCCTTCCGTTTTTTTCTTTTGAGGATTGTCCACAGGTTCTCAATGAGATTGAAATTTGGGGAGATTCCTGCCATGGACCCAAATGTCAATGTTTTGTTCACTGAGCCACTTGGGGTGTTTTTACATTGAAAGATCGTCGTGAATGAGCATTGTGAAAGGGACTCTATAACCAGGTTTTTGCTACAGATATTTTAGGGGCAGAGACCCTGATTCCAGCGATGTCACTTTACTGGTTGCTGAAATTTTGATTGAAAACTGTTTTATCTGCTGCAGATCTCTGATTGCTGAGCTCTGTATAACCCCACCTACACCACTGATTGGCAGCTTTCTGCCCATGTACAGTGTACACAGAACTGCCAATCCGTGGTGGGGCGGGGTTGGACTACCTGGCCAAGTAGTCCTCTAAGGATAATCTCCTGCTGATTTTTAACAAATCTAGTAAGTGACACATCACTGGAATTGGGATCTCTTTCTCTACATTATACTGCTCTCTAATTAGGTAGTAAAAACCTTTTGATAGATTGCCTTTAATAAGGCTTGTTTCCCAATTATCTTTGTGTGAACTGGCTGCCACTGAAACACTTTTTAATTGGGTGAAATGATCTTTGTTCACGGCCGTGTACAGTCCTGTATAAACTAGACTCGCATGCAGTGCACATATTTTAATTCGGTATTCCTGTGTAAATAGGCTCCTAAAAGGCTGCCGATGGGTAAAGATTTACCGATTGATAATAATATAATAATAATTTTTATTTATATAGCGCCAACATATTCCGCAGCACTTTACAATTAAGCGGGGACATGTACAGACAATAAATTCAATACAAGTTAAGACAATTCAAACAATGACATTAGGAGTGAGGTCCCTGCTCGCAAGCTTACAATCTACAAGGAAATGGGGGGACACAGTAGGTGAGAAATGCTTGTTAATTCAGGTCTGGCAATTATAATAGGGATTTTCATATAAAGCTGCATGATCCGGTCATCAGCCCGTGTGTTTAAGTGCAATAGACAAGTATCAAGTGCAGTTATCATGTGCATGAAGGGTGTGGAGACAAATGAATAGTAGGGTGCAGATTCAGAATAATATTTGGAAGGAGGGAACAGGGCAAAGTTAGCTTGCTGAGTAGTTGATGTGATAGGCTTCTTTGAAGAGATGGGTTTTCAAAGCGCGCTTGAATAGGTCAGGGCTAGGTATCAGTCTGATCGTCTGGGGAAGTGCATTCCAGAGAGCTGGAGCAGCACGAGAGAAGTCTTGGAGACGGAGGTGCGAGGTTCGGATTACGGGGGATGTTAGTCTTAGGTCATTTGTAGAACGGAGGGCACGTGTAGGGCGATAGACAGAGATGAGAGAGGAGATATAAGGCGGTGCAGAACAGTGGAGAGCTTTGTGGGTGAGAGAGATGAGTTTATACTGGACCCTGTAGCGAATAGGTAGCCAGTGTAATGACTGGCACAAGATGGAGGCATCGGTGAAGCGGCTGGACAGAAATATGACCCTGGCTGCCGCATTCAAGATGGATTGGAGAGGAGAAAGTTTGGTAAGAGGAAGACCGATCCGAAGAGAGTTGCAGTAGTCCAGACGAGAATGAATAAGAGCGACAGTAAGAGTCTTAGCAGTTTCAAAGGTGAGAAAAGGTCGGATTCTGGAGATGTTTTTAAGATGCAGGTGACAAGAGCGACTGAGTGATCGGATGTACGGAGTAAAGGAAAGTTCAGTGTCGAATATGACCCCAAGACAGCGGGCATGCTGCTTGGGAGTTATGGTTGAACCCTCCAGGGTTATTTCGATGTTAGGTAGAGTGAGGTTAGTAGAGGGGAGAAACACAAGAAGTTCAGTTTTAGAGAGATTTAGTTTCAGATAGAGGGAGGACATGATGCTAGAGACAGCAGACAGACAATCCTTGGTATTTTGAATTAGGGTAGGGGTGATGTCAGGGGAAGAAGTGTATAATTGGGTGTCATCAGCATAGAGATGATACTGGAACCCAAATCTGCTGATTGTTTGTCCAATAGGGGCAGTGTATAAAGAGAAGAGGAGGGGGCCTAGGACTGAGCCCTGCGGGACCCCGATAGTAAGGGGACGAGAAGAGGAAGAGGAGCCGGAAAAAGATACAGTGAAGGAGCGGTCAGAGAGGTAGGAGGAGAACCAGGAGAGGGCTGTGTCCTTGAGGCCTATAGAGCGGAGCATAGTGAGGAGGAGCTGGTGATCCACAGTGTCAAATGCGGCAGAGAGATCCAGGAGAATCAGCAGGGAGCAATGACCTTTCGATTTAGCTGTTATTAAATCATTAGAGACTTTAGTGAGGGCAGTTTCAGTAGAGTGTAAAGAGCGGAAACCAGATTGTAAGGGGTCGAGAAGAGAGTTATCCGAGAGATAGCGGATTAGACGGGAGTGGACCAGGCGTTCCAGGAGTTTAGAGATGAAGGGAAGGTTAGAGACAGGTCTGTAGTTAGCAGTGCAGTTCTGGTCCAGGGATGGCTTTTTAAGTAAAGGGGTTATGATGGCATGTTTAAATGAGGAGGGAAATATACCTGAAGAAAGAGAGAGGTTAAATATTTTAGTCAGGTGAGTGGTGACCACTGGTGAGAGAGACTGCAGGAGCTGTGAAGGAATAGGGTCACTGTTGCAGGTTGTAGGCCGAGCAGAAGCGAGGAGCTTGGAAACTTCTTCTTCTGAAACAGGCTCAAAGATGTCTAGTGAGCTTGAGGTGCGGCAGGGAAGGGGATCCAGGCACTGAGGAGATAGGGCTGAGATATCCTGATGGATGTGGTTGATTTTTTCTAGGAAATAAGTGGCCAGATCCTCACCGCTGAGGTTGGTGATGGGGGCCTGTACTTTAGGTTTCAGGAGGGAGTTTAAGGTTTCAAAAAGGCGTCTTGGGTTGTTGGATAGTGAGGTGATGAGGGTGGTGAAGTAGGATTGTTTGGCCAGATGAAGGGCAGAGTTATAGGTTTTGAGCATGAACTTATAGTGGATGAAGTCTTCTGCTAAGAGAGATTTTCTCCACTGCCGCTCTGCACACCTCGAGCAGCGCTGAAGAGAGCGTGTTTGCGTTGTGTGCCAGGGCTGCCTTTGTCTGTGTCGGGTCTTTCTGCGTATAGAAGGTGCTGCTTCATCTAGGGCATTCTTCAGTGTATTATTGAAGTGTGACAATGCTATGTCTGGACAGGAGAGGGTGGAGATGGGGGCTAAAGATGTGTGGAGATTGTCCCTAAGCTGTTGGGTATTAATGGTACGTGTATTCCGATAAGTGTGGTAAGTGGGGGTGTCCCGGGTGAGGAGACAATTCTTGACAGAGAAGGAAAGAAGGTTGTGGTCCGAGAGCGGGAGAGGTGAATTAGTAAAGTCGTGCAGCGAGCCGGGACGGGAGAAAACCAGGTCCAGAGTATTCCCGTCCTCATGTGTAGGAGAATTAGTAAACTGTGAGAGGCCGAATGAAGAAGTTAGAGAAAGAAGATGAGAGGCAGACTGGGAGAGCGGATCATTGATGGGGATGTTAAAGTCTCCCATTATGAGGGTGGGGATGTCACAGGACAGAAAGTGAGTAAGCCAGGTGGTGAAGTGGTCTAGAAACTGGCGGGAGGAGCCTGGAGGGCGATAAACGACCGCCACTCGTAAGGAGAAGGGCTTAAAGAGTCTGACGGCGTGGACTTCAAAGGAAGGAAATGTAAGTGAGGGAACCGGGGGGATGACCTGGAAAGCACATTGTGATGAAAGGAGCAAACCAACACCTCCACCCTGTCTGTTCTCAGGTCTGGGGGTATGTGAAAATTTCAGCCCACCAAACGAGAGAGCGGCAGCAGCGGTGGTGTCTGAATGCTGGATCCAGGTTTCTGTAATAGCCAGAAGGTTAAGGGAATTAGAGAGAAAAAGATCGTGAATGTAAGTCAGTTTGTTACACACAGACCGTGCATTCCAGAGAGCACATTGGAAAGTGAGAGGAGAAGGAATGCACTGAATGTTAATAAGATTAGCAGGGTTTCTATATGCAGCTGGAGGAGAGTAATGTATGCTGGTGGAGGGAGGCCCAGGGTTGGGGGAGATGTCACCTGCAACTATTAAAAGGAGAAAAAACAGAAAAAGCAGGTGGTGGGATGATTTGTATGAACGTTTTGAGTGCTGCATGGTGGTTTTGGATGGTTTGGTGTGGGTAAGAAATGTCAATAGAGCCTCAGAGTTATACATGGGAGAGGGGAAAAGGGAGGGGTGGATATGCAGAGAGTGCACAGAATGTGTAAAAGGGCAGGCGAGTTGTTAGAAAGCAGAGGTGAAGACAAAAAAGCAGCAGGTTGATATGATCAATGCATATGTAGTACGACTGACCAAGAAGCATGCGTGCATGAAAAATTTATGCACCTTACCTGTCTCCTACCCTGTCCAACTGCATTGTCTAACTGCAAAACACTTGATCCTGTTGCACTTAATATCTGTTGCACGCGTGAGCCCGCACGCGTGCTATCCCAGCCAGAGCTAAATATATATGAAATGAAATGTCTGCTAGCTTCAGCCACCAAAAGGCCACAATCAGTAATTAACCAATTAGCACAAGGCCAGAGCAGGCATTACTATGCAGGGTAAATAACTAACGCTGGACAAGGCCATCAAACAGAGAAAGGGGAAAAAAAAAAAAAAACACACCTTTCTACACTTCAAAGCAGAAACCAAATAGATAAAAAATAAAGACCCACCACAGGAGTGATGGAATGAAATACCATAAAAATATCTGGCACTATATGATGCAGTTCACACTTGTCAGACAGCATACATGGATGATGGAATGAAATACCATAAAAATATCTGGCACTATATGATCAGTTCATCACATCTGTATACATCTATTCAGAGCTATGGCCAGAACCAAGCAGACCGCCCGTAAATCCACCGGAGGGAAAGCTCCCCGCAAGCAGCTGGCCACTAAGGCAGTCAGGAAGAGCGCTCCTGCTACTGGCGGAGTGAAGAA
The DNA here is from genome assembly GCF_039654945.1 of Dendrobates tinctorius. Taxonomy (NCBI): domain Eukaryota; kingdom Metazoa; phylum Chordata; class Amphibia; order Anura; family Dendrobatidae; genus Dendrobates; species Dendrobates tinctorius. The sequence goes on along the minus strand of NW_027361733.1, from coordinate 23,263,935 downwards.
GCCGCATCGTTACCGCCCAGGAACAGTCGCTCTCCGTGAGATCCGCCGCTACCAGAAGTCCACCGAGCTGCTGATCCGTAAGCTTCCCTTCCAGCGCCTGGTGAGGGAGATCGCCCAGGACTTCAAGACCGATCTGCGCTTCCAGAGCTCGGCGGTGATGGCCCTGCAGGAGGCCAGCGAGGCTTATCTGGTGGGGCTGTTCGAGGACACCAACCTGTGCGCCATCCACGCCAAGAGGGTCACCATCATGCCCAAAGACATCCAGCTGGCCCGCAGGATCCGTGGGGAGAGAGCTTAGATCTTCCCGAGCACCAACCACAACACAATTGATGGTCATTATCTGTGTAAACAGGCCCTAAGTTATCACTTTGGCTATGTGTCATGGTCTCCATCATGCTTGACTCGGGCTTTATGAAAACCAAAAGTTGTCGGTCTCAAAACTTTTCACCATAACCGTGCACAACGTTGGTTGACTTGTAATCAGGGCGGTCATAGAGCTGATTTATTTTTAATGCTTCGAAATAAAAAATAGAGGTTTGCTCAGATTTGTCATCTTGCTACCATAGCCTTGTACTACAGCAATTCTAGAAACTGGTTACTATGAGTAGTGTCAGCCTTCCCGCTCACTACCTTAGGCCTACGTCACATGTCTGGGTGATTCTTATACAGGAAAAAAACAGTACTGGTGAGATCCATATGTACGTATGTGACATCCGTGTGACACGTACCGACGCCTGGGAGGAAGCCGTACAGTTCACACTGATCCTAGGCACCGGCAGCTCTCATCATTGTCCAGGAGACTGTAAATCCTGTGTAAAATAAAGAATTAAAAATAAACTGTGTGGGCTCCCACGCAATCTTCATAACCAGCAGAGGGAAAGCCTCCTCCTGGGAGCTAATGTTAATAAAATGGGAAAAGGGGCAATATCTCAAAAGGTTTGCAGGCTATTAATAACAGCTTACGGCTGTTTGCATAGCCTTTACAGGTGAATAGAAAAAAAATGACAGAGGCCCTCTATAAATTCAAACCAGCTGTAGGGTTGATATTAATAGCCTGGGAAGGGGTCATTGATATTGCACCGCCCCTCTGGCTACCAACATCAGCCCTTAGTTGCCCTAGAAATGGCGCATCCATAAGATGCGCCAAATCTGGTGCTTAACCTTGCTCTTCCCACTTGCCTTGATGCGGTGGCAAGTGGGGTAATATCTGTGGGGTTGATGTCAGACTTGGATTGTCAGCTGACGCCTCCATTACTAACCACATAGTAAGTTTTAAAATAAAGACACGGCATGACTAAAATCCTTTATTTGAAATAAAAATCAACACCCTGTTTTACACATTTATTTAAAAATAAAGTTAAACTCCCCTTTTTGCCTATTCCATTGAAGCCTTTGTCCCCTGTAAAATACAGAAAATAATAAATCACCATAATACTCACCTTAGGCATAATCCATTGAATCCCTTGTCCTGTTTAAAAAAAACAAAAAACAGCCATATCCCTCACCTGACAAGCCATACTGTCCCACACTGTAATCCATCTCTGTAATATCTGGTTTACAACCTGAACAGTGGCACAATGCGAGCATCCAGGCTAAAAACCAAGACACAATGAGGTGCTGCAAGCTTAGCTTTAGTGATGAGCAATGATGTCATAGAGGTTACTGCAGGTCACCAAAGGTGTGTGCTCAGGCTCACAGTGAGAAAATTCTCACAGTGATCTCATTGAGGTCACTGCAGTTCATTGTCCCAGCTCACAGCAAAGTGTGGGAACGCACCATCAGTGTCCTGCGGTAACCTCTATGACGTCACCTCTCATCACTGAAGCTGCGCTCACAGCACCTCATTGTGTCCTGGTTTTCAGCCTGGACATTTGCATTGTGCCACAAATCAGGTTGTAAATCACATATTGCAGAGATGGATTACAGCATGGGACAGTGTGGCTCATCTTCACTTTGGACAGATGAGGAAAATGGTTGATTTATTTATTTTTACAGGGAACAAACGATTCTATGGGTTAGGCGTAAGGTGAGTACTATGGAGGTTTATTATTTTGTTGTTTTTTTTTTTAGAGGGGACAAAGGCTTCAATGGAATAGGAGTAAGGAGAGTATCATTTATTTTTAAATAAAAGTGTAAAACAGGGTGTTGATTTTTATTGTAAATAAAGGATTTTATTCATGCTCTGTGTTTTATTTCAAAGCTCACTATGGGGTTAGTAATGGGGAGTATTATAGATTCTCCTCCATGACTAACCCCTGGGTTTGAAGTCAGCTGACAATACATGGCTGACAACCCCACAAATATTACCCCACTGGCCACCGCACCAAGGCAAGTGGGAAGAGCGAGGTTAAGGGCCAGATTTGGCGCATTTGATGGATGTGCAATTTCTGGGGTGGCTGAGAGCTGACGTTAGTAGCCTTGGGAGGGCAGTATCTATGACCCCTTCCTAGATTACTATTATCAACCCAGAGCTGCCTGTTAAGCCTTTGCTGGTTTGAATTCATAGAGGCACCCTTTTTTTTTTTTTTGGGGGGGGGGGGCCCGTAAATTCACCAGGATAGGCTAGGCAAACAGCTGCGAGCTGTTATTATTAGCCTGGGAACCTTAGGGTATGTGCACACGTAGTGAAATCTGCTGCGTTTCCGCAGCGGTTTTGGCTCTGCGGAAACGCAGCAGATTCTGCTGCGTTGTACAGTACCTTTATTTTCAATGGAAAAAAAAAAAAGCTGTGCACATGCTGCGGATTTTTCTGCGCGGTTTTGAGGCGGTTTACAATCCGCAGCATGTCAATTGCTTGGTGCAGAAACGCTGCAGTTTTACACCTCATGCATTATAAGGTGTAAAACCGCAGGGCAAAACCGCAGGCCTTTTGTCCTGCGGATTTACCTGCGGTTTTCTCTCCAAAATCCGCACACCCAAAAAACTACGTGTGCACATACCCTTATGGGATATTGCCCCTTTTCCCAGATTTTTAACATCAGCCTCCAGCAGTGGGCTTTCCCTCTGCTGGTTATGAAAATTACGCGGGAGCCCATGCATGCAGGTTGCTGCCTTCCACTGCCGGTGCCTGGGCACAGTGTGAACAGTACAGCTTTTCCCAGGCACCGGTACGTGTCGTGCTGATGTCATCTGTGTGTAACGAGCATTTTGTCTATGCTGTGCAAAAAGAAAAAGAAAAAAAAAAAAAAATACTGACATGTCTGTGGGGTTTTTCAGACTGGCAGACAGTGCATGTGAAAAACCTAACATGTGCGCGCCACCATTGAATACACCATTGAATATCTGTGGTCCTAAAAAAAAAACAGACGTGTGAAGAAGGCCTTGTATATAGTCCCCCAGCAGTCAGCCCCCCGAGCAAGAATCACGAGTCATGTGATCTTTCTGAAAGGTGGGATACTTTATTATGCAGTGTTTTTATTAGTCAGCCTTATACATAGCGTAAAAAGGAAGGTTTCCACTTGGTGGCGAGTCAGTGCACTTAGCCTGGAGGGTAATAATAGGAATGGAGAGGGTATGGGGTGAGCTGTGTTGTAGACAGCGGGGTGATTTTAGTCCTGGATGGTGGGTACACATCACAATGTATGACAAATAAAAACATTCTACAAATCATTAAAACCTCACGAACCGTCAGTAACAATAAATAGCGTTGTCTTATATATATTATATATCATAAGTTTTTTTTGAAATTTCTCATCTGCTTAAAAGAGCCTAGAAGTTGGGGAGAGGGGCCGCTTAGGAGTGCAAAAGGAAAAACGTGGCGTGAGGGGCGGAGCCTGCCGTGATCGCCGGCGAACGCGCGGGAGTGTCGCAACGCAAATTAATTAACTGTGAGTGTCTATACCTGAGTTCTAGGGGATGGGATGATTGCTCAGAAGTAGCGTTCAGCAAAAAGATTTGCAGGACCAGGGGTCTAGCCACCTTGTGGGTAGTCCGTGGCCAAAGTGCTGCGTGGTCACATCCCCACTGCCTCTTTGATTAGGAAGCTGGCGTGACATGCATGCCTCTCCAAGCCTACTAATCTGAAGAGGTGGCAGGTACAAGGAGGTCTGCAGAGCTTCACCGCAGAGGGTCCTTTGAATCTTTTCACTCAACTCTAGTCAATGCCTTCTGGCATGAAAATGGCTGTGGCTTTAGTAAGCAGAGGAACGCCCCCCGGTGGTGGTACAGCTCATCTACACAAGGTCATCTGTACATGTAAACAGGACACTGGCAGAGTCCAGAAATAATATAAAATCAACTCAAACACATACAAACAAACACGTTGGCTGTGGGAGGATGGTGGGAGATTACAAGTCTAGAAGCACCGCATAGAATTCACGAAGACGACAACAAAAAGTTCTTGTTCTGAAATAAGGGTAAGGAAAAAAAACACGCATCTAAAAATAAAATAAGACTTGTCCTTAAAAAGACAGCACACACTTTGGAATATGAGGTCAGCAGAGCTTGGTGCTAGGCGAATGCTTATGGAAAGTAGCCCACAGTGACCTCGGAGTGCCCCTTTACCCACTAAGAACAGCCTTCGGACTTGTCAGGAAAGTGCACGTCACACGTAAATATGGAAGTGACAGATGGAATGATTATAAAAAAAAAAGACCAAACAATAAAAATACAAAAGGACGGAAAATGGGAGACAGCAACCGGAATGTTAAAGAGTGCAGCTGAAATGACACGGACCAGAATGGGGGGGGCAGTGGTCGGGGGCATGAGGTCTGTGGACAACGGAAGTGCGGATTGAGAGTTCTGCCAGTTTTCTGCCTGAGTTTTGTGGATGAAAACGTAAAAGGTGGATACTAAATTCGCTACGTTTTGTGCAAGACTTTGGAAACCCATAGCAAAGCAGGAGAGGTCAGGTGGTCAATAACCAGAAGGTGAGCCCCGGAGGGGAGGAGGCCAAATTACCTGAAATAAGGGTGAACCATAGCAGCAGGAAGCCAGAAGTAGTATAATAATGGATCAGCTCCCCTCCTACCCTCGGAAATGAAGGATGTTACAGTGTGAAACTGCTCAATGGTATGGTCCAAAGAATATAAGTTTGTGCGTGCTGAATGGTATGGTCCAGTGCAGAATAGTATGGGTCCAAGGAGAAGACCATGTAAGTGCAGAAAAGTATGATCCAAAATGAAAAAAAAAAAAAAATAGTGCAGAAAGGTATGGTCCAAAATAAAACCATGGAGTACGAAAGGTATAGTGCATAGGAACTTTTTTGGGTGCAGTATGGCATGTTCTAAGAGAAAACCAAGAGTGCAGAGTGGTATAATTAAAAGACAAACCATGTAAGTGCAGAATATTATGGTTTATAATCAAACCATGTGAGTGCAAAATGGTATGGTCTAAAGCAGTGTCATGTTTCCAGCAAAAGACAACCAACAGCAGAGGTATAAAATGCAAAGGTAGCGTGGTGTGGCCCAATGGGGTGCACCTGATCATTATAAACCTGGATGAGATTGTCTGTTTTCACTGGATGCATGGGAATTGGAGACGTGATGCAGATGCATGGTGCACAGGGCAATGAGCATGCACTCTAAAATGGTATGGTCCAGTGCGATCATGTATGTATGGTTTGGTCTACACTGACACTACCTGTCTGCAGAATGGTATGGTCCAATGGATAACAAAACCATGGTAGCATTTGTCAGATGACCCTGGCTGGAGTGTTTTCTTCTTCTGAGGTATGGTACAGCGACCCGAAAGAGAGAGAATGATTTTTCTTTCAGCCCCAGGCGGGAGATGGGACGAGCGTTCAGTGCTAAAAGTTCATTAGAGGAGACCCGTCACCTGCACAGATAAGAAGCAGCCATATTGGATAAGCCAGTGTTCAGGACAAGTTAGCCTATCGATTCCCTAGCACCTGGTGATATCACTGAGGCACGAAGCACTTGGTGCCTCACCCCTCAATGAGGTCACGTTTCGAGGGAAACGAGGCGGCTCAGTACTGGTTTAGCCCACTACATGGCTCGCCAATAGTGAAACGACAACTAGTCCGTACAAACAAAGAAAAAACATCTTCAGAAAAATAAATTACGAAAAAAAAGAAGAAATTCTGTTTTCAATAAATAGGTGCTTGCAGCCCCCTGAGCTGGATGGACAGGGGTGGGGGGCAATGAAAAGGAAATCTCGTAGCGCAGAGACAAGACTCCTCCTCCCCACGATTTCCCCGCAAAACAAAGTATATGGCTCCTGCTCCGGGAACAGGTTCAGTGTCTGCGACCGTCTGAGGGGCAAGAAGACATCAGTGTCTTATCTCAGTCCGTACAGTAAGAGGTTGAGGTGCAGGTCGGCTCCGGGGGACCCTCAGTTCTGCTGCAATATCAAGTTTTCCAGTTCATCCGCTGATCGCAACAGGAAGGCGGCCGACTCTCGATACCCAGCGATCAGCTGCCGCACGGCCCCGATCTCGGTAGGGCTGAGCTGGGCGCATGGCATTGCCCGGTTGGTGGTATTGGTGTGGGTGCTACTTGAAGCCAATCCTTTAATGCTGAGGTCGGTGGGACCTGGTAAGAAAGAGCGGTGATTAGGAAGAGCGATCCTAAGACCTCTTAAAGGGAATGTATTAGGACAACAGCCTCTTAACCCCCTAAGGACCTGGACAATTTTTGCTCTTTCAGTTGTTCATCCCTGTCTTCCAAAAGTCATAACTAGGTTTGTTTTGCTATTTTTCCATCTCCTTAGATGTATGAGGGCTTGGGGTTTTGTTTTTTTTTTATTGCGGGGCGACTTGTAGTTTTTACGATACCATTCATTTTACCTTATAATGTTCTGAAAAAAAAAAAAAACGAAAAAAAATCCAAGTGGGGTAAAATGGTGAAAAAACCCTGCAATTAAAAATTTGGGGGCTTGTTTTTCCGATGTTCATTCTGGGGTAAAAAAATGACCTGGAATAATGATTCTCCACCATTACGCCAATACCAAACTAACAGGGTTTCCTTTTATATTTTAGAGATTAAAAAAATTCTCAGAACCACAATATATGGTCTGTGTTGTCGTTTTCTGTGACCCGTACATTTTTTTTATTTTTTCGTCTATGGACCTGGGTGAGGGCTTGCTGACATTTTGAATGAAAACATTTTGGGATGTATGTGACAATTTGATTTTTTTTATAGTATTTTTTTTGGAGGGGGGGGGGGGGGGGGAAGTGTGGTGACCAAAATGGCAATTCTGGTGCTTTTATTTTTTGGGGGGCATTTAATATACGATTTAAACAATGTAATTTTGATGGATTGAACTTTTTTGGACACGATAATAGTGAGTATGTTTACTTTTTAATTTATTTATTTTTTCAAGAGTGAAAAGTTGGGTGGATTTAAACTTTATTTTTTTTATATTTTTTTGATACTTTTTTTTAAGGGGAAAAGTTGGATGGATTCGAAACTTTCATATATACAATTAATCTTTAATTTTTTCGCCTCCTTAGAGGACTTGAACATGGATTATATGCAGAGTTTTGCAAGTATATATCGTACTTGCAGTTCTCCCATGAAGCTGTAGCCATGGGGGGGGGGCTTCAGCAGACCACAAACTGTCATGGTAGCCCACTGGCCCGCCACGGTCATGTGCAGATGGGAGCCGGTGCACCAATAATGACATCACTGACATCACTTAAATGTCTCTGTCAGTGACCTGACAGCAGCTACTGGATTAGACAGCGGGGTAGTCTGCGTGGTACGTAGCGGGCTCAGCTCCTGAGACCTCTCCACACTGCCCTCAGTGACAAAAATGTATGTCATAGGTCATTATGGAGTTAAAGGGCTCCATATAGCCAATAAAAACAGGAAGTAATACAACTTTCAGATCTACTTTTTGCTTTGATTCCCCACCCTTTGGACCAGTTCTGCTTGCTGTCAGTGAATGAAAATATTTGCTTATGCATCCAAAATCCGAAGACCTCTGCAGACCTAACGCTCCTTACTGCTCTGCTACAATCCTCTGTGAGCTAAACACTAGTCCATCAGTGCCGATCACATGGATCAGTCTGGGGTCCCGCCTGTGGAGCTCACAGACGATAGTCGAGACTGGATACAACTGCACCAAACCCTCAGCTGTGAGAAGCGCTAAGTCTATACAGCTTCTGAATGTAAGAAGGGAACGTATACTACGCAATGAGGTCTTCATCCGCACTCACCATTGCAATGGTTTCCAGTTTGCAGTGAAGTTGTTGCCGGCAGGCTGCTTCCAATAGACCCGTGTCCGCGGTAGGTGTAGTGGAGGCTGCCATTCATGTAGACAGGATCCTGGTTGTAGGAGCTTGCTGGCAGTGAGAACGAGGACTGGGTGAGTCCGGAGGGCCGATCCACTAAGATGTTCTCTTCCTGCCCCCCCAAAAAACAAAATAACCTGTGAAAAAAGGGCTCCAGACTGGCAACATAGGCTAGCAGCAGCCATTTGCAATAAGAGGCACAACTGGTTCAGTATTTATGGGTCCTCCGAGTATTAGACACAAATACGTCCCTATGGTGGGCTTATACATACATGGATGCTATACGTGCAAGTATATATGTGTGTTTATGGTTATTTGTGTATGTATAGATGTTGTTATGTATATGTCTGCATACGCGGTGTGAGTGTATAAATATACAGGTACTATAAGGGTGGCTGTGCAGGACCACGCATCCCCTACCCGTTCGATATTGCTGATCCTGAGGATGGGTCATAAATATAAATCTACTATACAATCCCTTTCATTGATACAAATAAAGTATTAACACTTGTATTTTTGAAAGCTTTCTTACTTTGCAGCGCTTTTTCAGAACCTGCCTAAAACTTTTGCACAATACTGTGCGTGTGTATGTATGTGCATTACTGTTATTCGCCATTTACAGCCCTTCCCTCCTCTATGGGCCTAGGTGTGATGGCGGGACCACCGCTACCGACCACTGATCGGGTTATATTACCTGAGCAGTCTGGTAAATCTCCAGCCTCATCCTCTTGGCCGCTTTCCGGGTCTCACTCTCGCAGGCGGCAGCCAGGATATTTTCCGCCATAGCTGAGGTCAGGTGCGGAGGAGTTGGCCGAGCCTGGAATAAGAGGGGCACATATTATTCCAACGCTCGGATATCTCAAGCTAATTGTGATACAGAGTCAGATAACTTGGGCTGCAATATCACCCACATATAGATATATTGTGCACACAGTATATTTTCATCACAGATCCATGAAGAGCGCTGCATATGGTCCAGTTTATAGGGGTATTCCGGTAACAAGAAATTCAAGATTGATGGGTGTCTGCATGCCGAGACCCCATTCATCGCCAGAACAAGGCACTTTTGTCCCTCATCTGAATCCCGCACTAGTGTGCATGCTTAAAGGTTGCTCTATTCATTCTCTAGAGTACTGCTGGAGAAAGCAGGGCAGGAGTGGAAGACGAGCATGCGCACTTCCGCTCCATTCTCTATGGTACTACTGGAGAAAGTAGGGCAGGAGCGGAGGGACGAGCATGCGCACTGCCGCTCCCTTCATTCTCTATGGTACTGCTGGAGGAAGCAGGGCAAGAACGGAGGGACGAGCATGCGCACTGCCGCTCCATTCAAACATGGGACCAACGTGCCTCGTTCTGGAGATTGATGGGGTCCAGCAGTAAGACACTCGCCAATCTTGTTGTTATTACATGTCCCGTATATACGCATTAATATTTTGTTATCAGAATACCCTTTTAATCACTGCAAATTCTACAACTTTCTAATATACTTTGTGTTACTCAACCACTCTCTGGATCTCTGCTTGCTGGCAGTGAGTGTAAAACACCTGTACATCTCTAATAATCCTCACAGCGGAGGGTCTGCAACAATTGTGGAGACAGAGGTGCTCTGTGCACACTTTCTGCCTGTTTGTGTTCACTGACAACAAGCAGAGATTGTGAAAAACAGCCAGGATCTGGAATACAAAGTCAGCCCACCATTGGGGACAGAGACAGTCAGTAAGTGACTGCACCCGTCTGATGTACAGTCTTAATAACACAGAATCTCTTAAAGGAGCCACACACCATAATTAAACTGGTACCCCAGCGGAAGTGACCAGAAGAGGGTGCAGATTTCTCATATACACCCATCCATGCTTGGAGGAGCCCACGGTATAACAGACACAGTCATTGCCTGCGCTGCACCGATATATTATGTGTAGGCCCCCTTTAAACCATACTGCCATGTTACATTCCCACGCTACACCACATGTAGACAAGCTGGTAACTCACATAGACCCTGCAAGTATCCGGGTCGGTTCTCACCATCTCCATGCCGTTCTTCTTCATGCGCCGGCAGGATTTCAGGTAGGTGCGGATGCGCTTTCTCGCGCGCTCTTGGAATTCTGGGAACTGGCGGCTGCAGGACTCGATGATGGCCTGTATCTTCTCTTTGGGCTGCTTGGAGATGGGGACCATACGATCAAGGTTTTCATCCACGAAGAGGCGGACGAACATCTGAAACGGTGGGGACATGGGATGCACATTTACACCAATAATATTATGCATGTAGAACGTCCCCTTTATGTTGGCGATACTGCATAAACTTGGCGCCATTTACAATCATAGCGCATGTCACCTTCCTCCTAATCCCCCTGCCCCAGGACACTAATTATCCCCGGGCTCACATTAAAAGCTTTCAGACGTTCAGGGTCCAGCCCTTCAGTGTCTGTGATGCGATCGTTGTCTTCGTGGTCATCTTCGTCATCGTCGTCCACCGCTGCGGTCCGGCTTACTGACAGGTCCTCTGCCCCACCACTGACTTCTGTCACTTCTGTCTTAATGGAGTCATAACTTCCTGAGCTGTAAGGCGGGGACTGGAAGCAAGTAGTAGAAGTTAATGGGAGATTCGGACACTACTGGCCACCACCCATTCTTTATCATTACAAAAAATTAGCCCCGATCTAATATTTCTCATGACTGAGGGTTTGCTACAATTGTCTCCAGTCTAGGAAATCATCTGTGGACCATACCATTTAACTTACAGAGAATTGTCTAGGTTGGATACAAGAGTAACAAACCCTCAGCTGTGATTTTGTGAGGACAGGTTGTAACTCGTTCCTGACGTTTCAATAGCATCTGCCTCTAACAGCAGCGATCAGAGCTAGTTCTGATCCCTGACGTTTAGCCTTTAAATGCCGCTGTCAATCTCCGACAGCAGCATTGTAGTGGCGTGCCGTTTCAGGTGAAGGGTGCCGATGGGTTGCAATGGAAGCCAGAAGCCTGCTAAAGGCACCCACTGATGCCATCGTGGTGCAGATGTGGTTGGGCTCCATAAGAGATCGCGATTTTTACAACATACTGTAGTATTGCAGTAAAGAGTACAAGTGATCAAAGACAAAAAAGCAAAAAAAAAACAAACATATATTATATATTTATATATATACATACATACATACATACATACATACATACATACATACATACATATACACACACTAGCTGAAGAGTCCGGCGCTGCCCGGGCATAGTAACTAACTGTGGTTAATTATAGCAAATTATAATTATCCCATCATAGTCCCATGCCCATATACCCATCATACATATCCACGATCCCATAGGCCCGTGCCCATATACCCATTATACATATCCTTCATCCCATAGTCGAGTCCCCATATACCCATCACACATCCTCCATCCCACAGTCCCATGCCCATATACCCATCACACATCCTCCATCCCATAGTCCCATGCCCACATACCCATCATACATATTCACCATCCCATAGTCCCATGCCCATATACCCATCACACATCCTTCATCCCATAGTCCCATGCCCTTATACCCATCATACATATCCTTCATCCCATAGTCCCATGCCCATATACCCATCATACATATCCTCCATCCCATAGTCCCATGCCCATATACCCATCATACATATCCTCCATCCCATAGTCCCATGCCCATATACCCATCATACATATCCTCCATCCCATAGTCCCATGCCCATATACCCATCATACATATCCGCCATCCCATAGTCCCGTGCCCATATACCTGTCATACATATCCTCCATCACATAGTACAGTGCCTATATACCCATCACACATCCTCCATCCCATAGTCAACCATTATGACATCATAGTGAGCGGCGTGGCTTGCAACCTATAACATCAGCGTCGCCATGGCAACAATTATGACATCATAATGAGGGGCGGGGCTTGATACACACACACACACACTCTTTCCCCCATTATGTAGATAGGGGCAAAATTGTTTGGTGAATTGGAACGCGTGGGATTAAAATTTTGCCTCACAACATAGCCTATGACGCTCTCGGCGTCCAGACGTGTGACTGTGCCAAATTTTGTGGCTGTAGCTGCGACGGTGCGGATGCCAATCCCGGACATACACACATACATACATACACACACACACACATACATACATACACACATTTGAGCTTTATATATTAGATATTTATTTAACTTCATTATTTCCCAGTTTTAAAAAACATGGTATCTCTGGTATCTCTGCATCTGAAAAAATCCTATGTAACAAGATAAATTTAGTTAATATACATGGTAAATGCCGTACAGAGATAAAGTGCTGCATTTCTGCCCAAAAAAGACAAAAAGGTACAAATAAAAATAAAACAAATAAAAACAATCCCTCGCACAGCTCCACCAGCGGAAACACGAAGTCATTGTCCACGCTGGGATGCCCTCACCTCAGATGTGGCTTTGAGAGTGTACTTTCCGTGGTTACGTATCGCCTCTGTGGGACAAGCATCCACAGGATATGGTGGGACCCCCCCCAGCGTCGGGCGAATCTTGTCGCTGAGGTTCATGGGCTGCTCGTCGGATGGGGCGCTGAGCTCCGGGGCGGAGCTGGTGCTGTTCCCATTCATGTCCGGGAGGGAGCGGCTCAGGGCAGTGGTGGCGGGCGCGGTGGACGGAGTCAGCGCAGGAAAGACATTGCCATTACAGCTCTCAGAGGAAGAGTCGTCTGCAAAAGAGAAGATTGTCAGCTCTGCGAACCCTCATCATAGTCCCCAGAGGGGACCCTGAGGTCACACACACAACTATTGAAAAATTAATTGTCCTTGTACCTAAAAGTCACAATAAGCTGATCGCAGGAAAGCGATTGATCGTCGGAGGTCAAACCGCTGGGACCCTCACCGACTGACAGAATGGAGTGGCACTGCGCATGCGCCACCTGAACTAGTTTCAGTGAACACTCATACCGGGGGGCAGTCCAAAAGACCTCTGACCCACCAGAGGCGTTCAGATCCGTACATTTGCCCATTTTTCCAGTGTATACCACCAAGGTCCCGGTCAGAGCATACAGACATAATGCTGTCTGCAGAATCTGCAGGGCACAAATCAGATTATCTAAAGCTGAAAATGAATTGAGGCTTGCAAGAGATGTCAAAAGCAATAATAAAGGATTTTGGGGATATGTCAAAGGTAAAAGAAAAGTCAAAGATGCTATAGGATTTTTACAGGATGAAAATGATGAAATGGTAAGACAGGATGTTGAGAAGGCTGAACTTTTAAATTCCTATTTTGCATCTGTTTTCTCTCAGAAAGGAAATGTAACACCAACTGTTATTCACTGTCCTATTAAGGGAATAGAAGAATCCAGGATATCTATAAACAGAAAGATAGTGAGGAAACACTTAGCTAACCTAAATGAATTCAAGTCTCCAGGTCCAGATGAATTACACCCCAGAGTACTGAAGGAGATAGCAGAAGAAATTTCTGAACCACTCTCCATAATCTTTGAAAATTCTTGGAGAACAGGAGAAGTGCCAGAAGACTGGAGAAGAGCAAATGTTGTTCCTATCTTCAAAAAGGGGAAGAAGGTGGACCCAGGCAACTATAGGCCGGTGAGTCTGACTTCTATACCAGGAAAGATCTTTGAACAAATTATTAAACAACATGTAAGTCAATACCTGGATAAGAATGAAGTGATCAAACAGAGTCAGCATGGGTTTGTAACTAATAAGTCATGTCAGACTAACTTAATTTCCTTCTATGACGGTATCACTGATTGGGTGGATCAAGGAAATGCTGTAGATATAGTATATCTTGACTTCAGCAAAGCATTTGACAAAGTCTCTCATACAATCCTTATTGAAAAAATGACTAAGTATGGAATGGACAAGGCAACTGTTAGGTGGATTCATAGCTGGCTTAGTGATCGGACCCAAAGAGTAGTCGTAAATGGCTGCACATCCAGTTGGAAGAATGTCTCAAGTGGGGTACCACAGGGCTCTGTCCTGGGCCCTGTATTGTTCAACATCTTTATCAACGATTTAGATGAAGGAATTGAGGGTAAACTGATTAAATTTGCTGATGACACAAAGCTAGGAGGGATAGCTAATACTAGAGAAGAGAGAGAGAGGATTCAAAAAGATTTAAATAAACTGGAGAAGTGGGCAGTAACTAACAGAATGGTTTTTAACAGGGAGAAATGCAAAGTACTACATCTGGGCAATAAAAATGAAAAAAGCATATATAGAATGGGAGGAATAGGGCTAAGTGACAGCACATGTGAAAAAGACTTGGGTATACTAATAGATCACAGACTGAATATGAGTCAACAGTGTGATGCAGCAGCAAAAAAGGCAAATGCAGTTCTAGGATGTATTAACAGAAGCATACAGTCTAGATCACGTGAAGTCATTATTTCCCTCTACTCCTCTTTGGTCAGACCTCATCTGGAATATTGTGTCCAGTTTTGGGCACCACATTTTAAAAAAGACATCAACAAACTGGAGCAAGTTCAGAAAAGAGCGACCAGAATGGTGACCGGTCTGCAAACCCTGTCTTATGAGGAAAGGTTGCAGGATTTGGGAATGTTTAGTTTGCAAAAGAGAAGACTGAGAGGAGACTTAATTGCTGTCTACAAATATCTAAAGGGCTGTCACATTGTAGAAGGATCAACTTTATTCTCATTTGCACAAGGAAAGACTAGAAGCAATGGGATGAAACTGAATGGGAGGAGACACAGATTAGATATTAGAAAAAACTTTTTGACAGTTAGAGTGATCAATGAGTGGAACAGGCTGCCACGAGAAGTGGTGAGTTCTCCTTCAATGGAAGTCTTCAAACAGAGGCTGGACAGACATCTGACTGGGATGATTTAGCGAATCCTGCTTTGAGCAGGGGGTTGGACCAGATGGCCCAGGAGGTCCCTTCCAACTCTACGATTCTATGATTCTATGATATGGCGTCTGCTGCAGGATATTCACACCGCAGGAAGAGGTGCCATACATTTCAGCCATAGTTCTTACCTGAGGCCGTGTGACGTGTCGTGGTTGTGGACCAGATACTACATCAATTCACCAACACCTGCACTCTTTACAATATGGCAGACATGTACAACATCTTGGGACAGATTTGAGCCCCATGGTAATTTTTTGGCACTCTTGGGTCTCCCTGTTGCCCCGCATATTATATGGACACACACTTTCGCAGAGTATTGCTGCTTACCGCTGATCCTCGAGTGTCCGACTCACTAACTGTAACCCCAACTGTCACCACATTAAACATGGCGGCTGGGTGAAGGCTGCAGTTAGTACGGAAGCTGGGAGCGACCAACCCAGCAATTAAAGGGGTCTCAATCCTCCAATCCCTACATTGTTCATCTCCATCACAACATCTGCACACTGGGAAAGCTTGGTGGCTGCGATGGTTGTCACTCTGCTTGTTATGCACCGAGGGGCAGGACTGCAGTACCCGAGGTCTGGAAAAGCTGAGTCCCTCACTTTCTGTGGAAGCGTCCATGACAGTTAACATGTTAATGACTATTCAACCTTCCCAGAAATAGATGCAAAAACAAAACAAAACAGATGAATAGGAGGAGGGTGAGGCTGTAAGTACATTGATGGGTACAAGACCCCCAACACCCCCCACAGCAGAGGAAGGATGGAGAGCAGAGATCAGATTATTGCTGCAGTCTCCTCAGATCTTTGGTTCTGCTCCAAGGGGATTTAGCTAATTCTGGAATAGATGAAGGAACTGGGGATTATTTCCTGGACATGTGTGAGAGTCAAGGAAGGAGATGACGGGGGATGGGAAATCCCGGACAGTGCGGCCTTCACTTATCACATCCTTCTACAAGTCCTCCTGGCAATCAGAGAGCCAAATAACATCACAACCACGGGACACTGACACTTGGGGAACAGGACAATGACACAGGTTACAGGGAAATGACACTGACACTTGGGGTACAGGACAATGACACAGGTTACAGGGAAATGACTTGACACTCGAGGTACACGACAATAACACTGACATTTGGGGTACAGGACAATGACACTGACACTCTCTGGGCACTCTCTTCATTTGGAGGAAAGACAATTTCTGCACCAGCATAGAAGAGGGTTCTTCACAGTAAGAGCAGTGAGGCTCTGGAAATCTCTTCCTGAGGAAGTGGTGATGGCCAACTCACTGAATGAATTTAAGAAAGGAATGGATGCTTTTCTTGTGAGTAACAGTATAGAAGGTTACGAATAACAGAATATTATAGGTAGATGGTTGACCCAGCTTAGGGGAAGGAATTTTTTTCCCTATGGAGAAAATTGGCTTCTACTCTGTGGGTTTTTTGCCTTCCCCAGGATCAACAATGCAGAACAGCTGCACTAAAAATAGGCTGAACTAGATGGACATAAGGTCTTCCTTCAGCCTTCAAAACTATGTTACTTGGGGTACAAGATAATGATACTGATTCTTGGAGTACAGGACAATGACACTGACACTCGGGGTACAGGACAATGACCTGACACTTGGGGTACAGGACAATGACCTGACACTTGGGGTACAGGACAATGACCTGACACTTGGGGTACAGGACAATGACCTGACACTTGGGGTACAGGACAATGACACTTGGGGTACAGGACAATGACACTGACACTTGGTGTAAAGGACAATGACACTGACACTTGGTGTAAAGGACAATGACACTGACACTTGGTGTAAAGGACAATGACACTGACACTTGGGGTACAGGATAATGATACTGATTCTTGGAGTACAGTACAATGACACTGACACTCGGGGTACAGGACAGTGACACTGACACTTGGGGTACATGACAATGACACTGGCACTTGGGGTACAGGACAGAGACATACTGACACTTGGGGTACAGGACAATGACCTGACACTTGGGGTACAGGGCAATGACACTTGGGGTACAGGACAATGACACTGACACTTGGTGTAAAGGACAATGACACTGACACTTGGTGTAAAGGACAATGACACTGACACTTGGGGTATAGGACAATGACACTGACACTTGGGGTACAGGATAATGATACTGATTCTTGGAGTACAGTACAATGACACTGACACTCGGGGTACAGGACAGTGACACTGACACTTGGGGTACATGACAATGACACTGGCACTTGGGGTACAGGACAGTGACACAGGTTACAGGGAAATGACACTGACACTTGGGGTACAGGACAATGACCTGACATTCGGGGTACAGGACAATGACACTGATATACTTGGGGTACAGGACAATGACACTGACACTTGGGGTACAGGACAATGACACTGACACTTGGGGTAAAGGACAATGACACGACACTCGGGGTACAGGTTAATGACACTGACACTCGAGGTACAGGACAATGACACACCTACATTTGGGGTACAGAACATTGACACAAGGTGCAGGACAATAACACTGACACTCAGGGTACAGGACAAGGACACTGACAATTGGGACACAGGACAATGACACATGTACACTTGGGGTACGGGACAGTGACACTGACACTTGGGGTACAGGATAATGACACTGGCACTTGGCATACAGGAATATGACACTGGCACTTGGGACACAGGGCACTGACATGGTATATGAGAGACAATGACACTTAGTGTACAGAATAATAACATACTGATACTTGGGTTACAGGAAGATGTCACTTGAAGTCTGAGACAACGACAACATGACTTGGGGTACAGGATAATGACAATGACACTTAGGATATAGGAAAATGACATTTGGGGTGCAGGACAATGACACACTGACCCTTCGGGTACAGGAAAATGATACTGACACATGGGGTGTAGGACTCTGACACTTGAGGTACAGGATGATGACACGCTGTGACTAGAGGTACAGCACGATGACACTGACACTAAGGGCCACCCCAGAAATCGCTTGCACTTTCAGTGGCAGTCTGACATGCTGTCACTCTATGAGATGAGCTGTATATTTCCATCTGTCACATAGTACACTCATCAATAGTGCACGGCACTTAGTATGACGGTATATAGTGTGGTGTGTGCTGTGGGGGGGAGCAGCGTCTGGAGCTTCTCCCATCCCCCACATCCTTCCTACATAGAACCTCACTTCATCTTACAAGGATTAGGCAGTATTATCCTTCCCAGTCACCACCCCCCATGCTACCGCCCCCCACACTGCTAGATGACCTATAACTAACAGGTCCGCCCTTCACACAGAGGTCCGAACACTGCTGACAGGTCTGATGTCAATACACCATCAAAGAAAATATACGAGAATACCGCACCTTCATCTGTCCTGTATACTACCCCCATCCTCCACACCATAACTACCCTAAAAGAGACAAGTAATCATCCTCTACTAACACATTAACAGCGCTCCCTTTTGGTCCAGGTAGAAATGCAGCGCTCCTTCCTCTCTCTCTGCACACCAACAGCGCTCCTTCCTCTCTCTGCACACCAACAGCGCTCCTTCCTCTCTCTGCACACCAACAGCGCTCCTTCCTCTCTCTGCACACCAACAGCGCTCCTTCCTCTCTCTGCACACTAAAGGCGCTCCTTCCTCTCTCTCTGTACACCAACAGCGCTCCTTCCTCTCTCTGCACACTAAAGGCGCTCCTTCCTCTCTCTGCACACCAAAGGCGCTCCTTCCTCTCTCTGCACACCAAAGGCGCTCCTTCCTCTCTCTGCACACCAAAGGCGCTCCTTCCTCTCTCTGCACACCAAAGGCGCTCCTTCCTCTCTCTGCACACCAAAGGCGCTCCTTCCTCTCTCTGCACACCAAAGGCGCTCCTTCCTCTCTCTCTGTACACCAACAGCGCTCCTTCCTCTCTCTCTGTACACCAACAGCGCTCCTTCCTCTCTCTCTGTACACCAACAGCGCTCCTTCCTCTCTCTCTGTACACCAACAGCGCTCCTTCCTCTCTCTCTGTACACCAACAGCGCTCCTTCCTCTCTCTCTGTACACCAACAGCGCTCCTTCCTCTCTCTCTGTACACCAACAGCGCTCCTTCCTCTCTCTCTGTACACCAACAGCGCTCCTTCCTCTCTCTCTGCACACCAAAGGCGCTCCTTCCTCTCTCTGCACACCAAAGGCGCTCCTTCCTCTCTCTGCACACCAAAGGCGCTCCTTCCTCTCTCTGCACACCAAAGGCGCTCCTTCCTCTCTCTGCACACCAAAGGCGCTCCTTCCTCTCTCTGCACACCAAAGGCGCTCCTTCCTCTCTCTCTGTACACCAACAGCGCTCCTTCCTCTCTCTCTGTACACCAACAGCGCTCCTTCCTCTCTCTCTGTACACCAAAGGCGCTCCTTCCTCTCTCTCTGTACACCAACAGCGCTCCTTCCTCTCTCTCTGTACACCAACAGCGCTCCTTCCTCTCTCTCTGTACACCAACAGCGCTCCTTCCTCTCTCTCTGTACACCAACAGCGCTCCTTCCTCTCTCTCTGTACACCAACAGCGCTCCTTCCTCTCTCTCTGCACACTAAAGGCGCTCCTTCCTCTTTCTGCACACCAAAGGCGCTCCTTCCTCTCTCTGCACACCAAAGGCGCTCCTTCCTCTCTCTGCACACCAAAGGCGCTCCTTCCTCTCTCTGCACACCAAAGGCGCTCCTTCCTCTCTCTGCACACCAAAGGCGCTCCTTCCTCTCTCTGCACACCAAAGGCGCTCCTTCCTCTCTCTGCACACCAAAGGCGCTCCTTCCTCTCTCTGCACACCAAAGGCGCTCCTTCCTCTCTCTGCACACCAAAGGCGCTCCTTCCTCTCTCTGCACACCAAAGGCGCTCCTTCCTCTCTGCACACCAAAGGCGCTCCTTCCTCTCTGCACACCAAAGGCGCTCCTTCCTCTCTCTGCACACCAAAGGCGCTCCTTCCTCTCTCTGCACATCAACAGCGCTCCTTCCTCTCTCTGCACACCAACAGCGCTCCTTCATCTCTCTGCACACCAAAGGCGCTCCTTCCTCTCTCTGCACACCAACAGCGCTCCTTCCTCTCTCTGCACATCAAAGGCGCTCCTTCCTCTCTCTGCCCACCAACAGCGCTCCTTCCTCTCGCTGCACACCAAAAGCGCTCCTTCCTCTCTCTGCACCCCAACAGCGCTCCTTCATCTCTCTGCACACCAAAGGCGCTCCTTCCTCTCTCTCTGAACACCAACAGCGCTCCTTCCTCTCTCTCTGAACACCAAAGGCGCTTCTTCCTCTCTCTGCCCACCAACAGCGCTCCTTCCTCTCGCTGCACACCAAAAGCGCTCCTTCCTCTCGCTGCACACCAACAGCGCTCCTTCCTCTCGCTGCACACCAACAGCGCTCCTTCCTCTCTCTGCACACCAACAGCGCTCCTTCCTCTCTCTGCACACCAACAGCGCTCCTTCCTCTCTCTGCACACCAACAGCGCTCCTTCCTCTCTCTGCACACCAAAAGCGCTCCTTCCTCTCTCTGCACACCAAAGGCGCTTCTTCCTCTCTCTGCCCACCAACAGCGCTCCTTCCTCTCTCTGCACACCAACGGCGCTCCTTCCTCTCTCTCTGTACACCAACAGCGCTCCTTCCTCTCTCTCTGTACACCAACAGCGCTCCTTCCTCTCTCTGCACACCAACGGCGCTCCTTCCTCTCTCTCTGTACACCAACAGCGCTCCTTCCTCTCTCTCTGTACACCAACAGCGCTCCTTCATCTCTCTGCACACCAAAGGCGCTCCTTCCTCTCTCTGCACACCAACAGCGCTCCTTCCTCTCTCTGCACACCAACAGCGCTCCTTCCTCTCTCTGCACACCAACGGCGCTCCTTCCTCTCTCTGCACACCAACGGCGCTCCTTCCTCTCTCTCTGTACACCAACAGCGCTCCTTCCTCTCTCTCTGTACACCAACAGCGCTCCTTCATCTCTCTGCACACCAAAGGCGCTCCTTCCTCTCTCTGCACACCAACAGCGCTCCTTCCTCTCTCTGCACACCAACAGCGCTCCTTCCTCTCTCTGCACACCAACGGCGCTCCCTTCCTCTCTCTGCACACCAACGGCGCTCCCTTCCTCTCTCTGCACACCAACGGCGCTCCCTTCCTCTCTCTGCACACCAACGGCGCTCCCTTCCTCTCTCTGCACACCAACGGCGCTCCCTTCCTCTCTCTGCACACAAGCAGCGCTCCCTTCCTCTCTCTGCACACAAGCAGCGCTCCCTTCCTCTCTCTGCACACAAGCAGCGCTCCCTTCCTCTCTCTGCACACCAACGGCGCTCCCTTCCTCTCTCTGCACACAAGCAGCGCTCCCTTCCTCTCTCTGCACACCAACAGCGCTCCTTCCTCTCTCTGCACACCAACAGCGCTCCTTCCTCTCTCTGCACACCAAAAGCGCTCCTTCCTCTCTCTGCACACCAAAGGGGCTCCTTCCTCTCTCTGCACACCAACGGCGCTCCTTCCTCTCTCTGCACACCAACGGCGCTCCTTCCTCTCTCTGCACACCAACGGCGCTCCTTCCTCTCTCTGCACACCAATGGCGCTCCTTCCTCTCTCTCTGTACACCAACAGCGCTCCTTCCTCTCTCTCTGTACACCAACAGCGCTCCTTCATCTCTCTGCACACCAAAGGCGCTCCTTCCTCTCTCTGCACACCAACAGCGCTCCTTCCTCTCTCTGCACACCAACAGCGCTCCTTCCTCTCTCTGCACACCAACAGCGCTCCTTCCTCTCTCTGCACATCAAAGGCGCTTCTTCCTCTCTCTGCCCACCAACAGCGCTCCTTCCTCTCGCTGCACACCAACAGCGCTCCTTCCTCTCTCTGCACACCAACAGCGCTCCTTCCTCTCTCTGCACACCAACAGCGCTCCTTCCTCTCTCTGCACACCAACAGCGCTCCCTTCCTCTCTCTGCACACCAACAGCGCTCCCTTCCTCTCTCTGCACACCAACAGCGCTCCCTTCCTCTCTCTGCACACCAACAGCGCTCCCTTCCTCTCTTTGCACACCAACAGCGTTCCCTTCCTCTCTCTGCACACCAACAGCGCTCCCTTCATCTCTCTGCACACAAGCAGCGCTCCCTTCCTCTCTCTGTACACAAGCAGCGCTCCTTCCTCTCTCTGCACACCAACAGTGCTCCTTCCTCTCTCTGCACACAAGCAGCGCTCCCTTCCTGTTAGGCGACGGGTTCCTGCCACTGCACAGCAGGAATCCAGAGCCTTGCAATGGCGGCCCCCCATTCTCCTTTGGCCGCAGTGGAGCCTGCTCAGCAGACTCGTCGGTCCCGGCGCTCTGCCCAGACCAGCAGTGTGGGATCGGTTGCTGCTGCCACCTCTGGTTCAGGTATGACAATGCAGCCTGGCCAGCTGCGAGTCTCTCCAGGGGCTCCTTCCTCTCTCTGCACACCAAAGGCGCTCCTTCCTCTCTCTGCACACC
This sequence comes from Dendrobates tinctorius, assembly GCF_039654945.1. Classification (NCBI taxonomy): domain Eukaryota; kingdom Metazoa; phylum Chordata; class Amphibia; order Anura; family Dendrobatidae; genus Dendrobates; species Dendrobates tinctorius. The sequence continues at coordinate 23,241,385 of NW_027361733.1, read as the reverse complement.
AACGGCGCTCCCTTCCTCTCTCTGCACACCAACGGCGCTCCCTTCCTCTCTCTGCACACCAACGGCGCTCCCTTCCTCTCTCTGCACACCAACGGCGCTCCCTTCCTCTCTCTGCACACCAACGGCGCTCCCTTCCTCTCTCTGCACACCAACGGCGCTCCCTTCCTCTCTCTGCACACCAACGGCGCTCCCTTCCTCTCTCTGCACACCAACGGCGCTCCCTTCCTCTCTCTGCACACCAACGGCGCTCCCTTCCTCTCTCTGCACACAAGCAGCGCTCCCTTCCTCTCTCTGCACACAAGCAGCGCTCCCTTCCTCTCTCTGCACACAAGCAGCGCTCCCTTCCTCTCTCTGCACACAAGCAGCGCTCCCTTCCTCTCTCTGCACACAAGCAGCGCTCCCTTCCTCTCTCTGCACACAAGCAGCGCTCCCTTCCTCTCTCTGCACACAAGCAGCGCTCCCTTCCTCTCTCTGCACACAAGCAGCGCTCCCTTCCTCTCTCTGCACACAAGCAGCGCTCCCTTCCTCTCTCTGCACACAAGCAGCGCTCCCTTCCTCTCTCTGCACACAAGCAGCGCTCCCTTCCTCTCTCTGCACACAAGCAGCGCTCCCTTCCTCTCTCTGCACACCAACAGTGCTCCTTCCTCTCTCTGCACACAAGCAGCGCTCCCTTCCTGTTAGGCGACGGGTTCCTGCCACTGCACAGCAGGAATCCAGAGCCTTGCACTCGGCGGCCCCCCAATCTCCTTTGGCCGCAGTGGAGCCTGCTCAGCAGACTCGTCGGTCCCGGTGCTCTGCTCAGACCAGCAGTGTGGGATCGGTTGCTGCTGCCACCTCTGGTTCAGGTATGACAATGCAGCCTGGCCAGCTGCGAGTCTCTCCAAGGGCTAAGTCCTCCTTTCTGTCCACTGAGCATGCCCGTGGAGTGATCTCCCATTCGAGACCGAAGGTCACGTGCTCAGGTCCTTCTCCAGCTCGGATTGGTCCATCCGAAAGGCCAGGAAGGTCCCGGAAGCACGCGGCTATAAAAGGTTTGCATGGCCGCTCGCCAATGCGCTAGTATAGACTGCATTATCAGACTATGAGGAGTGAGTGTTGTATGCATGTATGAAAGTTTCTGGTGAATGACTCATTAAGAAACCCCTACCCTTGGTACGCATGTGTTGTGCAGCCTAGCCTGTTAAGCGCCCAGGCTTAGGTGTAGGTAGGACAGAGTCTGAGACAGGCATCAGTCCTCACCAGTGACTCGGCACGCCTCAGTGCACGTGCTCTACACTCCGTAGTCTGCGTCTATAGCGGCGTCTGCAGTTGTGACGCCGCGCGCTCAGAAGGTCTAGAGGGACTCTGACCCCGTGTCCTTGGGGTAGAGTTCTGTGACCGCTTTCTGTACGCTCCTTGGCCGGGCTCTGTCAGCTAAACAAGGCTCCGGCATTTATGTTCAGCGGTAGTGCGGCTCTGTGAGTTAACAGAGTTCGCTTCTGTTCACACTGGGTGACATTAACCCACGTGTGACCTTTCCACACCGCTTTATACTCCCGCAATTACCTAGCAGCAGTGTACCACTTCTGCACGGTGGACCCCGGGCTGCGAACGCACCTACTATTATTTTACAATTTGGTGCGTTCCGCCAGCCCTAACACTTCCTCTCTCGGCACACAAGCAGCGCTCCCTTCCTCTCTCGGCACACAAGCAGCGCTCCCTTCCTCTCTCGGCACACAAGCAGCGCTCCCTTCCTCTCTCGGCACACAAGCAGCGCTCCCTTCCTCTCTCGGCACACAAGCAGCGCACCCTTCCTTTCTTGGCACACCAGCAGCGCTCCCTTCCTCTCTTTGCACACCAGCAGTGCACCCTTCCTCTCTTTGCACACCAGCAGTGCACCCTTCCTCTCTTTGCACACCAGCAGTGCACCCTTCCTCTCTTTGCACACCAGCAGTGCACCCTTCCTCTCTCGGAACACCAGCAGTGCACCCTTATTCTCTTGGCACACCAGCAGCGCTCCCTTCCTCTCTTTGCACACCAGCAGTGCACCCTTCCTCTCTTGACACACCAGCAGTGCACCCTTATTCTCTTGGCACACCATCAGAGCACCCTTCCTCTCTCTGCACACAAGCAGTGTTGCCTTCCTCTCTTAACACACCAGCAGTGCACCCTTATTCTCTTGGCACACCAGCAGTGCACCCTTATTCCCTTGGCACCCCAGCAGTGCACCCTTATTCTCTCGGCACACCAGCAGAGCACCCTTATTCTCTTGGCACACCAGCAGTGCATCCTTCCTCTCTCGGCACACCAGCAGAGCATCCTTCCTCTCTCGGCACACCAGCAGTGCACCCTTATTCTCTTGGCACACCAGCAGTGCACCCTTATTCTCTTGGCACACCAGCAGTGCACCCTTCCTCTCTCGGCACACCAGGAGCACACCGTTCCTCTCTTGGCACACCAGCTGCGCTGCCTTCCTCTCTTGGCACACTAGTAGCACTCTTTTCCTCTTTTGGCACAAGAGAAGCTCTTGCTTCCCCTCTATGCTTGCAGGCAGCGCTCTTTCACCTCATGTCATTTGCAGACGCCATGTTGCCTCCTATCTAGCTGCAGCCTGCCTCAAACCTGCCCAAACGCCTTAGAAACGATCTTTGACCTAATCTGGAATATATCTATTTACCTTTTACAATCCAGCTCATCCAGATGTGACACACCTCTCCATAACCCTGACCTCCTTCCGCCTTATTATTGCAGGTGCTCTGTAACCCTTACCTCCCCAAAATTATACATATACTGCAGCTTATCAGGGCCTGCAAAGACCGGGGTACACCAATCGGGGGGAGTGGTGTACCCCGGTCTTTGCAGGCCCTGATAAGCTGATCATTCCCGGGATTACCCTACTCTATGGCATGTCATCCCCACAATGTGTGCCCATGTAAGTACTCACCATCCTCTGGACCTGGCACATTCTGAGGGCTCCGCATCTTCTCCTCCTCGCCGGGGCTCCCCTCCTTATCTACCCATGTGGGATCATTCATATCCGGCTTTTCCTCAGTCACCGAGATGTCATCCTGAAAGAACAGAGAGTTCATGGGACATGATCACCCAGCAACGGTGTCTTCATCATGTCAGGGGTGCCATAGCGCGCAGTTACCCCTCAGCTCGCTGATAAAGGCGCAGGAGGAGCGCACCGGGGGATACAGGAGCCGCCTGCGCTCAGGGAGATTGCTCAGACTTTGTCCACCTCACTAAGGTGCAATAAAATTAAATTCCGGAAGTTTGGTGCTGGTTAGAGACATCCCAAAGAGTCCTCTGCCCCGGGAACTGCGAGCAACTCCTCATTCCAGACTTCCAATAAAGAAGCAATATGGCCGCTCCATTACCAGACCAGAAACTCATCAATGTGAGGGCTAGGACCTTGTTCCCAAAATCTGATCAGACCCTATGGGGACACAAAGATCCTCCAGCCTATCCGCTTTGTTGTCCTGTCATTCTCAAAACCTCTACTGAAACACTCTGTGCTGCTGGGGACCCTGCTCCTTTCATCTATGGCATGTCAGCAAACTGACACCATTCCATTTATCTACTGAAATACTTCTGTGCTGAGGATAAATCTGCTTCTGTAAAAGATCAGTAAACTCCTGTCCTGAAATACTCTGTTCTGCAAGGAGTCCAAACTCTTCCGCTATGGACCTTACAGTCAGTGATCTCCTAAAATTTGGAAATACTCTGTGCTGCTGGATCCTTTGCCCCTTCCTCCCCTCATGCCATTTACCCAGTTAAATTCCTCTCCTGAAATACTCTGTGCTGATCAGAAAGCTGCACCCTCTCTTATGAAACTAGCAATCAATGACCTCCAATGAGATCAGCATTCTCCTCACCTGAAACACCCTGTGCTGCTCAGGGTACTGATCCTTCCGTTATATAACTCATAGTCACCTCTGCCCCTTCCCCCCCCCCAAAAAAAAAACAAAAAAAAAACAACAACAAATCAATACACTCCTCTCCTGAAATCCTGAAATCCTCTGTCCTACTGACCAAATACTGAACGTGTCCAGATAGGGATTCAGGAGTATAAAGAAAAGCTGGGTAATGGCTGGGTGTGGCGGAAACACAAGAAGCCTCGCGCCCCAGTAAGATCAGAAGATGGTTTGATGTTATGCTGAAGCCTCAGATTAAATGTAACCATAGGAGTTGTTATAATAGTAGTAGGGGGGCGTCTATAAAAGGTGGGGGACCTGGACAATATCAACGCTATAGGTTTTAGGGGAGATACACATCAACAATGTGTTACATAAACATAGGGGGCGCTACTCAAATATGAAGAAAGAGGGATCTGTGCAAGAGGAGGAGGTCTCCATTATAGTGGAAATTACTGCACCTCTCATGAAGACAAGTGGAAGTGAATATATATTTATACTAGCTGCTGGCCCGATTCAAAAGCATCGGGTACTCTAGAATATGGCCAGCGGCAGATTAAAATTAAAAATGTGATATACTTACCATCCGACGGCCCTCGGAATCTGTCCCTCCTCTCCACGCTGCCGGCATCTTCCGTTCCCAGTACTGCTTTGCGCCAAAGACCGCTGCTGACGTCCTCTCGCGAGAGCGCGACGTCATCAGCGGTATTTCGCGCAAAGCAGTACTGGGAACGGAAGATATTGGCAGCGTGGAGAGGGGGGACAGATTCCAGGGGGCCGTCGGAAGGTGAGTAGATCACTATTTTTTATTGTAATTCTATTTTTTACACGTTTATGGTACCTAGGGTCAGAAGGAGTCTCTTCTCCTCCGGATCCTGGGTACCGGCTAGCACAGGGCATTTCCAGCTGCGTCACCGCTGACGCCCATGCGCCCAGAGATGACCCATGACTAGTGCCGCTGATCTCCCGACGGCACGGTAGCGGTGGCGTGTGTCCTAATTGCGGACTGCGCCTGCACCTGTTGCTGATTGGTCGCAGCCGCCAGGCCGCAACCAATCAGCGCAGCGGGATTTCGGTTACAGACAGACATAAGGCGTTTATATATATATAGATGGAGTCGGTAAATACAGCTGCTCCCCTCCCTCTCCACAACGATAATTTGGTTTTTCATCAAAATGTGTAAACTTTTTGAAATGTAACAAGAACAATGTAAATAGCAGAGCTGAAAACAACTAATAAACAATTGGTTTCTCCAAATTCAGCACAAAATACCATTTTTCCTGACTACTACAGTCTCAAGATTACTCACATCATCAAGACAAGCGTCTTTAGTACTTAGTAGAGCCCCTCTGGCTGTTATAACCTGCCGCTTTGTTTGTGTTTCAAGTCGGGCAACTGTGATGACCACTCCAGACTCTTCCAGGACCTCTTCTGATCCCAAGCCTTGGTGGACTCTGCTTGGTATCATTGTCCTGATGAAAGGTATAATGACACCCAAGCTTCTGCTTCGCCACAGAAGGCATAACTTTTTCTCTTAGTACTTGCTGATACTTAATTGATTCCATCTTGCCATCCAGACGCTGCAGATTTCCACTGCCAGAAGAAGCAAAGCAGCCCCATAACAACGCCATTATGATTCACAGTAGGCATCTCTAAGCTACTGCCATGCTTCACTGTAGGCATCAAGTACCCACCATGCTTTACTGTAGGCATCACTGAGCCTCCACCATGCTTCACTGTAAGAAGGTTGCTCTTTTTAGTGTATACTTCATTCTTTCTCCTACAGACAAACCGCTGATCCATAGGAGTGAAAAGTTCCAGTTTTGCATCACGGTTCTACAAAACAGAACACCAGAATGTCTGTAGCTTATCTATATGGCTTTCAGAATATTGGAGCTGACTTTACTTGTGCTTTTGGATCAATAGAGACATCTTGGAGTCCAAGCATGAAGCTGTTCAGTGTTTAATATGCCAACCGTAGAAACCTTGGTGTCTGCTGACACAAGATCTTGCAGCAGCTCCTCGAATCTGGTGGCAGTCGCTTACAGGTCCCTCTTTCTTTTGTGTCCAGGTAGTGTAGCTGATGTTCCTGTAACTTTGACCTTGTCAATTTTGCTTCCAGCTGTATTTCTAGGAACATGCAACAACTGTATCTTTTTGTATCCACTTTCTTATTTGTACAGACAATGATTTCTTCTCTTATTTTTTTGGACCACTCACTTGACTCTTTTCTAACATGCAATCAAACACAACCCCTCCACAGCCAGTCCAGGTATTTGATGTGTTTTATCTAAATATGTGGGGTGAGCAATCCTCAGACTGCAGTAGTCAGTAATAGACACATCTTATGGGGAATTTGAGGAAACCACTTGTTATATTAGTTGTCATGTTTCTTTGTTCTTGTTTTATTACAAGTAGCAGAAAGTTTGAACATATACTGTAGGTACAAGTGGTATGCGATGGTTTACTATGGGGTCAGTATATACATGTACAGTAGGACGAGGATATATAAGGGGTCGGTACACACAGGTACAGTATAAGTATATATATGGGGTCAGTGTATACTGTATATAGGTACAGTAGGATATACAGGTACTGTAGGATATACAGCTCTGGCAAAAATTAAGAGACCACTTCCAAATGTTCAGTTTGTCTGATTTTTCTCTTTATAGGTATATTTTTGAGTAAAATGTAAATTGCTCTTTTAGTCCATAAACTTCTGACAACATGTCTCCGAATTTCCAAGCAATACATTTTTTTTTCTGAAAAGCAGAAATGGTCAAAATTTAAAAAAATACCAGTGCTTTCAGACCACAAATAATGCAAAGAAAACAAGTTCATAATCATTTAGAAACAACAATACTAATGTTTTAACTCAGGAAGAGTTCTGAAATCAATATTTTGTGGAATAACCATGATTTTTAATCACAGCTTTCATGCGTCTTGGCATGCTTTCCACCAGTCTTTCACACTGCTTCTGGCGCAAAAATGTAAGCAGTTCTTCTTTGTTTGATGGCTTGTGACTGTCAATCATCCTCTTGATTACATTCCAGAGGTTTTCAATGGGGTTCAGGTCTGGAGAATGGGCTGGCCATGACAGGGATTTGATGTGGTGGTCTCATAATTTTTGCCAGAGCTGTATATGGGATTGTTATACACAAGTAACAATAGCATATATATGGGGTCGGTAAATACAGTATGATATATATGGGGTCGGTATATACAGGTACTGTAGGATATATATGGGGACGGTATATACAGGTACAGTAGGATATATGTGGGGTCAGTATATACAGGTACTGTAGGATATATATGATGGGGTCAGTATATACAGGTACAGTAGGATATATATGGGATCAGTATATACAGGCACAGTAGGATATATGGGGTCAGTATATACAGGTACAGTAGGATATATATGGGTCGGTATATACAGGTACAGTAGGATATATACGGGGTCGGTATATACAGGTACAGTAGGATATATATGGGGACAGTATATACAGGTACCAAAGGATATATGCGGACAGTATATACAGGTACCGTAGGATATATATGGGATCGGTATATACAGGTACCGTAGGATATATATGGAGTCAGTATATACAGGTACCATAGGATATATATATATATATATATATATATATGGTCAGTATATACAGGTACTGTAGGATATATATATGGGGTCAGTATATACAGGTACTGTAGGATATATGGGGTCATTATATACAGGTACTGTGGGATGTATATGGGGTCAGTTTATACAGGTACTGTAGGATATATGGGGCCAGTATATACAGGTACAGTAGGATATATATGGGGACAGTATATACAGGTACTGTAGGATATATATGGAGTCAGTATATACAGGTGCTGTAGGATATATATGGGGTCGGTATATACAGGTACTGTAGGATATATATGGGGTCGGTATATACAGGTACTGTAGGATATACATGGGGTCGGTATATACAGGTACTGTAGGATATACATGGGGTCGGTAAATACAGGTACTGTAGGATATATATGGGGTCGGTATATACAGGTACTGTAGGATATATGGGGTCAGTATATACAGGTACTGTAGGATATATATGATGGGGTCAGTATATACAGGTACTGTAGGATATATATGGTGAGGTCAGTATATACAGGTACTGTAGGATATATATGATGGAGTCAGTATATACAGGTACTGTAGGATATATATGGATGGGGTCAGTATATACAGGTACTGTAGGATATATGGGGTCAGTATATACAGGTACTGTAGGATATATATGATGGGGTCAGTATATACAGGTACTGTAGGATATATATGGGGTCAGTATATACAGGTACTGTAGGATATATATGGAGTCAGTATATACAGGTACTGTAGGATATATATGGGGTCAGTATATACAGGTACTGTAGGATATATATGGGGTCAGTATATACAGGTACTGTAGGATATATATGGGGTCGGTATATACAGGTACTGTAGGATATATATGGGGTCGGTATATACAGGTACTGTAGGATATATATGGGGTCGGTATATACAGGTACTGTAGGATATATATGGGGTCGGTATAAACAGGTACTGTAGGATATATATATGGGGTCAATATATACAGGTACTGTAGGATATATATGGGGTCGGTATATACAGGTACTGTAGGATATATATGGGGTCGGTATAAACAGGTACTGTAGGATATATATGGGGTCAATATATACAGGTACTGTAGGATATATATGGGGTCGGTATAAACAGGTACTGTAGGATATATATGGGGTCAATATATACAGGTACTGTAGGATATATATGGGGTCGGTATATACAGGTACTGTAGGATATATATGGGGTCGGTATAAACAGGTACTGTAGGATATATATGGGGTCAATATATACAGGTACTGTAGGATATATATGGGGTCGGTATAAACAGGTACTGTAGGATATATATGGGGTCAATATATACAGGTACTGTAGGATATATATGGGGTCGGTATATACAGGTACTGTAGGATATATATAGGGACGGTATATACAGGTACTGTAGGATATATATAGGGACGGTATATACAGGTACTGTAGGATATATATGGGGTCAATATATACAGGTACTGTAGGATATATATAGGGACGGTATATACAGGTACTGTAGGATATATATAGGGACGGTATATACAGGTACTGTAGGATATATATGGGGTCAATATATACAGGTACTGTAGGATATATATGGGGTCAGTATATACAGGTACTGTAGGATATATATGGGGTCGGTATATACAGGTACTGTAGGATATATATAGGGACGGTATATACAGGTACTGTAGGATATATATGGGGTCGGTATATACAGGTACTGTAGGATATATATAGGGACGGTATATACAGGTACTGTAGGATATATACGGGGTCGGTATATAAAGGTACTGTAGGATATATACGGGGTCGGTATATACAGGTACTGTAGGATATATACGGGGTCGGTATATACAGGTACTGTAGGATATATATGGGGTCAATATATACAGGTACTGTAGGATATATATAGGGACGGTATATACAGGTACTGTAGGATATATATAGGGACGGTATATACAGGTACTGTAGGATATATATAGGGACGGTATATACAGGTACTGTAGGATATATATAGGGACGGTATATACAGGTACTGTAGGATATATATAGGGACGGTATATACAGGTACTGTAGGATATATACGGGGTCGGTATATACAGGTACTGTAGGATATATACGGGGTCGGTATATACAGGTACTGTAGGATATATACGGGGACGGTATATACAGGTACTGTAGGATATATATAGGGACGGTATATACAGGTACTGTAGGATATATATAGGGACGGTATATACAGGTACTGTAGGATATATATAGGGACGGTATATACAGGTACTGTAGGATATATACGGGGTCGGTATATACAGGTACTGTAGGATATATACGGGGTCAATATATACAGGTACTGTAGGATATATATAGGGACGGTATATACAGGTACTGTAGGATATATATGGGGTCGGTATATACAGGTACTGTAGGATATATATAGGGACGGTATATACAGGTACTGTAGGATATATACGGGGTCGGTATATACAGGTACTGTAGGATATATACGGGGTCGGTATATACAGGTACTGTAGGATATATATGGGGTCAATATATACAGGTACTGTAGGATATATATAGGGACGGTATATACAGGTACTGTAGGATATATATAGGGATGGTATAAACAGGTACTGTAGGATATATACGGGGTCAATATATACAGGTACTGTAGGATATATATAGGGACGGTATATACAGGTACTGTAGGATATATATGGGGTCGGTATATACAGGTACTGTAGGATATATATAGGGACGGTATATACAGGTACTGTAGGATATATACGGGGTCGGTATATACAGGTACTGTAGGATATATACGGGGTCGGTATATACAGGTACTGTAGGATATATATGGGGTCAATATATACAGGTACTGTAGGATATATATAGGGACGGTATATACAGGTACTGTAGGATATATATAGGGATGGTATAAACAGGTACTGTAGGATATATATAGGGACGGTATATACAGGTACTGTAGGATATATATGGGGTCGGTATATACAGGTACTGTAGGATATATATAGGGACGGTATATACAGGTACTGTAGGATATATACGGGGTCGGTATATACAGGTACTGTAGGATATATACGGGGTCGGTATATACAGGTACTGTAGGATATATACGGGGTCGGTATATACAGGTACTGTAGGATATATATGGGGTCAATATATACAGGTACTGTAGGATATATATAGGGACGGTATATACAGGTACTGTAGGATATATATAGGGACGGTATATACAGGTACTGTAGGATATATATAGGGACGGTATATACAGGTACTGTAGGATATATATAGGGACGGTATATACAGGTACTGTAGGATATATATAGGGACGGTATATACAGGTACTGTAGGATATATATAGGGACGGTATATACAGGTACTGTAGGATATATATAGGGACGGTATATACAGGTACTGTAGTGGGATTCACATGTAGTCGCTACACACAGGAGGTGACAGCATACAGATGACAGGCCGGCAGTGTACACAGTGCTGAGATCCGGGGAGGGGGTCGGCAGCTATTGTATACAGGCCTGTGTGATGTGTGTATGGGGTGACCGGGGTTGTGCTCCCTCTGTCCCTCCGTGCACCCCGGCTGTCCCTGCTCCCCACTCCCTGCAGCCCCCGGGTCGCACCTCAGGCCGGATCCGGGTGTTCGGGCACCGTGTGACAGCTGCAGCTGGGCAGGGACTCTGTGACGTCGAGACCAGGCCGATCCCTCCCGGCCACCGTACACAGTGGGGCGGAGTTATAGTCTCCATGTGTGTACACCCAACCCATACACAAAGTACTACACCCTGCCCACTGCACCTTATACACACAGTCACCCAACCCACATACGCGCAATACCGTATATACCGCGCCTTATACACACCGTACCCTGTATACACCACACCCCATACACACCACCTCCTGTATATACCGCACCCCATACACACTACCTCCTGTATATACCGCGCCTTATACACACCGTACCCTGTATACACCACACCCCATACACACCACCTCCTGTATACACCACACCCCATACACACCACCTCCTGTACATACCGCACCCCATACACACCGTACGCTGTATACACCACACCCCATACACACCACCTCCTGTATATACCGCTCCCTATACACACCGTACCCTGTATACACCACACCCCATACACACCACCTCCTGTATATACCGCGCCTTATACACACCGTACCCTGTATACACCACACCCCATACACACCACCTCCTGTATACACCACACCCCATACCACCTCCTGTACATACCGCACCCCATACACACCGTACCCTGTATACACCACACCCCATACACACCACCTCCTGTATATACCGCGCCTTATACACACCGTACCCTGTATACACCACACCCCATACACACCACCTCCTGTATATACCGCGCCTTATACACACCGTACCCTGTATACACCACACCCCATACACACCACCTCCTGTATATACCGCGCCTTATACACACCGTACCCTGTATACACCACACCCCATACACACCACCTCCTGTATACACCACACCCCATACACACCACCTCCTGTACATACCGCACCCCATACACACCGTACGCTGTATACACCACACCCCATACACACCACCTCCTGTATATACCGCTCCCTATACACACCGTACCCTGTATACACCGCACCCCATACACACCGTATACTGTATATACTGCAGCTCATACACAGAATACCCTGTATATACCGCAGCTCATACAATACCCTGTATACACCGTAGCTCATACACACCGTACCCTCTATATACCGCAGCTCATACACACAATACCCTGTATATTCAAATTCAAAGAAGCTTTATTGGCAGGACTAAATACACATTAGTTTTGCCAAAGCAAGTGTACAGAAGGGAATAGGGATAGGGACTGTAGGGATGTTGGGAAGGGGCTGTAGGAAAGGTGGATGGGGCAGATCCAGGATGGGGGCTATAGAAGTCCATGGCATAGGAAAGGTGGATGGGGGAGGGGGGAAGGGGCAGATCCAGGGTGGGGGCCATAGAAGTCCATGACATATCATAGTTCTCTTTCTCGCAGTCTATGACATCCGCTCACATATTGCGCTGCTATCTCCACTGCTCTCTCTTCTTCACCCAGCAGGAAGAAGAGTATATACCACACCCTATACACACCGTACCCTCTATATACCGCAGCTGGTACACACCGTACCCTGTATATACCGCACCCCATACACACTGTACCCTCTATATACTGTACCCTGTATATACCACATCCCATACAATCCCTTGTATATACCGCACCGCACCCCATACACACCGTACCCTGTATATACCGCGCCCCATACACACCGTACCCTGTATATACTGTGCCCCATACACACCGTATCCTGTATATATAATATACCGCATCCCCTACATATCATACCCTGTAGTGTATATACCGCATCCCCTACATATCATACCCTGTAGTGTATATACCGCATCCCCTACATACACTGTATATACACAACACCCCATACAGTACATACACACCAGACACTGTATACACCGCACCTCATAAACAATACACACTGTACTGTGTATATACCGCATCCCATACACAATAACACACCGTACCCAGAATATACAGCACTTTATACTCACAATACACACTATACTATGTAAATACAGCACCACATACACACCGAATTCAATATATACCGCACCCCTTAGACAACATACACATCGTTCTCAATGTATACCGTACGCAGTTTATACCACACCTCTGACAAGATATATTACAGAAGTTTCTTATTTTCATGTGTACCATTGATTTATGAAATAACAAAACAACGGTGACTCTGGAATTGTTGTAACTTTCTAATTGCTTTGTGTTTCAGCTCCATACCATTAAGGCCACTGCTTGCTTTCAATGTATCAAAATATTTGTGTTATTATTCGGAGGTTATGAAGGGTCTCAGCTCATTACAAGAAATGGGAGCTGTGGCACACTCATAGAATCATAGAATCGTAGAGTTGGAAGGGACCTCCTGGGCCATCTGGTCCAACCCCCCATGCAGCAAAGAGATTGCCATATGGGAGTTGACAGCTCACAGTCAAAAGACACATGTATTGAATATAGTCAACACAGAGAAGATATGAAAAATCTACTCACCTCTGTTAACATGCCAAGTAAAAAAAACCAAAAAACAACCAAGAAGAATCATTTTAGACCATTTTCCTTCCCTTTAAAGGGGTTGTCCAGGTTTTTCACAAAAGTAGGCAGCAAGGTGAGACCAAGTGGTCATGTGATGCTCATGCATACGGTACTCCTCCTGGCCACATTCAGACTAGACATTCAATTGACTTGTGTTGAGCGAGGCTGAGTACGTCTAGTCTGAATGTAGCTGGGAGTATGCATAACGTGTACTTGCAGGCACATGATTTAGTTAAAAACATTGCACGATTTACCTTGTGCAGGCGTTTTATTTTCCTGCATACAGTACTGTTGGCTACAGAACGAGTTAATTAGGAATCCCTCAGTAAGCTTTAAATGTTTAAAATGATGAGTTGATCTTTGATAAGCTCAGAAAATGACAGATAAAAAAAATGTTACTAAGGCTTGGCACACATTGAATTTGTGCACACTGTCGGGCCTATATACTCAAGAGATATGTACTCCACTGGGTCCACAGTCAGGATGAAAACCTAGTCATCTGTCCATTGTATGGACCCATTGTGAAAAAAACCCACATACTTCATGGTATACATCTCTTTGCAGCGTCCCTCTGTACAGGAAAAAGCAGTCCGTCCACAAACAATATCTAGGCGCATCCCTCCTAGATGGAGGCCAGAAGAATACACTTATGGCCTCCCTCTGATGAATGGGAGTGTTAGGCTGGAGTCACACACGACTTATAAAAAGACAGTCTGTTTTTCATGGACCAGAATCGCACCAATGTTTCATGAACAGTGATCCGTATGTCATCCGATTGTAATGCGAGGATGAGATTTTCTCGCATCTAAGCATCCGTGTGAAGTCCGTACGGCATCCGTATGACGAGATTTTCTCGCCGGCTTGCAAAATGGACATATAATGGATCCCAATGACAGGTTAAAACACAAACGAAAGAATAGATATACAGTGCCTACAAGTAGTATTCAACCCCCTGTAGATTTAGCAGGTTTACACATTCGGAATTAACTTGGCATTGTGACATTTGGACTGTAGATCAGCCTGGAAGTGTGAAATGCAAAGAAAAGAATGTTATTTCTTTGTTTAATTTTTTTGTAAATTGTGAAAAGTTTATTCAGAGGGTCATTTATTATTCAACCCCTCAAACCACCAGAATTCTGTTTGGTTCCCCTAAAGTATTAAGAAGTATTTCAGGCACAAAGAACAATGAGCTTCACATGTTTGGATTAATTATCTCTTTTTCCAGCCTTTTCTGACTATTTAAGACCCTCCCCAAACTTGTGAACAGCACTCATACATGGTCAACATGGGAAAGACAAAGGAGCATTCCAAGGCCATCAGAGACAAGATCGTGGAGGGTCACAAGGCTGGCAAGGGGTACAAAACCCTTTCCAAGGAGTTGGGCCTACCTGTCTCCACTGTTGGGAGCATCATCCGGAAGTGGAAGGCTTATGGAACTACTATTAGCCTTCCACGGCCTGGAGAGCCTTTGAAAGTTTCCTCCCGTGCCGAGGCCAGGCTTGTCCGAAGAGTCAAGGCTAACCCAAGGACAACAAGGAAGGAGCTCTGGGAAGATCTCATGGCAGTGGGGACATTGGTTTCAGTCAATACCATAAGTAACGTACTCCACCGCAATGGTCTCCGTTCCAGACGAGCCCGTAAGGTACCTTTACTTTCAAAGCGTCATTTCAAGGCTCCTCTACAGTTTGCTCATGATCACTTGGAGGACTCTGAGACAGACTGGTTCAAGGTTCTCTGGTCTGATGAGACCAAGATCGAGATCTTTGGTGCCAACCACACACGTGACGTTTGGAGACTGGATGGCACTGCATACGACCCCAAGAATACCATCCCTACAGTCAAGCATGGTGGTGGCAGCATCATGCTGTGGGGCTGTTTCTCAGCCAAGGGGCCTGGCCATCTGGTCCGCATCCATGGGAAGATGGATAGCACGGCCTACCTGGAGATTTTGGCCAAGAACCTCCGCACCTCCATCAAGGATCTTAAGATGGGTCGTCATTTCATCTTTCAACAAGACAACGACCCAAAGCACACAGCCAAGAAAACCAAGGCCTGGTTCAAGAGGAAAAAAATCAAGGTGTTGGAGTGGCCTAGTCAGTCTCCTGACCTTAACCCAATTGAAAACTTGTGGAAGGAGCTCAAGATTAAAGTCCACATGAGACACCCAAAGAACCTAGATAACTTGGAGAAGATCTGCATGGAGGAGTGGGCCAAGATAACTCCAGAGACCTGTGCCGGCCTGATCAGGTCTTATAAAAGACGATTATTAGCTGTAATTGCAAACAAGGGTTATTCCACAAAATATTAAACCTAGGGGTTGAATAATAATTGACCCACACTTGTATGTTTAAAATTTATTAAAATTTAACTGAGCAACATAACTTTTTGGTTTGTAAGATTTATGCATCTGTTAATAAATCCTGCTCTTGTGTGAAGTTTGAAGGCTCTAACTTATTTGCATCTTATCAAACCTGCTAAATCTGCAGGGGGTTGAATACTACTTGTAGGCACTGTATACACATAGAATACATACATACACTGCTCAAAAAAATAAAGGGAACAGTTAAACAACAGGATATAACCAAGTAAATCAAACTTCTGTGAAATCAAACTGTCCACTTAGGAAGCAACACTGATTGACAATCAATTTCACATGCTGTTGTGCAAATGGAATAGACAACAGATGGAAATTATTGGCAATTATCAAGAAACCCTCAATAAAGGAGTGGTTTTGCAGGCGGGGACCACAGATCACATCTCAGTACCAATGCTTTCTGGCTGATGTTTTGGTCACTTTTGAATGTTGGCTGTGCTTTCACACTCGTGGTAGCATGAGACGGACTCTACAGCACACACAAGTGGCTCAGGTAGTGCAGCTCATCCAGGATGACACATCCATGCGAGCTGTGGCAAGAAGGTTTGCTGTGTCTGTCAGCGTAGTGTCCAGAGGCTGGAACCGCTACCAGGAGACAGGCCAGTACACCAGGAGACGAGGAGGGGGCCATAGGAGGGCAACAACTCAGCAGCAGGACCGCTACCTCCGCCTTTGGGCAAGGAGGAACGGGAGGAATGTTAGGGGCTGGTGGAACGCACCAAATAATAAAGATGGTATTTGGGTGCGTTCGCAGCCCGGGGTCCACCGTGCAGAGGTGTTAACTGCTGCTCGGTAATGGCGGATGCGATATGGCGGTACAATAAAGGGACACATGGGGTTAACCTCACCCAGTGTGTACAGAGGCGGACTCTGTTACCTCACAGAGCCGCACAACCGACAAATATTAAATGCCGTAGCCAGTTTGTACTCACAGAGCTCGGCAGTGTGAGCGCTAGCGTATAGTCACAGGACTCTGCCCTGAGACACTGGGTTAGAGTCCTGCTAGACACGCTAGTGCTCGGCACCACGGCTGCAGTGCCAGCAGGACAATAGCTGGAGGAAATGCGCACTCAGTATAGACTGCACCGCTCTGGCGAACGCCACTAACCTCCCTGACTACGGCACGGAAAGCGCATGACTTGCGCACGGCACCGCACTGGCAGTTGCAGCTACTTACTGCGGTACTGTACTGAGTTGCCTTGTGTTGAAGGGCACAATATGGCGCTAAGAAGAGTGCTGTGACTTGGAGCACAGTGGCACTGACTCTAACTCCGAATCCCTAACGACAAGCACAACCAAGGGTAGGGGTTTCCAATGAGTCAGTCACCAGATACATGCATCCACCATCATACACACCATGAGTATTAGAGTCTATACTAGCGCATGGCCATGCGGCTCTTTTATAGCAGCGTCCTTCCTGGACCTTCCTGATGGTCCAATCCGAGCTGGAGAAGGACCTGAGCATGTGACCTCCAATCTCCAATGAGACATGCTCAGTGGACCGAAAGGAGGACTTAGTCCCAGGAGTAGCTCGCTGCTGACCAGAATGCGTTACTATAGCTGGACCAGAGGTGGCAGCAGCAACCAAACCTACAGAGCTGGTCTGACCAGAGCATCTGGATCGACGAGTCTGCCAAGCAGCCTCCTCTGTGGCTGGAGCGTAATGGGAGACTGTCAAATGCAAAGCTCGGGATCTCTGCTGTGCAACTACAGAAACCGAACGCCTAGCAAGGAGCACTGCCAGAGCCCTGCAAAATGACCTCCAGCAGGCCATAAATGTGCATGTGTCTGTACAAACAGAAACCAACTCCATGAGGATGGTCTGAGCGCCTGACGTTCACAGATGGGGGTTGTGCTCACAGCCCAACACAGTGCAAGACGCTTGGCATTTGCCACAGCACACCAGGATTGGCAAATTCACCACTGGTGACCTGTTCTCTTCACAGATGAAAGCAGGTTCCTCCTAATGTGTGGGACAAGGCCAGACCTTGTGTGGCTGGAGTGTGTCAGCAGTTCCTGCAAGATGAAGGCATTGAAGCTATGGACTGGCCTGCCCGTTACCCAGACCTGAATAAGATTGAGGACATCATGTCTTGCTCCATCCACCTTCACGTTGCACCACATACTGTCCAGGAGTTGGCAGATGCTTTAGTCCCGATCTGGGAGATCCCTCAGGAGACCACCCACTGCCCTATCAGGAGCATGCCCAGGTGTTGTAGTAGGGAGGTCATACAGGCATGTGGAGGACACACACAATACTGAGCCTCTTTAACTTATCATGAGGCATTTCCACTGAAGTTGGATCAGCCTGTAATTTGATTTTCCACTTTGATTTTGAGTATCATTCCAAATCCAGACCTCCATGGGATATTCATTTTGATTTACATTGATAATTGTTGTTTTAATGTTCTGAACACATTCCACAATGCAATGAATAAAAGTTTGCAAGTGGAATAATTCATTCAGAGATATCTATGATGTGGTATTTTAGTGTTATTTTTTTGAGCAGTATATATATATATATATATATATATATATATATACACACACAAACATCATTGAGACACAGCTAAATGTATATATTTTTATAGTTCATAGAGTTCTACATAGCAGAATAGCCGCTAAATCAATTGCCGGCATCTGTAAAATCATTACAGAACCCAACATGAAATGACACATGGTTTACATACAGTAAACCATTTCATTTAATTTAGTTTTACATATGTCTTTGACTAATAATTAGATTAGGGTATGTGTGTAAAATTTGGGACATGTAGGTGCTAAATTAACGGGTAAATTCGTGGGCTCCCGGGGTATTTTCTCCGCCAGAGAGGGAAAGCCAGTGAGTGAGAGCAGATATTAATAGCCTAGAGAGGAATCATTGTTTTTGCACCCCCCCCGGCTAAAAAAATCTACTCCCAGCCACCCCAGAAAAGGCACATCTATAAGATGCGCCTTTTCAGGAACTTAGCCTCTCTATTCCCATTGCCTTTAGTGGTGGCTCATAGATTAATAAGGTGTTAATGTCACCTTCCTATTGAAAGGTGACATTAAGCCGGGTTAATAATGGAGAGGTGTCAATAAGACAAATAATAATAATAATAAATTTGGGCAAAAACTTTGTAATTATATCATTAAAATAATTTTAATTAATGTATTTTTTTAACCCTTTACTACTATAGGATTAATAATGGATAGGTGTCTTATTGACACCTCTCCATTATTAACCCGGCTTAATGTCACCTTTCAATAGCAAGGTGACATTAACCCATTATTATTAACCCATGAGCCACCGCTAAAGGTAATGGGAATATAGAGGCTAAGTGCCAGAAAAGGCGTATCTTATAGATGCACCTTTTGTGGGGTGGCTTGGGGCAGATTTTTTTTTAGCCGGGGGGGGGGGGGGGGGGGCAATAACAATGGTCCCTCTGTAGACTATTAATATCTGCCCTCAGTCACTGGCTTTCCCTCCCTGGCGCAGAAAATTGCAAGGGAGCCCATGAAATTTTTATCCGATATTATAGCCTTAAATTTAACCCCTAGAGTTCGAAATTTTTTCCCAACACAAACTAAGAAATTTATTAAACAACGACACATATAGATCGTTTTGATATGACATTGTTTACTATATGTAAACCATGTGTCATATCATGTTGGGTTCTGTAATGATTTTACAGAAGCCGGCAATTGATTTTGCGGCTATTAGGCTATGGAGAACTCTATGAACTATAAATATATATATGTGTGTCTCAATGACATGTATATATATATATATATTCTATATGTATGTATTTTCTTTCTATTCTTTATTAAACATGTCAGTGTGATTTTACTGTATCGCTCACTGAATTGCCGGCTTTTGTAAAGGACACCGGGTGCGTATTTTTCGTAAGTCACACGTGTGGTCCGTGTGTAATCCGTATTTTTCTCGCCCCCATAGACTTGCATTGGCGTTTTACGGGCGTAATATGGTGACAATCGCAGCATGCTGCGATTTTCTCAGTCCGTATAATACGGCCGAGAAAAAAAAAAAATCAAAAAAAAAATCGGCTGATTGGGAGCTGCCCCATAAATTAACATTGGGACGAGTGCAATGTGTTTTATTGCGAATAGCACTCGTCTGTACTTCTCGCTAGTGTGACTCCGGCCTAACATTGGAGGTCGGGAAATGCTCCGTACGTATACTGTAGGCCAGGTTTCCTCAACTCCAGTCCTCAAGGCCCACCAACAGATCATGTTTTCAGGATTTCCTTAGTATTGCTCAGGTGATAATTGCTTCACTTGTGCAATACAAAGGAAATCCTGAAAACATGATCTGTTGGTGGGCCTTGAGGACTGGAGTTGGAGAACCCAGCTGTAGGCTAAGTGCACAGGCCCTAACTCCTGGTCAGAATGAGCTTAATAACTGATTCTTAGTTAACTCATTCTGCAGCAAACAAAAGACAGTGCAGCCCAAAGGTTATAAATGGAAAATGAGAATGAAGATGCTCCAGTGCTACTTTACACGTCCCTTCTTGTCCCTGCCATTTATTCCTTTGGGATAGTGTTGTGGTTCCTTATCCAGTTTTTTTTCCATAGGACAATCCTCCTTTTCTCCTTCCAGGCCAGTGTAGGCATCATGGGGGTCTGTAAACCCTCTTATAGAGATGGAAGACACTGCAACGGGGGCATTGTGTCACTCTGCTAGAATTTATAGTACAGTGTATAACAAATGGGCTATTACTTCCCAGACACGTAATGGCCTTTAACGGGAGACAGGACTACTACCCTGCCAGCACCTTCCTTCTCCGTAATATCACCAAAAAAATAAAATGTTCAGCATTACCTGGTGATAGATTCCTTTTAGGCTGGGGTCACACTTGCGAGAAACTCGCACAAGTCTCGCACGTCAATACCCAGCACTGCCTCTGGCACTCAGGAGCGGAGCAGTCAGCTGCATAGAAATACATGCAGCTGAACTCTCCAATCCGAGTGCTGGTGGCAGTATCAGGTATTGATGTGCGAGTTCCTCGCAACTCTGACCCCAGCCTTACATTACTTATGTCACTCTAGCATTGAAAATCATCTGTCAGTGATATCTCTTTAAATGTCAATATATACTTTTTATTTTGGCTTGGGAAACCCCAAAACAGCTACATATCTTCCGAGAAACCCTTGTCCATCAGCATAACATGACTTTTGATGCTTCTTGCTTACAAACCTACCTACCATTGTCATAGTTCGCAGCACTGATGCAGACTGATGTGTCCCCATGGTTACAGACTACAAACAGTGTGTAGTCCAATCTTAAAGTTATTACTCCTTCCTTCCGTCCCTTTCTTCCAGATATGAGGGAGGCTAAAAAAAAAAAAAAGGTATGACTGCAGGATCAGACTATAGACTATTTGTAGTCTGTAACCATGGAGATGCAAACAAAAATCAGTACTTTTTTTTTTTTTTTTAATCAGGGGTATCGGCAGTTTCCTTTTTCTTTACGTGCATTGAAGCAGCACAAAAAATAAATATTGGCAATGCGGAACAAATGCTCTAATGCCACCCATGATTGTTAGATGATCATATGAGATACAAGGTCGCTGATTAACCCCTTCCAACTGCCTACAATTTTATTTTTTGCAGTTTCATTTTTTCTTCCTGCTCTTCTTCCAAAAGCCATAACTGCTATATCTTACCATATAGCACGTTCACTCATCACTAGCCCTAAGCAATGTCTAAATGCCTCTAAACGACGCGTACAGGGAAAGGTGCTGCAGCCTGGGCGACCGCTGTACTGTATGTGTTCCATAATATGGATATTGGTCACATTTTATGAAAGGCAGAGACGGGTTCATCAAAGGAATGTTTTATTGTGGCCGCACGGGGCAGTGGATGTATACCACCTATATACAGTAACTGTTATATCCATCTTCTGGACGACAGCCTCCAAAACTGGAGCTGGTGCCGATGACCTCTAGGAGAGGGGAGCTGATCCTGGAGACGTTCTGCGTCACGTCACGTGAAATATTCCAGGCTGCTCTTGGCCCGTTCCATCTCATGTAGGAAACTGTAGAACTGCGGCAGCGTTAGCTCTAAAAGAAAAAAATAAAAGTTAAAAAAGTGATTTTTTTTTTCTTTTATATTCCCAGAGTAGAGTTAGAAGGGGATCCAGCAGTGTAAGATATCACAGATTGGGCAGAGTGCTCATAGTCCGTCCTGCCTGATCACTGAGTGCATAATCCTAATCTGCACAGATATCATCTGCCTTCTTTATGCCCAACAACATGGTGGCAGCCGAACGATAACCTCTCTCTGCTGCAGGCACATGCCAACGGCTGTGGCTTTACACACCATTGTCTGCGTAGGTCCCCATGTCATAGCATGTAACTAGTGAATCATTGCGTCCACACGGAGACTTTTTAAACTAGACACTGTAGGCCTGTGTCATATGCAATCATTTGCTTCTTAGGTCACATCCATCACTCATTCTTTTTGGAAAATTCCTAGCAAGTGTTAATGAGTATGACTTTTTTTTCCTTCCGTTTTTTTGCTGTTTACACCCACAGTCAGCAAAATACAGTATATGATATATAGAATTGATGCAAATTGATTAGCAGGACATAGTGTATCGGCCACGACAGGGATCTGTGGCCACTAGTGATGAGCGAAAATGCTTGGGGTAAGGTGTTATCAAGCATGCTTGGGTGCTAACCGAGTGTCTTCGGCATTCTAAAAATATATATATATATATATATATTCGATTCCCCGTCGCTGCATGTCTGATGGCTGTTCGACAGCAGCAACACATGCACGTATTGCCTAACAAACAGACAATCCATGTATGCGTTGTGGCTGTCGAACGGCCGCGAGACATGCAGCCGTGGGGACTCGAACATATTTTTCAAGCACGCCGAAGGCACTGTGTTAGCACCCGAGCATGGGGGATAACACTTTATCCAGGGACGTTCGCTCATCACTAGTGGCCACTGGATCCAGCTGTTACCTGACGGAATCCTGCAGCTCTTCTTTTCACTAGCCAGTCTGGCACCATGCTATTGTTGAGGCGTGACACGTTACATCACGCCAGGCCGGGTAATCCAAAGAAGGGCTGCAGATGGCATCACGTAAAAGGCGGTTCTCCAGGTCACTGTTCATCATAGATCACTGTCGTGGCCGATGGACTGGGTCATGTGAATCGGTTCGCACCACCAGTGGACAGGAGCGATGAATCCTAAAAACTCACCTACGTAGACAGGCTCCAACTGGTTTCCTTTTTTAACAATCATCTTTAACTGAAAAAAAAGAAAGCAACAACTACCATAAACTGAAGTGTAAAAGCGGGAATCCTGCCATAACGTACACAACGTAATACACAAAGACATAAACCTTGGCTAAGCCTTAAAGGGGTGATTCAGTCTGAAACGAAAAGTCTGCAGACTTGTGAATCCTCATATCGCGTGCGCCGTGCGGATTCTCTGGTGTCAGCGCCATGATCGGCTCTCACGTGACCACGAGTATGCAATATGCTTCCTCCCGGCCACAATCCGAGTAGACGGAAGCAGCCTCGCTCATTGCAAGTGAGAGGGGTCGGAAACAGTCTTACACCGGAGAATCCTCACAGCGTGCAGTGTGCGCGATGTGAGGAATCACAAGCCTGCAGTCTCAGAGTGACTGCAGACTTGTCGTTTAAGATCAGACCACCCTTTTAAAACAAAAACATGCATCTGCCATTAGGAGATTCAACTGCGTGGAGTTGTCACCCATAAAGATGGTGCCGTTTCTAAGTAAAGGCGTGTAGACCATGGTCTGCGAATGGTCAGTCAACTTCTGGCACCTATCCAGGTTTATACCCAGTCCAGAGAATGAAACTAATCTTTTCTCCACCTGCAGGAATATGGTTCCGGCTTTCTCCAGTTCGCTGCTTGCTGCCGTAACTGCAATAGAAAACAATGATCACTGCGCTGTTATATCGGTATACTCCGAGGATCAGACTAACACTCACCCCCGAACTTCCACTCCATGTCCACCAGCTGGTTAATACTGAGCGTCCGCCCAACCGCTAACCGCGTGAGTGCCGGGGCATCGCTGCTCCACTGCAACAATAGCATGACACCAAAACCTTACATTGTACAAGGAACAGAGAGGAATGGCCGTGCCGTCACATCACAGAAAAAGGTTTCCTTCATTTAGCACATTAAAGGCAGATCTTCATTTTACCAGTCAAATAGGGCTTGTGCTGCCTGTCCATGGACATAACAGAGGAAGAGGATACCCCATGAGGATCCTAGCTTAATGCAACCTTGTACTTCATGGTTCCTCATTTGTCTTGGAGGGAATCCGTCAGCAGGTTTTGCACCATAAACCAAGCTCATCTGTTAGCTCACTGTAATTTGGCTTTAATCAATACCATCTTTTTTGGAATCCTTTATTCCGTTCCAAAGTAAGCCATTATCCAATTTTTATGCAAATGAGGCTAAATTTCATGGAGCCTGGTACAGGACTTCCAGCTCTCCGTCCTCTTTCTATCTTTCCATGCTCGTTGCCATCCGAAGCCCCTTGACTGACAGCTGACTCTTGTCTGACTGACCTGCTTCCCACCTCTGAAATCTCATGGCGCTGTCATTTCCGGTGGCGGTGCATGCACCGTTTTGTCCTGATGACGCAGCTAGATTAGGACCTTGCATCTGTGAATGAGCCGCCTCCCCTCCGAGAATGTGACCAGTGCTGGAAGTGATGGCGCCTGTGCGAGACTACGGACTGCGGAGCAAGGGCACTCAGACAATAGTGACCTGTCAATCAGGCAGATCTGAATGGCGGCAGGCATGAGAGATTGACAGAGGACGGACAGCTGTCAGTGCAGAGCCAGGCCTGATGCACTTGTGCTTCATTTGCATGGAAATTGGATAAGGAATTACTATGGAAAGGAGGCAAGGATTTACTAAAAGAAGGTATAGATTTAATCTGACTATCCCTTGGGACCCTATTATACAGTCATATGTAAAAGTTTGGGCACCCCTATTAATGTTAACCTTTTTTCTTTATAACAATTTTGGTTTTTGCAACAGCTATTTCAGTTTCATATATCTAATAACTGATGGACTCAGTTATATTTCTGGATTCAAATGAGGTTTATTGTACTAACAGAAAATGTGCAATCTGCATTTAAACAAAATTTGACCAGTGCAAAAGTATGGGCACCCTTATCATTTTCTTGATTTGAACACTCCCAACTATTTTTTACTGACTTCCTGAAGCACTAAATTGGTTTTGTAACCTCATTGAGCTTTGAACTTCATAGCCAGGTGTATCAAATCATGAGAAAAGGTATTTCAAGTGGCCACTTGCAAGTAGTTCTCCTATTTGATTCTCCTATGAAGAGTGGCATCATGGGCTCCTCAAAACAACTCTCAAATGATCAGAAAACAAAGATTATTCAACATAGCTTTTCAGGGGAAGGATACAAAAAGTTGTCTCAGAGATTTAACCTGTCAGTTTCCACTGTGAGGAACATAGTAAGGAAATGGAAGAACACAGGTACAGTTCTTGTTAAGCCCAGAAGTGGCAGGCCAAGAAAAATATCAGAAAGGCAGAGAAGAAGAATGGTGAGAATAGTCAAGGACAATCCACAGACCACCTCCAAAGACCTGCAGCATCATCTTGCTGCAGATGGTGTCACTGTGCATCGGTCAACAATACAGCGCATGCATAACGCCTTTTTGTATGACCAAACAACTCAATCTTTGTTTCATCAGTCCACAGGACCTTCTTCCAAAATGTAACTGGCTTGTCCAAATGTGCTTTTGCATACCTCAGGCGACTCTGTTTGTGGCGTGCTTGCAGAAACGGCTTCTTTCGCATCACTCTCCCATACAGCTTCTCCTTGTGCAAAGTGCGCTGTATTGTTGACCGATGCACAGTGACACCATCTGCAGCAAGATGATGCTGCAGGTCTTTGGAAGTGGTCTGTGGATTGTCCTTGACTGTTCTCACCATTCTTCTTCTCTGCCTTTCTATTTTTCTTGGCCTGCCACTTCTGGGCTTAACAAGAACTGTACCTGTGTTCTTCCATTTCCTTACTATGTTCCTCACAGTGGAAACTGACAGGTTAAATCTCTGAGACAACTTTTGTATCCTTCCCCTGAAAAGCTATGTTGAATAATCTTTGTTTTCAGATCATTTGAGAGTTGTTTTGAGGAGCCCATGATGCCACTCTTCATAGGAGAATCAAATAGGAGAACTACTTGCAAGTGGCCACCTTAAATACCTTTTCTCATGATTTGATACACCTGGCTATGAAGTTCAAAGCTCAATGAGGTTACAAAACCAATTTAGTGCTTCAGGAAGTCAGTAAAAAGTAGTTAGGAGTGTTCAAATCAAGAAAATGATAAGGGTGCCCATACTTTTGCACCGGTCAAATTTTGTTTAAATGCAGATTGCACATTTTCTGTTAGTACAATAAACCTTATTTGAATCCAGAAATATAACTGAGTCCATCAGTTATTAGATATATGAAACTGAAATAGCTGTTGCAAAAACCAAAATTGTTATAAAGAAAAAAGGTTACATTAATAGGGGTGCCCAAACTTTTACATATGACTGTACATCTAAATCTAAAGCCTGACAGGTAGGGACAACTGAGGGTCTATTAGGGGGTGATAGCTTCCCCTTTTTTGCATATGGTTGTGTATTTCCTCTGAGATATTGACACACCTTACTATAACATTTGTCATTTGGAAATTTTTTCAACTATATTAAATTAAATGTTACATTTTAGGTTTTTTCTCGGGTTACGAATGATTAGTTCCCCGCACTACATTTTGTTTAGGTTTCTTTCTGAACACATCATGTGACAAGAACAAATTCTTTATAAATCGTTAGCATTTTAACACATTTTCTGATGTTAAAGTTTTGATTGTTGAGGATCAGGGTACGGTGACCACTGCTGAAAGGAAGAGGCAGAAGGGCTCAGCTGCGCACTGTCATGTCCGTTTGGTTTCGCTGGGGTTTCACCATAAAGCGGAGCGAGTAGTGTACAGTCAGAGAACGTCTGCACCCCATGAATCTGTATCCCACATGCTCACCTCTCCCAGGAAAGATGACCAATAACAGATGTGCACGTCGCCCCGCTGAGCACTTCTACCTTATCATGATCAGTGCGGGGTCTCAGCATCCTAATCCCCATCAACGACAGCTTCTGATGCCTTCAAAACAATCATTTTTTCTCACCTCTTTTGCAAAAAGCCTGGCCTTTTCTTCATCCAACCCTGCAGATTACAAAGCACACAGATTATGAATCCTATCAGGGCAAGCAGAAGAGCAGTAACTACTATCCTCACCCAGAACAAGCAGGTCAGACTGCAGGTCCTCCGACTTTAGACTCCTCCTCAGAGCACCTGGAAAAGTTCAAAAGACACTTTCTCTTCATGTTGACATAAAAACCATTTGCTGGGCACATAGGTTCAGTCTCGTAATGTCTGTCACAGGGTTGATCTGACAACATCTTGTTTCACAGTTAGAAGCAGAAGCGGGTGCTGCACTCACCACTCCCACAGCTTCACAGTTAGAAGCAGAAGCGGGCGCTGCACTCACCACTCCCACAGCTTCACAGTTAGAAGCAGAAGCGGGCGCTGCACTCACCACTCCCACAGCTTCACAGTTAGAAGCAGAAGCGGGTGCTGCACTCACCACTCCCACAGCTTCACAGTTAGAAGCAGAAGCGGGCGCTGCACTCACCACTCCCACAGCTTCACAGTTAGAAGCAGAAGCGGGTGCTGCACTCACCACTCCCACAGCTTCACAGTTAGAAGCAGAAGCGGGCGCTGCACTCACCACTCCCACAGCTTCACAGTTAGAAGCAGAAGCGGGCGCTGCACTCACCACTCCCACAGCTTCACAGTTAGAAGCAGAAGCGGGTGCTGCACTCACCACTCCCACAGCTTCACAGTTAGAAGCAGAAGCGGGTGCTGCACTCACCACTCCCACAGCTTCAGTTACAAGCAGAAGCGGGCTCTGCACTCACCACTCCCACAGCTTCACAGTTAGAAGCAGAAGCGGGTGCTGCACTCACAACTCCCACAGCTTCACAGTTAGAAGCAGAAGCGGGCTCTGCACTCACCACTCCCACAGCTTCACAGTTAGAAGCAGAAGCGGGCGCTGCACTCACCACTCACACAGCTTCACAGTTAGAAGCAGAAGCGGGCGCTGCACTCACCTCTCCCACAGCTTCACAGTTAGAAGCAGAAGCGGGAGCTGCACTCACCTCTCCCACAGCTTCACAGTTAGAAGCAGAAGCGGGCGCTGCACTAACCTCTCTCACAGCTTCACAGTTAGAAGCAGAAGCGGGCGCTGCACTCACCACACCCACAGCTTCACAGTTAGAAGCAGAAGCGGGTGCTGCACTCACCACTCCCACAGCTTCAGTTACAAGCAGAAGCGGGCTCTGCACTCACCACTCCCACAGCTTCACAGTTAGAAGCAGAAGCGGGTGCTGCACTCACAACTCCCACAGCTTCACAGTTAGAAGCAGAAGCGGGCTCTGCACTCACCACTCCCACAGCTTCACAGTTAGAAGCAAAAGCGGGCGCTGCACTCACCACTCCCACAGCTTCACAGTTAGAAGCAGAAGCGGGCGCTGCACTAACCTCTCTCACAGCTTCACAGTTAGAAGCAGAAGCGGGCGCTGCACTCACCACACCCACAGCTTCACAGTTAGAAGCAGACGCGGGCGCTGCACTCACCACTCCCACAGCTTCAGAGTTAGAAGAAGAAGTGGGCACTGCACTCCCACAGCTTCACAGTTAGAAGCAGAAGCGGGTGCTGCACTCACCACTCCCACAGCTTCACAGTTAGAAGCAGAAGCGGGTGCTGCACTCACCTCTCCCACAGCTTCACAGTTAGAAGAAGAAGCGGGCACTGCACTCACCACTCCCACAGCTTCACAGTTAGAAGAAGAAGCGGGCACTGCACTCCCACAGCTTCACAGTTAGAAGCAGAAGCGGGCGCTGCACTCACCACTCCCACAGCTTCACAGTTAGAAGCAGAAGCGGGTGCTGCACTCACCACTCCCACAGCTTCAGTTACAAGCAGAAGCGGGCTCTGCACTCACCACTCCCACAGCTTCACAGTTAGAAGCAGAAGCGGGTGCTGCACTCACAACTCCCACAGCTTCACAGTTAGAAGCAGAAGCGGGCTCTGCACTCACCACTCCCACAGCTTCACAGTTAGAAGCAGAAGCGGGCGCTGCACTCACCACTCACACAGCTTCACAGTTAGAAGCAGAAGCGGGCGCTGCACTCACCTCTCCCACAGCTTCACAGTTAGAAGCAGAAGCGGGCGCTGCACTCACCTCTCCCACAGCTTCACAGTTAGAAGCAGAAGCGGGCGCTGCACTAACCTCTCTCACAGCTTCACAGTTAGAAGCAGAAGCGGGCGCTGCACTCACCACACCCACAGCTTCACAGTTAGAAGCAGAAGCGGGTGCTGCACTCACCACTCCCACAGCTTCAGTTACAAGCAGAAGCGGGCTCTGCACTCACCACTCCCACAGCTTCACAGTTAGAAGCAGAAGCGGGTGCTGCACTCACAACTCCCACAGCTTCACAGTTAGAAGCAGAAGCGGGCTCTGCACTCACCACTCCCACAGCTTCACAGTTAGAAGCAAAAGCGGGCGCTGCACTCACCACTCCCACAGCTTCACAGTTAGAAGCAGAAGCGGGCGCTGCACTAACCTCTCTCACAGCTTCACAGTTAGAAGCAGACGCGGGCGCTGCACTCACCACTCCCACAGCTTCAGAGTTAGAAGAAGAAGCGGGCACTGCACTCCCACAGCTTCACAGTTAGAAGCAGAAGCGGGTGCTGCACTCACCACTCCCACAGCTTCACAGTTAGAAGCAGAAGCGGGTGCTGCACTCACCTCTCCCACAGCTTCACAGTTAGAAGAAGAAGCGGGCTCTGCACTCACCACTCCCACAGCTTCACAGTTAGAAGAAGAAGCGGGCACTGCACTCCCACAGCTTCACAGTTAGAAGCAGAAGCGGGCGCTGCACTCACCACTCCCACAGCTTCACAGTTAGAAGCAGAAGCGGGCTCTGCACTCACCACTCCCACAGCTTCACAGTTAGAAGCAGAAGCGGGCTCTGCACTCACCTCTCTCACAGCTTCACAGTTAGAAGAAGCGGGCACTGCACTCCCACAGCTTCACAGTTAGAAGCAGAAGCGGGCTCTGCACTCACCACTCCCACAGCTTCACAGTTAGAAGAAGAAGCGGGCACTGCACTCCCACAGCTTCACAGTTAGAAGCAGAAGCGGGCGCTGCACTCACCACTCCCACAGCTTCACAGTTAGAAGCAGAAGCGGGCTCTGCACTCACCACTCCCACAGCTTCACAGTTAGAAGCAGAAGCGGGCGCTGCACTCACCTCTCTCACAGCTTCACAGTTAGAAGCAGAAGCGGGCGCTGCACTCACCACTCCCACAGCTTCACAGTTAGAAGCAGAAGCGGGCGCTGCATTCACCTCTCTCACACACCATGGGTCCAAGACATCTTCATAGGAGGCATGGATGCCAGAAACTATATTAAGTAATTGCAGCGCTGCCTCCTGATAACATCTTGTTCCAAGAGGGGAGATGGATGCTGCAGTGAAGCAAGTGAAGCCCCAGCTTCCTGTGACGTCACGATTGAGACTCCTCTCAAATGTGACACCACATAAAGTACAGTAAAAGAAAAAACACATTAATTTATGGATTAAGTGGATAAGGAGACAAGCAGGTAATTGTATAATAAAGCAAATTACAATAAGTGATTAGGGTGTAAAAGACAGATGATTAGCAAAGACATTTTAGGTGCTGGACCACTTCTTTAACCCCAGGTTTCCAATAACACCAAGTGTACATCCCTTTAGCCTATATTCACACATTGCATTTTTGCAACAGTTTTTTTTTCAGCAGCCAAAAGGTGCTCTCTTGGCAGTAAAAATGTTGCGTTAAAAAATTCCTTTTTCAATATTTTCCCTGCGTTTCTTGCAGCAAATTACGTGTTAGTTTTGCTGACGCAAAAACTACAAAAAAAAAATAACTAAGCGTTTTTGCACTTTCATTACTTTCTATGGGTTAAAAAAAATGCTGCATAACAAAAACGCTAAAAGAACGGATTCAAGAAATGCTGCAGTTTTCTAACTCAGCCAGGAAAAAAAAACAAACAAGTGTGCGCATGAGATCTCTGAAATATCACCGCTTTTGGTAATTTGAATTAAAAAAAATTCAGGAATAATGCGATGTGTGAACATAGCCTTAGAGTGTTTTTTACAGCCAATTGCTGATTTGTGTCTTGGTGTCAGTGTGTTTTTCCTAATGTACCTGTGACCACATTGCCGTGGAAAAGGGCACTTCCCACTCCACAGGAGACAGCGAGCGCACACTTGTCTCATCCTCACCGTTCAGAACAAGCAGGACGCTCCTCACGATACTTTTTAAAGGGCCCAGGCTGATCCCGTTGTCTTTGGCAAAGTCTTCTAGCTGAGAAGTGAACTGGTCCGCCTGCAGGAAAATAAAGGAAAAGACCTGACCCCCAAAACAAGACAAGTGTGGGGAAGGGGCGCAGCTCAGGGATTGGACGGAAATTTACCTCTCTCTGTTCTTTAAGGAAAGAAAATATCGCCGAGCAGAGACGTGACACCTGCTGGAGAGAGGACCACAGACAGAGCATCAGCATAAAGGAAAGGGGTCTACAGCCGCTCCACCACCCAGATGTTACAGATGAGTGCCCCCACTGAAGAGGACGAGGAGCAGACCCCATCTAGGAGAAGCACAGAAGATACTGATCAGCCTCACTGCCTGTATGCACTCTGCTTTCTTGTCCGGTGTTTCCACAAAGGGTGAAATAATGATTTGTTATTCTGGATAGTGTCCTAATTACACCAGGCCCCTTACAGTCATCTGATAGAGGTAATAATAATAATCTTTATTATTTTATATAGCGCTAACATATTCCGCAGCGCTTTACATTTTTTACATACATTATCATCACTGTCCCCGAGGGGGCTCACAATCTAAGTTCCCTATCAGTATGTCTTTGGAAGTAAAAGTAAGTGCCCCCTCTCCCAATTCCATCTTACAGAAGGACACAAGACTGATTAAATATTTACTGACTGACAACAAGCAGAATAGTGAGTGCAGCTCTGGAGTATAATACAGGATGTAACTCAGGATCAGTACAGGATAAGTAATGTAATGTATGTACACAGTGACTGCACCAGCAGAATAGTGAGTGCAGCTCTGGAGTATAATACTGGATGTAACTCAGGATCAGTACAGGATAAGTAATGTATGTACACAACGTCTCCACCAGCCTAATAGTGAGTGCAGCTGTGGAGTATAATACAGGATGTAACTCAGGATCAGTACAGGATAAGTAATGTATGTACACAATGTCTCCACCAGCCTAATAGTGAGTGCAGCTCTGGAGTATAATACTGGATGTAACTCAGGATCAGTACAGGATAAGTAATGTAATGTATGTACACAGTGACTGCACCAGCAGAATAGTGAGTGCAGCTCTGGAGTATAATACAGGATGTAACTCAGGATCAGTACAGGATAAGTAATGTATGTACACAGTGACTGCACCAGCAGAATAGTGAGTGCAGCTCTGGAGTATAATACAGGATGTAACTCAGGATCAGTACAGGATAAGTAATGTAATGTATGTACACAGTGACTGCACTAGCAGAATAGTGAGTGCAGCTCTGGGGTATAATACAGGATGTAACTCAGGATCAGTACAGGATAAGTAATGTAATGTATGTACACAGTGACTGCACCAGCAGAATAGTGAGTGCAGCTCTGGAGTGTAACACAGGATGTAACTCAGGATCCGTGCAGGATAAGTAATGTAATGTATGTACACAGTGACTCCACCAGCAGAATCGTGAGTGCAGCTCTGGGGTATAATACAGGATGTAACTCAGGATCCGTGCAGGACAAGTAATGTAATGTATGTACACAGTGACTCCGCCAGCAGAATAGTGAGTGCAGCTCTGGATTATAATACAGGATGTAACTCAGGATCAGTACAGGATAAGTAATGTAATGTATGTACACAGTGACTGCACTAGCAGAATAGTGAGTGCAGCTCTGGAGTATAATACAGGATGCAACTCAGGATCAGTAATGTATGTACAAAGTGACTGCACAAGCAGAATAGTGAGTGCAGCTCTGGAGTATAATACAGGATGTAACTCAGGATCAGTACAGGAAAAGTAATGTAATATATGTACACAGTGACTCCACCAGCAGAATAGAGAGTGCAGCTCTGGAGTATAATACAGGATGTAACTCAGGATCAGTACAGGATAAGTAATGTAATGTATGTACTCAGTGACTGCACCAGCAGAATAGTGAGTGTAGCTCTGGGGTATAATACAGGATGTAACTCAGGGTCAGTACAGGATAAGTAATGTATGTACACAGTGACCCCACCAGCAGAATAGTGAGTGCAGCTCTGGAGTATAATACAGGATGTAACTCAGGATCAGTACAGGATAAGTAATGTAATATATGTACACAGTGACCCCACCAGCAGAATAGTGAGTGCAGCTCTGGGGTATAATA
The DNA here is from genome assembly GCF_039654945.1 of Dendrobates tinctorius. Lineage (NCBI taxonomy): Eukaryota > Metazoa > Chordata > Amphibia > Anura > Dendrobatidae > Dendrobates > Dendrobates tinctorius. The sequence continues at coordinate 23,207,698 of NW_027361733.1, read as the reverse complement.
CAGGATGTAACTCAGGATCAGTACAGGATAAGTAATGTAATGTATGTACACAGTGACTGCACCAGCAGAATAGTGAGTGTAGCTCTGGGGTATAATACAGGATGTAACTCTGGATCAGTACAGGATAAGTAATGTAATGTATGTACACAGTGACTCCACCAGCAGAATAGTGAGTGCAGCTCTTCAGTATAATACAGGATGTAACTCAGGATCAGTACAGGATAAGTAATGTATGTACACAGTGACTCCACCAGCAGAATAGTGAGTGCAGCTCTTCAGTATAATACAGGATGTAACTCAGGATCAGTACAGGATAAGTAATGTATGTACACAGTGACTCCACCAGCAGAATAGTGAGTGCAGCTCTGGTGTATAATACAGGATGTAACTCAGGATCAGTACAGGATAAGTAATGTAATGTATGTACACAGTGACTCAACCAGTAGAATAGTGAGTGTAGCTCTGGGGTATAATACAGGATGTAACTCAGGATCAGTACAGGATAAGTAATGTAATGTATGTACACAGTGACTGCACCAGCAGAATAGTGAGTGCAGCTCTGGAATATAATACAGGATGTTACTCAGGATCAGTACAGGATAAGTAATGCAATGTATGTACACAGTGACTCCACCAGCAGAAAAGTGAGTGCAGCTCTGGAGTATAATACAGGATGTAACTCAGGATCAGTACAGGATAAGTAATGTAATGTATGTCACAGTGACTGCACCAGCAGAATAGTGAGTGCAGCTCTGGAGTATAATACTGGATGTAACTCAGGATCAGTACAGGATAAGTAATGTAATGTATGTACACAGTGACTGCACCAGCAGAATAGTGAGTACAGCTCTGGAGTATAATACAGGATGTAACTCAGGATCAGTACAGGATAAGTAATGTAATGTATGTACACAGTGACTGCACCAGCAGAATAGTGAGTGCAGCTCTGGAGTATAATACAGGATGTAACTCAGGATCAGTACAGGATAAGTAATGTAATGTATGTACACAGTGACTGCACTAGCAGAATAGTGAGTGCAGCTCTGGGGTATAATACAGGATGTAACTCAGGATCAGTACAGGATAAGTAATGTAATGTATGTACACAGTGACTGCACCAGCAGAATAGTGAGTGCAGCTCTGGAGTGTAACACAGGATGTAACTCAGGATCCGTGCAGGATAAGTAATGTAATGTATGTACACAGTGACTCCACCAGCAGAATAGTGAGTGCAGCTCTGGGGTATAATACAGGATGTAACTCAGGATCCGTGCAGGACAAGTAATGTAATGTATGTACACAGTGACTCCACCAGCAGAATAGTGAGTGCAGCTCTGGAGTATAATACAGGATGTAACTCAGGATCAGTACAGGATAAGTAATGTAATGTATGTACACAGTGACTGCACAAGCAGAATAGTGAGTGCAGCTCTGGAGTCTAATATACAGTCATGGCCATACTTTTGAGAATGACACAAATATTATATTTTCACATGATCTGCTGGCCTCTGGTTTTTGTGTGTTTGTCAGATGTTTTTATCACATACAGAAATATAATTGCAATCATATTATGAGTAACAAAAGGTTATATTGACAGTTAGAATGAGTTAATGCAGCCAGTCAATATTTGCAGTGTTGACCCTTCTTCTTCAGGACCTCAGCAATTCTCCCTGGCATGCTCTCAATCAACTTCTGGATTAAATCCTGACTGATAGCTGTCCATTCTTGCAAAATCAATGCTTTTATTTTGTCTGAATTTGAAGGTTTTTGTTTGTCCACCCGTCTCTTGATGATTGACCACAAGTTCTCAATGGGATTAAGATCTGGGGAGTTTCCAGGCCATGGTCCCAAAATCTCTATGTTTTGTTCCCTGAGCCATTTAGTTATCACCTTTGCTTTATGGCAAGGTGCTCCATCATGTTGAAAAAGGCATTGTTGATCGCCAAACTGCCCTTGGACGGTTGAGAGAAGTTGCTCTTGGAGGACATTCTGGTACCATTCTTTATTCATGGCTGTGTTTTTAGGCAAGACTGAGAGAGAGCCCATTCCCTTGGCTGAGAAGCAACCCCACACATGAATGGTTTCAGGATGCTTGACAGTTGGCATGAGACAAGACTGGTGGTAGCGCTCACCTGGTCTTCTCCGAATAAGCCGTTTTCCAGATGTCCCAAACAATCGAAAAGGGGATTCATCAGATAAAATGACTTTACCCCAGTCCTCAGCAGTCCACTCCCTGTACCTCTTGCAGAATATCAGTCTGTCCATGATGTTTTTCCTGGAGAGAAGTGGCTTCTTTGCTGCCCTCCTTGAGACCAGGCCTTGCTCCAAGAGTCTCCGCCTCACAGTGCGTGCAGATGCACTCACACCTGCCTGCTGCCATTCTTGAGCAAGCTCTGCACTGCTGGTAGCCCGATCCCGCAGCTGAAACACTTTTAAGAGACGGTCCTGGCGCTTGCTGGTCTTTCTTGGGTGCCCTGGAGCCTTTTTGGCAACAAGGGAACCTCTCTCCTTGAAGTTCTTGATGATGCGATAGATTGCTGACTGAGGTGCAATCTTTCTAGCTGCGATACTCTTCCCTGTTAGGCCATTTTTGTGCAGTGCAATGATGACTGCACGTGTTTCTTTAGAGATAACCATGGTTAACAGAAGAGAAACAATGATGCCAAGCACCAGCCTCCTTTTAAAGTGTCCAGTGGTGTCATTCTTACTTAATCATGACAGATTGATCTCCAGCCCTGTCCTCATCAACACTCACACCTGTGTTAATGGAGCAATCACTGAAACGATGTTAGGCTGGTTTCACATTCGCGCTTTTTAAGCGCACGCACGGCTGGGGGTAGCTCCGCCCCCGAGCCGGCTCTCTGCCCGGCGTGCCCGCCCCTTCCTTGTAGCGCCGCCTCCTAGCGCACAGTGGCGCCTGCGATCGGCGCACCCTATCTTTAGCATAGGGTGCGCAGATCGTGCGCAGGCCGTGCGCTGGTTGCGCTTTGACCTGCGCTGCGCACTTTTGACGGTGCGCCGTGCGCGCCAAAATCCGAAAAGTTTGATTTTGGCGCGCACGGCGCACCGTCAAAAGTGCGCAGCGCAGGTCAAAGCGCAACTAGCGCACGGCCTGCGCACGATCTGCGCACCCTATGCTAAAGATAGGGTGCGCCGATCGCAGGCGCCGCTGTGCGCTAGGAGGCGGCGCTACAAGGAAGGGGCGGGCACGCCGGGCAGAGAGCCGGCTCGGGGGCGGAGCTACCCCCGGCCGTGCGTGCGCTTAAAAAGCGCGAATGTGAAACCAGCCTTAGCTGGTCCTTTTAAGGCAGGGCTGCAATGATGCTGAAATGTGTTTTGGGGGATAAAGTTCATTTTCTAGGCAAATATTGACTTTGCAAGTAATTGCTGTTACGCTGATCACTCTTTATAACATTCTGGAGTATATGCAAATTGCCATTAGAAAAAAATGAAGCAGTAGACTTTGTAAAAATTAATATTTGTGTCATTCTCAAAACTTTTGGCCATGACTGTAGGATGTAACTCAGGATCAGTACATGATAAGTAATGTAATGTATGTATACAGTGACTCCACCAGCAGAATAGTGAGTGCAGCTCTGGAGTATAATACAGGATGTAACTCAGGATCAGTACAGGATAAGTAAGGGTACCGTTACACCTAGCGACTCACCAGCGATATGATGCGGTCAGGATCGCTGGTGCATCGCTAGGTGGTCGCTAGTGAGCTGCCACACAGGCAGATCTCACTAGCGACATCGCTGGGGACGGGGATCGCTACTTACCTGTCAGACGCAGCGATCCTGACGTCCTCCCGCCCGGCTCCACGCGTCGCTCGTCGTCACAGCAGGAAGCGCCGCAGGAAGTGACCGACGAGGAATGATCTAGGAGCTTCTCGCGCGATCAGCGATGAGCAGCGGGGGAGCCGGTCGGAGGTAAGTATCACATGCAGCGATATCGCTAGCAATATCGCTGCTACGTCACAAAATCGGTGACTTTATAGCGATATTGCTAGCGATATCGCAGTGTGTAATGGGGGCTTAATGTAATGTATGCACACAGTGACTTCACCTGCAGAATAGTGAGTGCAGCTCTGTGGTATAATACAGGATGTAACTCATGAGCAGTACAGGATAAGTAATGTAATGTATGCACGCAGTGACTTCACCAGCAGAATAGTGAGTGCAGCTCTGGGGTATAATACAGGATGTAACTTAGGAGCCGTACAGGATAAGTAATGTAATGTATGTACACAGTGACTCCGCCAGCAGAATAGTGAGTGCAGCTCTGGAGTATAATACAGGATGTAACTCAGGATCAGTACAGGATAAGTAATGTAATGTATGTACACAGTGACTGCACCAGCAGAATAGTGAGTGCAGCTCTGGAGTATAATACAGGATGTAACTCAGGATCAGTACAGGATCAGTAATGTAATGTATGTACACAGTGACTCCACCAGCAGAAAAGTGAGTGCAGCTCTGGAGTATAATACAGGATGTAACTCAGGGTCAGTACAGGATAAGTAATGTAATGTATGTACACAGTGACCCCACCAGCAGAATAGTGAGTGCAGCTCTTGGGTATAATACAGGATGTAACTCAGGATCAGTACAGGATAAGTAATGTAATGTATGTACACAGTGACTGCACCAGCAGAATAGTGAGTGTAGCTCTGGGGTATAATACAGGATGTAACTCTGGATCAGTACAGGATAAGTAATGTAATGTATGTACACAGTGACTCCACCAGCAGAATAGTGAGTGCAGCTCTTCAGTATAATACAGGATGTAACTCAGGATCAGTACAGGATAAGTAATGTAATGTATGTACACAGTGATAATAGTGAGTGCAGCTCTGGGGTATAATACAGGGTGTAACTCAGGATCAGTACAGGATAAGTAATGTAATGTATGTACACAGTGACTCCACCAGCAGAATAGTGAGTGCAGCTCTGGAGGATAATACAGGATGTAACTCTGGATCAGTACAGGATAAGTAATGTAATGTATGTACACAGTGATAATAGTGAGTGCAGCTCTGGGGTATAATACAGGGTGTAACTCAGGATCAGTACAGGATAAGTAATGTAATGTACACTCACTGGCCACTTTATTAGGTACACCATGCTAGTAACGGGTTGGACCCCCTTTTGCCTTCAGAACTGCCTCAATTCTTCGTGGCAGAGATTCAACAAGGTGCTGGAAGCATTCCTCAGAGATTTTGGACCATATTGACATGATGGCATCACACAGTTGGCGCAGATTTGTCGGCTGCACATCCCTGATGCGAATCTCCCGTTCCACCACATCCCAAAGATGCTCTATTGGATTGAGATCTGGTGACTGAGGAGGCCATTTGAGTACAGTGAACTCATTGTCATGTTCAAGAAACCAATCTGAGATGATTCGAGCTTTATGACATGGCGCATTATCCTGCTGAAAGTAGCCATCAGATGCCTGTTCTTAGCTGAGAGGAGTGGTACCCAGTGTGGTCTTCTGCTGCTGTAGCCCATCTGCCTCAAAGTTCGACGCACTGTGCGTTCAGAGATGCTCTTCTGCCTACCTTGGTTGTAACGGGTGGCAATTTGAGTCACTGTTGCCTTTCTATCAGCTCGAACCAGTATGCCCATTCTCCTCTGACCTCTGGCATCAACAAGGCATTTCCGGCCACAGAACTGCCGCTCACTGGATTTTTTTTCTTTTTCGGACCATTCTCTGTAAACCCTAGAGATGGTTGTGCGTGAAAATCCCAGTAGATCAGCAGTTTCTGAAATACTCAGACCAGCCCTTCTGGCACCAACAATCATGCCACGTTCAAAGGCACTCAAATCACCTTTCTTCCCCATACTGATGCTCGGTTTGAACGGCAGGAGATTGTCTTGACCATGTCTACATGCCTAAATGCACTGAGTTGCCGCCATGTGATTGGCTGATTAGAAATTAAGTCTTAACACACAGTTGGACAGGTGTACCTAATAAAGTGGCCAGTGAGTGTATGTACACAGTGACTCCACCAGCAGAATAGTGAGTGCAGCTCTGGAGGATAATACAGGATGTAACTCAGGATCAGTACAGGATAAGTAATGTAATGTATGCACGCAGTGACTTCACCAGCAGAATAGTGAGTGCAGCTCTGGGGTATAATACAGGATGTAACTTAGGAGCCGTACAGGATAAGTAATGTAATGTATGTACACAGTGACTCCGCCAGCAGAATAGTGAGTGCAGCTCTGGATTATAATACAGGATGTAACTCAGGATCAGTACAGGATAAGTAATGTAATGTATGTACACAGTGACTGCACTAGCAGAATAGTGAGTGCAGCTCTGGAGTATAATACAGGATGCAACTCAGGATCAGTAATGTATGTACACAGAGACTGCACAAGCAGAATAGTGAGTGCAGCTCTGGAGTATAATACAGGATGTAACTCAGGATCAGTACAGGATAAGTAATGTAATATATGTACACAGTGACTGCACTAGCAGAATAGTGAGTGCAGCTCTGGAGTATAATACAGGATGCAACTCAGGATCAGTAATGTATGTACACAGAGACTGCACAAGCAGAATAGTGAGTGCAGCTCTGGAGTATAATACAGGGTGTAACTCAGGATCAGTACAGGATAAGTAATGTAATGTATGTACACAGTGACCCACCAGCAGAATAGTGAGTGCAGCTCTGGGGTATAATACAGGATGTAACTCAGGATCAGTACAGGATAAGTAATGTAATGTATGTACACAGTGACTGCACCAGCAGAATAGTGAGTGTAGCTCTGGGGTATAATACAGGATGTAACTCTGGATCAGTACAGGATAAGTAATGTTATGTATGTACACAGTGACTCCACCAGCAGAATAGTGAGTGCAGCTCTTCAGTATAATACAGGATGTAACTCAGGATCAGTACAGGATAAGTAATGTATGTACACAGTGACTCCACCAGCAGAATAGTGAGTGCAGCTCTGGTGTATAATACAGGATGTAACTCAGGATCAGTACAGGATAAGTAATGCAATGTATGTACACAGTGATTCCACCAGCAGAAAAGTGAGTGCAGCTCTGGAGTATAATACAGGATGTAACTCAGGATCAGTACAGGATAAGTAATGTAATGTATGTACACAGTGACTGCACCAGCAGAATAGTGAGTGCAGCTCTGGAGTATAATACAGGATGTAACTCAGGATCAGTAATGTAATGTATGTACACAGTGACTCCACCAGCAGAATAGTGAGTGCAGCTCTGGAGTATAATACAGGATGTAACTCAGGATCAGTACAGGATAAGTAATGTAATGTATGTACACAGTGATAATAGTGAGTGCAGCTCTGGGGTATAATACAGGGTGTAACTCAGGATCAGTACAGGATAAGTAATGTAATGTATGTACACAGTGACTCCACCAGCAGAATAGTGAGTGCAGCTCTGGAGGATAATACAGGATGTAACTCTGGATCAGTACAGGATAAGTAATGTATGTACACAGTGATAATAGTGAGTGCAGCTCTGGGGTATAATACAGGGTGTAACTCAGGATCAGTACAGGATAAGTAATGTAATGTATGTACACAGTGACTCCACCAGCAGAATAGTGAGTGCAGCTCTGGAGTATAATACAGGATGTAACTCAGGATCAGTACAGGATAAGTAATGTAATGTATGTACACAGTGACTGCACCAGCAGAATAGTGAGTGCAGCTCTGGAGTATAATACAGGGTGTAACTCAGGATCAGTACAGGATAAGTAATGTAATGTATGCACGCAGTGACTTCACCAGCAGAATAGTGAGTGCAGCTCTGGGGTATAATACAGGATGTAACTTAGGAGCCGTACAGGATAAGTAATGTAATGTATGTACACAGTGACTCCGCCAGCAGAATAGTGAGTGCAGCTCTGGATTATAATACAGGATGTAACTCAGGATCAGTACAGGATAAGTAATGTAAGGTATGTACACAGTGACTGCACTAGCAGAATAGTGAGTGCAGCTCTGGAGTATAATACAGGATGCAACTCAGGATCAGTAATGTATGTACACAGAGACTGCACAAGCAGAATAGTGAGTGCAGCTCTGGAGTATAATACAGGATGTAACTCAGGATCAGTACAGGAAAAGTAATGTAATATATGTACACAGTGACTCCACCAGCAGAATAGAGAGTGCAGCTCTGGAGTATAATACAGGATGTAACTCAGGATCAGTACAGGATAAGTAATGTAATGTATGTACTCAGTGACTGCACCAGCAGAATAGTGAGTGTAGCTCTGGGGTATAATACAGGATGTAACTCAGGGTCAGTACAGGATAAGTAATGTAATGTATGTACACAGTGACCCCACCAGCAGAATAGTGAGTGCAGCTCTGGAGTATAATACAGGATGTAACTCAGGATCAGTACAGGATAAGTAATGTAATATATGTACACAGTGACCCCACCAGCAGAATAGTGAGTGCAGCTCTGGGGTATAATACAGGATGTAACTCAGGATCAGTACAGGATAAGTAATGTAATGTATGTACACAGTGACTGCACCAGCAGAATAGTGAGTGTAGCTCTGGGGTATAATACAGGATGTAACTCTGGATCAGTACAGGATAAGTAATGTTATGTATGTACACAGTGACTCCACCAGCAGAATAGTGAGTGCAGCTCTTCAGTATAATACAGGATGTAACTCAGGATCAGTACAGGATAAGTAATGTATGTACACTGTGACTCCACCAGCAGAATAGTGAGTGCAGCTCTTCAGTATAATACAGGATGTAACTCAGGATCAGTACAGGATAAGTAATGTATGTACACAGTGACTCCACCAGCAGAATAGTGAGTGCAGCTCTGGTGTATAATACAGGATGTAACTCAGGATCAGTACAGGATAAGTAATGCAATGTATGTACACAGTGACTCCACCAGCAGAAAAGTGAGTGCAGCTCTGGAGTATAATACAGGATGTAACTCAGGATCAGTACAGGATAAGTAATGTAATGTATGTACACAGTGACTGCACCAGCAGAATAGTGAGTGCAGCTCTGGAGTATAATACAGGATGTAACTCAGGATCAGTACAGGATCAGTAATGTAATGTATGTACACAGTGACTCCACCAGCAGAATAGTGAGTGCAGCTCTGGAGTATAATACAGGATGTAACTCAGGATCAGTACAGGATAAGTAATGTAATGTATGTACACAGTGATAATAGTGAGTGCAGCTCTGGAGTATAATACAGGGTGTAACTCAGGATCAGTACAGGATACATAATGCATGTCTAATGCAGATTTCCACCACTCTGAAGTCCCTGTGGCTCCAGTCTCTCTGCTCTTACCTCCTCGGACAGCTGCCTCATATTCTGTATGTCAGAAGCCACAGAGTCCGGCATAGGAACCGCAGAGCAGCGAAGCGCCATGATACCGGAGAGCGAGCGCCTCCCCTGATCAGTGATGATCACACATCATGTGACCTTCAGACAGTCAGACACTAGAGGGCGCCGCAAGCATGCGTCTGCAGTCCCCGGATGAGCAGTGAGAGCCGGAAAGTGTCGCTGCATGGTTGGGTCCTCCACGTTTTTGGTGGGTTTGTCCTTTCCTGTATCACTGCATGTCCATGAGTAATGTTATTGTAGAGATATTAATGCTCCTGTGGTGATAAAAAAAAGCCGAGTATTGTTACACCTGGTGGGGTCATCTATAACCTGAAAGTGTATTATCACTTCATACACACACAAAGGTGCAAAGAGAGCAATAATACCTGTGCATTAAATATATACGTGCCCACAAAAAGACTAACACCGGGCGATTTAGTTTTTTCTTGTTCTTCCTGTATAAGTTTTTTCAAACATTTCTGTCCACAGCGGTGCCAAGGTTTGTTGTAGCTTTGAATGACGGCGATCATTTTACCCTGCCGTGTGCTAAAACAGGAAAAAAATCCAGCGGATCTGAAATGGTGGAAACAATGCAATTGTGCCGTTGTTTTTTGTTTTTACGTCATTGATTGCGCCTTGGGAACCTGATTTTCCAGCTCAGTGTGATTACAGCAAGATTGCATTTTCATAAATTTGCATAAACTTGCATAAATTTAGTTGTTTTTTTTTAATTTAAGCGCGTAGAAAACAAATATGAATTTTTGCAAGAAAAAAATAAAAAATGTGTTTTCCGCCGCCATTATCTAAGACCCATAATGTTTTTATATTTATATCATGTTTTTTAGGATAATGTGGTGCCCGACAAAAAATCAGAATTCTGTCGTTTTTATTTTATTTTATTTTTTTAAGATGTTTACTGTACTGGTAATAAATTTTATATTTTGATAGACAAGTTCATATATGTGACGATACCCGATTTGTTTATTTTTAACATTTATTTATTTGAAAAAAGATAGTGATTAGAACGTTGTTTTTTTTTTACATTTTACATTTTTAAAAGCTTTTTATTTTTAACTCTTGAACCTGCAGTCATCTGATATTGCAGTATAGGTCACATTCACTCTATCAGTATTTCACATCAGTGTTTGTAAGCCAAATCCAGGAGTGGGTGATAAATATGGAAGTGGTGACGTGTTTCTTTCGTACTTTTTCCACTCCTGACTTTGGCTTACAAATACTGAGGTAAAATACTGAACGTGTGAACGCGGCCTTATAGTGTAATTCACAGTTTTCAATGAAGCTCAGCCCCTGGAGTACCAAGATGGCAGGCTCCCTGCTGATATTGTAACCCACTGGTTCCTCTTGATCATGTTGCAGGGGGCAGATGGAAGCCAGTATTGGCGAGCAGCAGCAACCACGCCATTTAAATGCCACTGTTAGGAATTAACAGCAGCATGTAAATGGTTAACAGCAGAGGGTACAATTCAGTTCTGGCCACGGAACGAGATCGGAACGTAGTGCTCAGACTGCCCTTCGGCTCTCCCAACCCTAGTGTGACAGATGCATTGAGATACATTAAGTATTTTTCCTCGGTTACCGCTTCTGCTGTTACTGGACTTCCTTACTTGTCGGACTACAGTGATTTATTAACTTGCTAGACTTTCACAGGGAATACTGTGGTATTTCATCATGATGAACAACGCATACAGTGTTTGAAAGTCGTTGATGATTATCGTCCATTCTTCACCCTAACATGCATTTTAAGTTGTTTGAAATAAAGAGATCATTTTACTTCATACGGATGGAGCTGGACAAACTCACGTCTTTTTTTTCCAACTACCACCCCGCAATGGCTTCTACTCCGAGCATTCCAAGATTAAAATTTAGATATACCGTATATAGGTGAGCTGCTGCTGATTTTTCTTCAGTATTAGGCCGGGATCACACATGCGAGGAATACGGCTGAGTCTCACATGTTAATATCCGGCCATCGGATTGGAGCGTGCGGCCGCATTGCAGAACGTGCATCCACACGCTCCGATCTGAGTGCCGGCGGCAGTGCCGGGTGTTAACATACAGGATTCAGCCGTATTCCTCGCATGCGTGATCCCGGCCTTATGGTCTTATACCATAGCACTTACTCATATTGTGAAGTACAGTATTAAGATGTATGGGACATCTTGTACTCAAAGACTCCATTTTTGTGCTTGCGACACCATTTTCTTGTTTACCAGATAAATTTTGTAACTAGGGAAAGTTCACGGCTGTAATGATCCAGATTGTCCCAGTCCGAACAAGATAGAAGAAATGAGACCCTGATGAATGTGCTATTGTTCTATTCTCTACATCTCTGATACCTGTGTACAGTGGCATGTAAAAGTTTGGGCACCCCTGATCATAATTACTGTTGTTGTGAACAGTTAAGCAAGTTGCAGATGAAATGATCTCTAAAAGACCAAAAGTTAAAGATGACATATTTGCTTTGTATTTTAGGCAAAAAAAAATATATATTCATCTTTTACACTTTAAAAATTACAAACAGGCAAATGGGCACCCTGCATGTTTAGTACCAAGTAGCACCCCCTTTTGCAAGTATCACAGCTTGTAAATGATTTTTGTAGCGAGACAAGAGTCATTCAATTCTTGTTTCAGGGATTTTCATCCATTCTTCCTTGGAAAATTCTTCCAGTTCTGTGAGATTCCTGGGTCATCTTGCATCTTCTGCTATTTTGAGGTCTAGTCACAGATTTTCAATGATGTTCAGATAAGGGGACTGTGAGGGCCATTGTAAAACCTTCAGCTTGCGCCTTTTGAGGTCGTCTATTGTGAATCTTGTTGTCTATTTAGGATCATTATCCATTTAGAGAAGCCATTCTCTTTTCTACTTCAGCTTTTTTACAGATGGTGTTATGTTTGCATCAAGAATTTGTTGAAATTTAATTGAATCCTTTACTCCCTCTACGTGTGAAATGATCCCCGTGACATTGACTGCAACACAACCCCAAAGCATGATTGATCCATCCCCATGCTTATTGGTTGGCGAGATGTTCTTTTCCTAAAATTCTGTACTTTTTTTTTTTTCTCCACACATACCCTTGATCATTGTGGCCACAGAGTCCTATTTTAACCTAATTTGTCCACAGGACTTGCAAAATGCAATTGGGTACACATATATTGGCCAATCTATGTGCTAAGAACCTTCCTTTTTTCCTAGCAAATTTTGAAGATGCATATTTCATATATACACTATATAGCACTTTTTTTTCAATTTTTTTCCCATTTTCTATGGCAGCAATGCAGTTCCTATGTTCTAGAGTAATCATTCTTGGTAAGTTATGATACAAACCTTAATGTTTTTGACTTATTTGTTTCCAAAATGCATCAGGCTTGTTTAGATGTTCTTTTGCCTACTCCTGACTCAAAAATTTTATGGTGAGGATGAAGGAGAGGTTTTCTTCTGATGACTCTTCCATTGAGGCTGTATTTGTGCAGGTGTCTCTGAACAATAGAACTATGTACCACCACTCCACTGTCTGATAAATCTTTCTGAAGGTCTTTTGCAGCTTTCACTAAATTTTGCTTGGTCTTCCAGACCTTATCTTGACTTCCATTGTTCCTATTCACTGCCATTTCTTAATTACATTTCAAACTGAGGAAAGGGCAACTGAAAAACGCTTTGCTAGCTTCTTATAGCCATCTCCTGCTTTGTGGGCCTCCACCATTTTCATTTTCAGAGTGCTAGGCAGCCGCTTAGAAGAATCCATTGCTGCTGTTTTTTGGCACAAGGTTAAATGAGGTTGGGTTTTTATAAAGCTGGAATGTAATATTTTTGTGTCTTGTTTCCTCTGATGTTGCTACCTTTTTTTTTTGCTATATATCTCAGTTTTCACATATAATTTTACCTTTTTGATTTAATAAAGATTTCTATTTTTAATACATTTCTGTATTATTCTTGCTGAATGACCATTATTTTCTGAAAGGGTATGCATTGTTGTTGGGCTGTTTGTAGCGAATGGTGATACATTTATTAGGCATTTACACAAATTATTTTTTTTCCTTTTCCTCTGTCACCATCACTCTTTTCTATCTGTGTACACTAGGAGCGGTTATATCGTTGGTGCAACTTGACAGGGGTGCAAGAAGTAAGGGTGGCATTTTCTACCTCTTAGGCTATGTGCACACGTATGCAGAAAATTTCTGCATGAAAACCGGACTCCTTCCCAGAAAACGCGCGTTTTTTTTCTGCGAGTTTTCTGCACGGTTTTTGTGCAAGAAACGCACATTTTTAATACGTTTTTTTCCGGAGCGGTCCCAGCCTCATAGAAAATAGCTAGAAATGCGGAATTTTCTGCAAAATGAATGAGCATGCTGCGTTTTTTTCCCGCGATGCATTTTTTTTTTTTTCACGGAAAAAAACGCATCAATATGCACAAAAAGTGCGGAATTCATTAAAATGAATGGGATGCTTCTTTTAAGCGTTTTATTTGGTAAAACCACGAAAAAAACGCAAAAAAAAAAGCATACGTGTGCACATACCCTAAAGCAGGTGGAATGGTGAATTCTGGTGAGTCCTATATTGTTCCTACACAGGTGCCCTTTTCTGTTTGTGTCTGACAGTGAGTAGGATCACTGATCTATTTCAAAATGCTTATTTCAAATTTTGCAAAGTTCATTTGTGCGCCTAGCATTTTTCTATTATTGAGATATCCTTATTGTGCATTCTCCCATTTCCTCTCCTGCAGCGTCACAGTCGCTAGGAGATTCACATAGCCGAACACTTTATTGTCCACATGCGCAAGTACCAGATCAGAGCAGTGTTCTCGGTTGCTAGCAAGCGCTCTAGTTCTGCAGCCCAACGCTGCACTGATTACGAACACAACAGCAGTCTGAACACCATCTATTGTTCTGCCATCTGATTGCTAGGCAAAGGGCGCATGTGCTTCATAATAGTGGATACAAGTGCCTGAGCTACATAGGATATAAATGGAAACACCACTTATGTAATTCTAACCTTCAGTGAATATATATATACTAGATTATGGCCCGATGCTATCGCATCGGGAGGATGCGATAGCATCACACCTCTTGCCATGTTAACCCTCAACACACACACTCCTCAACACACACTCCTCTCACCTTTCACCATCTCCACTCACTCTTTCACTCCACATACGACCCCTTCTCTCACTCCGTCTCTCATACTCACGCCGTCATCGCCGCTGCTCCACGATCCCTGACATCTTCTTCCGCCGGTGCCATCCTGGATCCAGACGTTGTCCACGCCGGCGACATGTTCTTGCGGCGACGCCATCTTGAGTATCGTGAAATCCCGCGATAGTCAAGATAGCGTCGCCGGAAGAACATGTCGCCGGCGTGGACGACGTCGGGATCCAAAATGGCGTCGGCGAAATCTCGCGAGTTTTCGCCGACGCCATTTTGGATCCCGACGTCGTCCTCGCCGGCAACATGTTCTTGCGGCGACGCCATCTTGACTATCGCGGGATTTCGCCGATCCAAAATGGCGTCGCCGCAAGAACATGTCGCAGGCGTGGACGACATCGGGATCCAAAATGGCGTCGGCGTAATCTCGCGAGATTTCGCCGACGCCATCTTTTTGGATCCCGAGTCGTCCACGCCAGCGACATGTTCTTGCGGCAACGCCATCTTGAATCTCGCGGGATTTCACGAAATCCAAGATGGCGTCGCCGCAAGAACATGTCGGCGGCCTGGAGAACGTCTGGATCCAGGATCGCGGCGGCGGAGGAAGATGTCGGGGCAGCGACGATGACGGTGTGAGTATGAGAAACGGAGTGAGAGAAAGGAACGCATGTGGAGTGAAAGAGTGAGTGGACGTGAGTGGAGGTGAAAGGTGAGAGGAGTGTGTGTTGAGGCGGTGTGGTGTGTTGAGGGTTAACATGTGCGTGTGTGTGGTGACGTCACCGGTTACAACTGGACGGAAGTTGTTACAACCGGAAGCTGCTTAGGGCATTTATTATTAAAGATGATGAGGAAGAAGCTGTCTGTTGTTGGCGGTGATGGCGTGTAGAGGCTTCTTCAGCCAATGTAATAGATTTAGAGTTAGGGGATTCGTGTGTGAGACGACGGCGTTTATAAGCCTTAATCTTGTCAAGTCGATGCTGTTTTTCCTCAGGAGTCTCATTAACACGGCGTTGTTTTTGTCGTAGTGCTAAAGCTGCTTTCCTTTCACTGGCATTGGCATACTGTGCATCGGTATTGAATGGTGGTATTGGTAGGGCAGAAACAGATTGCTGATTAGTTATGTCAGTGAACGGCATATGGGATGAAGTGTAGCAGTAAATTGTTCCACATGCTGATGTGGAAGCATCCTGTTGTGAGTCTAATAATAATGATGAGGAAGAGGCCGTCTGTTGTCGGCGGTGACGGCGTGCAGAGGCTTCTTCAGCCAATCTTATGGATTTAGAGTTAGGGGATTCGTGTGTGAGGCGACGGCGTTTATAAGCCTTAATCTTCTCAAGGCGATGGTGTTTTTCCTCAGGAGTCTCATTAGCACGGCGTTGTTTTTGTCGTAGTGCTAAAGCTGCTTTCCTTTCACTGGCATTGGCATACTTTTTGTTATGACTCATGTTGGCACAGGTAAAGGAGTCTATTTGGCAGTTATCTGGCGGTGAAGAAGGCGTCCTGGAGTATTGTAGCGTAAACAGATACTAATTGACCCTGTAATTGCCCAGCAGTAGTTATAAAGTGGTAGTGGCAAATTGGCCCTGTAGTTAGACACCGGCAGAGGAGCAAGGCAGCAGTAGTTATGGCGGTAGAGGCAAATTGGCCTTGTAATTAGACACCGGCAGAGGAGCAAGGCAGCAGTAGTTATGGCGGTAGAGGCAAATTGGCCCTGTAATTAGACACCGGCAGAGGAGCAAGGCAGCAGTAGTTATGGCGGTAGAGGCAAATTGGCCTTGTAATTAGACACCGGCAGAGGAGCAAGGCAGCAGTAGTTATGGCGGTATTGGCAAATTGGCCCTGTAATTAGACACCTGCAGAGGAGCAATGCAGCAGTAGTTATGGCGGTAGAGGCAAATTAGCCCTGTAATTAGACACCGGCAGAGGAGCAAGGCAGCAGTAGTTATGGCGGTAGAGGCAAATTGGCCTTGTAATTAGACACCGGCAGTAAACAGGCAGATGACCAAAGCAGCAGTAGTTATGGCGATAGAGGCAAATTGGCCCTGTAATTAGACACCGGCAGAGTAGCAAGGTAGCAATAGTTATGGCAGTACAGGCAAATTGGTCCAGTAATTAGACACCGGCAGTAAACAGGCATAGGACCAAGGCAGCAGTAGTTATGGTGGTACAGGCAATGCCAAGCGTCCGCACAGCAAGTCGGCGTGAGGTAAATGACGCAATTTCACGAATGCAAGATGGCGTCGGCGAAATCTTGCGAGATTTCGCCGACGTCGTTAAGGCTGTGTGCACACGCTGCGGATTAGGTGCGGATTCATCTGCGCGGATTTTGTAAAATCCGCAGGTGAAACCGCAGGTCAAAAGACCTGCGGTTTTACCTGCGGATTTCTCTGCGGTTTTGCCCTGCGGTTTTTCATCTCCTCAATAGAGGAGATGGCAAACCGCAGGAGAATCCGCAGAAAGAATTGACATGTCAATTCTTTCTGCGGATTGAAAACCGCAGATAATCTGCGCGGAAAATTCCGCACCGTCTGCACTGCGGTTTTTGATTCCCATAGGGAATCATGGTACTGTACACCGCAGCAAAAACTGCTGCGGGTCCGCAGCGTCCGGAACCGCAGCAAAATCCGCAGCGTGTGCACACAGGCTCACACCTCTTGCCATGTTAACCCTCAACACACCACACCGCCTCAACACACACTCCTCACCTTTCACCTCCACTCATGTCCACTCACTCTTTCACTTCACATACGTTCCTTTCTCTCACTCCGTTTCTCATACTCACACCGTCATCGTCGCTGCCCCGACAACTTCCTCCCGCGATATTCAAGATGGCGTCGCCGCAACAACATGTCGCTGGCATGGGCGACTTCGGGATCCAAAATGGCGTCGGCGTAATCTCGCGAGATTTCGCCGACGCCATCTTTTTGGATCCCGATGTCGTCCACGCCAGCGACATGTTGTTGCGGCGACGCCATCTTAAATATCGCGGGATTTCACGAAATCAAAGATGGCGTCCCGCAAGAACATGTCGGCGGCCTGGAGAACGTCTGGATCCTGGATCGCGGCGGCGGAGGAAGATGTCGGGGCAGCGACGATGACGGTGTGAGTATGAGAAACGGAGTGAGAGAAAGGAACGTATGTGGAGTAAAAGAGTGAGTGGACATGAGTGGAGGTGAAAGGTGAGAGGAGTGTGTGTTGAGGCGGTGTGGTGTGTTGAGGGTTAACGTGCGTGTGTGTGTGGTGACGTCACCGGTTACAACTGGACGGAAGTTGTTACAACCGGAAGCTGGTTAGGGCATTTATTATTATAGATATATATATATAATTATTTTTTTTTTAGTGGCCTTCAGCTCACTCTTGAGCCATGGCAACTTGTATGAATGTTCTGTAGGAAAAGCGATCGTGTATAAGCCTAGGTCGATACCCCAGGGTCTTCTATGCCGTTATCTTAATAGTATCAAGCCATTAAGTTACAGGTCTTCCTTTTTGACTTGTTCCTTCTGTTCTTCTTACCATGATGTCTTCCAGTAATTGATCTATCCTTATGTGTCCAAAGTATTGTAGATAAGTCGTAGCTTGGTGATCCTTGCTTCGAGTGTGTAGCGCCGATGTCCCTGCATGCTGCCCCCTCCCCCGACAGGGATGCCTACTCACCACCATGGCCCCCTTCCTGTTCTTCTTTCTGCTTCCTTGTCTGCTGCTGCCCGTCGTGCGCAGATCCCCTGGCACTGTGCTTAGTGCATGTACGCTCCCTCCTTTTTAAAGGGGCCCCACCATCCTAAAGTGACCCCAGTTAATGTCTGGGAGGTTCTTATTATTTAAGGCACCTCCACCTGCAGGGAGGTGCTTGTCCAATGTTGTTAGTCTGTTCCTAAACAAACTTGCTAATTCTCAGGTCCCTGTCTGCTAGTTCCCTGCTAGTGTCTGTTCATCCCTAACCTTTTTGCCAATACTTGCCTTTTCAGTCTGTATTACAGATGGACCCGCCAGCACCTGCCATGCCAGTCTGTACATCAGCCGGATGTGCCAATCTGTACATCAGCCAGATCCGCCAACCAGCACCTACCGTGTCAGTCTGTACATCAGCAGGATCCGCCAGCACATGCCGTGCCAGTCTGTACATCAGCTGGATCCATCAGCGCCAACCATGCCAGGATGTACATCAGCCGGATCCGCCAGCACCTGCCATGCCAGTCTGCACATCAGTCGGATTTGTCACCACCTGCCATGCCAGCCTGTACATCAGCCGGATCTGCCAGCACCTGCTGTGCCAGTATTGTACATCAGCTGGATCTGCCAGCAACTGCCATGCCAGTTTGTACATCAGTCGGACACACAACCATCTGCCGTTCTAGTCAGTACATCAGTCGGATCCGCGACCATCTACCGTGCCAGTCTGTACATCAGCCGGATCAACCAGCACCTGCCGTACCAGTCTGTACATCATATACCACAAAAACGGCTATCAATACTTGAGCTCATCCACTAAAGCTATAAGCAAACCAAAGAAAAAATGGAGTCAAGAGCAAATGAATAAAATATAAGATTTTTTATTTATACTCAGTAGAAACATACAATATGTAGATAAAAATATCAGAAAAATATATAAATAAGGGAATCAGCGACATCCAATTACCACATATCAGAAAGGGTCAAGGCACTAATGTTAATCCATACTTGCAGGCAGATAACAATAACAGAATCGGCTCTCTAGATTATCTTTTAAATGTATTGGTAAATAGCATCTCCTATAAAGTGCATAGTGCATATGCTTTCTCTTATTTATCTTTTAAATATAATGATAAACAGCGTCTCCCATTAAAGTGCATAGTGCAAATAGGGTTATAATAACCACCAGTGAGCGAGACTGTCGACTGGTATAAGCATAAATAAAGGAGAGAAATAGCCAATTTCATGAACGAATGCCTCAGATTCAAATTGAGAAGTACCAACCTCTATAATATGTGGACAGCGGGTACCCCTACACGCGTTTCGCTTCTTGCTTCATCGGGGGGGCACTTTATAGGAGATGCTATTTACCAATACATTTAAAAGATAATCTAGAGAGCCGATTCTGTTAATGTTATCTGCCTGAAAGTATGGATTAACATTAGTGCCTTGACCTTTTCTGATATGTGGTAATTGGATGTCGCTGATTCCCTTATTTATAAATTTTTCTGATATTTTTATCTACATATTGTATGTTTCTACTGAGTATAAATAAAAAATCTTATATTTTATTCATTTGCTCTTGACTCCATTTTTTCTTTGGTTTGCAGTCTGTACATCAGTCAGATCCACCACCATCTGCTGTGTCAGTCCGTACATCAGCTGAGTCCACCAGCACCTGCCGTGCCAGTCTGTACATTAGCCGGATCCTTCAGCACCTGCCATGCCAGTCTGCACATTAGCTGGATCTGCCAGCATCTGCCTGTGTCTGCTTGTATCAGCTTTTGTTTCCTTCCGGGCCGTTCCACCAGCTACCAATCACTTGGGGGTCAGCTGCTGTGCATCCATGGTCTGTCGAGGAGTAGCACCTGGTGTTCATCGGGAGCCAAGCCTAACCCCACTATCAGGGGCTCTAGTGAACAGTCAGGTGCTCACCTAGTCACACCCTTCCAAGCTCTACTCGGAAAGTGGCACAGTAGTTCCACCACTCTCGTTACAGAGTGACATGTCTGGCATTATTTGCTCCAAAATTGATTGTTCTTCTTGCCATCCTTGGTATTGATAACATCCTTCTCCAGCACTACATTTTGAAGGTGTCGATTCTTCTTCTATCTTGTTTCTTTTTCATCCAGGTTTCGCATCTATATGTTACTCCAGAAAAGATCAGACTATGTATGAGCAATGACTAGGTCGGCAACCAAATGTTCCTCGATTTGAAGACCTTGTTCAGTGCCTTAATTGTTAATTTGCCCATAGTTATTCTACTGACTTACGATGTCGTCGTTGCATCTTGAGTTATCATTGATCCAAGTAGGTTGAAGTCCTTTCCAACTTCCAGTTCTTTGCCGTCCATCCCAAATGAGTCCCGGTCGCAACCAGGCAGTAGTCAATATCTTTGTCTTCTTTGTATTGCGTAGCAATTCCATGTTCAAATTTTCCATCTTGATATTCAGTAATAAGTCCTTCATTCCACCTATGCTTGTTGCTATCATTGTTGTATCAGAGCAAATATAACTTTATTTCTGATAGTTTTTAATAATTTTCAGTTATGTTTCTTTTAGTAGGTTGTCTTAGTCTACTTCAAACCTAAAGTTTGTGTATGTAAGAGCTGTCCAAGAGCAGCTATGATAAAGTGGCTTGCGAAATTATTCTTTTTTTTTTTGTTTGTTTGTTGGATTTTGGTGCGGTCGCCGCCCCGTGAAAAAGGCGCATGCGCAGGCATCAGCATTCATTGGCATGGCCTGCGTACCTAATGCTAAAGATAGGGTACGCAGGCCGCATGCCGACAGAGGCAAAGCTGACCAGAAGAGGTGCAGCCATGGGCGGAGCTTCACGGAGGAAGCCAGCAGCCCTCCGCAACACCTCCATACGCTAGTGTGAGACTAGCCTTAGATTGCACACAGGTGGACTTACTTTCATAAAGCATATGACTTATGAAGGTAATTGCTTGCACTAGAAATTTTTAGGGTCTTCATGGCAAAAGGTGCGAATACATATGCACATTCCAATTTTTAGTTATTTGATCTCATAAATTTAATTTATGCCTATATTTTTCTCACTTCACCAACTTTAGGCTATTTAGTGCTGATGCATTACAGACAAATCGGATTACAAAAATATTTAAACACAGGTTGTAATGTAACAAAATAGGTAAAAAACCAAGGTGGGTGAATACATTCGAAAGCCACTGTATATACACAAACATCGGGTTTGAACTAGGTGCGGTACTTTATATGTATGTAATCTTGTCATTAAAAAAAAAGACAATAGCATTATTTTTAGACTGATGGCTAACACTTTATTCTGCTACTGATGAGTTGGAAGACTTGTTCCTGACCTTCTGCACCCATGAAGATGTCCAATTTTGATTGTTATGACCACGGAGGAATAGAAGCAGCCGATGCTTAGGTCAGGGCAGTTGAGTAACAACATTTCCATACTTAATCCGCCTTATGCTAGATTGTTATTTTGGGCGCATTATACAGTACTATTTACATCAGGCGATCCTTGGGGTAAAACCCCAACTAATGACTCTGTGGACAACTGTTAATTCACCTAAGGGGCAAATAGGAATCTGGATCTTGCCAAACTGGGTCCACTTAGTGGTATCCTCTTTTCAAAAATAGAAGAGCTTAGTACCACATTATAGGACTGAATCATGGCACAGTTCTTGTAAGGGATTGAGTAGAGACCCTCAAGTACTTCATACTGTGCAGTGTTTCATTTTTACCCCTAAATGTATTCTTTTAAGTGTTTTATGCTTTTCTATGTTGTGACAGAGTCACTGGCACAGTATGTGAAGGGAATGTGGTATGGTCACTGGTCATGTGGTTAATGGGCGGTATGTATCACAGGCATGGGTGGCCCTGTGATGGAAGCCTGGGTTTGTTTAGATCTACTGCTGAGGGTTACTATACATTGGGAAGGCTTCCAGGTGATTGGAGAGATGGGTGGGTCCAGTCACCTACATACCACACCCCAGGGGGTATGTCTGAACACCCAAGATGGAGCCTGTGTGTTTGTGCACAGGCGGCAGTGCTGGCTAGTCTGAGCCATAGTGAGAAGTGTTTGGTGGATGCCTCTGAAGGTAAGAGGTATTCGGGAACCTGTGTGGACGTCACTGACAGGTAACGGACACTAATCCATTTTAGGTACACTGGGCTCAGCGAAGTCTGTGGGTTCTGTAAAGCTGAATGCTTGCCGGACGGTGCACGGGGTGCTATATGCTGCCAAGCTTCTGAGAGAGGTTTATGTTGTGTAAATAAACCAAATGGGCTTTTTAACACTTAGCGTCCCGGTATGTCCCTCAAAAACCAGCCAAGTGAGTACTCCCCATCCACAGATAGTGGAGACCTGTTAAAGGAGATATGTGTCACTGCGCATGCTGTGGTCAGTGATGTAAAACCAGCGTTTTTGCCTCCAGCAAGCAAAGTGCTGAGAGGGTTAATTAATGTTATGGGCTGGTTTTAGTGGACCTCCATAGAGCAGGTGGGCAGAGGTCCACTGTATCTCCACATGCAGAGCCCTGACAGGACTTGTGTGAGGTCAAGGTCATGTGATCATCACATGGGTGTTAAATACCTGGCCGTGAGAGTCAGTGTATGTTGTGTATTGGGAGAGCAGGAACTCCCACATAGCTCCTGGAGGAGCTAAAGGACTGTGCGGGATAACTGCACGTGAATCCTGCAGGGAATGCACTCTTATGGACTGTGTTTTTGTTTGTTTTACTGTTATACCTGCAAGGTTCTGTTTATTTTGCTGAGCCCTGCCATGGTTTATGTCATCCCCAATAAACCAGCAGGTGATTCTATACAAGAACGGTTCCTGTGTCTACCTGAGGAAGCAGCTAAGTGTGTCAACCCCTCACACGTGGTGTTTTGGGTGCGGGCAGCAATCCATGAACACACATAGAGTTTGAGGACAACTGCATGTCCTGGGTGAAATCCGCCATACAGCACGAGAAATCCGGCAGCATGGAGGAGCTTGTGAAACATCGCGTCCAGGTACAGCAACAACATCAGCTCGCCAGACAATAACAGAATTTGGAGACTGTTAGCGCCGCTCCCGCTGCCATACTCACCGCTCCTGCTTCTGCCCCGACTCTCTCCTCTGACGCGTCCTGCACGCGCGCATCCGCTCTCCTTGCTTTCCGGCGGCCGGCATCCCGACGTTCTCCTCCACTTCCCTCGGCCGCGTGCACTGTGCCTCTGCGCACGCGCCGGAGGGATAAGCCGCACGCTCCTACCGGCAGCCACCTGTCTGCCGTGACCTGACCCGGACCGGCCCCCCGACGTATCAGAGGCCACCACCAGGTATTTCAGGCCGCCCTCCCTTAGCGGAGGCGCCTGACTATTGAGTTGCCTCTCGGTTGTCTAGGCCGCGCTCCCTGCTGCTTGTTCCTTGCTAGCTGTGCTCTAGTTTATTCCTTGTGTCTTGTGCCTCCTGTTAGTTCCTGTTTCTTCTGCCTGTGTCCTCAGTGTTCCTCTGTCCCTCCGGTCCATTCCTCCTGCCTAACCCCTGTGTCTCCTTCCTTTTCAGTTCGCCGCCTCCTGGACCCCCGCCTTCCTCCGTCCTTCTTCCTCTTCCGCAGCCTCTGGACCCTGGTCACCCTGGTTCCTCTCTGGACCTTCCTCTGTTCCTCATCTCTTGTTCACCCTCCTGAGCCGACCCCTGGTCCTGGCTGCCGTGGCGCTAGAACTTCCCGAGTCTGTTCCCTAACGGTCCCTGTATAGGGGTCGGTCCACTTGGTGCGCTCGCTCGGGGAGAGCTCGGCGCCACGGCCCAGTGGGTCCACTCTCGTCACCTGTGTCCACAGCGTAACAGTATAGTCAGGCCATGGACCCCGCCGGGGCCGCTACCCAAAAGGAGTTGGTTTTCCTTAGGGAGAACCAGACCCGTATTATGTCTTTCATGAAGACCATGGATTCCCGCTTGTCGGCCTTGCAGGCCGCTGATCCTGGTAACGCCTCCCAACTGGCCAGCCTCCAGCAGGAGCTGGTTCAACATCGGGACACCCAATCCCATATTCTTTCGTATATGGCTTCGGTCGACGATCGGCTGCTTTCCCTTCAATCGGCCGCCGGACGCGATTCGTCCCGCAGTTCAGATCCCGGACCCTCTCCGCCTCCCAGGCTTGGTAGACCGCCTCGGTATGGCGGCGACCCCAAGTTGTGCAGAGGCTTCTTGAATCAGTGCAGGTTGCACTTCGAACTCCTGCCCCAACAATACCCCACCGATCGGGCCAAGGTTGCCTTCATTGTCTCCCATTTGGAGGGAGAGGCACTCTCCTGGGTAAATCCCCTGTGGGAGCGGGACGATCTTGTGGTCTCCAGTCTCCAGACCTTCACTGACACATTCCGTAGGGTCTTTGACGAGCCCGGACGGTTGGCTTCCGCCACGGAGTCTCTTTTTTGCCTCTCCCAGGGCGCTCTTACGGTCGGACAATACGCCATCCGGTTCCGTACCTTGGCCTCCGAGGTGGGGTGGAATAACGAGGCTTTGGTTGGGGCCTTCTGGCGTGGCCTCTCAGGCAAAATTAAAGATGAGCTGGCAGGGCGAGACACCCCAACCTCCTTGGAGGATTTAATTTCGTTGGCCACACGCATCGACCTTCGGTTCCAGGAACGCGCTAGAGAGACTGCTAGGGACAGGAGACCGCTGAGACCATCTGCTTCTTTTCACAGGCCGTCCAGCCCACATCCGCCTGGGGCACCCTCCAGTCCGGCGTCTGAGCCAATGCAGGTGGATCGGGTCAAGTTGGCAGAACGGCGCCGTAAGGAGAGAATGATGGAGGGTCTGTGCCTGTATTGCGGCAGCGCGTCTCACTTCCTACGCTTCTGTCCCGAGAGACCGGGAAACTCCTCCACCTAGGGCAGGTAAGAGAGGCCGATCTAGGTGTGTCTCACTCCTCTCACCCCCTTACCCTTTCAGTTCAGTTGGTTTTGGGTCAGAGACGTGGTTCGGAGGTGGCCTATGTGGACTCGGGCGCGGCAGGGAACTTCATTAGGTTGAAGGAGGTAAAGAAGTATCAGATTCCTGTGATCTCCCTGAAGACTCCACGTGTCATCGCCTCAGTAGATGGTAGACCCCTACGTGAATCCGTGTTCCTGGTAACAGAGGAGGTGTGTCTGCAAATTGGGGCCTTGCACCAGGAGCGGATCGCTTTCTACGTCCTTCCCAACCTTTCCCATGCTGTGCTGCTAGGTCTTCCGTGGCTTAGGACTCATGAACCTGTCTTGGATTGGCGTTCCGGTGAGGTCCTCCGCTGGGGGCATCCCTGCCAAGAGAAGTGTCTGGGGCCTGTCCGCCCGGCTAACCCTCCACCAGCCTCCTCGGGTCCCGAGGCTCTACCAGCCGCATACTGGGCATTCTCTGACGTATTTGACAAGAAGGAGGCAGAGGTTCTTCCCCCGCATCGCCCGTATGACTGCCCTATTGATCTGCGACCCGGGACCACTCCGCCCCGAGGGCGAATTTATCCCTTGTCCCCTGCAGAGACTACGGCCATGTCCGAGTATATTCGTGAGAATTTAGCTCGAGGGTTCATACGGAAATCTTCTTCCCCGGCCGGAGCCGGGTTTTTCTTTGTAAAGAAGAAAGACGGTTCTCTCCGTCCTTGTATTGATTTCCGGGGCCTGAACGACATTACTGTGAAGAACAAATATCCGTTGCCTCTCATTCCTGAACTCTTTGACCGGTTACGGGGAGCCCGCATTTTCTCAAAGTTGGATTTACGCGGGGCTTACAACCTCATCCGCATTCGCTCTGGTGATGAATGGAAGACTGCCTTTAACACCCGGGACGGGCATTACGAATACCTGGTTATGCCCTTCGGTCTCTGCAACGCTCCCGCGGTCTTTCAGGAGTTTGTCAATGATATCTTCCGAGACTTGTTGTACTCCTGCGTGGTGGTGTATCTGGACGACATCCTTATTTTTTCCCCGGATCTGGCGTCCCATAGGAGGAGTGTTCGTCTGGTCTTACAACGTCTGCGGGAGAATCGCCTCTACGCGAAGCTTGAGAAGTGTCTCTTTGAGCAGTCTTCCTTGCCTTTCTTGGGCTACATCGTTTCAGATTCTGGGCTGGAGATGGATCCTGAGAAACTGTCGGCTATTCTTCGATGGCCTCGCCCTGTGGGGGTCAAGGCGATTCAAAGGTTCCTCGGCTTCGCCAACTATTACCGTCAATTTGTGCCACATTTTTCGTCCATCATCAAACCCATCTCCAGTCTCACTCGCAAGAGCGTCAACTCCTCGTCCTGGCCTCCGGACGCTGAAGAGGCCTTTTCCTGCCTGAAGCAAGCCTTCGCGACCGCACCTGTTCTACACCGACCCGAGGCTAATAAGCCATTCATCCTGGAAGTAGACGCCTCTTCCACCGGAGCAGGTGCAGTGCTCTCACAGAGGTCCCCGTCCGGCCGCCTGATTACCTGCGGGTTCTTTTCTAAGGCCTTCTCGCCGGCTGAGTGTAACTATGCCATCGGGGATCGCGAGCTGTTGGCCATAAAGTTGGCGCTCGAGGAGTGGCGTTACCTCCTTGAAGGCTCGGTCCATCCGTTTACCATCTTTACCGACCACAAGAACCTTGCATATCTCCAGTCAGCCCAGAGACTTAACCCTCGGCAGGCCAGATGGTCTCTCTTCTTTGGTCGGTTCGATTTTGAATTGCGTTTCCGTCCCGGGCCAAAGAACATCAAGGCGGACGCATTGTCCCGGTCTCTGCAGCCCTCTGATCTAATGGAGGAACCAACTCACATTATCGATCCCGCTAAGATCATCACTGTGGCCCCGGTGAGACTGATTACTCCTCCTCCCGGCAAGACCTACATCCCTGATTCTGAAAGAGAAAAGGTACTGCATTGGGGACATTCCTCTAAAGTTTCCGGACATGTCGGAGTCAAGAAGACATTTGAGCTCATCGCTCGTTTTTACTGGTGGCCCTCACTCCGCCAGGATGTGACAGACTTCACGGCCTCCTGTCCCTCTTGCGCCAAGGTCAAGATTCCTAGGCGACCACCCGCCGGCCTTCTGCTTCCTCTCCCGATTCCTTCAGTTCCATGGCAACATATTGGTTTGGATTTCATCACGGATCTGCCTAAGTCTTCCGGATCTACGACTATCCTGGTAGCTGTCGACCGCTTCTCCAAGATGGCCCATTTTGTTCCTCTACCTGCGCTGCCCACCGCTCCAGAGTTGGCGAAGATTTTTATCCAGCACATCTTCCGCCTCCACGGCTTTCCACAGCATATTGTTTCCGATCGAGGGGTACAGTTCACCTCTCGGTTTTGGAGGGCCTTGTGTAAACTTCTAGAGATAAAACTGGACTTTTCATCCGCATACCATCCCCAGTCCAATGGTCAGGTTGAACGCGTTAATCAGGTACTAGCGTCCTACTTACGGCAGTTCTCCAACGCTCATCAGGATAACTGGGTCCATCTACTTCCCTGGGCAGAGTTCTCCTACAATAACCATCCCAGCGAGTCATCAGCCAAGTCTCCATTTTTCGTAGTCTTTGGCATGCACCCTGGTGTTCCTCTACCTTTGTCCGGTTCCTCCGGTGTGCCTGCAGCCGACTCCCTGACCCAAGAGTTCTCTAGGATCTGGTCCGAAACTAAGGAGGCCCTCCGGAGGTCTGGGGAACGCATGAAGAGGCACGCTGACAAAAGACGCTTGGATGCTCCAAACTACCTCCCAGGTCAACAAGTTTGGTTGTCGGCCAAGTACATTAGGCTAAAGCTCCCTTCCTACAAGTTGGGACCGCGCTACATTGGGCCTTTCAAGATTCTCAAACGTCTGAACAACGTATCTTACAAACTGGAGTTGCCTGCGTCGCTTCGGGTTCCCAACTCCTTCCACGTCTCTCTCCTTAAACCGGTTGTCCTGAATCGGTTTCACCCGGCCCCGAACCTTTCTCCTCTTCCTGTTACGTCTGATGACGTCTTCGAGGTAAAAGACATCCTGGCCTCGAAAAAAGTTAGAGGTAAAACCTTTTTTTTGATCGACTGGAAGGGTTTTGGTCCCGAGGAGAGATCCTGGGAGCCGCAGGAGAATATCAATGCTCCACGCATTCTTAAGAGGTTTTTAGCCAGACGCAGTGGAGGGGAGTGTAAGAGAGGGGGTACTGTTAGCGCCGCTCCCGCTGCCATACTCACCGCTCCTGCTTCTGCCCCGACTCTCTCCTCTGACGCGTCCTGCACGCGCGCATCCGCTCTCCTTGCTTTCCGGCGGCCGGCGTCCCGACGTTCTCCTCCACTTCCCTCGGCCGCGCGCACTGTGCCTCTGCGCACGCGCCGGAGGGATAAGCCGCACGCTCCTACCGGCAGCCACCTGTCTGCCGTGACCTGACCCGGACCGGCCCCCCGACCTATCAGAGGCCACCACCAGGTATTTCAGGCCGCCCTCCCTTAGTGGAGGCGCCTGACTATTGAGTTGCCTCTCGGTTGTCTAGGCCGCGCTCCCTGCTGCTTGTTCCTTGCTAGCTGTGCTCTAGTTTATTCCTTGTGTCTTGTGCCTCCTGTTAGTTCCTGTTTCTTCTGCCTGTGTCCTCAGTGTTCCTCTGTCCCTCCGGTCCGTTCCTCCTGCCTAACCCCTGTGTCTCCTTCCTTTTCAGTTCGCCTCCTCCTGGACCCCCGCCTTCCTCCGTCCTTCTTCCTCTTCCGCAGCCTCTGGACCCTGGTCACCCTGGTTCCTCTCTGGACCTTCCTCTGTTCCTCATCTCTTGTTCACCCTCCTGAGCCGACCCCTGGTCCTGGCTGCCGTGGCGCTAGAACTTCCCGAGTCTGTTCCCTAACGGTCCCTGTATAGGGGTCGGTCCACTTGGTGCGCTCGCTCGGGGAGAGCTCGGCGCCACGGCCCAGTGGGTCCACTCTCGTCACCTGTGTCCACAGCGTAACAGAGACAAATAAGCTGTTAGCACAGCAGCTTCAGCAACAGCAGCTGGAGGGGCTAACACGGCAAATGGAGCTCCTCACAGAGGCTGTTCGTGTAAGGCCGGCTGTCTCCTCTCCGTCTCCAGGTGATGAAGCATACTTCTGGAAAACGATAAGACGAGCCATACAGATAATGACCTCGGGTGATGATGTTGAAGCCTTTTTGACTGTGCTCGAGTGGGTAGCGGAGCGTGGAAAGCTACCACCACAGCCGTGGGCAGAGGTGCTGGCCCCCTATTTGACTGGTGAACCCCAAAAGGCGTATTACGACCTAGCCCTCCAGGATTCCAAAGAATATGGCAAATTAAACACTGAAATTCTGGCACGCCTGGGAGTGACAATGTCCGTGAGAGCTCAGCGAGTCCACCGCTGGGCGTTTGCTGGCAACAACCCCCCACACTCCCAAATGTTCGATCTGTTGCACCTGATCCAAAAGTGGTTGCTGCCAGAGACTTCCACTCTGGCCCAAATGGTCGAGCTTGTGGTAATGGACAGGTGCCCAGCGCGACCCCCGGAATGCAGACGATTTGATCGGCCTGGTTGAGAGACACCAGGTTGTGGAGAAGTCCCTCTGGAAACCAGACCTCGCTACTTCCCCGTACGGGGATACCCAAAAGGGGGCGGGCTCACCACGGAAGGTGGCTAGGCCCACAACTGGGGGGCGTCCCAACCCTGCTGAGGGGTCATCTAAGGCGCTTATGAAGGATGTGCTCTGTTGATGGTTTTACAATCCATCCCGTACGGGGATACCCAAAAGGGGGCGGGCTCACCACGGAGGGTGGCTAGGCCCACAACTGGGGGGCGTCCCAACCCTGCTGAGGGGTCATCTAAGGCGCCTATGAAGGATGTGCTCTGTTGATGGTTTTACAATCCATGACACGTAGCCACCCAGTGTATTATGTCCTCTGAACCCATGGACTGTAGCCTAGACAGACGCTGCTCCTATTATGTCTATCTGGCCTGCAGCATGGACTGCTAACTCAGCCCCAGTCGTGTGCCATGTCTGTCAACGGGGTTATGGCTCATAGACTGTTGGACTCTGGAAGTCTGGTGACCGTGATCAGCGCCGCACTGCCCCACCAGTTAATCCCTAACAAGGTTGTGGGCGTCCGCTGCATACACGGAGATGCCAAGGACTACCCGGTAGCCAGAGTAACAATGGGAACAGACTGTGGTGATAAGTCCCATGAGGTTGGAATGGTAAAAGACTTGATTCATCCTGTCATACGGGGGTGAGATTTTCTTCTTTGGAACTTATGGCAAAAGGGGGCTGTACACAGTGTCCTGGTAAAAAAGCTAGGCCCCTCCGAAGAAGTCTCCATCAAAATTAAAGATGGAGGAGTTCCCCCTCTGTGTCCTCACTGGAGAGGAGGATGAGACTGTAACAGAGAAGCCTGGTTTCCCTGGTTTAGAGGTGCCTGAAGAGAACTTTGGGACTGCTCAACTTCGGGACCTTACATACAGTAGACGGGGGCATTTGAGAATGTGACTTTATGTAATGGGGTTGCTCAAGAGCTGGGGGCTGACACCAGGTTCCCTCACTTTGCAGTCAATGACAAGTTATTGTATCGGGTGACCAAACTGAGGGAAGGTGAGATAGTGGAGCAGCTGTTAGTTCCAGGACCCTACCGGCGGAGGGTTCTAGACATGGCCCTTTCGCATGTGTTGGGTGGACATCTCGGGGTAGAGAAAACTCAGAAGAGAGTGCTACAGAGGTTCTATTGGCCAGGGTATAACTGAGTGATCCTAAATTATTGTAGATCCTGCCCCACCTGTCAGATAACTGCTCCTGCTTCTCACTTTCTAAGCCCCTTAGTCCCACTGCCTGTGATAGAGATCCCCTTTGTAAGAATTGCTATGGATCTGGTAGGTCCACTTGTTAAATCTGCACACGGCCACCATTACATCTTAGTGGTCATGAATTGCGTGACCTGGTACACAGAAGCGGTACCGCTAAGGAACTCTTCGGCTAAAAGTATTGCACGGAGCTTGTCCATATCTTTGCCCTGACCGGTTTGCCCAAGGAGATCGTGACGGACCAGAGTACCCCATTTATATGCAAAGTAATGCAGGAGCTGCGTAGAGTCCTCCAGATTACCCAACTGTGAACCTCTGTTTACCATCCGCAGACCAATGGCCTGGTAGAACGCTTCAACACCGATGGCCCAGAAGCAACAATGTCAGGAACTGCTGCAGCAGAATCGGGACCTGTTCTCGGAGATGCCAGGGCACATACAGGTCGTTGAACACGACGTCCTAACAGAGTCGCATGTAAGGGTAAACCTGAAACCCTACATAATCCCAGAAGCACGCCGGGAGATTATCTCCAAGGAGGTGAAGAGAATGCTGGACCTCACGGTGATAGAGGAATCAAGAAATAGCTGGTTAAGTCCCATTGTCCTTGTACTGAAGCCCAATGGCGAGTGGCTAATGATTACCGCAGGCTCACTGAGGGGTCTAGCTTCAATGCATACCCAATGCCTTGCGTGGATGAACTCATTGAGCGACTGGGGCCCGCGAGGTACATCACAACCCTCGACCTGACAAAGGGGTACTGGCATATCCCCATGTCCCAGAGCACCAAGGAGAAGACTGCCTTCTTGACGCCGGATGGATGTTTTCAGTACATTAGAATGCCCTTCGGACTGCAGGGAGCCCCAGCTACCTTCCAGAGGGCGATAGATCGAATTCTAGCTCCACACAAGAAATATGCCGCAGCCTACTTGGTTGACATAGGCATTTTCAGCCCTGACTGGAGTTCACACCTGCCAAAGGTACAGGTTATCGTGATCCTCGATGCGCTGAGAAAAGTGGGATTCACCATAAATAGGGAAGGAAGAGGCCAGGTACTTGTTCTACATCGAAGGGAGAGGTGAAATCAAGGCCCAGTTGAACAGAATAGAGATGATTCAGGAGTGGCCGCAACCGCTCTCCAAGAAGCAAGTGAGAGTGTTTCTTGGAATTGTGGGGTATTATCTCGTTTTATCCCAAACTTTGCCATAATTGCAGGGGCGGACACTGACCGCTTGGGGCCCCTGTGCAAGAAATTTGTCTGGGCCTCCTTCCTTTTATGACGAAAAAGCTACATATATAGCCACACGCACATACATGTATATACTGTGTATATATTACATAGTCTACTTTAATATGTAAATTGCCATCCCCTTTCATACAGTGCCCTTTCTTGTTATTGTTATGTACAGTACCGTCCAGGGCCGGCGTCAGCACCCGGCGCACCTGGGCAAGTGCCGGGGCCCTGGCGAGACGGGGGGTCCCACTCACGCTGTCTGGGATACTGTACGTAGCTCCTAAACGTCGCCGCCACGCCCCCCATGCATCGACCCCATCCTCACCCTTCCGGAGACCCACCGGCCACCGCAGCCCTGATAAATCCCAGCAATGACATCGCTGGGCTTCTCAGCACGCACAGGACCTGTGATTAGGTCACAGGAGGGGAGGAGTCAGGGGTCACATGATCAGGGGCCTCCGTGTCTGCACTCTGCAGGACTCTGCTGTGCTGATCGACATGGTGCTGGATGAGTTGAAGTTTCTGTGAGGAGAGGTTTACAAGGTGTATGTAGCAGAGCTGTGTGTGTATGGAGCAGAGCCGCGTGTGTACGAGGTGTACGGAGCGGAGCCGCATGTGTACGAGGTGTACAGAACGGAGCCTTGTGTGCACGAGGTGTACGAAATAGAGCCCTGTGTGTACAAGGTGTACGGAGCTGAGCCGCGTATGTACGAGGTGTGGGAAGCGGAGCAGAGCCATGTGTACGAGGTGTACGGAGCGGAGCCGTGTGTATGAGGTGTACGGAGCAGAGCCACATGTGTATGAGGTGTATGGAGCAGAGCCGCGTGTGTACGAGTTGTGCGGAGTCAGATGTGTACGGAGCGGAGCCGTGTGTGTACGAGGTGTATGGAACGGAGCCCTGTGAGTGCAAAGTGTACGGAGCAGAGCCGGGTGTGTACAGAATGAAGCCGTGTGTGTACGGAGCAGAGCCGTGTGTGTACAAGGTGTATGGAGTGGAGCCGTGTGTGTATGAGGCATACAAACCGGAACCGTGTGTGTATGAGGTGTGCGGAGCCGTGTGTGCACAAGGTTTATGGTGGGGAGCATTCATACCTCCCAACCATCCCGGATCCAGCCGGACAGTCCCAATTTTGAGAGAGAGACTGCCCCAGCCGGGAGGTTACTTTTCCTGCAGACACAGGAGTACACGGCGGAGCCCCAAGGAGCACTTTAAAACTCACATGTGACGTTCTACTGGAAGTGACGTGCTTAAAGCTGACCGGAAATGAGATAATTTCGGGAGGAGATTGTGACAGCACCATGGAGGCACTTCAGGGAATGCTTCAGATCCATCACAGGGTCTTCCTCCGACAACGTGAACAGCGGGATCACCTTGGACTCGGGGATGCAGGCCATGTGAGTGGATCATGATATGTCCTGCATTGGGAGGCTCAGGTGGGCACTACAATGTGAGCCGGGCTGCTATGGTATCTTTATAGAATCTTTCTCTCTCGTGTTAAGGACGGCGGAACACGCTAAATAAAAATATAAATAAAGCGTGTTCGCCGCCCGGGGTCCACCGTGCTGTAGGTGACAAAACCGCTGCTGAGAGAGGCAGAGCACTAAGGCGGTAAGTGCACAAGGTTGACTGCACCTAGTGCACAAGAGCAAGCTCTGTTGCACACACAGAGCTGCAAGCATAAACATGTTGCAAAAGCAGACTGTTTCACACACAGAGCTGCAAGCATGAACACAAATACAAACACTGAGTCTGTTAGAACTTCACAGAAGCTCAGCGACACAGACGCGGTATAAGGTCACAGGAGTCGCCAAGACTGACGGGACTGACTCCATCTAGACCTACCGTTAGACGTCTGGTGCAGAGGCGTTGCAACCGCGAACGCACACTGTGCTGCAACTGCAGCGCGGCAAGTATAGAGCCGCTGGCAAGGCACTGCCAGAAATGCTGGCGCAATGCAGGACGCTTTAGCTGCTGCAATGGATGAGGCTTGAGTGCGCTGGCGCTAGCGCTGCTACTGGCTGACCCAATCACTCACACATTCGGAATAACCAAGGAGGGGGATATTTAGTGAGTCAGTCACCAGTCCAAGCATCCGTCATCAAACATACAGCAGCAAGTATGAGAATACTAGCGCATGTGGGAACGGCCATGCGCACTTTTTATAGCATACGGGACCTGCCGGAAATCCCCAGAGCCCTGAGCATAACCAATGGAATCAGGAGCAGGACCTGAGCACCAGACTCACGAACTCCAATGGGAGCTCATCCCATGAGCATGCTCAGAAGAAGGGACGAAGGACTTAGCCTCTGGAGACAAATGTGAGAATCTGGATTCCTGCATAGGCATTGTAGAAACCAGATTCCTAACATTACCCCCCCTCCTAGGGCCCCCCCTCCCTGAACCCTCCGACCCACCAGCCTGTGCCCGACAGTGGCACAGACCTCAGATTCGCCCAAAAGCGAGTCTGATGTCCCAGTAGGTGAAACTGAAAACCGGGACATACGGTCGTTATCATTGGATGTCAGGTCGCCAGGTCTCAGGAGGGATACCTGATTGATAATGGGAGCGGAAGATTTAGGAGACCGCCGCTGTGTATCAATGGCCGTCGCCACACTCCGTTCGGGGAGACTGTCCCGAGCACATAATGTGCATGCCCGAATGAATTTTTTGATGTCCCGAGCTCTATGGGGCCACCAATAAGCTCTGGCCAAGAGCTTCGAGACCTGCATGTAGCCTCAGTGGTGAGACGCATTGGACGCATGCGCCCAGGCGAGTACCTGAGCCCTAAGATGAGGAGGGACAAAGGTCTCGACAACCGGTTCGGACTCCGACCATTGCGGGGAGCTGGCTTCCGGAGAAACCACACATACGTGGTGACAACCGCAAACAGATTCCTGGTCTAAGTCCGTATTAAGATCGGTACGAGACACCTCCGTGGGCTCAGGAGGTAGAACCTCTGGATCAAGTGGCTCCAGCGTCTCCAAGAATTTGGGAAGTGGAGTACCCTTCCGTTTTGAGTGAGCACGCTCCAAGCCGCGCTCCGAAAAACGGAAGTCAATCAGCGAGGAGATGGAAATCAACTCTTCCAAGGTAGTAGGAATCTTTCTGGTAGAAAGAGCGTCTTTGACATGCTCCGCCAACCCTCTCCAAAAGACAGGGATAAGGGCCCCATCAGCCCACTCCAATTCGGACGCCAGTGTCCGAAAACATACGGCATACTGGCTCACCGAGAGGGATCCCTGAGAGAGTGCAAGTAGCTGCAGGGAGGTGTCGTGCGTGACCCGGGGGCCGAGGAAAACCTGCTTGATGGCCATCAGCAGGTGCGCTGCGGTTCGTGTATCGGGATCACCACGCTCCCATAACGGCGTAGCCCATTCTAGAGCCTTGCCCGACAGTAGGGATATAATGAATGCTACCTTGGCCCGTTCCGTAGGGAATTATGCAGCCAGCAGCTCCAGATAGATCGAGCACTGGCTGATAAAACCCCTACAGGAGGCGCCATCACCGGAAAACTTACCGGGCAATGGGAGGCGGGTAACTGTCGGCGCAAGGGTGGACATGGACAAACGCGCTACTGCATCCGTTAACGCCTGTACGGCAGCATCAGTAGCTTGTGCAGCTAAGAGAGACTTCTCAAGAGCGGCCACCCGGTCGCCGAGCTGCTTAATGCATTGCAACAGTTGCTGCTGATCTGCCATCTCCAGCCAGACCCTGGCGCTAGTATTATGTTAAGGACAGCGGAACACGCTAAATAAAAATATAAATAAAGCGTGTTCGCCGCCCGGGGTCCACCGTGCGGTAGGTGACAAAACTGCTGCTGAGAGAGGCAGAGAACTAAGGCGGTAAGTGCACAAGGTTGACTGCACCTAGTGCACAAGAGCAAGCTCTGTTGCACACACAGAGCTGCAAGCATAAACATATGTTGCAAAAGCAGACTGTTTCACACACAGAGCTGCAAGCATGAACACAAATACAAACGCTGAGTCTGTTAGAACTTCACAGAAGCTCAGCGACACAGACGTGGTATAAGGTCACAGGAGTTGCCAAGACTGACGGGATTGACTCCGTCTAGACCTATCGTTAGACGTCTGGTGCAGAGGCGTTGCAACCGCGAACGCACACTGTGCTGCAACTGCAGCACGGCAAGTATAGAGCCGCTGGCAAGGCACTGCCAGAAATGCTGGCGCAATGCAGGACGCTTTAGCTGCTGCAATGGATGAGGCTTGAGCGCACTAGCGCTGCTACTGGCTGACCCAATCACTCACACATTCGTAATAACCAAGGAGGGGGATATTTAATGAGTCAGTCACCAGTCCAAGCATCCGTCATCAAACATACAGCAGCAGGTATGAGAATACTAGCGCATGGCGGAACGGCCATGCGCACTTTTTATAGTGTACGGGACCTGCTGGAAATCCCCAGAGCCCTGAGCATAACCAATGGAATCAGGAGCAGGACCTGAGCACCTGACTCCCAAACTCCAATGGGAGCTCATCCCATGAGCATGCTCAGAAGAGGGGACGAAGGACTTAGCCTCTGGAGACAAATGTGAGAATCTGGATTCCTGCATAGGCATTGTAGAAACCAGATTCCTAACATCTTGTTTCTTTCTCTCTTTCTGTTCTTTCTTTCTCTCTCTGTTCTTTCTCTCTAATCTTTTTTTCTTTCTCTCTGTTCTTTCTCTCTCTGTTCTCTTTCTTTCCCCTCTTTCTTTCTTTCTTTCTTTCTCTCTGTTCTTTCTCTCTCTCTCTGTTCTTTCTCTGTTCTTTCTTTCTCTCTATGTTCTTTCTTTATCTCTCTGTTCTCTTTATTTCCCCACTTTCTCTCTCTCCATTCTTTCTCTCTCCGTTTTCTTTCCTTCCTTTCTCTCTCTGTTCTTTCTTTCCTCTCTTTCTCTCTCTCTTTTCTTTCTCTCTCTCTGTTCTTTCTTTCTCTTTCTTTCTCTATCTCTGTTCTTTCTTTCCCATCTTTCTTTCTCTCTCCTTTCTTTCTTTGCCCTCTTTCTTTTTTTCTCTCTCTGTTCTTTTTTTACTGTCCACTCTTTCTTTCTCTCTCTCTGATCTTTCTTTCTCTCTCTGTTGTTTCTTTCTCTCTGTTCTTCCTTTCTTTCTCTCTCTCTGCTCTTTCTTTCTCATCTTTTTTTCATATGTACACTACTAATCAATAGCCTCCTTCACATGAACGTGTTTTGCCACAGAGAGTGTGTCCGTGTGGATAACATG
Source organism: Dendrobates tinctorius (assembly GCF_039654945.1). Classification (NCBI taxonomy): domain Eukaryota; kingdom Metazoa; phylum Chordata; class Amphibia; order Anura; family Dendrobatidae; genus Dendrobates; species Dendrobates tinctorius. The sequence goes on along the minus strand of NW_027361733.1, from coordinate 23,170,322 downwards.
CGTGTCCGTGTGATCCACACGGAGACAAGTCTGTTTTTGGCTGGCACCATGGATGCCACATGGCATGAATCGTGGTATGTTTTAAAGGGGGGGCCCACTGAGACTCTTTCACCCGAGGTCCTCAAAAACCTGGAGCCGGCCCTGGTACTGTCCCTTACATATTGGATTATATAGAGCCCTGTTTTTTATTACATACCGTCCTGTCTTATTAGATGTAAAATTCAATGATGGCTGATGGAGCATGGGAAAGCTTCTTATCTGCTGGAGGAGCTGATGGACTGGTCATCTGATCACCGACTCCTCCATCAGCAGTCCTTTTATATCTAAAAAGTGAGGGGACTATGTAATAAAAGAGGGCACTGTGAATAACAAAATTAACAAGAATACACTATGTAAGAGACAGTACTGTACATAGCAGCGGAGGAAGCTATATAATAAGGGATGGCACCATATATAACTAGAGATGATGGTACGTAATAAGGGACAGTGTTATATGGGTCGCCCTCCCAGGGCTGTGGGGTACTCGCTACCGGGCCGGTATCAGTGGGATGTGTCACAGCGGCAGTGACCCGGACCGTGGCCCTGGGCGCCCAAGTAATAGGAAGATGTGAGTGGTGGAATGTAGTTAAATGAATAGCCCGTGACGCGCACCTGTGGTGTTCGGCAAGGGAGGTGTTAAGCCGACGCTGCAGACAGATCCTCCGGGACAGATGGTGTGGTGCAGCAATGATGTTATAGCCCTCCACAGGCAGGGCTGTTGTCCCAGGGCAGTGTAGATGTGGAGACACTTAGAAGGTGTAGTGTTTGGCGCAGGGGATATAGCAGTGCCAGGCGGACGGACGCAGGAAGGAATGGAGGACACCAGGGCATGTAGTTCCAAAGCTTTACTCACAGTCTGTAGTGCCTGCTTCTGTGCCGTGTCCTCCAGGTCAGGGACTCAGTCAACCTCCAGGCAAGATGGAATGCTCCCTTCCACACTCCACCAACTTATGTGCCTTTCCTGAACGTCTCCTCTATATCACCTTTAAGTGTGAAGATCTCCTAGTACTGAGTTACACTGGAGTTCCTCCTGACAGATGTTCCCAAGAACTCTACTTGCACGGCAGACAGCTGTAGCCTGCTTCGGGGACTCTCTACTCCTGAGTCCCGGCTCTCTATCCGTGTTGCTGTTGTGCCCTCAAGTCTTAGATGGGAGTAGTGCATTTACAGCCCACTACTCCACTGGTGTCTGCTGCAGAACCATTAGTGTCCATACAACCTCGGGGACCGGGCCCCGGCCTTGCGCTTAGAACTTCTAGGCAGGGTTCTTCCTCTAACCCACGTCCTCTGTGTTCCCTTTTACTCCTACGTTCCGTACTTGTCTTTTCCCTTCTATGGAAGCTCAGGCTTCGGTTCAATGTCCTTCTCCTTCTTTCCTTTCCCGTGCCAGCTGGCTCAGATCACTGAGGCAGCTGCATCACTCCTTCCTCCATCCCTCTTCCAGGGATCCCCACTCCTCCTGAGTGGCTTCCTCTCTCCTACTCAACCTCTGAACTCAACTGAACTGAACCTCTATCCTGAAACCGTCCCGCTCTTTTATATGTATTCTAAACTCCACCCACCTCCCAGCACATCCAGTGTTCCAAGCAGGGAACCACCAAAGGTGCTCTGCCTCTCTCTAAGCAAGGAGCCGCAATGTGGTTTTGCTGAACTACTCTATTGTGTGGGGTGCGAGTGTTGGAGCGTGGTCAGGAGCCTCCAACTTACCTGGATGGTGGGGCACCACACCTTAGGAGAAGGTGCAGTACCTCTGTGGCGACTGAGCCTCAGGGGCGCCACATTATACATAATAAAAGAGGAAACGATGTAACTAAGGATGGTGTTATACAGAATTAGTGAGCACACTATTTTACTAAGGGACAGTGTTAGACAGAATAAGTGAGTACACTATATACTAAGGGACTGTGTTAGACATAATAAGCGATAATAATGTCTTCCTCCACCTCCCCCTGTTCCTAAGTCCATTATAAGTCCCCCTTCCTCCCATCCCGATCCCCCACATCCCTCATTGTCCTCCTCCCGCTGCATCCCATTATTGTCCTATCCCCAACCCCATCATTGCCCTCTTCACCACCTCCATCATTGCCTTCTCCCCCACCACCCCATCATTGTGTCTCCCCCCATCACTCCCATCATTGCCCATTCCACCACCTCCATCATTTCCTCCTCCCTCACCACCCCCATTATTGCCCTTTACACCACCAAGAAAACCAAGGTAGCAACAGAGAAAATGATCCCTAAAACTTCACTTTTAATCAATATATAAAATCTGGACAATCCCAGTTCCTAATTGTAGACGATAGTGGCGCCCCCGCTCAACGTGATAAGTATCAATCTCATAATGCTATTGTCTATATGTAGGACTATTATGTCCACTAAGCGTTCTGTATATTATATTATTTTTATGCCACTAATTTCCATCTGGTGGATATAATTTTTTGTGGGTATTTAACCTGAAGTGCTTTGATTGTGCATTATTGTGGCTGCACTTTTTTACTGTATAAACGTTTTTTCTTTTTTTCCCTTTTTTTGGGGGCTATATCTGGTCTATCACTTTTTGCAGCATAAGCCTTTTTCATTACGAGATAAGTCAACAAAAGCTGCTATTTATCAGTATTTTTTACTACGAGATACTATCTAGGGTGGGTTTATATGCCCATGATTATAGTACGAGATAAGTTAATCATCTTAGAGACGTTATACAGTCTCTCCACCAAGGGTTTTTTTCGGGTGTGTATTGTGTGGTTGTGTTTTTTTGTGTATCCTCGCCGTGGACTAGGGTTTTTTAGAGTGTATTAGGGTCACCGACGTTGAGCGGGGGCGCCACTATCGTCTACAATTAGGGTGCCAACCTCCGCGGCCAGGCAGGGACTGCTAGGGCCTATTAGGGCGAGTTTAGTGGCCCGGAGTATTTATTATTCTGTGTCTGGTGTTGTTTATTACCCTAGTCCCTATGAACTGGGATTGTCCAGATTTTATATATTGATTAAAAGTGAAGTTTTAGGAATCATTTTCTCTGTTGCTACCTTGGTTTTCTTTTTGTCTTTGGATCCCAAAAAATTTTTTTGGAGGTTTTTTTCCTTTACACCACCACCATCATCATTGCTTTTTCCCCCACCACCCCATCATTGCACTGCAAAATGTAAATAAATTTATATAATTTATACAAGGTTTTTTTCTGGATTTTATTTTTGATATTCTATCTCTCAATGTTAAAACTAACCTACCCTTAAATTATAGACTGTTCATGTCTTTGTCAGTGGGCAAACTTACAAAATCAGCAAGGGATGAAATACTTATTTTCCCCACTGTATGAGCAGGATGGGAGATTATATGGGGCCAGGATGGAGACACATGGGCCAGGATGGGAGAACATATGGGTGCAGGATGGGAGATCACATGGGCCAGGATGGGAGAATGTTATGAATGAGTCACCGTAGGAGGCAAAAACAGAAATACTAGCTAAGTCCAGAAAACCAGAGAAGTTGGCAGCTATCAGATTGCAGACCCCTGAACCTATCAACAACAACTAGCAGTAGCCGTGGAGGGTTCCTACGGTGCCCTAGACCCCTCGATCACAGCCGGAGAACTAAATAGCCTAAAGACAGAAAGGGAAATCTAAACTGCCCCAGAGCAGACCCCAAAGCAATAGGCAGCCCCCAACATATAATGACAGTGAAGCAAGATGAAAAAACACTCACACAGATAGAAAGATAGGCTGAGCAAATGATGGGGCCCAAGCTAACTAAATAGGACAGGATAGAAAAGCTGCTGTCTGCAATCCGCCAAAACCCTATCAAAACAAGAGCCAACAGACAGATAGGGAAAAAAGCCCTGAAGACGCTAGGCTTCAAAAAGACTATATCAGTACTCAGGTATTTTCTGAAGACAGAGCAAAAAGGAATTCAGCTCACCCCAGCCGGGAATGGCAGAAATCCAGAAAAACAAGGCAAAACAAAACCAAAACACAAATGCAAAAAGCAGAGCAGAAAACTTAGCTTTTGAGGAGCAGGAATCAGACTGGTCTCCTAGAATCCCTCAGAGAAATCACCAGCCAGGCAGAAGGGCGTCGGCTGCCTTATATCCAGTCAGCAATTCCAGTCACCCAGTCATCATCATCCTGCTCAGGTGCTTGGTAATCAGCCTCACTACCTTCCTTCACCAGAAGAGGGAGTTCATCAGACCTCAATGGTGAAGGGGAAAAAGAAATCACAACAGTACCTCCCCCTTGAGGAGGGGTCACCGAACCCTCATCCACGCCACCAGGGCGATCAGGGTGAGCCCGATGAAAGGCACGCACCAATCTTTTGGCATGAATATCAGAGGCAGAGACCCAGGAATTATCCTCCTGACCATAACCCTTCCACTTAACCAAATACTGGAGTCTCCGTTTAGCCAGACGGGAATCCAGTATCTTCTCTACCTCATATTCCATGTTACCTTCAACCAATACAGGGTCCAGAGGTGCCACCCCTGGAACAACTGGTTCAACAAACCTCTTCAACAAGGACTTATGAAACACATTATGGATTTTAAATGTGACAGGAAGAGCCAAACGAAAAGAGACCGGATTAATAATCTCCAAAATCTTGTAAGGTCCAATAAATCTAGGCTTAAACTTAGGAGAAGCCACCTTCATAGCGATATTTTTTGATGATAATCAAACCATATCACCAACCTTAAACTGGGGACCAATGGTCCTATGTCGGTTGGAAAACCGCTGGGCCTTTTCCTGGGAGAGAGATAACTTATCCACCACTTGGTCCCAGATCTGGTGCATTCTCTCCACCACAGTGTCAACACCTGGGCAGGCAGAAGGCTCCACCTGCCCTGAAGAAAATCGAGGATGAAACCCAAAGTTACAAAAAAAAGGTGACATCAAAGTGGCAGAACTAGGTCTATTATTTAAAGCAAATTCGGCCAAGGGCAAAAATGAAACCCAATCATCCTGGTCAGCGGAAATAAAACATCTCAAATACGACTCCAAGGTCTGGTTTGTTCTCTCCGTCTGCCCATTGGTCTGAGGGTGAAAAGCAGAGGAGAAGGACAACTGAATTCCCAGCTTGGAACAGAAAGTCCTCCAAAATCTAGACACAAACTGAACTCCTCTGTCAGATACAATGTTCTCAGGAATCCCGTGCAAGCGAACCACCTGTTGCAAAAACAGGGGCACCAACTCAGAGGAAGCTGGCAACTTAGGGAGTGGTACAAGATGAATCATCTTAGAGAACCTATCACAAATCACCCAAATAACAGTCATTCTCTGAGAGACAGGCATATCAGAGATGAAATCCATTGAAATATGGGTCCATGGCCTCCTGGGGAACGGCAAAGGCATCAACAACCCACTAGAGCGAGAACAAGGTTTAGACCGGGAGCAAGTCCCACAGGACTGCACAAAATTCCTGACATCACGAGACAAGGTGGGCCACCAAAAAGACCGACTCACCAGATCTCTAGTACCAAAAATACCTGGATGACCAGCCAATGCAGAGCAATGAACTTCAGACATCACTCTCTTCTTCCACTGGTCAGGAACATACAACTTTCCACTGGGACAACGCTCAGGTTTGTCCTCCTGGAACTCTTCCAGAGCACGTCTCAAATCGGGCGAGATGGCAGAAAGAACTACCCCTTCACCTAAGATGGTAGCAGGCTTGGTCACCACAGGAGAATCAGCAAAGAAGCTCCTAGAGAGAGCGTCAGCCTTGACATTGTTAGTGCCAGGAAGAAAAGAGACCACAAAATCAAAACGTGTAAAAAACAAGGCCCACCTAGCCTGTCTAGGGTTCAAGCGTTTGGCCGACTCCAGGTAAATCAAATTCCTGTGGTCAGTGAGGACCACGACTTGATGTTTAGCTCCCTCCAACCAATGTCTCCACTCCTCAAATGCCCATTTCATGGCTAACAGTTCCCGATTCCCCACATCATAGTTACGTTCAGATGGAGAGAACTTTCGGGAAAAGAAAGCACAGGGATTCATTTTAGATGTTACAGGATCCTTTTGGGACAAAACAGCTCCTGCACCAATCTCAGAAGCGTCCACCTCTACCTGGAACGGGAGTGAGACATCCGGTTGCAGCAAAACCGGGGCAGAAGTGAATCTTCGCTTCAGCTCCTGAAAGGAAGAAACAGCCTCCGGAGACCAATTCAACACATCAGCATCCTTCTTAGTCAGATCAGTCAATGGCTTGGCAATACTAGAAAATTTTGCTATAAATTTCCAATAAAAATTAGCAAAACCCAAAAACTTCTGGAGGGCCTTCAAAGAAGTGGGCTGAACCCAATCATAAATGGCCTGTACCTTGGCCGGGTCCATTTCAATAGTTGACGGAGACAAAATGAATCCCAAAAATGAAATCCTCTGTACCCCAAAAAGGCATTTCGATCCTTTGACATACAGGGAATTCTCCCTCAAAATCCGGAACACAGTCCGAACATGTTCCACATGAGAATCCCAATCCTTGGAGAAGATCAAAATATCATCCAGATAGATAATCAAAAATTTATCCACAAAGTCTCGGAAAATGTCGTTCATGAAGCACTGGAAGACAGAAGGGGCATTAGTGAGCCCATAAGGCATCACCAGGTACTCAAAATGTCCCTCCGGAGTATTAAACGCCGTCTTCCATTCATCACCATGCTTAATGCGGATAAGATTATACGCCCCCTGAGGTCAAGCTTGGTAAACCAGCAAGCACCTTTAACTCTGGAGAATAGATCCGAAATCAGGGGTAACGGATACTAATATTTAATAGTAATTTTGTTGAGGGCACGATAATCAATACAAGGCCTTAATGAACCATCCTTTTTGGCCACGAAAAAAAAACCCGGCACCTAAGGGTGAAGAGGATGGTCTAATATGACCCTTCTCCAACGCCTCCTTAATATAGGATCGCATAGCCTCGTGCTCGGGTACAGATAAATTGAAGAGCCGACCCTTGGGAAATTTACATCCCGGGCTCAGTTCAATTGCACAGTCATAACTCCTATGAGGAGGCAAAGACGCAGACTCATTCTCACTAAATACATCATAAAAGTCCGCCAAATAGTCAGGAACATCATGCGACTGAGGAGAGGTGGAAAAAAATGGAGCCTCACTAAGGGCACACCAACAACCCCAACTCACCACAGACACAGATTTCCAATCCAAAACTGGATTATGAATTTGCAACCAGGGAAACCCCAGAACAATGGTATCATGCAAATTATGCAACACCAAAAATCTGCAAATTTTCTTGATGGTCTAGGGCGACCCGCATTACCACCTTGGTCCAAAACTGAGGTTTATTTTTCGCCAAAGGAGTAGCATCAATCCCCCTCAAAGGGATAGGCGTCCGCAGAGGTGTCATCGGAAATCCACAACGTTTAGCAAAATCCAAGTCCATTAGGTTCAGGGCTGCTCCCGAATCCACAAAAGCCTTGGCGGAAAATGTGGACAGGGAGCAGATCAGAGTAATTGCCAGAAGAAACTTAGGTTGAACACCACCCACAGAAAACGTGTGTGCAAAACGTTTCTCTCGTTTAGGACAGACAGAAATAATATGCGAGGCATCTCCACAAAAAAAACACAGCTTATTACGCCTTCTGAACTCCTGACGTTGCTCCCTGCACAAAACTCTATCACATTGCATAGGTTCAGACACTTGTTCAACAGGTGGCAACACCTCTCGTGCAGTCCTGCGTTCACATAAACGCCGATCAACCTGAATGGCTAATGACATAGAATCGTCAAGACCAGAGGGAACAGGAAATCCCACCATAGTATCTTTTACGGCTTCTGACAAACCCTTCCGAAAGAGAGCTGCCAAGGCATTATCATTCCAGGTAGTAAGGACCGCCCACTTTCGGAATTTTTGACAGTACAATTCTGCAGAATCTCGACCCTGGCTCAATGCCAACAGGGTCTTTTCAGCCTGATCAATAGCATTAGGTTCGTCATACAACAACCCCAAGGCTTGAAAAAAATGCGTTCACATTAGTCAGAATAGGATCATCTGGTTTCAAAGAAAACGCCCAATCCTGGGGATTGCCACGCAGCAAAGAGATGACAATTTTAACCTGCTGCATGGAGCTCCCTGACGAGTTAGGCGTCAAGGCAAAAAATAATTTACAATTATTTTTGAAATTCAAAAATTTAGACCGATCTCCAAAAAACACATCAGGAGTAGGGATCTTTGGTTCAGCAGCATGTGAATGAGCAAGGTAGGTGGAAATTCCCCACACTTCTGCAGTGAGCTGCTCCACACAATCAGACAATTGCTTTATCTCCATTGAGAGAAAAAAAATTCCCCCTACGGCCTCAGAGATATAGAGAAAAAAATATACACACTTTTTTTTTTTTTACAATTCTTTCCTGCTATTGAGTACCCTAGGATCTGCGGTATGGCTGGTGATTCTGTTATGAATGAGTCACCGTAGGAGGCAAAAACAGAAATACTAGCTAAGTCCAGAAAACCAGAGAAGTTGGCAGCTATCGGATTGCAGACCCCTGAACCTATCAACAACAACTAGCAGTAGCTGTGGGGGGTTCCTACGGTGCCCTAGACCCCTCGATCACAGCCGGAGAACTAAATAGCCTAAAGACAGAAAGGGAAATCTAAACTGCCCCAGAGCAGACCCCAAAGCAATAGGCAGCCCCCAACATATAATGACGGTGAAGCAAGATGAAAAAACACTCACACAGATAGAAAGATAGGCTGAGCAAATGATGGGGCCCAAGCTAACTAAATAGGACAGGATAGAAAAGCTGCTGTCTGCAATCCGCAAAAACCCTATCAAAACAAGATCCAACAGACTGATAGGGAAAAAAGCCCTGAAGACGCTGGGCTTTAAAAAGATTATATCAGTACTCAGGTATTTTCTGAAGACAGAGCAAAAAGGAATTCAGCTCACCCCAGCCGGGAATGGCAGAAATCCAGAAAAACAAGGCAAAACAAAACCAAAACACAAATGCGAAAAGCAGAGCAGAAAACTTAGCTTTTGAGGAGCAGGAATCAGACTGGTCTCCTAGAATCCCTCAGAGAAATCACCAGCCAGGCAGAAGGGCGTCGGCTGCCTTTTATCCAGTCAGCAATTCCAGTCACCCAGTCATCATCATCCTGCTCAGGTGCTTGGTAATCAGCCTCACTACCTTCCTTCACCAGAAGAGGGAGTTCATCAGACCTCAATGGTGAAGGGGAAAATGAACTCACAACAGGAGAACATATGGGAGCAGGATGGGAGATCATATGGGGGCAGGATGGGAGAACATATGGGGCATGTTGGGAGACATAAGGGGGTTGGATGGCAGAAAAATATGGGGGCAGGATGGAGACATATAGGGGTCAGCAGTAGTGTAGCTACCAAGGGCCCAGAGGGGCCATGGAGCTATGGTAATGTTAACTGTATCGGCATCCGCAGTGTGCCCACACAGTTCAACTCTGCAGCAGAGGAGGGAGACTCTCACTGCACTGCCACCTGGCAGCTATGGGGCTTGAGAGGAGGGAGAACCTCCCGCCCATCATCACAAGTTCAACTATATTTGCTGGATGCCGATACAGTTGAAAGCAATGGTGAGAGAGGGGGCGTCACACTCCCATTCCCATCATTCCCCCTCTGCGTCTGACATCACCGATGCAAATACTGACAGTGGGAGCAATGACATCACTGCATGGCTCCCGCTGTGCTGCTGCTTGGATCAGTGGGGGAATGAGGAGGAGAGGTGAGTATTGTATTTTTTTATGAGAAGTGCATTATACTATATAGAGGCCTATGGGGAGTGCATAGTGCTATATATGGGGAGTGCAATTATACTGTATGGAGGACTTTGGGGAGTGCATTATACTATATAGAGGCCTATGGGGTGTGAATTTTATTATATGAAGGCCAATGGGTAGTGCATTATGCTATATGTGTTAGGGAAGTGCATTATGCTATATGTTTTAGGGACGGCGGAATGCACTAAATACTAAATAATAGAAAGTGCGTTCGCCGCCCGGGGTCCACCGTGCAGTAGGTGTTAAAACCGCTGCTAGACAATGGCAGACGCGCTATATGGCGGTATAGCACACGCGGGTTATACGTCACCTGATGTGCGCTGGGCGTACTCTGTTGATTCACAGAGTCGCCTAAGGCATGAACATAAATGCCGAGCCTGTTGACCTCACAGGACTCGGCGAAGTGCACGCACAGTATGTGGTCACAGGACTAAGCCCAAGACTCAGGATGATGTCTGTCTAGACCTACCGCGGACGCCAACTAGTGCTGCTACAGCAGCGCGGCGACTGACCCAGCCGCAATGCGACAGTGCCCAAGAGGGGCACACTGTCGGACGCTAGCACTGTGGAGGATGTGTCGTGCCAGTAACTTGCCACTGACTGGCGCTGACTCTATAACTAGATCCCTAAATGCACTCGTAATATCAGAGGGAGGAGAATCTTAATGAGTCATTCGCAGTCCATACATCCATCACCATACACACAGTAGCAATTAGGGTCTATACTAGCGCATATGCAGGCCTTTAATAGCCGTGCGCTTCCGATACCTTCCAGATCTCTGAGATGGACCATTCAGAACAGGAGAAGGACCTGAGCACGTGATTCCCGATCTCCAATGGGAGATCGTCTCGTGAGCATGCCCAGTAGCGCGACGGGAGGACTTAGCCTCTGGAGTGGCTTGCTGCAGGACAGCCTGCGCTGCTATTGCTGACCCAGAGGTGGCAGCAACCAGTCCTACAGAGCTGGTCTGAGCAGAGCGTCTGGGACGCCGAGATTGCTGTGCAGGCTCCTGAGCGGTCGGTGGAGAATGGGAGACCGCTGGATGCAAGGCTCTGGATTCCAGCTGTGCAGCTGCAGGAACCCGACGCCTAACATTATGAATGCCTATGGGGAGTGCATTATACTATAAGGAGGCCTATGGGGAGTGCATTATACTATATAGAGGCCTATGAAGAGGGCAATTATACTGTATGGAGGACTTTGGGGAGTGCATTATATTAAGGCCTATGGGGAGTGCATTATACTATATGAAGACCTATGGGGAGTGCATTATACAATATAGAGGGCTATAAGGAGTGCAGTATACTATGGGGAGTGCATTATACTATATGAAGGTCTATGTGGAGTGCATTATACTATATAGTGGCCTATGTTTTGTACAGTATACATTATAGAGGCCTAAGGGGAGTGCAGTATACTATATAGAGGCCTATGGGGAGTGCATTATACTATATGGAGGCTTATAGGGAGTGCACTATACCATATGAAAGCCTAGGGGTGTGCATTATACTACATGAAGGTCTATTGGGAGTGCAGTTATACTGTATGGAGGTCTATGGGGAGTGCATTATACTATATAGAGGCCTATGAGTAGTGCAGTATACATTATAGAGGTCTATGGGGAGTGCAGTATACTATATAGAGGCCTAAGGGGAGTGCAACATACTATATAGAGGCCTAAGGGGAGTGTATTGTACTATATGGAGGCCTGTGGGGAGTGCATTATACAATATGAAGGCTTATGGGGATTGCATTATACTATATAGAGGCCTATGAGGAGTGCAGTATACTATATGGAGGACTATGGGGAGTGCATTATACTATATGGAGGCCTATGGGGAATGCAATGTACAGTATGGGGGGCCGGCCTATGAAGAGTGCATTTTATTATATAGAGGCTTATGACGAGTGCATTAAACTAGGGGCGTAACTAGAACTGATTGGGCTCCATAGCAAACTTTTAAACGGAGCCCCCTCAAAGAAACACCCCCTTCAAGACATTCCCAGAGTTCCATGCGGCAGGCAGCTCTGCAGAGCTAATAGACAGCGAGGGCTCAGGGAAGGGGCGGGACTGAAGTAGTCTGAAGCAATACACTCTGTGACTGGCTGCAGGCAGGGATGCGGGCCCAATATGTGTTTCGCTCCGCACAGCAGGCACAGAAATGCAGCGTAGGCTGCAAAATCATAGTGTACATTTTTTTCCGCCGGGGCCCCGGATCCCCTACACTACACGCACCGGGCCGGCGGGCCCCCAAGACAGCGTTGGCCACCCAGCGTTGGCGCCGCAGTAATGTACTTAATTAAATTGCACTACCGGGTAGCGCAGGGGCGGACACTGACAGCTTGGGGCCCCTGTGCAAGAAATGTGTCTGGGCCCCCCTCCTTTTATGGCGTCAACGCTATATATATATACACTCACTGGCCACTTTATTAGGTACACCTGTCCAACTGTGTGTTAAGACTTAATTTCTAATCTGCCAATCACATGGCGGCAACTCAGTGCATTTAGGCATGTAGACATGGTCAAGACAATCTCCTGCAGTTCAAACCGAGCATCAGTATGGGGAAGAAAGGTGATTTGAGTGCCTTTGAACGTGGCATGATTGTTGGTGCCAGAAGGGCTGGTCTGAGTATTTCAGAAACTGCTGATCTACTGGGATTTTCACGCACAACCATCTCTAGGGTTTACAGAGAATGGTCCGAAAAAGAAAAAAAATCCAGTGAGCGGCAGTTCTGTGGCCGGAAATGCCTTGTTGATGCCAGAGGTCAGAGGAGAATGGGCAGACTGGTTCGAGCTGATAGAAAGGCAACAGTGACTCAAATTGCCACCCGTTACAACCAAGGTAGGCAGAAGAGCATCTCTGAACGCACAGTGCGTCGAACTTTGAGGCAGATGGGCTACAGCAGCAGAAGACCACACTGGGTACCACTCCTCTCAGCTAAGAACAGGAAACTGAGGCTACAATTTGCACAAGCTCATCGAAATTGGACAGTAGAAGATTGGAAAAACGTTGCCTGGTCTGATGAGTCTCGATTTCTGCTGCGACATTCGGATGGTAGGGTCAGAATTTGGCGTAAACAACATGAAAGCATGGATCCATCCTGCCTTGTATCAACGGTTCAGGCTGGTGGTGGTGGTGTCATGGTGTGGGGAATTTTTTCTTGGCACTCTTTGGGCCCCTTGGTACCAATTGAGCATCGTTGCAACGCCACAGCCTACCTGAGTATTGTTGCTGACCATGTCCATCCCTTTATGACCACAATGTACCCAACATCTGATGGCTACTTTCAGCAGGATAATGCGCCATGTCATAAAGCTCGAATCATCTCAGATTGGTTTCTTGAACATGACAATGAGTTCACTGTACTCAAATGGCCTCCTCAGTCACCAGATCTCAATCCAATAGAGCATCTTTGGGATGTGGTGGAACGGGAGATTCGCATCAGGGATGTGCAGCCGACAAATCTGCGCCAACTGTGTGATGCCATCATGTCAATATGGTCCAAAATCTCTGAGGAATGCTTCCAGCACCTTGTTGAATCTCTGCCACGAAGAATTGAGGCAGTTCTGAAGGCAAAAGGGGGTCCAACCCGTTACTAGCATGGTGTACCTAATAAAGTGGCCAGTGAGTGTGTATATATATATATATATATATATATATATATATATATATATATATATATATAGCCACACACACATGTATATATATTACATAGTCTCCTTTATTATGTATATTGCTGTCCCTTACACAGTGCCTTCTCTTATGTACAGTACCGTCCCTTACATATTGAATTATATAGAGCCCTGTTTTTTATTACATACCATCCTGTCTTGTTAGTTGTATAATGCAATGATGGCTGACGGAGCATGGGAAAGCTTCCTTTCTAATGGAGGAGCTGATGGACTGGTAATTTGGTCACCAGCTGCTCCATCAGCAGTCATTTTATATCTAACAAGAGAGGGGACTATGTAATAAAAGAAGGCACTGTAAATAACAAAATTAACAAGAATACACTATGTATGAGACAGCACTATACATAACAGCAGAGGAAGCTATATAATAAGGGACTGCACCATATATAACTAGAGAGGATGGTACGTAATAAGGGACGTGTTATACATAATAAAAGAGGAAACTATGCAACTAAGGGTGGTGTTATACAGAATTAGTGAGTCCACTATATACTAAGGGACAGTGTTAGACATAGTGAGTACGCTATACACTAAGGGACTGTGTTAGACATAATAAGCGATAACGTCTTCCTCCACCTCCCCCTGTTCCTAAGGCCATTATAAGTCCCCCTTCCTAACATCCCAATCCCCCACCCCCCTCATTGTCCTCCTCCCCTCGCATCCCATTATTGTCATCTCCCCCACCCCATCATTGCCCTCTTCACCACCTCCATCATTTTCTTCTCTCCCACCACTATCTTTGCTTTCTCCCCCACCACTCCCATCATTGCCCATCCACCACCTCCATCATTTCCTCCTCCACCACCCCCATTATTGCCCTTTCCACCACCACCAGTGCATTCTCCCCCACCACCCCATCATCATTTCTTTTTCCCCCACCACCCCATCATTGCCCTCTCCCTCACCCCATCATTGCCTTCTCCATCATCCCATCACTGCCTTCTCCCCATCACTCCCATCATTGCCTTCTCCCCATCACTCCCATCATTGCCTGCTCCATCACCCCATCACTCCCAAAACTGCCTTCCCCCCATCACTCCCATCATTGCCTTCTCCATCACCCCATCACTGCCTTCTTCCAATCACTCCCATCATTGCCTGCTCCATCACCCCATCACTCCTTTCATTGCCTTCTCCCCATCACTCCCTTCTCTCCATCACTCCCATCATTGCCTTCTCCCCATCACTCCCTTCTCTCCATCACTCCCATCATTGCCTTCTCCCCATCAATGCCTTCTTTCCATCACCCCCCATGGCCTTCTCCCATTACCCCTCATGGCCTTCTCCCATCACCCCGGGCATCATGGCCTTCTCTCCTCATCACAGTCTTCTCATGTCCGCATTTCCTCCAGGGCCAGGCTAACCTACACACACACAGACACACATACACACATACATACATACAGACATACACACACATACATACACATATACATACACACAGACATACATATACACACAGACACACATGCATACATACACATACACAGACATACACAAATACATACATACACACACAGACATACACACATACATACACACAGACATACATACACACACACACACATACATACACTCAGACACACATGCATATATACACACATACATACACACAGACATACACACACAGACATACACACAGACACACATACATATATACATACAGACACACACAGACATACACACATATGCATACATACAGACATACATACACACACATACATACACACAGACATACACACACATACACAAACACACAGACATACAAACATAAACACATACATACACACACACACATACATACACAGACATATACACATACATACACACACAGACATACACACATACATACATACACACAGACATACATACATACACACAGACATACACATACATGCACACACAGACATATACACACATAAATACAGACACACATACATACATACATATATACAGACACACATACATACACACAGACACACACACATACAAACATACACACATACACAAACATACACACATACATACACACATACACACAGACATATACACACATACACGCACAGACATACACACATACATACACACAGACACACACACAGACAGACACACACATACATCATACACACATACATACACACATACACACAAGTGACTGACTGACTTGCGGCTGCAGCCACCGTCCGGCCGGTGCCACAGGCACAGTGAGTGAGACAGTCTGTCTCCTCTTCTCCTCCCCCACAGCAGCAGCGCAGCACAGCGTGATTGACGCTGATGTCATCTAACCTCAGGCTCAGGGCTGGCTCCTCTCCTCCTTGCTCCTGGCGCTCCACATGGCTAATTTGAATAATTAGCTATGCGGTGCTGGAGGGGCCCCCTCTCCCCTGGGGCCCCTGTGCAATGCACGGGCTGCACGGGCGGTAGGTCCGCCCCTGGGTTAGCGCCGATCAGAGCCGGGGACCCTGGCCCCTATATGGGCCGGGCCCCAAAGCAACCGCTATGGCTTCTGCCCCGGTAGTTACGCCAGTCCATTAAACTGTATAGGGGCCTATGGGCAGTGTATTATACTATGTAGAGGCCTATGAGGAGTGCATTTATACTATATAGAGGCCTATGAGGAGTGCCTTATACTATATGGAGGACTATGAAGTGCATTATACTATATAGAGGCTATTTAGGGGATCATCATACAGTGTGGGAGCTAATATTGGGTGTTTGTACAGTGTGGGGGCCATCATACAATGTTGGAGCCATCAAACAGTTTGGGGGCTACTAAGGGGTCAGTATACTGTGTGCAATTAATACAGGTAAAGAGAGCAGAGTAGGAGGGCTTCTTAAAAAAAAAAACCTAACAGGTCTGCGAGAGCCAGAATTCTTGCTGGTTGGTAGATGATAAAATATCGTAATTTATGCATTATAAGACGCACTTATTTTCCCAAAATTTGGGGTGGAAATGGGGGTGCGTCTTATAATTCTTATATACCTTACTGGTACCGTTGCTGCCCAGGGGGTCCGCCGCTGCGGGGGGGGCTCTGCCAACATTTCTTGAAAGGCAAAATGTCGGCAGAGCCCTCCCACAGCAGGGGCTGGCAGCAGCGGCGGCGGCGGACACCCCGAGCAGCAGCACCTGGCACCCCAGCCGCACCGCCGAGGACACCTGCAGCACCAGACACCCCCTCTTCCCAGCCTATGGCCTGCAGCATCACCCCACTCCTGCTTCCTCCAGCAGCGACCCTGGGACCCTGCTTCACCACAGCCACCACCCCCGGTAAGCAATAAGACACATGGATTATAAGAAGCACCACCATTTTATAAAAAAAAAAATGTTTTTCCTATTTTTCTCCTGAAAATTTGGGGTGCGTTTTATAATCCGGAGCGTCTTATAATCTGAAAAATATGGTTCTTATTTAATTCAATAAAATGCAATTTAAATTTAATTATTTAAAAATCACACAATGTGATTTAATGGTGTTTATTTTTAGATTCTGTCTCTCACAGTTGAAGTGTATATTGTCCTCCATACAACATAATGCACCCCCATGGTCCTCCATACAATATAATGCACTCCCCCATGGTACCCCATAAGATATAATGCAACCCCCATGGTACTTCATACAATATAACGCATTCCTAATGGTCCTCCATACAATATGATGCACACCCATGGTCCTCCTTACCATATGATGCACCCCCATGATCCTCCATACAATATAATGCACCCCCCATGGTCCTCCATACAATACAATGCACCCCATACAATATAATGCGCTCTTCCATGGTCCTCCACGCAATATAATGTGCACCCCCATGGTTCTTCATTGTTAGCGCGGGTGGTCAGGAGCGGGAACTCCGAGAGTGGACCCTCTGGACCGTGGCACCGAGGGACCCCGGGTGAGCTGCCAGGTGGAACCGACCCCTATACAGGGACCGTTAGGAGCAGGCCCAGGGGTTCGAGTACCACGGTAGCCGGTACCGAGAGGGGCGGCTCAGGATGGACCGGAGTAAGTCTGAGACTGGAGTAGGACGGCAGGAGCACTGAAGACAAGACTGGAGTAGGACGACAGGAACACTGAAGGCAGGACTGGAGTAGGACGGCAGGAACACTGAAGGCAGGACTGGAGTAGGACGGCAGGAACACAAGGCAGGACTGGAGTAGGTAACCAGGAACACGGGTAGCAGGACTGAGAAGCTGCTGTGAGGAGCAGCCGAGACAGGAACTGCAGGAGCAGAGTATGCACGATGGAGCGAGGCCAGAGTGTCAGGAAACACAACGATCAGGCGCCTCCCTCAGGGGGAAGCGGCCTGATATGGCCCCGTCTGGTCAGCCATTGGTCCAAAGGTGCTTCCGGGTCAGGGCACAGCCGGAGCATAAGAAGCAGGAAGGAGGCGCGGCCGCGGCCTATGGCGCATGCGCATAGCATGCAGGGAAGGCATCGGTCGCGGGCCTGTCTCAGGTGACCGCCGCGGCCGTCGGGTGGAGAGAGGCTGCGGCGTGGGAGCGGAGGGCGACTGCGGCGTGGGAGCGGAGGCCGGGTGAGTATGGCGGAGCGGTGTAACAGTACCCCCTCCCCTAAGCCGCCCCCCCCGGAGATTAACAAGAAACCTCTTGAGGATACGGGGAGCATTAATATTCTCCCGAGGCTCCCAGGATCTCTCCTCAGGACCAAAGCCCTTCCAATCAACGAGAAAGAAAGTCCTACCTCTAACCCTTTTCACAGCGAGGATGTCCTGCACTTCAAAAACGTTGTCGGCACCCACCGGCTGAGGACCAAGATCAAGCGAGGAATGGAAACGATTCAGCACCACAGGCTTCAGGAGAGAGACGTGAAAGGTGTTCGGGATCCGGAGCGAAGGAGGCAACCTCAATTTGTAGGCAACTTCGTTAATACGTCCCAGAATTTCAAACGGACCGATGTAGCGTGGACCCAACTTGTAGGAGGGCAGTTTTAGTCGGACGAATTTGGAGGAGAGCCAGACCTTGTCGCCAACACGATACGGAGGAGAATCCAACCTCTTTTTGTCTGCATAGTTCTTCATCTGATCAGCGGATCTCTTGAGTGATGTGTTGGTCTCAGCCCAAATCTTAGAAAATTCCGAGGACAAGGCATTGGCCGCGGGTACCTCAGAGGCAGGGGTTATCGGAAGAGGGACACCAGGATGTCTGCCAAAAACAATGAAAAACGGAGACTTGGCCGAAGACTCACCAGCATGGTTGTTATAAGCGAACTCTGCCCAGGGGAGTAAGTTGACCCAATCGTTCTGGTGGGCGTTAGAGAAGTGACGTAAGTATCCCGTAAGCGTCTGGTTGGTACGCTCTACTTGTCCGTTGGACTGTGGATGGTAGGCCGAGGAGAAGTCGAGGGAAACGTTCATAAGCTTACAAAGCGAACGCCAGAACTTGGAGGTAAACTGAACCCCTCGGTCAGACACAATGCGTCGAGGTAGTCCATGAAGCCTGAAGACTTGATGAATGAAGATTTCGGCCAGCTCTGGCGCTGAGGGAAGACCGGGCAGAGGGATGAAGTGAGCCATCTTGGAAAAACGATCCACCACCACCAGAATGACTGAGCAGCCCGCAGAGCAGGGTAGGTCGGTGATGAAATCCATGGCGATGTTCTCCCAAGGAACCGTAGGGACAGGCAACGGAAGCAACAAGCCGGACGGAGATCTCCGTGGCACCTTGTTCTTTGCACAGGATGGACAAGAAGCCACAAAGTCGAGTACATCTTGGCGAAGTGAGGGCCACCAGTAGTGACGTTTGATAAGGTCAAGGGTCTTCTTAGTTCCGGCATGGCTGGCCAGTTTGGAGGAGTGCCCCCATAGAAGAACCTTTTGCTTGAGATTCTCTGGCACAAGCGTCTTGCCAGGCGGAGGAGTAAACCAGTTCACTGGAGCCACGGTGATGATCCTAGTGGGATCAATGATATGTGACGGTTCCTCCGTGGATTCGTGTGGTTGGAAGACCCTGGACAGGGCGTCGGCTTTGGAATTCTTGTTGCCGGGACGGAATCGGAGCTCGAAATCAAATCGGGCAAAAAATAAAGACCATCTGGCCTGGCGAGGGTTTAGTCTCTGGGCAGACTGGAGATAGGCCAGATTCTTGTGGTCCGAGAAGATGACAAAAGGATGGACAGCTCCTTCCAGGAGGTGGCGCCATTCCTCCAAGGCCAACTTGATGGCCAAAAGTTCCCGGTCACCGATCGAGTAGTTACACTCGGATGGAGAAAAGGCCTTCGAGAAGAAGCCACAAGGGTGCAGACGACCGGAGGCGGTTCTCTGGGACAGCACCGCCCCGGCACCAGTCGAGGAAGCGTCCACCTCGAGTACAAAAGGTCGATCGCTCTCAGGGCGATGCAGGACCGGAGCCGTGGAGAAAGCCCGTTTTAGGGACAGAAAGGCCTCCTCTGCCTCAGGAGACCAATCCTTGGAAGTAGACCCTTTACGGGTGAGCACAGAAATGGGTCTTGTGATCGCGGAGAAGTGGGAGACAAATTGCCAGTAATAGTTAGCGAACCCGAGGAATCGTTGTATCGCCTTTAATCCGACGGGGCGAGGCCATTTGAGGATGGCAGACAACTTCTCGGGATCCATCCTTAGACCAGCGTCGGAGATAATGTATCCCAGATTGGCAGAGAGGTCTGTTCGAAGAGACATTTCTCGATCTTTGCATACAGACGGTTCTCCCGAAGACGCTGAAGCACCAGGCGGACACTCCTTCTGTGGGACGAGAGGTCCGGCGAGAAGACGAGGATGTCGTCTAAGTACACGACCACACAGGAGTACAAGAGATCCCGGAAGATCTCATTGACGAACTCTTGAAAGACTGCAGGAGCATTGCAAAGACCGAAGGGCATGACCAGGTACTCGTAATGGCCATCTCGAGTGTTGAAAGCGGTCTTCCACTCGTCACCTGCACGGATACGGACCAGATTGTAGGCTCCTCTGAGGTCCAGCTTGGTAAAGACCCGAGCCCCTCTGAGACGGTCAAACAGTTCCGGAATGAGTGGAAGGGGGTACCTGTTCTTGATGGTAATCTCATTCAAGCCCCTATAGTCAATGCATGGCCGTAGAGTCCCGTCCTTCTTTTTGACGAAGAAGAACCCGGCTCCCGCGGGCGAAGAGGATTTCCGTATAAAGCCTTTGGCGAGGTTCTCTCGGACGTACTCGGACATGGCGGTGGTCTCCGCGGGAGACAGAGGGTAGATTCTGCCCCTTGGGGGGGTTGAACCAGAAACAAGTTCAATTGGGCAGTCAAACGGCCGGTGTGGAGGGAGGACCTCCGCTTCCTTCTTATCAAAAACATCGGCGTAGGAGCTGTAAGCTGGAGGAAGACCCGGGAGGTCTGGAGGTGACCGTGGAGCGGCCGCCAGGCGGACAGGAGTCAGACAGTGAGCTTGGCACGGGTGCCCCCAGTGGAGTATCTCCCCAGAAGACCAGTCGAGAACAGGCTGATGAGTCCTTAACCATGGAAGACCGAGTAGAATGGCGTGAGAGAGCTTAGGTAAAACGTAAAAGGCTATCTTCTCTCGATGTAAGGCTCCGATTTGCAATTCCACCTCTTCAGTGACCAAGGTGACGGTCACCTGTAGCGGTTTGCCATCCACGGTGGCAATCTGAATTGGGTTAGATAGAGTGACTACAGGAATTTGGTATTTGTCTACCTCTTCCGGCCGAATGAAGTTACCCGCTGAGCCCAAATCCACATAGGCCACCTCGGAACCACGCCTCCCTCCTGAAACCAAAAGCACAGAAATCGTAAGGGGTTGAGAGGAATCATCATCATCACCTAGGAAGGCCTCTCTTACCTGACCTAGGTGGAGTCGTTTCCCTGTCTCTTAGGACAGGTGCGGATATAGTGTGACGAATGACCGCAATAGAGGCACAGACCTTGTGCCCATCTCCCTCTCTGACGTAACTCGGCCAACCTGAGATGATCTATCTGCATGGGCTCACCCGAAGAGAGGGAAGAAGATCCGACTGAACGTGAGCTGGCCGACTGAGTGAAAGGAGAAACTGACCTGGAGGAGCGCCTGTCTCTCACTGACTCCCGAGCGCGCTCCAGGAAGCGCAGGTCAATGCGGGTAGCCAGCGAGATAAGGTCCTCTAAGGTGGACGGGGTATCTCGACCTGCGAGTTCATCCTTTATTTTACTAGAAAGACCACGCCAGAATGCCCCCACCAAAGCTGCTTTATTCCAGCCGAGCTTGGAGGAAATAGTGCGAAAGCGAATAGCGTACTGTCCGACCGTGAGAGAGCCCTGGTGTAAGTTAAAGAGTGACTCAGTGAGAAAGGCTAACCGGCCCGGCTCATCGAAAACCTTACGAAACGTATCCAGGAAAACCGGGAAACTCGAAACGACCGGGTCGTCACGATCCCAGAGCGGGTTTACCCAAGAAAGGGCCTCTCCCTCCAGATGGGACATGATGAAGGCCACTTTGGCCCGGTCCGAGGGATATTGCTGCGGCAGCCATTCAAAGTGGAGACTACACTGATTTAAGAACCCCCTACAGAGCTTGGGATCCCCGGTGAAACGAGGCGGCTTGGCGAGGCGTCGGAGGAGCAGCAGACGCAGGGGGAGGAGTCGGCACTGCAGCGGCAGCCTGGAGGGCCGACAAGCGACTATCAAAGGAGGCCATGTAGGACAAAATGTGGGTTTGAGTATCTTGCTGCTGACCCAGCTCCTGTTGGAGACTGGCCAGCTGAGTGGCATTTCCAGGATCGGCCACCTGTAAGGCCGACAAACGGGTGTCCATCGACTTCATGATTGACATAATGCACCCCTGATTCTCCCGTAGGAATAGCAACTCTTTCTGGGTAGCAGCCGTAGTACCGGCGGAGTCCATGGCCTGATCGTACTGTTAGCGCGGGTGGTCAGGAGCGGGAACTCCGAGAGTGGTCCCTCTGGAGCGTGGCACCGAGGGACCCCGGGCGAGCTGCCAGGTGGAACCGACCCCTATACAGGGACCGTTAGGAGCAGGCCCAGGGGTTCGAGTACCACGGTAGCCGGTACCGAGAGGGGCGGCTCAGGATGGACCGGAGTAAGACTGAGACTGGAGTAGGACGGCAGGAGCACTGAAGACAGGACTGGAGTAGGACGGCAGGAACACAAGGCAGGACTGGAGTAGGTAACCAGGAACATGGGTAGCAGGACTGAGAAGCTGCTGTGAGGAGCAGCCGAGACAGGAACTGCAGGAGCAGAGTGTGCACGATGGAGCGAGGCCAGAGTGTCAGGAAACACAACGATCAGGCGCCTCCCTCAGGGGGAAGCGGCCTGATATGGCCCCGTCTGGTCAGCCATTGGTCCAAAGGTGCTTCCGGGTCAGGGCACAGCCGGAGCATAAGAAGCAGGAAGGAGGCGCGGCCGCGGCCTATGGCGCATGCGCATAGCATGCAGGGAAGGCATCGGTCGCGGGCCTGTCTCAGGTGACCACCGCGGCCGTCGGGTGGAGAGAGGCTGCGGCGTGGGAGCGGAGGGCGACTGCGGCGTGGGAGCGGAGGCTGGGTGAGTATGGCGGAGCGGTGTAACATTCATACAGTATAATGCATCCCACATGGTCCAACATACAATATAATGCGTCCTCCATGGTCCTCCATACAATATAATGCATCCCCATGGTCCTCCATACAATATAATGCATCCCCCATGGTCCTCCAAACAATATAATGCATCTCCAATGGTCCTCTATACAATATAATGCATCCCCATGGTCCTCCATAGAATACAATTGATCCCCCATGGTTCTCCATGGTACGCAGGGACATGCGTTGAATGCGGATGCGTCCATATGCGGCGTTTTGACGTGACCACCGACCGCACGGGAACGCAACATGTTGCATTTCTGTGCGGTTGGCGGTCACGTCAAACCGCAGCATGCAGACGCTTCGGCATACAAGGCATGTCCCTGCGTACCCAATGTTAAAGATGGGTACGCAGGATGCATGCAGAAGTAGGCGGAGTTTAAGGGAGGACGTACGCAGCCATCCACAGACCAGACATACCCAAGTGTGAACTTAGCCTTAGTGTGTTACCTGTACACTTAAACTCTATGGTCCATGCTATCAGTCTCTACATCCCCATCTCCATTCGAGTGGCGGTGGTGTATCGTCCTCCGGACCCCTCCCAACAGTTTCTGGTTAACTTTGCCACCTGGCTTCCACACTATCTCTCCTGTGACATCCCCACCCTCATCATGGGAGACTTCAACATCCCCATTGCTCTTCCCCTCTTACCATCTGCTTCTCACCTTTTATCTCTAACCTCCTCTTTCGGCCTCTCGCAGCTTACTAACTCCCCCACGCATGAAGATGGAAACTCCCTCGACTTGGTCTTCTCCCAGCCATGCTCAGGGGATGATTTCACAAACTTCCCTCTCCTGCTCTCTGACCACAACCTTCTATCACTCTCTTTCAAGTACTGCCATCCTGCCCAGTTCACCCCCACTTTCCACACTTTTAGAAAAATACAGGCCATTAACACCCCAAAACTTATGAAGAACTTGCAGTCATCATTGGCCCCTATCTCCTCCCTCTCATGTCCTGATTCTGCACTGAAGCATTACAATGAAACACTTCAAAGTGCCCTGGCTGAAACTGCACCTCCTATACATAGCTCAACTAGGCACAGACGGCGACAGTCCTGGCACAAGCTGCAAGCACGCTTCCTACAGCGGTGCTCCAGGTGCACCAAACGTCTGTGGAGAAAATCCAGTCTACCCGAAGATTTCATTCATTATGAGTTTATGCGTAAAACATACAACATTGCTATTCACCTCTCAAAACAAACCTATTTCAACACCCTCATCACCTCACTGTCCAATAATCCGAAACGTCTCTTTGACACTTTTCATTCCCTACTCAACCCAAGAGTGCAGGCCCCAACCTCGGATCTCCACGCTGACGATCTGGCTAATTATTTCAAAGAAAAAATTGACCATATCCAACAGGAAATTATCTCTCAATCCCCTTATACCATGCACTGTCCTCCCTCCCCCACTGCATCTAGCTCACTCTCTGATTTTGAACCAGTAACAGAAGAAGTAGTAATCAGGCTCCTTGCATCTTCTCGCCCTACCACTTGCACCAGTGACCCATTCCATCACATCTCCAGTCCCTTTCCCCTGCTGTCACCACTCACCTAACAAAAATATTTAACCTCTCTCTCTCTTTCGGTATCTTTCCCCCCTCATTTAAGCATGCCATCATACAGCCATTACTTAAAAAAACACCCCTCAACCAAAACTGTGTCTCTAACTATAGACCTGTCTCTAATCTTCCCTTCATATCTAAACTCCTGGAACGCCTGGTTCACGCCCGACTTATCCGCTATCTCTCAGATAACTCTCTCCTCAACCCTCTACAATCCGGTTTCCGCTCTCTTCACTCTACTGAATCTGCCCTCACTAAAGTCTCTAATGATCTTCTAAAAGCTAAATCTAATGGTCCCTACTCCATGCTAATTCTCTTGGATCTCTCCGCAGCATTCAACACTGTGGATCATCAGCTCCTCCTCACTATGCTCTGCTCCATCGGCCTCAAGGACACCGTTCACTCCTGGTTCTCCTCCTATCTCTCTGAGCGCTCCTTTACTGTATCTTTTGCTCGCTCCTCCTTTGTTGTGAGTTCATTTTCCCCTTCGTCACTGAGGTCTGGTGAACTCCCTATTCTGGTAAAGGAAGGTAATGAGCCTGATTATCAGGCACCTGAGCCTAATGAGGATGACTGGCTGAGTGGAGTCACGGACTGGATATAAGGCTGCCGACGCCCTTCTGCCCTGCGGGTGATTTCTATGTGGACTTCTAGGACACCAGTCTGATTCCTGCTCCTTTAAAGCTAAGTTTTCTGCTTTGTTAGCATTTGTGTTTTGTTTTTGTTTTCCTTGCTTTTCTGGATTCTGCCATTCCCTGCTGGGGTGAGCTGAATCTCCTTTTGCCGGTTGCTCTGTCTTCAGAATATTCCTGAGTACTGACATAGCTTTTTTGAAGCCTAGCGTCTTCAGGGCCTTTTTCACTGTCAGTCTGTTGGCTCTTAT
Organism: Dendrobates tinctorius; assembly: GCF_039654945.1. Classification (NCBI taxonomy): domain Eukaryota; kingdom Metazoa; phylum Chordata; class Amphibia; order Anura; family Dendrobatidae; genus Dendrobates; species Dendrobates tinctorius. Next base: position 23,144,803 of record NW_027361733.1, on the reverse strand, counting down.
TTTCATAGGGTTTTTCACGGATTGCAGACAGCAGCCTTCCTGTCCTTTCCTATCTAGTTAGCTTGGGCCCCATCTTTGCTCAGTCTATCTTTCTGTCTGTGTTAGTGTTTTCATCTTGCTTCACCGTCATTATATGTTGGGGGCTGCCTATTGCTTTGGGGTCTGCTCTGGGGCAGTTTAGATTTCCCCTTTCTTTCTTTAGGCCTATTTAATTCTCCGGCTGTGATCGAGAGGTCTAGGGCATCGTAGGAACCCCCCACGGCTACTGTTAGTTGTTGTGGATAGGATCAGGGGTCTGCAATCCGATAGTTGCCAACCTCTCTGGTTTTCTGGACTTAGCTAGCATTTCTGTTTTTGTCTCCTACGGTGACTCAATCATAACACTCCTCTCATCTTCCCCTTACTGTTGGGGTTCCTCAAGGACTGGGTCTAAGCCCCCTCCTCTTCTCTGTATACTGCCCCTATTGGACAAGCAATCATTAGTTTTGGGTTCCAGTACCATCTCTATGCTGATGACACCCAATTATACACTTCTCCTGATATCACGCTTGCCTTTTTGGAAAACACCAGTGATTGTCTTACTGCTGTCTCTAACATCTTGTCCTCCCTCTGTCTGAAACTGAACCCGTCAAAAACTGAACTTCTCGTTTTTCCTCCCTCTACTAACCGACCTATGCCCGACACTGCCATTTCCGTGTGTGGTTCCACCATTACTCCCCAGCAACATGCCCACTGTCTTTGGGTCATACTTGATTCCGAGCTTTCATTCACCCCCCACATCCCATCACTGGCTCGCTCTTGTTATCTGCACCTCAAAAACATTTCTAGAATTTGACTCTTTCTTACTTTCGTTTCTGCAAAAACTCTATTTCTCTTATTCATTCTCGTCTGGACTATTGTAACTCTTTACTAATTGGTCTCTCCCTTACCAAACTCTCCCCTCTCTAATCTGTCCTGAATCCTTCAGATAGGAATATATTGCTCACCAATCATTATACTGATGCCTCTACCTTGTACCAGTCCTTACCCTGGTTACCCATCCACTACAGAAATCAGTATAAACTTATTACCCTCACCCACAAAGCACTCCATGGCTCAGCACCACCCTACATCTCCTACCTCATCTCAGCCTACCACCCTACCCGTGCCCTCCGTTCTGCTAATGACCTGAGGTTAACATCCTCAATAATCAGAACCTCCCACTCCCCTTTCCAAGACTTTTCACGTGCTGCACCAATTCATTGGAATGCACTACCCAGGTTAATACAATTAATACCCAATCCCCACAGTTTTAAGCGTGCCCTAAAAACAGATTTGTTCAGACTGGCCTATCGCCACAGTGCATTGACCTAAATATCCCTATGTGGCTCATTCAAAATTTTTACCATAACCAGGTTCCTCGCATCATGTTCTCACATGCTTTATGCATTTAACAGCCCTCTGTGTCTGTACTGTTACATATTTAGACTGTTAACTGGTTCATGCAGCAACAGGAACATCGGATTCTTACACTATGGCAGGTTCAAATAATAAAAGCAATTGTTACCATCCACCTTTCGTGTCTCCCTTTTTCCTTATAGATTGTAAGCTTGCGAGCAGGGCCCTCACTACTCTTGGTATCTGTTTTGATATATGTGTTTATTGGTATGCTGTAATGTCTATTGTCTGCTGGAGTCACGTCTATAAAGTAAAGTTCTGCGGAATATGTTGGCGCTATAGAAATAAAATTATTATTATGATTATTATTATTATACACAACACCTTTATATAATGTCACTGGTGAGTCAGTGTGTTTTCTGTAAACTGACACTAAACACTGCACACTATTTACATAGCTCCTGTATATAATGTCACTGGTGATCCCTGTATTAACTGTACACTGACACTATATACAGAGCTCCTGTGTATAATATCACTGGTGATTACTGTATTACCTGTACACTGAGACTATATACAGAACCATTGTCTATGTCGTCACTGGTGATCACTATATTACCTGTACACACACTATATACAGAGCTCCTGTGTATAATGTGACCGGTGATCAATGTATTACCTGTACACGATCACTATATGCAGAACCACTGTCTATAATGTCACTGGTGATCACTGTATTACCTGTACACTATACACTATATATAGAGCTCCTGTGTAGAATGTCACCATAGATCAGTGTAATACCTGTACACTGACACTATATACAGAGCTTCTGTGTATATTGTCACTGGTCATCACTATATTACCTGTACACTGACACTATATACAACGCTCCTGTGTTTAATGTCACTGGTGATCACTGTATTACCTGCACACTAACACTACATACAAAGCTCCTGTGTATAATGTCACTGTAGATCACTGTATTACCTGTACACTGACACTATATACAGAGCACCTGTGTATAATGTCCCTGGTGATCACTGTATACCTGTACACTGACACTATATAGAATCATAGATTCACTTGCGCACCTTACTACGCATGTGAACTAATTTAAATAATGTCTTACCTTGTGCCATAGCCGGTAGTCCACGTCCACTGCAGTTCTCGCGATGAGCTGACCGCAAGAACTGCTGTGCACGTGACCGCTGGGGTTATCTCAGGTCATTAGGCAAGTTCTCATGGTCAGCTGATTGTGAGAACTGCAGAGCAGGTGACCGCTGGAGACCTAGTTATCTCAGGTGATCATCTTCAAGCTCTGCTATGTCTGAATGTCAGGCTGATTCGTGGCATAATGCCACCGTTCAGCCAAAGGCATCCAGATGTAGCAGAGCTGGACTCGTCGTGGGATAGTATGTACAGGGAGGAAAAAAGCATTTAGTCAGCCACCAATTGTGCAAGTTCTCCCACTTAAAAAGAAGAGAGACGCCTGTAATTGACGTCATAGGTAGACCACAACTATGAGAGTCAAAATGAGAAAACAAATCCAGAAAATCACCTTGACTGATATGGCAAGATTTATTTTGCAAATTATGGTGGAAAATAATTATTTGGTCATTAACAAAAGTTCATCTCAATATTTTGTTATAAATCCCTCATTGGCAATGACAGAGGTCAAAAGTTTTCTGTAAGTCTTCACAAGGTTGGCACACACTGTTGGTATGTTGGCCCATTCCACCTGGCAGATCTCCTCTAGAGCAGTGATGTTTTGGGCCTGTCGCTGGGCAACACGGACTTTCAAATCCCTCCAAAGATTTTCTATGGGGTTGAGATCTGGAGACTGGCTAGGCCACTCCAGCATCTTCATATGCTTCTTACAAAGTCACTCCTTCATTGCCCTGGCGGTGTGCTTGGGATCATTATCATGCTGAAAGACACATCCACGTTTCATCTTCAATGCCCTTGCTGATGGAAGGAGGTTTGCACTCAAAATCTCACGATACATGGCCCCATTCATTCTTTCATGTACACGGATCAGTCGTCCTGGTCCCTTTGCAGAGAAACAGCCCCAAAGCATTATCTTACCACCCCCATCCTTCACAGTAGGTATGGTGTTCTTTAAATGCAACTCTGCATTCTCTCCTCCAAACACGATGCGTTTTGTTTCTACCAAACAGTTCTACTTTGATTTCATCAGACCATATGACATTCTCCCAATACTCTTCTGGATAATCCAAATGTTCTCTTGCAAACTTCAGATGGGCCCCAACATGTACTGGGTTAAAAAGGGGGACACATCTGGCAATGCAGGATCTAAGTTCCTGGCTTCATAATGTGTTACTGATGGTAGCCTTTGTTACGGTGGTCCCAGCTCTATGAAGGTCATTTACTAGGTTACCCCGTGTGGTTTTGGGATTTTTGCTCACCGTTCTTGTGATCATTTTGACCCCACAGGGTGAGGTCTTGCGTGTAGCCCCAGATCAAGGGAGATTATCAGTGGTCTTGTATGTCTTCCATTTTCTTATTATTGCTCCCACAGTTGATTTCATCACACATAGCTGCTTGCCTATTTCAGATTCAGTCTTCCCAGCCTGGTGCAGGGCTCCAATTTTGTTTCTGGTGTCCTTCGACAGCTCTTTGGTCTTCCCCATAGTGGAGTTTGAAGTGTGACTGTTTGAGGTTGTGGACCGGTATCTTTGATACTGATAACTGTTACACCCAGTCCCCGTGCTGGCTCTGCGCCCCGGTCTGCCACTGCACCCTGTTCAGGCCACTCACCTCGTGCCTTGCACGCTGTCCCTGTGCAGCAGCAAGCTCCCTATATGTCTCATGCTGCTCCCGGCGTCCTGCTCTTTCCCCTTCCCCCACCTCCTGGCATCCCCTCAGCAGGTCTTCAGGGAAAGCTATTAGAGCACGCGCGCTCCCCTGGCTACTTAAAGGGACAGCGTGCATTTTTCAAATTTGGTAATTATCCAATGGCAGAGCACTGGCTGCTATTTCTGGTCTCTCCTCCATAGGGAGAGCACCGGAGCAACGAGTATCTATCATTGCTACATCCGGTTCTGTTCCTAACCTGTCTGCGCTGCGTTTGCAGTCTCTGTGCATTTTCTCATGCTCTCTGTCTCCACAGATTATCTGTATCCTGATAACACTGACTATCTCTGCAATCATCTGTGCAAAAGCCATCCCGTTCCGCCAACAGCCATCAGAGTCCGTGGACTGTGACAAGGTTATTGGAGCCTGCTATGTACCAACTACCCGGATCCAGGACCTGCCTCACTACAGACTCTGCTATTGTATCTGTTACCCCTTTTGGTCCCGCTGGGACAGCTGCCACGTGTCTGGGGTCTAACTGGAAGTAGCACCTGTGTCCTCTGGGTATTCCATTCTGGTCCTGTCTAAGGGACTTTACTACGGGTACCCGGGGCTCACTAGTTTCGCCCCCTTTGGAGCCCCCCGGACCGTGGTCCAGATGTTCCACTTTAAAAATAAAAAACGAATGTGAACTTCACCATCTCTGCCTCCGCTTCCATTTGTTACAATAACAAGTTCAAACAGGTATCATTACTACAGGTAATGTGTGGAGGACAGAGGAACTGTCATGATCTCAGTAAGGGTTGGACCCGCACACTTGGGATTAATGTCTGGAACCAGTGCTGGTGGACCTGCACTTCTGGGGTTAATGTTATGATCTCAGTGCAGACTCTTACCTGCACACCTGGGGCTTATTATTGTGGCCTCTCTATGGTTCTGGGAAGGCTTCTTATAGCCTTAGGAAGCACCAATCCCCGTCAGTTATACTTTCGCCCTTGGCAGAGTGTGTTGACCCCTGAGTGTGTTTGTGCTGTGTTCTCGTTGCCTGATACTTTGGTTTCAACTCAGTCTGTTCTCTGGATATTGCTTGTTGGATTCTGCTTGGTACCTTCTATGTCTGTTTGGTTTTGACCTCTGCGTGGCCCTGACTATCTGTTCTGTCTCATCCCTGGTACTTTACTGCTATCTCTGTGTATGACCCCCGTTTGCCTGACTTTGAGCATTCCTGTAGTTGTGTCCTGCTGATCTCTGGCAGCAGGATGCTAAGCCCCGCCCCTTGCAGTCACATGACCGTAGGTCCTTCACTGCTTGCTAAACTTCAGCGTCCCCAGGTCCTGTTTGTCTGAGCTTCCCGGCCGTACCTGACCCCGGGCAGCCCTACAGTGCGGGTGAGTCCCTGCTCTGCGGAGGCTGCACGCCGGCGCTGACAGGACCCTGACATTATAACTGACCATTAAGTTTTGGGGGGTTTTGTGCAGAGAATTATGGATTCCATACAGTCTCTGGCCCAACAGATGAAAAATCTGAGTCAGATGTTTCAGGGTTTATCTCTGGAACATCAAGCTCTTGCTCGTTCTCAGCAGCAGGTTTCTGAGACAGTGCGGGGGGCTTTATCTGCTGGGTCTCTGGGGGCAGGGGCGAGTGATGTTGTTCTGGTGTCCCCGGAACCACCTGTTAAACTGCCTGACTTCTTTTCTGGGAACAAAAAGGAGTTCAGGATCTTCATGGAGGGTTGCAAACTTTTTTTTTAGTTTGAGACCATGTTCCTCTGGGGACAAAAACCAGAAGGTAGGGGTCATTATGTCCTTATTAAGAGGGTCTCCACAAGCTTGGGCATTTTCCCTTCCTCCCACTGCCCCTGAGAGAGTGTCTGTGAATGCATTCTTTGAGGCCGTCGGGCACATATATGATGAGCCTGACCGAGTGCGATTGGCAGAGGACATGGTGAGGAGCGTCTGTCAGGGGAAACACTCGGCTGAGTGGTTTTGTACTGAATTCCGCCGCCAGGCTGCAGAGGTCTCTTGGGACGCCGCCGCGCTTCGAGGACTCTTTCGCAGAGGCTTGTCCGAGCGACTGCAGGATGCCTTGGCGTTACATCCTCCACCTAACTCTCTTGAGGACGCCATGACCCAGGCCGTCCGGATGGACCGCAGGTTGGGGGCCAGAGGGGTGATGCAGGTGGAGACTCCATTGTTCCCCAGTGGAAAAGAGACTGTCCCTGAGCTCTTGGACGTAGGCGCCCTTTCCCTCAAGGATACGGAGAGAAAACGCCGGAGGGACAAGCAGTTATGCTTCTACTGTGGTAAAACGGGACATTGGAAAAGGGAGTGTCCTGATTGCCCATCTTCGACCCGGTCGGCGGGAAACAACTAGGTCAGGGTAGTCAGCGGGGAGACTACTCAGACCCTCAGGTACCCTTTTCCTCATTTTCTAAAGTTTTGCTTCATGTGGAACTGTTTGTGGACGGTAGTTCTTTTCCCTCTACAGCCTTCGTGGACTGCGGATCATCCATTAATCTTATTGACTCCCAATTGGTCACACATTGCAAGATAAGGACAGTTAGGCTCAAGGTTCCGATCAAGGTGGTGGCCATTGACTCCTCCCCCTCACTAAAGAGGGAATTCTTTTCATGTCTGATTTATTTGCGCTCAGAGTGGGCGCTACTCTTGTGGAAAACCTTAGTTGTTTGGTTCTGGACAATCTACCTGCAGGGTTGGTGTTGGGCATGCCCTGGTTACAATGCCATAACCCAGTTATTAACTGGAAAATGGGGGAGATTGTTCAATGGTGGTTTAATGATTTTAAGTTATGTGATAAATCCGCACTGCTGGTTGAACCTGTTAAATCTGTGTCTGTGTCATCTGTCGAGCTGGAAGGTATTCCGGAGTACCTGAAGGATTTCGAATATGTATTCTCTGAAAGTGAGGCCGAGACGTTGCTGCCACATAGACCCTTTGACTGCGCTATCGAGCTGGTCCCGGGGGCTAAATTACCTAAAGCCCGTCTGTTTAATTTATCCGGCCCTGAGCGCTTAGCTATGAAGGATTACATTGCTGAAAGTTTTCGCAAAGGACACGTACGTCCCTCAGTCTCACCTGTGGCGGCAGGTTTCTTTTTTGTAAAGAAAAAAGATGGCGGTTTACGTCCCTGTCTTGATTTTCATGAGCTTAATCAGATTACTGTACAGAATACATACCCCCTTCCGTTGATTCCCGATTTGCGTAACCAACTATCAGGGGCAAAATGGTTCTCTAAACTGGATCTTCGGGGGGCATATAATTTGATAAGGGTCCGAGAGGGGGATGAATGGAAAACTGCGTTCCTCACGTCCGAGGGACTGTTTGAAAATTTAGTCATGCCGTTTGGTCTTACCAATGCCCCCGCCATATTTCAGAATTTCATCAACGTAGTATTCTCGGATCTCATTGGCCGTTTTGTTGTTATCTACTTAGATGATATTTTGATATACTCCTCCGACAGGCATTCTCATCTGGAACATGTACGAACCGTTCTCCAAAGACTGAGGGAAAAGCATCTGTTTGCCAAATTGGAGAAATGTGTATTTTGTGTTCAGGAATTGTCTTTTTTGGGATTAATTGTGTCCTGTGAAGGTTTTCGCATGGACCCCAAGAAGGTGCAGGCCATTGCGGATTGGGTGCAACCCCGAGATCTTAAGGGTCTTAAGCGCTTCTTGGGGTTAGCCAATTATTACCGCAAATTTATTCGGGGGTTTTCGCAGGTGGTCAAACCACTCGCAGATCTAACATGCAAAGGTGCAGATGTGAGAAATTGGTCCTCGCTCGCAAAAGAGACCTTTGCGACTCTGAAAAAATGTTTTATGTCTGCTCCTGTGTTGGTACAGCCAGATCCGTCCCAACCATTTGTGGTGGAGGAGAACGCCTCCGAAGTGGGGGTGGGGGCAGTGTTGTCCCAAGGGCCTGCCACTCTTACCAACCTCAGGCCATGTGCTTTCTTTTCCAGGCAGTTCTCTGCTGCTGAAAGAAATTATGATGTAGGCAATAGAGAGATTCTTGCGGTCAAGTTGGCGTTTGAGGAGTGGAGGCACTTTTTGGAGGGGGCCAGTCACCTGGTTACTGTGATCACCGATCACAAAAATTTGTCATACATTGAGTCTGCTAAAAGACTAACGCCGCTTTTTTTCCCCGTTTTCAGTTTACTATTACATTTCGTCCAGGGTCAAAGAATGTCAAGGCTGACGCCTTATCTCGCAGTTTTCATCCTGTGTCTTCCCCTGAGCCACCGTCCTCCATTCTTCACCCTGGGGTTGTGTTGGCAGGGATCTTGTCTGAATTGGAACTGGAGATTGAGGGGGCCCAGTCGCTGGCTCCTGCGGCCAAGCCAGGGGGCAAGTTGTTTGTCCCAGAGGAACTTCGCCTTAGACTCTTGTAGGAGTTCCATGAATCCAAGCTGAGTGCTCACCCTGGTATATCAGCCACGCGTCTGGCGGTGGCTAGGATCTTTTGGTGGCCTACCCTTGGTTGACATAAAAAAGTTTGTTTCTGGTTGTGGGGTCTGCGCTCGTTCTAAAAGCTCTCATAGCCGGTCGGCGGGGAGCTGATGCCCTTGGCAGTTCCCGAGAGACCATGGACCCACCTGTCCATGGATTTTGTTACCAATCTTCCTCCATCCAGGGGTAATACGGTGGTAAGGGTAGTGGTGGACAGATTTTTAAAGCAGGCTCATTTTGTACCCCTGTCCGCACTACCTTCAGCTGAGACTTTATCCAGATTGTTTGTGCAGCATGTGGTTCGGTTGCAATGGGGTACCCCTGAATGTGGTGTCTGACCGTGGTGTTCAGTTTGTGGCTAAGTTTTGGCGTGCTTTCTGCAAAAAATTAGGGGTGTCTCTGTCCTTTTCAGCTGCATACCATCCCGAGAGCAATGGTCAGACGGAACGCACTAATCAGTCTCTGGAACAGATCCTCAGATGTCTGACTTCTGCTATACAGAATGACTGGTGTGATGTACTGCCGTTGGCTGAATTTGCCTTCAATAGTCGGGTGAGTCAATCCACGGGTATGTCTCCTTTCTTGGTCAACTATGGGTTCAGTCCTCATTTTGGTGAGTTTTCTCGTCTGGATTCGGGGTGTCCAGGGGCTGAGGACTCTGTTCAGCGGTTAAAAGATACATGGGCAGAAGTCCAGCGGAGTATATCTAGGTCTCAAGGCAGGTATAAGTTTTTCGTGATCAGGAAACGAACACCTGGTCCCACGTTTCAGGTTGGAGAGAAAGTTTGGCTCTCCACGCGAAACATTAAGATAAAGATTCCGTCAGCCAAGTTGGGCCCCAAATTCAATGGCCCGTACAAGATTGTGGAATAAATCAATCCAGTGGAGTACAGGCTGTGCCTTCCACCTTCTTTCAAGATCCCTAACATCTTCCATAGATCTCTACTGAAACCTTTTGAAGCAGCCCGGGGAGAATCCGAGTCCGCTGCTCCACCGGTTTCGGTTGAGGGACATGTGGAATATGAGATTGGTCATATCGTAGATTCCAGGTTGGTACGGCGGTCAGTACAGTACCTGGTTCATTGGAAGGGGTATGGGCCGGAGGACAGGTCCTGGGTCCCGGCCCGGTTGATGCATGCGGATCGCCTGGTTCGGGCTTTCCATGCTAGGTACCTGGGCAAGCCTGGGGGTCCAGAGGCCCCTGTTGAGAGGGGGGTACTGTCATGATCCCAATACGGGTTGGACCTGCACGCTTGGGGTTAATGTCTGGAACCAGTGCTGGTGGACCTGCATTTCTGGAGTTAATGTTATGATCTCAGTGCAGACTCTTACCTGCACACCTGGGGCTTATTATTGTGGCCTCTCCTTGGTTCTGGGAAGGCTTCTTTATAGCCTCAGGAAGCTCCAATCCCCGTCAGTTATATTTTCGCCCTTGGCAGAGTATGTTGACCCCTGAGTGTGTTTGTGCTGTGTGCTGGTTGCCTGATACTTTGGTTTTGACTCGGTCTGTTCTCTGGATACTGCTTGTTGGATTCTGCTTGGTACCTTCTATGTCTGTTTGGTTTTGCCTCTGCTTGGCCCTGACTATCCGTTCTGTCTCATCCCTGGTACTTTACTGCTATCTCTGTGTATGGCCCCCATTTGCCTGACTTTGAGCATTCCTGTAGTTGTGTCCTGCCGATCTCTGGCTGCAGGACGCTAAGCCCCGCCCCTTGCAGTCACATGACCGTAGGTCCTTCACTGCCTGCTAAACTTCAGCGTCCCCAGGTCCTGTTTGTCTGAGCTTCCCGGCCGTACCTGACCCCGGGGCCCTCACAGGAGCCTCTTAAAGAAGTTACAAGTCTGTGAGAGCCAGAAATCTTGCATGTTTTTAGGTGACCAAATACTTATTTTCCAACATAATTTGCAAAATAAATCTTGCCAAATCAGACAAGGTGATTTTCTGGATTTGTTTTCTCATTTTGACACTCATAATTGTGGTCTACCTATGATGTCAATTGCAGGCCTCTCCCACTGTATATCTTCTCAGTGGACAGGTATGGTATATTATTGCTTTTTTATTTTATTTCTCTTACAGGAGAACGAGGGCTTCGGTGGAATTAGGTGATGCAGTAAGTATGGATTAATTTGAGAATATTAAAGGAGTCTGTGTAATTATTTCTATTAAAGTACTTGATTCTGGCTTTGTCTTTATTTACCATGAAACTATAGGATTAGTAATAGATAGGTGTCTTATAGATGCCTCTCCATTACTAAGCCGTGGGCTTGATGTCACCGGACAATACAGAGGTGACATTAACCCCACAAATATTACCCCACTTACCACCGCTACAGGGCAAGTGGAAAGAGCCAGTTAAAGTGCCATGATTGGCGCATCTTTGGATGCGCCAATTGTGGGGCAGCTGCGGGCTACTATTTTTAGGCTGGTGAGGGCCAACATCCATGGGCCTCGCCAGCCTGAGAATACCAGGCTGCAGCTGTCTGCTTTTCCTTGGCTGGTTAACAAAGATAGGGGGACCCCAAGCTGTTTTTTTGGAGGGAATCCCACTATTTTTGCTAACCATCCAAGGTAAGCAGACTGCTGCAGCCTGACATCAGCCTGGTAAGGTTCATGGATATTGGGTCCTTACCAGCCTGAAATACGAGCCCCAGTAGTCTGCTTTACTCTGGCTGGTTAACAAGTATAGAGGGACCCCACGCCTTTTTTATTATTTAGTTATTAAAAAGGAGGGGACCTCTCTCTGTGCTTTCCTCCACTCCCTGTGTCGTGTACTTCTGGCTGTGTCACAAGATTTATCATTATGTAAATTAGTATTCATGCGTAGTAAGCTGAGTTCCCACACTTAATACGCTTGTGACTAGGAAGATAATGAGGTTTTACTGCATCTAATGAAAGTGTATTGGTAATTTACGCAGCGGAGAAAGAGCGTCTCCACTACATAAATTGACATGCTGAGGTCTGGAAAGACGTGCCACATGTCCGTCTTTGTAGGTGAGCCGCGGGCATCGGTGCACAGATAGTGGGCATGAAATTTCTTGGGATTTGAGTGTCCAACCCGCAGCATTTACTGACCGTGGGAGCATACCCCAATATATCTGCAAACAGGAAATCACTTTTTTCCTTCCCAGAAGCCAACTTTCAATTAGTTTTATTTCAAGTGACAAAAAAATGCATGCAATGAAAAAACGCATCAAAAATGCATGTAAAAACCGTATCAAAAACGCAGGTGACCTGCCAGTGACCTCAGATGCAGATTTGGTGCAGATTTCACCTGCGTCAAATCCTGGGCAAATACTGAGCCATTCCTGACTGTGGGAACATACCCTAAGAGATGGTGTGTCCATATGACCACAATAAGTTGTACACTCCATAGAGGTGGCCTTTATAGTGGGCAGAAAAAACCTTTACTTACACAAAAATTGTAAGGCTCATTTTAAGTTTGCCGAAAGACATGTGGGAGACTCCCCAAATGTATGGAGAAAGGTACTGTGGTCAGATGAGACCAAAATTGAACTTTTTGATCACTAAAGTAAACGCTATGTCTGGTGCCAAAGCAACACAGCCCCGTCACCCCAAGAACACCATCCCCAGAGGGAAACATGGTGGGGACAGGGAAAATGGTCCTAGTCGAGTGGAAGGTGGTGCAAAATACAGGGGGAATTTGTGGTCAGACGAAGATTGCTGTTCACCAGATCAAACAATCTAAGTTGAAGGAGCTGGAGCAGTTTTGCCTTGAGGAATGGGCAAAAATCCCAGTGGCAAGATGTGGAAAGTTCATAGAAGCTTATCCAAAGCGACTTGCAGCTGTAATTGCTGCAAAAAGAGGCTCTACAAAGTATTGAGTACACTGAGTAGTTGTACACACTGAAGTTTTCAGTTATTTTGTCGTATTTGTTGCTTGTTTCACAATAAAAAGAAAACCAAATGTTCACAGTTGTAGGCATGTTCTTTATATAAACTGATGGAAACCCTAAAAAAAACAGGGAAATTCCAGGTTATGAGGTAGCAAAACACAAAAAATGCCAGGGGTGTGTGTGTGAATATTTTCACAAGCTATTATGCATCACATAGGAGACACCGGGACAGCTGTATATACATCACATAGCAGATGCTTGGGCTGGAGCATATACATCACATAGCATACACTGGGGCTGGGGTATATACATCATAGGAGATGTTGGGGCATATATACTGTACATCACAAAAGACATTGAAGCATATATACACTGCTAAAAAAATAAAGGGAACACTTAAACAACAGAATATAACTCCAAGTAAATCAAAATTCTGTGAAATCAAACTGTCCACTTAGGAAGCAACACTGTTTGACAATCAATTTCACATGCTGTTGTGCAAATGGAATAGACAACATATGGAAATTATTGGCAATTATCAAGACACCCTCAATAAAGGAGTGGTTCTGCAGGTGAGGACCACAGGCCACATCTCAGTACTAATGCTTTCTGGCTGATGTTTTGGTCACTTTTGAATATTGGTTGTGCTTTCATACTCGTGGTAGCATGAGACGGACTCTACAACACACACAAGTGGCTCAGGTAGTGCAGCTATCCAGGATGGCACATCAATGCGAGCTGTGGCTAGAAGGTTTGCTGTGACTGTCAGCGTAGTGTCCAGAGGCTGGAGGCGCTACCAGGAGACAGGCCAGTACACCCGGAGACGTGGAGGGGGCCGTAGGAGGGCAACAACCCAGCAGCAGGACCGCTACCTCAGCCTTTGTGCAAGGAGGAACAGGAGGAGCACTGCCGGAGCCCTGCAAAATGACCTCCATCAGACCACAAATGTGCATATGACTGCACAAATGGTTAGAAACCGACTCTATGAGGACGGTCTGAGTGCCCGACGTCCACAGATGGGGGTTGTGCTCACAGCCAAACACTGTGCGGCCCTCCAAAGAAATGCCACTCCATTCCATTACTGACCCACTGCCAAACCGGTCATGCTGAAGAATGTTGCAGGCAGCAGATCACTCTCCATGGTGTCTCCAGACTCTGTCACGTGCTCAGTGTGAACCTGCTTTCATCTGTGAAGAGCATAGGGCACCAGTGATGAATTTGCCAATCCTGGTGTTCTGTGGCAAATGCCAAGCGTCCTGCACGGTGTTGAGCTGTGAGCACAACCCCCATCTGTGGACGTCGGACACTCAGACCATCCTCATGGAGTCGGTTTCTAACCGTTTGTGCAGACACATGCACATTTGTGGCCTGCTGGAGGTCATTTTGCAGGGCTCTGGCAGTGCTCCTCCTGTTCCTCCTTGCACAAAGGCGGAGGTAGCAGTCCTGCTGCTGGGTTGTTGCCCTCCTACGGACCCCTTCAGGTCTCCTGGTGTTCTGGCCTGTTTCCTGGTAGCACTTCCAGTCTCTGGACACTACGCTGACAGACACAGCAAACCTTCTTGCCACAGCTCGCATTGATGTGCCTTCCTGGATGAGCTGCACTACCTGAGCCATTTGTGTGGGTTGTAGAGTCCGTCTCATACTACCACGAGTGTGAAAGCACAACCAACATTCAAAAGTGACCAAAACATCAGCCAGAAAGCATTGGTACTGAGATGTGGTCTGTGGTCCCCACCTGCAGAACCACTCCTTTATTGAGTGTGTCTTGATAATTGCCAATAATTTCAATCTGTTGTCTATTCCGTTTGCACAACAGCATGTGAAATTGCTTGTCAATCAGTGTTGCTTCCTATGGACAGTTTGATTTCATAGTAGTTTGATTTAGGCTGTGTGCACACATAAGCTTTTTTTCGTGTTTTTTAAGCGTTTTTACTGGCAAAAATGCTTAAAAATGGTTACAAGAAGCATCCCATTCATTTTAATGAATTTCTGCACTTTTTGTGCATATTGATGTTTTTTTTGGCGAAAAAAACGCATCACGGTAAAAAACCCAGCATGCTCATTAATTTCAAGGAAAAATCCGCATTTCTAACTATATTCTATGAGACTGGGGATGCTTTGGAAAAAAACGCATAAAAAAACGTGTAAAATGCTCAAAAAACGCACGAAAAAAAGCGTGTTTCCTGGGAAGGAGTCCGGTTTTTAGTCAGGAATTTTCTGCATACGTGGGTACATAGCCTAACTTGGAGTTATATTCTGTTGTTTAAGTGTTCCCTTTATTTTGTTGAGCAGTGTATATCATAGGAGGGACTGGGGACACATACATCACATAAGGGGCTGGGTGCACATTCATCACAGGATGGGGTGGGGGCATATGCTTCACATTAGGGACTGCTGCTGCTATTGTAGTTGTTGGTGTGAGACTGGAGAGCAAAGCGTGCTGACTCCACACTCATAGGAAGTCCTGATGCTGGCACACATAGGACATAATCCTTTATTTCTCATGCAGCAGCGTTCAGTAAACGGCCCGCAGGCTGGATGTTCCTCATGCCTGCCATAAATAAACCAACAAACAAAAAAGAAGTATGCAAATAAAAAGGAATCACCTGTAAATAACAGATGTTTATTAAAAATTTTAAAGTAAAGGGATCCCTGATGAAGCTGCATGCGAAACTTGCATTGGGGTACTGGGCTATATGGCCTTTGATTCATAATAGCTCATGGTGGGTAAAGTGGCTAATTGATATACTACTTTATAATATAGGCACGCAGGGCCGGATTTAGGCAAAGTGGGGCCCTAGGCAAAGTTTAAATTGGGGCCCCAAATGATAACATATAGCACATCACAGAAGCATTTCGATTGTATTTACATGTGCTGAGTTCAGTCCGCTAAATGAGTGTGATCGACAATACTAAAGAAGTCATTCAACACTTGTTTCCCGGCCTCTTTCCACCGTCTGAGAAAGAATGATGGGAACAGAACGATCACTAATGGATTCCTAAGGGTGTGTGCACATGTTGCGGTTTTTGCTGCGGATCCGCAGCGGATTTGGTCCTGCGTATCCGCAGCAGTTTCCATGCGGTTTACAGTACCATGTAAACCTATGGAAAACCAAATTCGCCATGCACATGCTGCGGAAAATTCCACACAGATTTGCTGCGGTTTATTTTCCACAGCATGTTACTTCTTTTTTGCGGAACCGCAGCTGCAGTGTACGTTCCGGGACATACAAATCAATCTCTCTCTCTCATCTGCACTGCCAAACCGCACTAGAACCTGCATCAAATCCACTGTACACATGCTAGGAATCCGCAGGAAAAATGCATGTGTTTTACCCTGCGGTTTCGGCCAAGATATATGGATTCTCTGCAGAAAAAGTCACAGACTAATCCGCAACGTGTGCACACACCCTAACAGATCACCATACAGTATCATGTTATCAGCAGCACATCTACAGTTTACACCCCCTAGTCCTCCATATAATATAATCTGCCCCATAGTCCTCCATATAGTATAATACACTCCTCAGTCCTCTATATAGTATAATAAACTTCTCATAGCCCTCCATATATTAAAATACACTGCTCAGTCCTCCATATAGTATAATACACTCGGCATAGTTCTCCATATAGTATAATGCACCGCCATAGTCACCCATAGTTCTTCATATAATGTATTCCCCATAGTCCTCAATACAGTATAACGCAGCCCACATATAGTATAATGCAGCCACGCCATAGAGCATAATGCAGCCACCCCACAGAGTATAATGCAGCCCCGCCATAAAATATAATGTAACCCCCATAGAATATAATGCAGCCCACCTCTTATAGTATAATGCAGCCACCCCTTAGAGAATAATGCAGCTACCCCAGAGTATAATGCAGCCACTCCACAGAATATAATGTAACCCCCATAGAAAATAATGCAGCCCCACCCCCATATAGTATAATGCAGCCCCTCCACAGAATATATGGCAACCCCCTCATAGGATATAATGCAGCCCCTTATATAGTATAATGTAGCCCCTCCATAGAATACAATGTAGCCCTCCTCATATAGTATAATGCAGCCTCCATCGAATATAATATAATACAGCCCCCCCATAGAATATAACGTAGCCCCAAATAGAATATAATACAGCCCACCTCCCCATAGAATATAATGTAGCCCCCCCATATTATATAACACAGCCTCCCCCTATAGAATATAATGTAAAATGTACCCCATGGTATATAACACAGCCACATAGTATATTGCCCAGCACCACATGCTATACAGCCCAGCCCACCATGGTATACAGCACAGCCCACCATGGTATACAGCCCACCATGGTATAATACAGCCCAGCATGGTATATAGCCCCCCAGAATGGAATAATACAGCTCAGTAGTATAATACAGCCCAGCATGGTGTATAGCCCCCCAGCATGGTATAATACAGTCCAGCATGGTATAATATAGCCCAGCATGGTATATAGCCCCCTCAGAATGGTATAATACAGCCCAGTATGGTATATAGTCCCCCAGAATAGTATAATACAGCCCAACATGGTAGAATACAGCCAAGCATGGTATATAGCCCCCCAGAATGGTATAATACAGCCCAGCACGGTATAATACAGCCCAGCATGGTATATAGCCCCCCAGAATGGTATAATACAGCCCAGCATGGTATATAGCCCCCCCAGAATGGTATAATACAGCCCAGTACAGTATAATACAGCCCAGCATGGTTTATAGCCCCCCTAGAATGGTATAATACAGCCCAGCAAGGTATAATACAGCTCAGCATGGTATTTAGCCCCCCCAGAATGGTATAATACAGCCCAGCACGGTATAATACAGCCCAGCATGGTATATAGCCCCCCCAGAATGGTGTAATACAGCCCAGCATGGTATAATACCGCCCAGCATGGTATATAGCCCCCCCAGCATGGTATGATACAGCCCAGCCTGGTATAATACAGCCCAGCATGGTTTATAGCCCCTCCCAGAATGGTGTAATACAGCCCAGCATGATATAATACAGCCCAGCATGGTGTATAGCGCCCCAGAATGGTGTAATACATCCCAGCTTGGTATAATACGGCCCAGCATGGTATATAGCCCCCCCAGCATGATATGATACAGAATGGTGTAATACTGCCCAGCATGGAATATAGCCCCCCCCAGCATGGTATGATACAGCCCAGCATGGTATATGGCCCCCCCAGCATGGTATGATACAGCCCAGCATGGTATATGGCCCCCCCAGCATGGTATGATACAGCTGAGCATGGTATATAGCCCCCCCAGAGTGGCCCCACAGTCCAACACTCACACTGATTTAAAAAAAACAAAAAAAAAACACTCCTCACCTTCTCCTCGTGCCCACGCTGCTGGCTGCTCCTGTCTCTTCCTGCTCTGTCTGGCACACAGTGAGAGCGCAATGACGTCATCGCGCCCCCGCTGTGTCAGAGGCAGAGCGGGGAATGATGGGAGAGGGAGCGTCAGCTGACGCTCTCTCCTCCATCACTGCCTCCTTCAATGCGGCGGCGGCGGGAGTCGGCGCTGGGGGCAGGCAGGCCCCCCTGCCTCACAGGGGCCCCATAGCGGCTGTGTGATGTGCCGCTGGCTGGGGGCCCCTGGAGGAGCAGGGGCCCTAGGCAGCTGCCTGGTCTGCCTGCCCCTAACGCCGGCCCTGTAGGCACGAATACAGGGGGTTCTTTTTATTGTTTTATGTTATACTAGATGGAGGCGGTAATATCATGATGGGGGAAGGTTTTGCAATGATGATAATCTCTCCCCCCATGTGCTCACTCACCTATCCACTCTCTCTTTCCCCATGTGCTGACTTCTCCTGTCTGTGCTCTCTTCTTTGACCTGTCTACCCCATGTGCTATCCCTCTTGTCTGCTGTCTCTCTCCTTCCTGTGCTGTGTTCTCCCCTCATGTGCTGTCCCATTTGAGCTGTCTCCCCCTGTGCTCTGTCTCTCACCTCTGTGTCTGACCGTGTACAGAACATACCACAGCTCCTGGGCAGGGGAGGAAGCAGAAGACAATACTGACATTACAGCAGAAGATCACAGAGGAAACATTTTGTGAGGTAAAATATTGTTTAAAAACAGTCAGTGAAATATTTTACCTCACAAAATGAATCCTCTGTGATCCCCTGCTGTAATGTCAGTATTGTCTTTTGCTTCCTCCCCTGCCCAGGAGATGTGGTATGCTCCTTACATGGTCAGACACAGACAATTTTTAAAATGAACTTTCGTTTGTTAATGTGACCGGCTACCTCTGTCTGTAGACACGTCGCGCTTCTGCTGCTGGGATCAGCCAAATGATTCACTGTACCTGCACAGAATTTGCGCAGGCGCAGTGCGACGGTGTTCCGCTGGTGGTACCGCGCAAGAGGCTGCATGAGTGTGATAGTGTGCATGAGAGTGAGTGTGTGAGAGTGTGTGTGGTGCGTTCGGAGTATACAGTGTGTGTGTATGTGGTGCAACGGTGTTCCGCTGGTGGTACCGTGCAATAGGTTGGTACCAGAAGCAGTTTCCATATTGAGACACCCATCACTTGGGTGTCCCAATAAGGCGGACCGTGAGGAAGGCACATAGTGTTGAAACATGTAGTCCCTTGCTGGAATGCTACTAATTGATTGGAGTTCCTTATACTTTTTATGACATAATGGATTAATAAAGAAGTTAAACTTTCATCCTTTTGCTGGATCCCAATTTCCTCATATTTCTAATTGTTGGGGCATACTCCCTGCCTGGATCCGTGCAAAGTATAGGGTGAACACCGATTACTGCATCAAGAGGAACTCCTTTATGGTGAGCTGGCTATATGTTTTTCACATTGTTTGAATATATATATATATATATATATATATATACAGTGCCTAGCGAAAGTATTCGGCCCCCTGGAACTTTTCAACCTTTTCCCACATATCATGCTTCAAACATGAAGATGCCAAATGTAAATTTTAGGTGAAGAATCAACAACAAGTGGGACACAATTGTGAAGTTGAACAAAATTTATTGGCTATTTTAAATTTTTGAAGAAATGCTAAAACTGA
This sequence comes from Dendrobates tinctorius, assembly GCF_039654945.1. NCBI lineage: Eukaryota > Metazoa > Chordata > Amphibia > Anura > Dendrobatidae > Dendrobates > Dendrobates tinctorius. The sequence goes on along the minus strand of NW_027361733.1, from coordinate 23,125,227 downwards.
AAAGTGGGGCGTGCAATATTATTCGGCCCCTTTAGCTTAATACTTTGTTGCGCCACCTTTTGCTGCGTTTACAGCTGCAAGTCGCTTGGGGTATGTCTCTATCAGTTTTGTACATCGAGAGACTGAAATTCTTGCCCATTCTTCCTTGGCAAACAGCTCGAGCTCAGTGAGGCTTGATGGAGATAGTTTGTGAACAGCAGTTTTCAGCTCTTTCCACAGATTCTCGATTGAATTCAGGTCTGGACTTTGACTTTGCCATTCTAACACCTGGATACGTTTATTTGTGAACCATTCCATTGTAGATTTTGCTTTATGTTTGGGATCATTGTCTTGTTGGAAGACAAATCTCCGTCCCAGTCTCAGGTCTTTTGCAAACTCCAACAGGTTTTCTTCAAGAATGGTCCTGTATTTAGCTACATCCATCTTCCAATCAATTTTAACCATCTTCCCTGTCCCTGCTGAAGAAAAGCAGGCCCAAACCATGATGCTGCCACCACCATGTTTGACAGTGGGTATGGTGTGTTCAGGGTGATGAGCTGTGTTGCCTTTACACCAAACATATCACTTGGCATTGTTGCCAAAAAGTTTGATTTTGGTTTCATCTGACCAGAGCACCATATTCCACGTTTGGTGTGTCTCCCAGGTGGCTTGTTGCAACTTTAAATGACACTTTTTATGGATATCTTTGAGAAATGGCTTTCTTCTTGCCACTCTTCCATAAAGGCCAGATTTGTGCAGTGTACCACTGATTGTTGTCCTATGGACAGACTGTCCCACCTCAGCTGTAGATCTCTGCAGTTCATCCAGAGTGATCATGGGCCTCTTGGCTGCATGTCTGATCAGTCTTCTCCTTGTTTGAGATGAAAGTTTAGAGGAACGGCCGGGTCTTCGTAGATTTGCAGTGGTATGATACTCCTTCCGTTTCAATATGATCGCTTGCACAGTGCTCCTTGGGCTGTTTAAAGTGTTGGAAATCATTTTGAATCCAAATCCGGCTTTAAACTTCTCCACAACAGTATCACGGACCTGCCTGTTGTGTTCATGATGCTCTATGTGCTTCAAACAGAACCCTGAGACTATCACAGAGCAGGTGCATTTATAAGGAGACTTGATTACACACAGGTGGATTATATTTATCTTCATTAGTCATTTATGACAACAGTGAATCATTCAGAGATCCACAATGAACTTCTGGAGTGAGTGTGCTGCATTGAAAGTAAAGGGGCCGAATAATATTGCACACCCCACTTTTCAGTTTTTGAATTTCCACAAAAATTTAAAATCACCAATTAATTTCGTTCAACTTCACAATTGTGTTCCACTTGTTGTTGATTCTTCACCAAAATTTACATTTGGTATCTTTATGTTTGAAGCGTGATATGTGGGAAAAGGTTGAAAAGTTCCAGGGGGTCGAATACTTTCACAAGTCACTGTATAAATACTGTATCTCCTCCATACTGTTATATATGTTCCCCTTCTTTGCCTCAACCTGGTGTGTGTGTATGTATATATATATACATATATATATAGCTCCTCAATACTAGTATATATGTTCCCCTTCTTTGCCTCAACGTGGTGTGTGTGTGTATGTAATATATATATATATATATATCTCAATACCCCATCCTGGTATATTTGTCCCTTATCCAGGTATATTTGTCTCCCTTACTAGTATATATGTCCCTCATCATGGGCCCCATCTTGGTATGTATGTTGCCCATGCTGGTATAAATGTCCCTCATCCTGGTATATATTTCCAAATCCTGGTACATGTCCTCTGTTCTGCGGCTGTTCTTTAATGTATAGAAAAAAATAAGCTATTATACTCACCTTCCCTCCGCTCTCCCTGCTGTGCGGGGTCCTCTTCTGAAGTCGGCTGCTGACTTCAGCATGCAATTGACGGGAGAGCATGACGTCACTGCCATGCATCCCAAGTCACGTGCACGCCGATGTCAACAGCTGCCCTCTGATTGGCCGGCAGCGTGTATCGTCATACATGGACCTGATGGATCTCTGCACCCCAATACACTTCAGTTGAAGGTTGCGCTGGCATTGGTCGCGACAGCTGCGTGTGCGGTCGTTAAGCTCCTGCCCTTACCTACTTACTAAATTGTCTGCCGTGAGCATTGTCATGCTTTTTCTGACCACACCGACTCATTTTCCTTGTAGTCAGGTTTTATGGGGTTTCTTCAGGGTTATTGTCTTTTGGTGTTATGTTGAATTTATTAATAAAGTTGCTATATTATTAGTAAGAGGGGTTATTTTGTACTTCATTATATACGTTTTGGTGGTAATTATAGGAATATGTACTGTAAGGAAAAACAAAAAGGGCCAAAATTCGTGTTTTTCGTCAGCTGCCTGTCCTTTAAAAAATGTAATAAAAAATGTTCACGCGTCATACGCTTCCCAATAAGCTACTGATAGAAATGTCAGCACAATTATGCCGTCATGTCAGTGTTAGGCTATGTGCACAATACACACGTAGCAGAAAATTTCTGCTGAAAAACCTGACTCCCTTCCCAGAAACCGCGCGTTTTTTTTCTGCGCGGTTTTTCTGCGTTTTTTTCCGCGCGTTTTCAAGACGCATAGAAATAGCCAGAAACGCGGAAAAATCAGCGAAATTAATGAGCATTCTGCGCTTTTTACCGCAAAGCGTTTTTTTCGTGGTAAAAAACGCATCAGTATGCACAAAAAGTGCAAAATGCATAGAAATGAATGGGAAGCTTATTTTTAGCGGTTTTATTGGCAAATCCGCTAAAAAAACGCTGTGTGTGCACACAGCCTAAGCGTACAATGAGCCCCGGAAGTACTGACCACGAAAAAGCGTCTATTGCACCACTAGTAACCCCTTCCTGACATCAGACGTACTATCCTGTCCATGGGGCCCGGGCCCCTATGCCCATGGACGGGACAGTACGTCTAGCGCGATTAGCGGCGCTCACATGGTGAGCGCCGCTGATCGTGGCCGGGTGTCAGCTGATTATCACAGCTGACACCCGGCAGAATGTGGTCACGGACCGCCCCCAACACGTTAACCCCTTGCACACCGCGATCAAACACGATCGCGTGTCCCGGGGGTTAAAGGGAAGCATCGGCAGGGAGGGGGCTCCCTCCGTGCTTCCCTGAGCCGCCCACAGCAGCGCAATGTACAGCGCTGCTGCGGGGGTCTCCATTCCTGCAGGTCCCCGAATCCAAGATGGCGACGGGGATCTTTGGGGGCCTGGAGGGAGCTGGCTTCCTCAGTGCCTGCAAAGCGCAGGCACGAGGAAGCCTTGTGCAGTGCCTGTGACAGATCGCTGATATGTCACAGTGACCTGTGATGTGACAGATCAGCGATCTGTCACAGGACAGTGATGTCCCACCTGGGACAATGTAATAAGGTTAAAAAAAAAAATGTGTAAAAATAATTTTAAAAAATCGCTAATTAAATTAATAAAAAAAAAATATTCCCTAATAAATTTATTTTTTGGAAATTACACTTATTTGGTATCGCCGCGTCCGTAACGACCTGCCCTATAAAACTGTCCCATTAGTTAACCCCTTTAGCGAACCCCTTAGAAAATAAAAATAAAAAACGAAGCAAAAAATAATGATTTATCATACCGCCGAACAAAAAGTGCAATAACGCGCGATCAAAAAGACGCATATAAATATCCATGGTACCGCTGAAAACGTCATCTTGTCCCGCAAAAAACAAGCTGCCACACAGCATCATCAGCGAAAAAAAAAACCAGTTATAGCTCGCAGAATAAAGCGATGCAAAAATAATTATTTTTTGTATAAAATTGTTTTCATTGCATAAAACCGACAAAACATAAAAAAAGACATAAATGAGGTATCGCTGTAACCGTACTGACCTGAAGAATAAAACCATCTTATCAATTTCACTGCAGGCGGAACGGTGTAAACGCACCCCCCAAAAGAAATTCATGAAACGCTGGTTTTTGTTCATTCTGCGTCCCAAAAATCGGAATAAAAAGCGATCAAAAAATGTCACGTGCCCGAACATGATACCAATAAAAACGTCAACTCGTCCCGCAAAAAATAAGACCTCACATGACTCCTCAGTGGGTCAAAATATGGAAAAATTATAGCTCTCAATATGTGGTGATGCAAAAGCTATTTTTACAATAAAAAGCGTCTTTTAGCGTGTGACAGCTGCCAAATATAAAACCCGCCATAAATAGTAAATCAAACCCACCCCGTTATCACCCCCTTAGTAAGGGAAAAATAATAAAATTAAAAGAAAATGTATTTATTTCCATTTTCCCATTAGGGTTAGGGCTAGGGTTAGGGCTGAGATTAGGGTTAGGGTGTGTTGGGGTTAGGGTTGGAGTTAGAATTGGGGGTTTCCACTGTTTGGGCACATCAGGTGCTCTACAAATGCAACATGGCGTCTGATCTCCATTCCAGCCAATTTTGCGTTGAAAAAGTCAAATGGTGCTCATTCCCTTCCAAGCTCTGCCATGCGCCCAAACAGTGTTTTACCCCCACATATATGGGGTATCCGCCTACTCAGGACAAATTGCAAAACAACTTTTGGGGTCCAACTTCTCCTGTTACCCTTAGGAAAATAAAAAATTGGGGGCAAAAATATCATTTTTGTGGAAAAAAAATGTTTTATTTTCAAGCTCGGGCATTATAAACTTCTGTGAAGCACTTGGTCGTTCAAAGTGCTCACCACACATCTAGATAAGTTCCGTGGGGGGCCTAGTGTCCAAAATGGGATCACTTGTGGGGAGTTTCAATAGTTTAGGTACATCAGGGGCTCTCCAAATGCACATGACACCCGCAGACCATTCCATTAAAGTCTGTATTCCAAAACGTCACTACTTCCCTTCCGAGCCCCGACGTGTGCCCATACAGTACTTTTCTCCCACATATGGGGTATCAGCATACTCAGGACAAATTGGACAACAACTTTTGGGGTCCAATTTCTCCTGTTACCCTTGAGAAAATAAAAAAAATTGGTGACTAAATGATCATGTTTGTGGAAAAAATACGATTTTTTTATTTTCACACCCGGGCGTTATAAACTTCTGTGAAGCACTGGGGGGTTCAAAGTGCTCACCAGACATCTAGATAAGTTCCTTAGGGGGTCTAGTTTCCAAAATGGTGTCATTTTTGGGGGTTTTCCACTGTTTAGGTACATCAGGGGCTCTCCAAAAGCATCGGGACACCCACAGACCATTCCATCAAAGTCTGCATTCCAAAACGTCACTACTTCCCTTCCGAGCCCCGACGTGTGCCCATACAGTAGTTTTCTCCCACATATGGGGTATCAGCGTACTCAGGACAAATTGGACAACAACTTTTGGGGTCTAATTTCTTCTGTTACCCTTGGGAAAATAAAAAAATTGGTGACTAAAAGATCATGTTTGTGGAAAAAATACGATTATTTTATTTTCACGCCCGGGCGTTATAATCTTCTGTGAAGCACTGGGGGGTTCAAAGTGCTCACCAAACATGTAGATAAGTTCCTTAGGGGGTCTAGTTTCCAAAATGGTGTCATTTTTGGGGGTTTCCACTGTTTAGGTGCATCAGGGGCTCTCCAAGGCAACATGACACCCGCAGACCATTCCATCAAAGTCTGCATTCCAAAACGTCACTACTTCCCTTCCGAGCCCTGACGTGTGCCCATACAGTAGTTTTCTCCCACATATGGGTATCAGCATACTCAGGACAAATTGGACAACAACTTTTGGGGTCTAATTTCTCCTGTTACCCTTGAGAAAATAAAAAAATTGGTGACTAAATGATCATGTTTGTGGAAAAAATACGATTTTTTTATTTTCACACCCGGGCGTTATAAACTTCTGTGAAGCACTGGGGGGGTTCAAAGTGCTCACCAGACATCTAGATAAGTTCCTTAGGGGGTCTTGTTTCCAAAATGGTGTCATTTTTGGGGGTTTTCCACTGTTTAGGTACATCAGGGGCTCTCCAAAAGCATCGGGACACCCACAGACCATTCCATCAAAGTCTGCATTCCAAAACGTCACTACTTCCCTTCCGAGCCCCGACGTGTGCCCATACAGTAGTTTTCTCCCACATATGGGGTATCAGCGTACTCAGGACAAATTGGACAACAACTTTTGGGGTCTAATTTCTTCTGTTACCCTTGGGAAAATAAAAAAATTGGTGACTAAAAGATCATGTTTGTGGAAAAAATACGATTATTTTATTTTCACGCCCGGGCGTTATAAACTTCTGTGAAGCACTGGGGGGTTCAAAGTGCTCACCAAACATGTAGATAAGTTCCTTAGGGGGTCTAGTTTCCAAAATGGTATCATTTGTGGGGGTTTCCACTGTTTAGGTACATCAGGGGCTCTCCAAGGCAACATGACACCCGCAGACCATTCCATCAAAGTCTGCATTCCAAAACGTCACTACTTCCCTTCCGATCCCTGACGTGTGCCCATACAGTAGTTTTCTCCCACATATGGGTATCAGCATACTCAGGACAAATTGGACAACAACTCTTGGGGTCTAATTTCTTCTGTTACCCTTGGGAAAATAAAAAAATTGGTGACTAAAAGATCATGTTTGTGGAAAAAATACGATTTTTTTATTCTCACGCCCGGGCATTATAAACTTCTGTGAAGCACTGGGGGGTTCAAATTGCTCACCACACATCTAGAGTTCCTTAGGGGGTATAGTTTTCAAAATGGTGTCATTTGTGGGGGGGGGGTTTCCACTGTTTTGGTAGATCAGCGGCTTTCCAAACGCGACATGGTGTCCGATCTCAATTCCAGCCAAAAACGTCAAATGGCGCTGCTTCCCTTCTGAGCTCTGCCATGCGCCCAAATAGTCGTTTACCCCCACATATGGGGTATCAGCGTACTCAGGACAAATTGCCCAATAACTTTTATGGTCCTGTTACCCTTGGGAATATAAAAATTGGAGGTGAAAAAACCTTTTCTTGGAAAAAATGATTTTTTAATTGTACCGCTGTACGTTATAAACTTCTGTGAAGCCCTTGTGGGTTCAAAGTTCTCACCACATATCTAGATAAGTTCCTTGTGGGGTCTAGTTTCCAAAATGGGGTCACTTGTGGGGGTTTCCACTGTTTAGGTACATCAGGGGCTCTCCAAACGCGACATGGCGTCCGATCTGAATTCCAGCCAATTTTGCATTGAAAAAGTCAAACGGCGCTCCTTCCATTCTGAGCTCTGCCATGCGCCTAAACAGTGGTTCCCCCCACATATCAGGTATCTGCGTACTCAGGACAAACTGCACAATAACTTTTGCAGTCCAATTTCTCCTGTTACCCTTGGTAAAATAAAAAAAATTGAACCTGAAGTATTTTTTTGTGAAAAAAAGTTAAATGTTAATTTTTTTATATTAAAAAAATTCCTGTGATGCACCTGAAGGGTTAATAAACTTCTTGAATGTGGTTTTGAGCACCTTAAGGGGTGCAGTTTTTAGAATGGTGTCACTTTTGGGTATTTTCTATCACATAGACCCCTCAAAGTGGCTTCAAATGTGATGTGGTCCGTAAAAATAAAATGGTGTTGCAAAAATGAGAAATCGCTGGTCAACTTTTAACCCTTATAACTTCCTATATTAAAAAAATAAAAATTTGGCTCCCAAACTGTGCTGATGTAAACATGTGGGAAATGTTACTTATTAAGTTTTTTGAGTGCTGTATCTCTGTGATCTAAGGGCATAAAAATTCAACGTTTTTTTCACAAATAAACACAAGTTATATGAATGAAATTTTACCACCAACATGAAGTACAATATGTCACGAGAAAACAGTGTCAGAATCACCGGGATCAATGGAAGCGTTCCAGAGTTATGACCTCATAAAGGGACAGTGGTCAGAATTGTAAAAATTGGCCCGGTCATGAACGTGCAAACCACCCTTGGGGGTGAAGGGGTTAACGGGTGCATTATGGCGGCATTAATAACTACAACTTGTCCTGCTAAAAACAAGCTCCTAGATGGGTCAGCAGAGGAATAATAAGAAAAACAGTTATGGCTCCTGGAAGAAGGGAGAAAACTGAACTGAAAATGTGGAACTAGTCCTGGACGTGTTCCTTCCTTCTGGAGGGGAGCTCAGTTGACTGCCTGGATACCATCCCTCTGTGGGTCACAGACATAACTGGTGGAGTGTTACCATGCCTCGTGTGCAGCCACAGACACGGGAGCTTCTCCACACCTCATGTGGTGACATAACCGGACACACTGACAACTTTCCGGCCGCACGTCCCCCGTATACACAAGGCGCAGCTCGCCGGCTAGGTAGGTAAGCCGTTTTGCTGCCCCCATTGGCCGCCACCTGTCAGTGCAGCTCTGCAGTATGACACAGGAGGAGGGCGTTTCTCTGCAGTACGCACGGCCCCGCCCAGCAGCCTGACAATGCGGTAGTGTCCGTCGGAGTCTGCCTGCCAACCGTCACATCCAGCCTGGCACCCGCAGCCGATAGAGGAAGACAGTGACGATCACCAAAGAGTCTCTACCCCTCTCAGCACCTACTAAGACCAGCGCCATTTTTGTTTAGCCTACATATCGTTATATAACAATGTGAATCTTCAGGAAAATGGCTACAGTGGCCGGGACAGGAGAAATGACGTCTGTCGTGTTGAATTCGCTTCCTCTCATTTGTCACGTGATGCTTGGGTGTGGTTTTTCTCAGCTTCAGACAAAGCGTCACCTAGCAACTGTTCGACGTATAAATTATTCATGAGGTGATGTCACCCCGTACGGCACGTTCTTTCACAGGCGTGTGACATCAGCACGGGTGAGGCCGGTTTGAACGACACAGTACAAGGTAACGGCAACGGCGGGAGAGAGGGAAGGTAGGCCCGGGTGTGTACGGTAGGGGCGGCGGCTTGGTGGTTTGGCCATGAGTCCTTCATACGATGTCACTCGGGAGACTATCGGAGTCGTGGCTGAGATTTCCGACATCTCACGGTAACGTGTACGGAGACCGGCACGTCCTGCCCGCAGCCACTGCGCGCCCCCTACTGGCCCCGTTATCTGACCCAAGGACACGCCTCATACGTGCCCCATATTACCTCTCATCTCCCCGTACATCGACTATTATCTGCCCCCCTGTCACCACCTCCTCATACACTGCCCCCTATTAGCACTTCACCCCATCTCTGGTCACTGCCCATTATCTGCCCCCTGTCACCACCTCCTCATACACTGCCCCCTATTAGCACTTCACCCCATCTCTGGTCACTGCCCATTATCTGCCCCCCTGTCACCACCTCCTCATACACTGCCCCCTATTAGCACTTCACCCCATCTCTGGTCACTGCCCATTATCTGCCCCCCTGTCACCACCTCCTCATACACTGCCCCCTATTAGCACTTCACCCCATCTCTGGTCACTGCCCATTATCTGCCCCCCTGTCACCACCTCCTCATACACTGCCCCCTATTAGCACTTCACCCCATCTCTGGTCACTGCCCATTATCTGCCCCCCTGTCACCACCTCCTCATACACTGCCCCCTATTAGCACTTCACCCCATCTCTGGTCACTGCCCATTATCTGCCCCCCTGTCACCACCTCCTCATACACTGCCCCCTATTAGCACTTCACCCTATCTCTGGTCACTGCCCATTATCTGCCCCCCTGTCACCACCTCATCATACACTTCCCATTATCTGCCCCCCTGTCACCACCTCCTCATACACTGCCCCCTATTAGCACTTCACCCTATCTCTGGTCACTGCCCATTATCTGCCCCCTGTCACCACCTCCTCATACACGGCCCCCTATTAGCGCCTCACCCCATCTCTGGTCACTGCCCATTATCTGCCCCCCTGTCACCACCTCATCATACACTGCCCATTATCTGCCCCCCTGTCACCACCTCATCATACACTGCCCATTATCTGCCCCCCTGTCACCACCTCATCATACACTGCCCATTATCTGCCCCCCTGTCACCACCTCATCATACACTGCCCATTATCTGCCCCCCTGTCACCACCTCATCATACACTGCCCATTATCTGCCCCCCTGTCACCACCTCATCATACACTGCCCATTATCTGCCCCCCTGTCACCACCTCATCATACACTGCCCATTATCTGCCCCCCTGTCACCACCTCATCATACACTGCCCATTATCTGCCCCCCTGTCACCACCTCATCATACACTGCCCATTATCTGCCCCCCCTGTCACCACCTCATCATACACTGCCCATTATCTGCCCCCCCTGTCACCACCTCATCATACACTGCCCATTATCTGCCCCCCTGTCACCACCTCATCATACACTGCCCATTATCTGCCCCCCTGTCACCACCTCATCATACACTGCCCATTATCTGCCCCCCTGTTACCACCTCATCATACACTGCCCATTATCTGCCCCCCTGTCACCACCTCATCATACACTGCCCATTATCTGCCCCCCTGTCACCACCTCATCATACACTGCCCCCTATTAGCGCCTCACCCCATCTTTGGTCACTGCCCGTTATCTGCCCCCTATTAGCGCCTCACCTCCTCCTCATACACTACCCATTATCTGCCCCCCTGTCACCACCTCCTCATACACTGCCCCCTATTAGTGCCTCACCCCATCTCTGGTCACTGCTCATTATCTGCCCCCTATTAGCGCCTCACCTCCTCATACACTGCCCATTATCTGCACCCTGTCACCACCACCTCATACACTGCCCCCTGTTAGCACCTCACCCCATCTCTGGTCACTGCTCATTATCTGCCCCCTATTAGCGCCTCACCACCTCATACACTGCCCATTATCTGCCCCCCTGTCACCACCTCCTCATACACTGCCCCCTGTTAGCTCCTCACCTGCTCCTCCTACACTGCCCCCTATTAGCACCTCACCCCATCTCTGGTCACTGCCCATTATCTGCCCTCTACTAGCGACTCACCTCCTCCTCATACAATACCCATTATCTGCCCCAAGGACACACCTCGTACGTGCCCCGTATAACCTGTCACCCTCCTCCCTGTACACTGTCCATTATCTGCCCCCTGTTAGTGCCTCACCTTCTCCATGTACATCGCCAATCTGCCCCAAGTACAGACATCATACATCACCCATCATGTATCCCATATTACCTCCCTGTACATTGTCATTATCTGCCCCATATTACCTCACCTCCTCCCTGTACATTGCCCATTATCTGCCCCAAGTACACAAAATACCACTCACCTCCTCCCCTGCCTACTTTTAAATTCTCAACGTCTTTTTGTACATTTCCCATTTTCTGCCTCCTGTTACTCCCTCCCCATACATCGCCTGTTATTTCCCCCATTATCCTCTCGTCTTCTCCCCATACATCTGCCTGTTGTTTCCCCCCATTATCCTCTCGCCTTCTCCCAATACATTTGCCTGTTATTTCCCCCCATTATCCTCTCGCCTTCTCCCCATACATCGCCTGTTATTTCCCCCCCTATTACCCTCTTGCCTTCTCCCCATACATCGCCTGTTATTTCCCCCCATTATCCTCTCGCCTTCTCCCCATACATCGCCTGTTATTTCCCCCCCTATTACCCTCTTGCCTTCTCCCCATACATCGCCTGTTATTTCCCCCCATTATCCTCTCGCCTTCTCCCAATACATTTGCCTGTTATTTCCCCCCATTATCCTCTCGCCTTCTCCCCATACATCACCTGTTATTTCCCCCCCTATTACCCTCTTGCCTTCTCCCCATACATCGCCTGTTATTCCCCCCCCCCTTATTATCCTCTCACTTTCTCCCCATACATCGCCTGTTGTTTCCCCCCCTATTACCCTCTCGCCTTCTCCCCATACATCTGCCTGTTATTTCCCCCCATTATCCTCTCGCCTTCTCCCCATACATCCGCCTGTTATCTGCCCTTTAGTCTCTCTCCACTCTGTCATTTCTTCCACCGCTGTGATAGAGGAGTATCCCAATAAATCCTAAATCCTCAGGCCCCTTGATTTAGAATGGGGTCAGCAAGAATCTCACTGCGGGCAGCGATATTCGGACCACCAAGAGCACAAGACAGATCTGTCGCCATATTGGCTGAATTTGTATTGGTTAGATTCCTTTATTCCATCTGATCACTCTGGATTAATGTATTTCACAAGACTGGAAGCAAAACTTCCTGTGATTATGACCTTGTGTGGGCATTTTGGGTGCCCGGTCCTGAAGCTTGTCTAGTCTAACATGGCAGTTTTCTGTTCTGTCACAATCTGATAATCCTGACTTTTATTGAAGGCACTCTACTGCACTGTTAAATTAAAGCCCGCTCTTGAAGCTTGTCCCTGTTGGTGCGCCCCTCTGCTGGGATGAGTGGCTCTGTGTGATGAAGGGTCTGCCATATCTGCAGGTCTCCTAGTCTGTAGTGCAGTAGTCTGTCACTTGGTAACAGGCAGGCGCAGCACTGAAGACTGACAGCCATGTTCCCTGTCACTTTCTGCTCTCCGTAAAACATACCAGAAGTCCGAAGTGGGTGGGAGATGAGATCGTGTCCACCTCACCAGTGCTGGGGAATTGGGTAAAGCTGGCCATAAACTTACAATGGTTGTCCCATAAGGAACTTCTGCCTACAGGATCAGGGACCCCCACTGATACTGCGAATGCAGCTCGAGTCATACATGTGCACTGCTGAACTCGCACTGGAGACTTCAGGACCCCCGTACTCCATTTTGGTCAGATTCCCAGTGATCATGCGCATATCTCTTATCATGGAGTTAGCCGGGGACTACCGGAATAGACGTGACTGGTCCGGTGCCACCCGCAGTTGGCTTCTGCCAACATCGTTCTAGTTGATTGACAGGTCTATCCCATGTGTGTGCAGGATCAAAGTAAAGGGTTTGGAGAAATCAAACATGACTGCCTTTCCAATTTTTGGAAGATGGGCAGCATGGGTTGGACTAATTTATCACTAAAAGGGGGTTGTCTTAAAAGCAAATGCGTCACCATGAGAGGAGATGGTCTTATGGTCGCTGCAGATCTGACTGATAAGGTGGGGGCGTATGACATCTCCAGTGTGAGGTCAGAAGTGGAGCACATGCATGACAAAATACTCCGTTCACGATATGAATGGGGGTCCCAGCAATCGTACACTTGTCCCATACGCAGCTTCTGCCTACAGATAACGCTTTAAGTCTGACTATATTTTATTTTCCTGGAATGTCAGCACACTTCAGAGTAACATACCTGGTCACAATTGTTCAGCCAGACTCTGATTTATGCCGGTCATGGTTTGGGCAGCCTGAATCTAGTGACAGGTTCCCTCTAAGGGTATGTGCACACTGCGGATCCACAGCGGATTTGGCCTCTGCAGATCCGCAGCAGTTCTGCAGACAGTGTACAATACCATGTAAGTCTATGGGATTTACTATCCGCAGTGCACATGCTTCAGTTTTTACACTTTGAAAAGCTGCGGTTTTGAATCTGCAGAAATGACATGTCAATTCTTTCTGCGGATTCCGCTGTGGTTTGCCACCTATTCCAGGCCAATCTACAGGTCAATTTACCTGTGGATCCGCACAGAAAAATCCGCAGGTGAATCCGCAGCATGTGCACATAGCCTAATAGGCAAATTCTGGTTTTAGTTGGCTGTAATGGCCAGGTTTTGGCATCTGTAGTGTCTGCAAAACCCAAACATTAGACCACCCTAGTACAACTACATTGTGCCCGGATGTTATGGCCTTCTGAAACCAGGCTGAAAAGAGGAAGAATGATGGCCAGTATCTGGTTAGAGTTCCTCTTTCTTCCTGTGTGACGGAGTGGGTTATAGTCTTGAGGAGACTGGGGAATGTAGTGATCTGTAGTCGGGGCTGCAGGAGCAGGCACATGATATTTTTGATTCCTGACTGCATCCTTTCTCCCTCCAGAACAATGGCTGTCAATGTTTATTCCACGTCGGTAACAAGTGACAATCTAAGTCGTCATGACATGCTCGCCTGGATCAATGAGTCTCTACAGCTCAACCTGACCAAGATAGAGCATCTGTGTTCAGGTAAGGCACACACAACAGAATTTTTTACTTTATTCTGAGAGGGGTGCCAAAGATACCCTCCTTTGTTCTTGTGTTTCTGCTGAACAGTCCGTGTAGGGAGGTCCTAAGGGTGTGTGCACACGGTGCGGATTCTGCTGCGGATCCGCAGCGGATTTGGCCCTGCGGATCCGCAGCAGTTTCTCTTGTGTTGTACAGTACCTTTATTTTCTATGCAAAATGAAAACCGCAGTGCACATGCTACGGAATTTTCTGCTCTGATTTGCTGCAGTTTCAAAACCGCAGAAAGAATTGACATGCGGCATCTGCTGCGATTTGCCATCTGCTCCATTGTAGAGATGCTAAACTGCAGGGCTAATCTGCAGATAAACCGCAGGTCTTTTGTCCTGCGGACTTTACTATATCCGCGCGGACAAATCCGCAGAGCATTCCGCAGCGTGTGCACACACCATAATAATCAGTAGAAGCCTTCCTCTTCTCTTGGGGAAGTTGATGGTAAGGATTGCTGTTTACTGCTGCTGTACCACAGGAGCTTGTGGAGATCCACCATGGGGTCAGTCCACAATTTATATCGCCACGTTGCCATGAGTGTGGCGATGGTTGACCTGTCTCCTGCCTTTTCCCCCTCCACCACTACTGACTTGTACTGATTTCACTGTAGGACCATGCAGTGATTTGGGTTCAATTCAGTGAGACTGTGGGGGGTTTCCAGTACTACAGTACCATGGCTAAAATGTCACCATAGTAACATTGTACTTTTTTAGATATCGGTAATAACCGTAACTGGGGTGCACTCATGAAAAAATGGTCCTGTGGTGGTCAGAAAATACAATTATAATATGATAAAAAATTTATATCTATACATTATATCTTTAAATTCAAAACTATTGGACCCCTCCATTTCTTGGTACTGTTGCCTTAGTACCTTGGACCAATTGGCTGCAGCAGTGACCGCAGCAGTTACTTGGTGAGCAGTACCAGGAATGATGGGGTTCAGCCAAGTCCAATTCGTGTTTTTTTTTTTTTTTTTTTTTTTTTTTTTTTTTGCTCCCCCACTTTTTCTGAAGTCTCTAGAGTTAAACTGCATTTTAGAGGATTATACCCAGATGATGAGCCTCTCCCCCCCCCCCCCCCCTTGCTATGAAATTTAGGACTCTATTCTACAAGTCAGGACATGGCAAATTCCCAAAGCCTGGCAACCAGTGTTCATGGGAATCTGCCACAGTGCCTGACGTTTTGGGTTGTGAGTGGCTCCTGACGTGTCCACTGTAGAGACCATCTATGGTACCGCTTTGTTGCTCTCTCCGGTTTGGCTTCTGTACCGTTGCCATGTAACGGAGGCCATTGTATTTACCTTTTAGAGACCCTTAGTCACTGGCCTTTGTATTTGAACGTGTTAATAGTTTTGCTTGTTTTTTCCTAAAATCCAGGGACAAATACTTTCATTATTGTGCAGTGTTGACTATAAATGATGACTATTGTGTAGTTTTTGGATGGGTTCAGCTGAGAATTTAGCACTACACGTTTCTTTTAATGCTAAAGTTGGATGTTTTTGCTTTTATGAAGCGTGGGGGCAATACCCCCCCCCCCCCACAATAGCCATGGTAACCAGGACTCTGCATACTGCTGGTACTGAACAATGGCTTTGATATGTGTGTGAGCCACTATATAGTGGACTGTGCAGTATTACCCGGTAGACTTCTAGTGTGGTTCCCGTGGGGAAATCTCCTCCTTTTCTTCACTTACTCGTTCACCCTCAGATGCTCGTAAACTCCATATTCAGATCTGCTTTTCTCCGGTGTGGTCTCCTGGGTCTTGTTTTCCTATTCTGCACAGCTCCCTGCGTCTATGAATAACTACTTTACGCAGGTCTACACAAGTCCCTGCTGTGAAGAAATAAAAGGCACCTCAGATCTCGTTGCCTTTCAATCAAAGAGCCACCTTACTAATTTTTTTTTTTTTTTTTTTTTGTAATCCAGATTTTTGGTGTTCCTGTGTTTCTTGTTTCTACCCGAGCAGAGTGTGGGCAGCCCTTCATATATGTGTACATGGTAGCTATATTTCCCCTGCAATGGCCACTGTACGCTGGGAGACGTGTCTGAATGCCCCCATGCATACCATGAACATGTCTTAAATAAAAAAAAAAAATTGATTTTATTGTATTACACGCTGGAGATTTTTTTTTTTCTCTTCCATTTTTCCTTGGATATTAGGAATAGATTAAGGCTGTGTGCCCATGTTGTGTTTTTTAAGCATTTTTGCCGCTGCAGAAACTTTAAAAAAAAAAAAGAGCTAACAAAACGCAATCCTATGGGATTCCGCAGTTGCTGTGCCAATGCTGCAGATTTTTCCGCTGTGGAATCGCATAGCGGTAAAATCCGCAGCATGTCAACTAACTCCGTCGACTCATGTCAACTAATTCCGTCGCCATAGGATTGTATTGAAGCGCTCACTTTATGCATGGGGCTATCTCCTCCATGCCCTGGGTACCATATCCCAGTAAAAAAAATAGAATTAAAATAAAAAATAGGGATATTCTTGCCCTCTGTTGGCCCCCGGAGCCCTCATGGCGCTGGCGGCAACTTCCGTTCCCAGGGATGCATTGCGCGAATGACCTCTGACGTAATGGTCTCGCAATACCGCTACATCATCAGAGGTCATTCGCACAATGAATCCCTGGGAACGGAAGTTGCCGCCAGCGCCATGAGGACCAGGAGGACTCCGGGGGCCAACAGAGGGCAAGAATATCCCTATTTTTAGCATCCTATCTTTTACTACTGATGCCACATAGGCAGCATCAATAGTAAAAAGTTGGTCGTGCCTGTCAAGCACTATGCTTGACAAGTGTGACCAACCTGTCAATCATCTTTCCAAGAGATGATTCAAATTGCTTGGAAAAGCGCTAGCATTCTGCAAGCTAAAATCGCTTGTTTTGCAGGAAAACGCATGCCTTTTACCCTTGGCGGGGAGTTGCGGAAATGCTGCGGACAATTCTGCAACGTGGGCACATAACCTGAGATGCAGTTGCCCCGTGGCCATACAGGACCAGGATTATACACTGCCACCACTGTGAAGCCAGGAGTATAATCGAAGGTTTTGTCTCCTGTTTGGATCTAGTCCTGGCTTCAGCTGTAGTGAGTTGTGTGGGGTCTAAGAACTCCAGACTTTTCCCCCTTTATTGCCCATGTGACTCCAGAGCCGTCACTCCCAGTTCACGCAACAATTAAATGAATGTCTGGTCTGAACGTGCCAGATATTTCTGCTTTCTTTATGGGGTATGTTTCTATTCGTACCTGCCAGCCCTTTTTAGTCCAAAATATCTGATTATCCAGCACGCTTCCAAAACATAATTTAAAACACCGGGGTGGCTTTTTGGGTGCTTAACCCTTTTTAGAAGGGTTGTCCTTAAATAACAACTTGTCTATCAATAGGCTTCTTGGTGATGTCTCACGGTCGGATAGTTGATTTCGGAACCAATTCTTTGTGGGGGCCAATATATAATAAACCAAGAAAAACAAAATCCTACTTTAATGTAAAGATTTCTCATTTTAAGTATTAAATCTAGGTGTATAACAGCAGATGGATCAGATGTTTAACATGCAAGAAAAACAAATGTTAACAAAGCATAAATACTTGGTGAATAGTAAAGAAAGGACAGGGAAATATTGTGATTTACTATCCCTGCACAACCCTAGTAGTCCCTACCTTACAAAGGAGGTTGATACCCTAAATGTAAAGATATAGCGGCACCGCTCATGCCCCTAATGTATACTTTACCTGGTCATATGAAAAGCCATATATGTATAAAGGAGGATAACAGCAGTCAAATATGTAAATATTAGGCCAATGTTAAAGGAATATTAAACTGTCCCAAAGTGAACTAAACTGTCAAAAAAAAAAAAAAAAAAAAAAAAATCAAAGTACAATAAATCCCAATTCGTGTAATTACTTAAAGGGAACCAGTCATCACAATCGGGCATGATAAACTAAAGACACGTGCTTTAATAGGTACGGTCACTGTAGAAATCCTCATCCTGGTGGCTATTTATACACCAATAGAAGTTTTGGTTGCAACAAAGCTGTTCGTGCATCGGGGTGGCCGGATTGGTCTATGCGAGAGCCACCTGTGGCTAGAATGGCATGGAATTTTAAACAGTTTGTAGATCCTTGCACCAGAGGCAGGTGAGGGGCCGTGGCTGAGATGAAGGCCCTACCCACAGGGCCGCACTGATACAACAATTGGCTTGTTTAATCAAATTCAATTGTTGATTGGATAACTAGGAAGGTACCGATTAACCCCTTCACGACCAAAGACGCCACATAGGCGTCATGAAACCTGGTTCAAATCTGACCAGTGACACCTATGTGGCGTCATGACTTTAAAGCACCCCTGCGGGTCGGGTGACCTAGGTCACTGAAAGGTCACCCGACCCGCAGATACAGGGGGCTTTGTAATTCACCACAGGGGGCGTGGCTTCACCCCCACGTGGCTACGATCGCTCTGATTGGCTGTTTCACTTTTAACAGCCAATCAGAGCGCTAGTAATATTTCATCAATGAAAATTGATGAAATATTACAATCCAGCCATGTCCAACGCTGCTGTAGCATCCGACATGGCTGGAGACACCGATTCCACCGCCCCCCACCGGCGATGGAGGACCCCCCGCAACTGAATGACAGCGGCGATCTGCCCCCCCCCCGGTACCTCCTGAGTCCTTCCCGGTGTCCCTCGGGTCCGGATGATGGGTGCCGCCATCTTGGAAAATGGCGGGCGCATGCGCAGTGCGCCTGCCCGAATCTGCCGGCTGCAGATTCCATTCTTTCATTTTGATCACTCTCACAGTGATCAAAATGAAAAGAAAAGTAAATAAACCCCCCGATTATCACCCCCATAGGTAGGCAGAACTAATAAAATAAAGAAAATATTTTTATTTTTACTTTTCCCGTTGGGGTTGGAAAGAGGGTTAGGGTTGGAAAGAGGGTTAGGGATGTGTTGGGGTTAGGGCTGGAGTTAGAATTGAGGGGTTTCCACTGTTTAGGCACATCAGGGGGTCTCCAAACGCGACATGGTGCAACCATTGATTCCAGCCAATTTTGCGTTCAAAAAGTTAAACGGTGCTTCCTCCCTTCCAAGCCCCGACGTGTGCCCAAACAGTGGTTTACCCCAACATATGGGGTATCAGCGTACTCAGGAAAAATTGCATAACAACTTTGGGGGTCTAATTTCTCCTGGTACCCTTGGGAAAATAAAAAATTGGGGGCTAAAAAAATATTTTTGTGGAAATTTTTTATTTTTTTTTATTTTCACGTGCATTATAAACTTCTGTGAAGCACTTGGGGGTCCAAAGTGCTCACCAGGCATCTAGATAAGTTACTTGGGAGGTCTAGTTTCCAAAATGAGGTCACTTGTGGGGGGTTTCTATTGTTTAGGCACATCAGGGGCTCTGCAAACGTAATGACGACCGCAGACCATTCCATCAAAGTCTGCATTTCAAAACGCCACTACTTCCATTCCGAGCCTTACGTGTGCCCAAATAATAGTCCCCCCCATATATGGGGCACCAGCGTACTGAGGACAAACTGGACGACAACTTTTGGGGTCCAATTTATCCTGCTAAAAATTGCTGGCTAAAAATCATTTTTTTCAGGGGAAAAAAAAAATTATTTTTTATTTTCACGTCTCTGCGTTATAAACTTCTGTGAAGTACTTGGGGGTTCAAGGTGCTCACCACACATCTAGATAAGTTACTTGGGGGGGGGGGGGGGGGGGTCTAGTTTCCAAAATGGGGTCACTTGTGGTGGGGTTCCACAGTTTAGGTACATCAGGGGTTCTGCAAATGTAACATGATGCCCGCAGACCATTCCATCAAAGTCAGCATTTCATAATGTCACTACTTTACTTTCCTTCCGAGCCCCGACGTGTACCCAAACAGTGGTCCCCACCCACATATGAGGTATCAGCGTACTCAGGACAAACTGGACAACAAATTTTGGGGTCTAATTTATCCTGGTACCCTTGTGAAAATAAAAAATTGCGCACTAAATAATTTTGAGGGGAATTTTTTTTATTTTCACGGCTCTGCGTCATAAACTTTTGTGAAGCACTTGAGGCTTCAAGGTGCTCACCACACATCTAGATAAGTTCCTTAGGGGGTCTAGTTTCCAAAATGGTGTCACTTGTGGGGGAGCTCCAATGTTTAGGTGCACAGGGGCTCTCCAAATGCGACATGGTGTCCGATAACGATTGGAGCTAATTTTCCATTCAAAAAGTCAAATGGCGCTCCTTCCCTTCCGGGCCCTGCCGTGCACCCAAACAGTGGTTTATGACCACATATAAGGTATCGGTGCACTCAGGAGAAATTGCTCAACAAATTTTAGGATCCATTTTATCCTGTTGCCCATGTGAAAATGAAAAAATTGATGCTAAAAGAAAATTTTTGTAGGAAAAATTAAAATGTCCATTTTTTTTCTTTCCACATTATTTTAGTTCCTGTGAAACACCTGAAGGGTTAATCTCCTTGAATGTAGTTTTGAGTAGCTTGAGGGGTGCAGTTTTTAGAATGGTGTCACTTTTGGGTATTTTCTGCCATATAGACCCCTCAAAGTGACTTCAAATGTGAGGTGGTCCCTAAAAAAAATAATTTTGTAAATGTTATTGTAAAAATGAGAAATCGCTGGTCAACTTTTAACCCTTAACTTCCTAACAAAAAAATATTTTGTTTCCAAAATTGTGCTGATGTAAAGTAGACATGTGGGAAATGTTATTTAGTAACTATTTTGTGTCACAACACTCTGGTTTAACAGAAAAAAAATAAAAAATTTGAAAATTGCAAAATTTTTCTAAATTTTCGTCAAATTTCTTATCAACCTAAATTTACCACTAACATGAAGCCCAATATGTCACGAAAAAACAATCTCAGAATCGCTCGGATCCGTTGGAGCGTTCCTGAGTTATTCCTCACTGGTCAGAATTGCAAAAAATGGCTTGGTCATGAAGGGGTCAAAATAGGCTTGGTCATGAAGGGGTTAAGTTATCAGAACAGTGACTCTATGGCCTTATCTTTAGTTTGTCATGCTTGATCCTGATGACTGGTTCTCTCTAAAGGGGCTGTCTGGTCTTGGCTACAAGTCTGCGTGCACTGTGCATCGGATTCGTGTACTGCGAGGATTTGCTGGAGCTGGCGGTCATATGACTGCAAGCATGCAATTTGCATACTTCTGGCCAAATTTTCTGATACTGTATCTCACCTTGCTCCAATATACTTGCATTTAGCGAGGCTGCGCCCAACTAGTCAGCATGTGACGCCTTGTATGCAATGCTTGCACTCACGCAAATGCTGCTTGAATCATCCTTAAGTTCTCAGTGTGAATATTCACAAGTCTGCTGTTGTAGCCTAAGGCCTAAAAACTACTTTAACTATGGTCCATTGGGCCAGAAATATATTCAGTATTAGATGTATTCACTGTCCTAACATCCCTAAGGCTGTGTTCACACGTAGCGGTTTTACCAAATAAACCGCGTCAAAAACGCCTAAAAGAAGCTTACCATTCATTTAAATCCCGCAATTTTTGTGCAGATGTATGCGGTATTTACCGTGGGAAAAAAACCCGCTTCGCGGTAAAAAATACCAAAAACGCAGCATGCTCATTAATTTGCGAAAAATTCCGCATTTTTTAGCTATTTTCTGTCTGGAACCGCGCAGAAATAAACCGCAAAAAACGCACGTTTTGCGCAGAAAATGTGCATTTTCTGGGAAGGATTCAGGATTTTATGCAGAAATTTTCTGCATACGTGTGCACATAGCCTTGGCCAAAAAAAGACCTCTACTGCCCAGTGCACAGCTGGGATGGTGCAGACCGTTTATGGTCAGTGGGACTGGCTTTCATGGCCAGAAGTGTTGGCTCTTGCCTCCGTCCCTTGGCGCTGTGCATGCAGAGGTACAGAAGGCAGAGTTCAGCAATGCTTCTCTTCTCTCCACAGGACACCTGACTTTTGTGATGCTGAGGAACATGGCCTCTGCACAGCCACAGTAAAAACATGTATAGGCTATAATAAAGGGATTAAAAGACTGCAATATTGATGCATTTGTGGGATGGAGCGGAAATATTTTGTACAAAACTTTGCCCGGTAAACAATGAAGGGGATTCATCCCTTTCAGTAAGCTGCTTGGTGGGAGTTTTTGGAATTCAGACCCCCAAATGATGTGATATTTCTTGTCTACATTAATGATGGGGCATCAGTATTATGATTCCAGAAAACCTTTAAAGGGAACCTGTCATCCAATTCCTGCTGGCAGCATGGATCAGGTCCTGATAGTAGTCGGGTGTATTTTTCTCAGCATTTCAGAGAAAATAAGTTCCAGCTGAGGACCTTGGCCTGGAGCCTATGATAGTTTGACTCTGCCCTGAGTTAATCTTCCCAACACTGCTACAGGTGATTGACAGGTCTCTCTATGGACACATGAGGGCAAGACCTGTCAATTGCCCGTAACTGTGCAGGAGAAGCCAGCTAGGGATCGCACAAGACTAGCATGGTCTATGGTCCCCCAGCTGGATCTTCTAACTATATTCTCCCTAACATACGGGAGCATTTCAGAGAAAAATATACCTAGCAGCAATCGTGAAACCAGGATATGATTTATGCTGCCTTTTGGTTTGGGTGGCATGAATCACTTGACTGGTTTCATGTATTTTATCTTTTAAAGGGAACCTGTCAGTGGAAAGGAGTTACTAGGATTAAGAGTTGCACTAATTTAGATCAGTCTTGCCCTAATTCCCTCATTACTGGCATTGTATAAATGTTTAGTATTTGGGAGGATGGTTGTGGCTGCCTGACAGCACTTATTTCACGGGGAAGTATATGGAAGTCTCAAACAACTGCAATTTTAGCGTTTTTATATCGTCCATTAAGATGTTTTATCCATAGTTGCAGCTTGACATGCCAACTACAGTAGAATAGAATAATGGTAGAGGACCATTCCCTTATAGAAGTAATGTATCTGCTATTGTAATGGAAGGGCTAATATAAAAAATGTTTTAACCCCTTCACTACCAAGGGTGGTTTGCACGTTAACTCCCAGACCAATTTTTACAATTCTGACCACTGTCCCTTTATGAGGTCATAACTCTGAAACGCTTCCGTGGATCCCGGTGATTGACATTATTTTCTCGTGACATATTGTACTTCATGTTAGTGGTATAATTACATTCAAATAACTTACGTTTATTTGTGAAAATGGAAATTTGGCGAAAATTTTTAATTTCGCAATTTTCCAACTTTGAATTTTTATGCCCTTAAATCAGAGATACGGCACACAAACTTAATAAGTAACATTTCCCACATGTTTACTTTACATCAGCACAATTTTGGAACCAAAATGTTTTTGTCTTGTTAGGAAGTTATAAGGGTTAAAAGTTGACCAGCGATTTCTGATTTTTGCAACACCATTTTATTTTTACGGACCACTTCACATTTGAAGCCACTTTGAGGGGTCTATATGATAGAAAATACCCAAAAGTGACACCATTCTAAAAACTGCACCCCCTTAAGGTGCTCAAAACCACATTCAAGAAGTTTATTACCCCTTCAGGTGCGTCACAGGAATTTTTTTTGAATATTTTAAAAAAAAAAAAAAGCTTTTTTTTTTTTTTCACAAAAAAAACTTCAGGTTCAATTTTTTATTTTTTTATTTTACCAAGGGTAACAGGAGAAATTGGACTGCAAAAGTTATCGTGCAGTTTATCCTGAGTACGCTGATACCTGATATGTGGTTGGGAACCACTGTTTCGGCGCATGGCAGAGCTCAGAAGGGAAGGAGCGCCATTTGACTTTTTCAATGCAAAATTGGCTGGAATTCAGATTGGACGCCATGTCACGTTTGGAGAGCCCCTGATGTACCTAAACAGTGGAAACCCCCCACAAGTGACCCCATTTTGGAAACTAGATCCCCCAAGGAACTTATCTAGATATGTGGTGAGAACTTTGAACCCACAAGGGCTTCACAGAAGTTTATAACGTACAGCGGTACAATTAATCATATATTTTCCACAAAAATGATCTTTTCACCCCCAATTTTTATTTTCTCAAGGGTAACAGGACCCTAAAAGATATTGTACAATTTGTCCTGAGTACGCTGATACACCATATGTGGGTGTAAACGACTATTTGGGCGCATGGCAGAGCTCAGCAGGGAAGCAGCGCCATTTGACTTGGCTGGAATTGAGATCGGACACCATGTCGCGATTGGAAAGCCCCTGATGTACCAAAACTATGGAAACCACCCACAAATGACACCATGTTGGAAACTAGACCCCCCCCCCCCCCCCCCGGAACTTATCTATATGTGTGGTGAGCACTTTGAACCCCCAAGGGCTTCACAGAAGCTTATAACGCCCGGGCGTGAAAATAAAAAAAATCATTTTTTCCCACAAAAATAGATATTTTTGCCCCCAATTTTTTATTTTCCTAAGGGTAACAGGAGAAATTGGACCCCAAAAGAAGTTTTGCAATTTGTCCTGAGTAGGCGGATACCCCATATATGTGGGGGTAAACCACTGTTTGGGCGCATGGCAGAGCTTGGAAGGGAAGGAGCACCATTTGACTTTTTCAACGCAGAATTGGCTGGAATTGAGATCAGACGCTATGTTTCATTTGGAGAGCATCTGATGTGCCCAAACAGTGGAAACCCCCAACTATAACTCCACCCCTAACCCTAATCTCAGCACTAACCCTAGCCCTAATGGGAAAATGGAAATAAATACATTTTCTTTTAATTTTTATTATTTTTTTTCCCTAACTAAGAGGGTGATAACGGGGGGTTTGATTTACTATTTATGGCGGTTTTTATGTTTGGCAGCTGTCACACGCTAAAAGACGCTTTTTATTGTAAAAATAGTTTTTGCATCACCCCATATTGAGGGCTATAATTTTTCCATATTTTGACCCACTGAGTCATGTGTGGTCTTATTTTTTGCGGGACGAGTTGACGTTTTTATTGGTATCATTTTCAGGCACGTGACATCTTTTGATCACTTTTTTATTCTGATTTTTGTGGCGCAGAATGAACAAAAACCAGCATTTCATGAATTTCTTTTGGGGGGTGGGTTTACACCGTTCCGCCTGCGGTAAAATTGATAAAGCGCTTTTATTCTTCGGGTCAGTACGGTCACAGCGATGCCTCATTTAGGTCGTTTTTTTATGTGTTGGCGCTTTTATGCAATGAAAACCATTTTATATAAATTATTTTTGCATCGCTTTATTCTGCGAGCTATAACTTTTTAATTTTTTTTGCTGATGACGCTGTATGGCGGCTCGTTTTTTTGCGGGACAAGATGACGTTTTCAGCTGTACCATGGATATTTATATGCGTCTTTTTGATCGCGCGTTATTGCACTTTTTGTTCGGTATGATAATAAATCATTATATTTTGCTTCGTTTTTTGTTATTTTTTAAGGGGTTCGCTAATGGGACAGTTTTATAAGGCGGGTCGTTACGGACGCGGCAATACCAAATATGTGTACTTTTATTTTGTTTTTTTATTTCCAAAAAAATGAATTAATTTGGGAATATATATTTTTTTTAAAAATTATTTTTACACTTTTTTTAACTTTATTACATTGTCCCAGGTGGGACATCACTGTCCTGTGACAGATCGACAGATCGCTGATCTGTCACATCACAGATCACTGTGACAGATCAGCGATCTGTCACAGGCACTGCACAAGGCTTCCTCATGCCTGCGCTTTGCAGGCACTGAGGAAGCCAGGTCCCTGTCGCCATCTTGGATCTGGGGACCTGCAGGGAAAGAGCCCCCCGCAGCAGCGCTGTACATTGCGCTGCTGTGGGGGGCTCAGGGAAGCACGGAGGGAGCCCCCTCCCTGCCGATGCGTCCCTTTAACCCCCGGTACACCGCGATCGTGTTTGATCGCGGTGTGCAAGGGGTTAACGTGTTTGGTGGTCCGTGACCGCCCCTGACACATTGTGCCGGGTGTCAGCTGTGATAATCAGCTGATACCCGGCCGTGATAAGCGGCGCTCACCAAAATTGTGGTGATGTAAAGTAGACATGTGGGAAATGTTTATGAAGACATTTTTGTGGCACATCTCTCTGATTTAAGGGCGTAAAAATTAAAAGTTTTAAAATTGCAAAATTTTCGCCATATTTCTGTTTTTTTTCATAAATAAACACAAGACTTATCGAAGAAATTTTACCACTAACATGAAGTACAATGTCACGAAAAAACAGTCTCAGAATCAGCGGGATCAATTAAAGCGTTCCAGAGTTATAACCTCCTAAAGGGACAGTGGTCAAAATTGTAAAAATTGGCCTGGTCATTAAGCTGCAAACTGGCTGTCGCTAAGGGGTTAAACCCCTAGTCGAGTGTCCGCTTCGTATGTAGAATCCACATGGACGCTGCCTGTCCCAGGTGCCAAAGCTCTGCTGTAGATGGACCTCATGCACATTGTGTAGGATCGCACCATGACTGGAGTCATTTGGTTCAGAATATTATCATTAGTGAGAGTAAATACTGATCAGCCGCAGGCTACTACCAAGACATGTATTTTGGGGGTGTTTGATCTGACTCCCCTGTTGAAATTGACATTTCTTGCATCCTATTTCAGGCCCATAAGTTATTGGCTCTCCATTGGTGAGATCAGAGAAGCCACGAAGGTAGCTGAATTAACAATGTAACTGGGTTAGAAAAAGAATACCAAATGAAGGCACGGCACAAATTCATACCAGGGCTGTGGAGTCGGTAAGCCATGACTCCGACTCCCCGAAAATGGGCTCTGACTCCATAACCCTGATTCAAACCTCCTCCCTCCATGGAATAATCCTGGTACATGTCCTCTAAACATCACTGGAAATCCCCAGCATGTTAAAGCCTTCACAACTGCTGATGATAAACATCAAAAGATTGACCATCACCTCCCAACCAGAATACTGGTCTGAACTAGTGTATACTAAGAGTAGCCATATCCATACATAATTATCAAATAAATTGGCACTCTGTAATGCTATATATAGCTTGTAAACATGAAGTATATGAAATTAGGATTTCATTACTGCTCTAGAAAATAGGAAAAAAACAAAGATACTTGGTGCATAAATTGGCCAATCAGTGTGTGCCCAGCAGCCTTGACAAGGTGATATTCTTTTCTGGGAACCTATCTAACGTGTTTTTTTTTTTTTGTTTTTTTTGTTTGTGGTTTCAGTTTTCCTGGGCTGATGCATACAGGGGCTATACAGAGTAATATAGTAAAAAAATAATAAATATATTATGTAAAAATAAAAGTACACATTTGATATTGTGTCTGGAACATATTAACAAATTGTATGGTCCATTTTCTCCTTTTACCCTTGTGAGAATAAAGAAAATTTCCTTTCACATTGCTTTAATTCCAGTGAAGCACATGAAGGAGTTAATAAACTTGTTGAATGTGGTTTTGAACACTTTGAGAGGTGCTGTTTTTAAAATGGTGGTTTGGGAATTTTCTGTCATATAGGTCCCTTAAAATCACTTCAAATGTGGTCTTTAAAAGCAAAAATAAAATAAAACTTTGTTGGAAAAATGAGAAATTGCTGATCAACTTCTAACTTCCTAACAAACAAGACCTTCCCGTCAAACTTCCTATCACTAATTGTTTTAAAAAGAAATGATGCAGTTGTAAAGTAGACATGTGAGATTAAATTTATTACCTATTTTGCGTGATGTAGCAATCTGGTTTAAGGGTGTAAAAGTTTGAAAACTGCAAAATTTTTGCCAAAATTCCAAGGTTTTCAAACGTAAAAAATATATAGACCTAAATTTACCACTAACGTGTAAAGTACAATGTGTCACGAAAAAAAATATCCAAATCTGTGGCATCCATTGACTAGCTCAGACTTATTACCATATAAACTGAATTGAAATAATTGGCCTGGTCAGGATGATGAAAACGGGCTCTGGAGCTAAAGGGTTAAGGTACTATTGTCCTTTTTGTTTTCGGAGACTAAAGGGGGTCTCTGCATACAGGAAATGCCGATACTTGTCATGGCTTCACTGTGGTTGGCTAAGGAGGATGACACTAGGAGTGCTGGCACCTTGTCTCGGGTGTCTGGCCTGTGGGAGCGGAGCAGAGTCTGGATGTGCAGCTATTAATGCTTGTCCTACTTTTCTCCTGGCAGGTAGCGTATATTGTCAGTTTATGGACATGTTGTTTCCCGGATCAGTCACATTAAAGAAGGTGAAATTTCAAGCCAAACTTGAACACGAGTACATCCAGAACTTCAAAGTGCTACAGGCTGGCTTCAAGAAGATGGGCGTTGACAAAGTGAGTACAACGTGACCTTATGTGCGGCATATTGGGCAGAAGTCCGGCACTGACCTACAACTGTCGGGTCATTACTGCATTGTTTGCAAGCTGTAATCCTGATGTGCCCAGAGTATGGCTAGCATGGAACAGGCACAACAGATTTCCCCAGTCCTTGGCAGATACAGCGAGTAAAGGGTTGATATTCCCATATTCTTAATCCCCCCACTACCTAGATAAATGTGCGGGCTCTAGCTAGTGCTTCCCACCATGCAGGGGATTCTGCTGCGGTGATCTGGCAGCAGCGACTGCACTTCTAGCATATAAAATTTAATGCAAACTGGTGCCCACCTACAGAGCAGTGAGTTTTCAGAAGATTGGATGCTTTAGAGGGGTACTCCAATCAAGAGACTTCTCACAACAGCCTAATGGCTTCATTGGAAAGAATGGTATTTGTGCTCAAGACCATTGCTATGATGGGTGACCCACCAGTCTTGGAGCAATTTTCAGATGTGCACAATTGCTTCTATATGTGTAGGGGGAATACATTGTGGGGCAATCTATCGTCGTTATTGAAGTCCTAGTGGATGCTCAATTGCCATTGGCCGCATCTTTCTCTTCTATTGATTAGAGACAACCTAAGAAATGAAGTGAACATATGCCCTGCTGTAAGTAATGGCAATAGTGCATATAAATAAGATGGGGTACTTGGTAAACAATATTTTTGAAGGAAAAAGTGTGTAAAAGCCATCCCACCAGCACCCAAGTGTACCCAAATCGGGAAGGTCTTAACGTCTTTTAACCTTACCATGTGTTGGTGACGTTATTATGAATAATGGACGATCAGATGAATGTTTTCATTCTCACATAAATGTTCCTGAATAACCTTTCTCTGTAGATAATTCCAGTAGACAAGTTGGTGAAGGGGAAGTTCCAGGATAACTTTGAGTTTGTACAGTGGTTTAAGAAGTTCTTCGATGCAAACTACGATGGGAAAGACTACGACCCCGTTGCTGCTAGACAAGGACAAGAATCTGCCCCTGCACCCGTCCTCCCCACTCCAGTCATGAACAAGCCCAAGAGGCCAATGGGATCCACAAACTCCGGTACTGGCAGTTACCCACTCTGCTTTCTTAATGCTTTTGGCGACTTTACACCGCTATAATATGGCTACGTTTTGGTGTCTGTATTACAGTTGGGTCTATATATTTGGACAGACAACATTTTTCCAATTTTGGTTCTAGACATTACCACAATGAATTTTAAACAAAACAATTCAGATGCAGTTGAAGTTCAGACTTTCAGCTTTCATTTGAGGGTATCCACATTAAAATTGGATGAAGGGTTTAGGAGTTTCAGCTCCTTAACATGTGCCACCCTGTTTTTAAAGGGACCAAAAGTAATTGGACAGATTAAATAATTGTATATATATGAACCTAACTGTATGTCTTACACCCAGACATCCTTTTGTAGTGAGCTATAAGGGTCTGCACCTATACAGATCCTATTGAGTCTTTAGAGCAGGAGTGCAAGCTTTAAGACCCTTCATTTGCATCTCAATAGGACTTTCTTATCGACCAAGGGTCAGGTATGATCAGACTGCAGTATTCCCAACGGCCACAATAAAAATGAGGCATATTATCTTTGACCTGTCTTCCACATTGATGGGATAAGCTATAACTATCTAATTGGCGTTGGGGCTCAGAATGGTAACCTCACAAATTGGGAGACTGGGCATTACCTGCTCCCTTGTTCAATACTCCATTGAAATACCATTTTAAAGGAGCAGTCTCCATACCTTCTGTAGGGACTGATTGATGGCAAAAAAAAACACCATGACATTACACATGGCATTGGAGCTTGCTTTGATTTCTGCTTTTGTCTGCACCCGACGTGATATACATGTAGGTCACATGTCGGAAAGGGGTTGTCTAAAATAACAAACCCTAACTGAAACCTGTTAGATTGGTAGCCTTGATGCAGCTCCAAACTGCCACCTAAGACCCCATCCTCCTATGGAATCGGCATTGGTTCTGTTTGTGGAAAAACACGGGTAGTTTCTTCCCAAAAACTTGCCACATCGGTTGTGGCAGCTCCATTTACTTCAGTGGCGTATTCGGGCTGCCACGGGCATAATATCACACATCAGTCTCGTTATTTTTATGGTGGTTATCAGTAGCAACTGGTTTTTTAAGTAGTCGTAGCAGCAGCACCCCCCTGCCCTTGTGGCCTTGGTCTACATGACATAGGGGAGTAGACAGTAGATTGGGGAGGTTGCACCAGCTATGGTTGTAGTGACGTGACAATGGGGGTTATTGCAAGCTGTGGAGATAATAGCACATGTTGGGTACAGGATTCCTGAGGGCGGGGATGTTTTTGAAAAGCCTTGGAAGACAATTGAGTGAGGAACATACGAGAGTGAACGCAAGGAGATCTTGTTAGGACTTCCGATTAAGGGGTACTTCGCACTAAGCGAGATCGCTGATGCGTCACCGTTTTGTGATGCAACAGCGATCTCGCTGTGTGACACCTATCAGCGACCGCCCCCCTCTGGGTATCACTGATTGTGCAGGAATGTGCTGGGCCATTTTTTTTGATTGTTGGGCTCCTGCTGGCCAGCACGCATTGCTGCGTGTGGCAGCGGGAGATCAGCGAGCGCCCAGTGCTGTAAGCAGCTGGGAGCTGGTATCCAGGGTAAATAGCGGGTAACTAAGCGCACGCGTCACTTAGTTACCCTCGATACCAGCGTGCTCAGACTGGGAGTGTGAATGTTTGGCAGCTCACCAGCGATCATGTAGCGTCGCACCAGCAATCCTGACCAGGTCGTATCGTTGTCGGGATCGCTGGTGCGTCGTTTAGTGTAACGGGACCCTAAGTGTGAAAAGATATTGGGAGATTAGTTAGATGTGTGGAGGATACAACTTTTGGACGGCTTTATAATTCCTTTTGTAGTGTAAACTGTATGCCCAGATCATAACCAGCAGTGGCACATAAGTCACTGCATCTTCTAAGCTAATGCTCCGGCACCATGTCATGCAGATCATCACTTCTCTGATGTAGAAGACAGAGGGGGGGATATACTCTAATCTTTGGATTTTGTTCAACGTTTTCCTGAGCATATGAAATGCAGCCAAGACTGTTGGAGAAAACCCCCACAGTGATGGACTGCTTTACAGGTATATATTACAATGTGATGGCAGGGTAAAAAGGACTCAAAATAAGTCCTACACCCAAAAGGACAACAAACTGCCATTCACACCCAGACATGTGAAAATGCTAGAGAATTGTGCACCATCTCTGTGGTTTTTGCATTTATCACTTTGGAAGTGTCTGATGCTGGTGAATACTGTACCTCTTCCAGATGACTCTGCTGATGCAAAGCCAACAAAGACAGAAGCGTTAAAGAAAATGGCCAGAATTGGTACATACCTGTGTTGGGGAGTGGGGTGCACATATTTTGGTGGTGTCACGATGGCCCCTGGTTATGTAGAGGGGAGCACTGTGCACTTTGCTCTCTTGAACCGCAGTGTTCTTACTATGACTATATTTTTTTTTTTTTTTCCCCTCAGCTCCACAGAGGGCTGTCCCCACCCAGAGGACTGCAGTAACCAACAAACCTGCGCCAGCAGTTGGCAGGAGGCCCGGAGCTGTGGGAAATGGAGAAGAGGAGTCTGCAGAGCTAATTCAACAGGTAACTGGTCTCGGTTCTTAAATCTTGTGGTACGTCCAGCCCCCTGGAAAGTGCTGGTCTCCATTTACTTTAATTACTAGAATCGGTCTTCTTTGAGAAGCCACTGACTGACATGGAGGTATCGAATCAGCGGACCTGCTCTGCACATGCATATTGAGAGGGCATATATATAACAAAATGCAGTGAAGAGACCCTCGTAGTTCATGTATGTACCAGAGGAGGACTTTAACCCCCGGAGGTATTTTTGTTTAGCTGCTGGCACTGACTACTGTGATTATCACAGCTGTAATTGAAAATCTACCTGTCAGCTGATCAAATATAGTCCAAAAAAAGAAGTTTGCACATGACCCGTTGAAGTGCAGTCAGTGCAAAACTGCTGTCGTCTATAGGCATCAGCTCCTCCCCTTCTGTACTTGGTTTATGGATTAAATAAAGGACTGTCTTATGTGCATGAAGCGTGCCACCTTTTTTTTTTTTTTTTTTTTTTTTTTTTGTTAATATAGCTTATTTTTTGCAGAACGAGTTATACTTTTGAACGACACCATTGGTTTTAACATAATGTGTACTGGAAAATGGTAAAAAAAATCCAAGTGTGGTGAAATTGCAAAAGTGCAATCCCACACTTCTGTGCCAACTTTTGGCATGCTTCAATACACTCTGTGGGAGACTAGAAGCTGCAGTTGTCTGATCAGCTCTGCTACATAGACAATGATCAGCCTGTATGTAACAGAATTTCTCACTTGCTATGAGCACTAACCACCGGGGCGACTCTCAGAGCAATCTGGCAGTGGCAACCATAGAGGTCTGCTGGAGACCTCTAGTTGGCATGCCAACCCATCCACAACCTGTGATCATGTGACACTGGCACAGATGGGCAGGATTTCCGGCGTTCTTGCTGGAAGCACGTGTTAAATGCTGCTGTCATAGTTTGACAGCGGCATTTAGCTAGTTAAAAGCCGTGGGTAGATTGCAATTCCACTCTCGGCTGTTAGAGGCACATGTCAGCTGTTCAAAACAGCTGACGTGCTGGGAAAAATGTGGGCCCAGTGCCGGAGCCCACGTCAAAGGGAAGGAGTCAAACATTGGCGTACTATTATGTCAGAAAGGGGTTAAAGAGAATGTTATAACATCAACCCTCCTAAGCAGTCTATAAGGAGATGTAGGTCATAGAATGTTAATAAAATGATCTGTCTGGCCCACAGATGTTAACTATATATTTATGCACTGGTGTTTTGAGGGTTGTTTTTTTTTTTTTTTTTTTTTTTCAGATAAATGTCCTGAAAATCACCGTTGAAGACTTAGAGAAAGAAAGAGACTTTTATTTTGGCAAGCTAAGAAATATTGAACTGATCTGTCAAGAGAACGAAGGCGAGAGTGACCCCGTGCTGCGAAAGATCGTAGACATACTTTATGCCACAGACGTGAGTTTTTCTTGAACCATCAGACTTTGTGGGTAATCGAAAATATTTTTTTTACATTTTGCGTTAGTAAACATTGATGGCATTTCCTAGCAATTAGTCACACAAGTCTTGTAGATTGGTGTCTGACAGCTATGGCCACACTGTTCTAGTGATTGGTGGGGGACACGTGTCGATCAGATACTAGTGGCATATATCACCAGTGTCTTAAGGCCCTTTTACATTTAGCGATCCAACCAGCGATCCGACCCGGTCAGGATCGCTGGTGCATCGCTAAATGATCGCTAGTGAGCTTTCATACAGAAAGATCTCACAGCGATGCAGCAGCGACGCAGCGCACGATACTTACCATTCACACACAGCGATCCTGCGTCCGCCCGCCCGCGTCCACGCGTCGCTCGTCGTCACAGCAGGAAGCGCCTGACGAGAAATGGAGCCGGACATTCTCGCGCGATCAGCGATGAGCAGCGGGGGAGCCGGTCGCTGGTAAGTATCACACATAGCGATATCGCTATAACGTCACAAAACCAGTGACGTTTTAGCGATATTGCTAGCGATATTGCTTAGTGTAAAACCCCCTTTATGGTGGCCTTGCAGGGTAGGTGCATATTTACTACCAGGAATCTCAAAGATTTCTAGCTGATCACAGGGGATACTTTAAAACAGCCCTTTACAAAAATCAGGCTATAGAGTGCTAGTTCATGTTAATAAAGAGAAGCGGTGGGTAATTTTGATTTTCTTTTTCCAGGAGGGCTTTGTCATACCAGATGAAGATGCTCCCCCAGAAGACCAAGAAGAATATTAACTGTACTCTCCTACCACGCAGTCATTTTCAAAAACATATATTTTGTTTCCCTCCCAAATCATGTGCTTAACTGTAAAATATCCCTTTTATTATCAGAGGGCTGGCTCAGCACCTCACTTTTTGAAAGTGTACTTTGCCAAAGTTTCACTCATTTTACAGTGGTTTGACCTTGGAGATGTCTCATTTTGTAGCGAAGAAAAGTATTAATGTAATGTTGTTGTTTTTTTTAACGTTCTTACGGGAACGTTTTGAGGATTGGAGAAGGTTGAGATGTTGCTGAAAAACGTTTTAATTGATTGTTGCTAAATGAAGTGTGCGGTGGGGAGAACAGGAAAAAAATGTGTAACAAAACCTTGTATTCCTTGCAATGAGATCAAATCTAGCGACTAGGAGCCGAAAAATGCCTTAAGTTTACACGTGCTTTCATATCGAAGCCTAAGAATCTACAACCCAGCCCACTGAGCACATCACTAGCGAGTTTCCGAGCATGCCATGAAGATGGCGCGCATTCTTCTTAATCGTTTCATGCTTGCAAAAAGTAGTAGGAGAGCTCCCCCACCGGCGTGCTGCTCCCGCTCTTAGATGCTGAGGGGAATGGGTTTGTGTGGCTGCCTCTACCTCTTGCATCCTGTTGCTTTCTGTCAGATGGCATCGTTGCATACAGACCCCTTTGGCAGCCCTCGAGGGTAACGCAAGGTTAGAATTTAAACTAAATATATATATCCAGAATAAAATGAGTTGAAATTTTTACTGAGGCTTGGTGATTCTTGGGATTTTCTAAAGCCTCCTCCCCTCTATATACCCCCTTGTCACTTTTTTTTTTTTTTTATTGTATAAGTTTATTTTGCCAACATATTATTATTTAATATCTCAATGTGTTGTATGTATCTGCTGTATCCTCCCAGATCACTGGGCTGTTCACTCCGGGGGAGGGAAAGGATGGTTTGGTTATTTCTGTTTACAAACTATTGGATAAGATAAAGTAATGTGTAATGCATGAAAAAAGAAAAAGCTAGAAAGAATCGAACCCGTGTTGTCTTGGTAGCAAGCCATCACCGACATTGCAGTGCTACGCTTTCTAAATCTCTTGTGGCCTTTTTTAAGACTCTTTAATTCTTAGTATGTTTGTTTTTTGGTTTTTTTTCTTTTCAATTTCTCAGATTTTAGTACCCTTTTATTTTTGTCCCTCTCTGTTCGTTCTACTTTCTCAAGTTTTTCTACTTTAAGCCATTTCTAAATAAAATTCTGTATTTCAAGAGTGAATGTTGCTCCAACTGTCTTTATTCCTGGGCTTTGAAATTGGATTTAAAGTGTTTCGGGTTTCTCTGGATTAGTGATATTGATGACCTTAGAATTCATCATTTTGGAGGGGTCCGCCACCAACCAGCTGTTAGCGGCTCACTTACTGAAATGGCACAACTGTTGGGTAGCTGCTGTTGCCAGGTACTGCAGATCAGCTAATTGTGGGGCTTCCAAGTGTAAGATTGCCACAATATTTTGAATAGTGATGACCTACCCTGAGGATTGGTCCTCTGTATCACGAACCTGGACATTCCCATTAGAGCTGCCGCAGAACCCCTTTATGGAGGAAGGCCAACAGTATTCTATGACCCAATCAGTCTCTGCTGCGTGCTGTATGGTGCAGTTGTTGAATAACGCTTATGTTATTAGGTGCTTTTTTTTGGCAACTGTCCTGTCTGAAATGCAGCAGTATCACTTTGACTGACAGATCAGGGAGCGCAGAAGTGCTCCATTTTTATAGAAAACGTGCCTTATCTGGCGACATGCTGTTATCTTTGTTTCATTCAAACACACGGTTACTAAAAGCCTACCTGTCACCGTGGCCAAACATCCCCCTAAAATGATTGCGTGGTGCAGATGAGTTATAGCAAGTAGGAACCTAATGATTGTCTGTGTCTGCCATAATAGAATTATTACAACGTTCACTGCAATGAAGTGCAGGTATTGTACAAACAATGATAGCGGGTTTAAATATTCAAATGAACTACCCCCCCCCCTTTCCCAAATGGGGTCATTGTCCTGCTGGAACACCCATGACCTAGGACTTAAACCCAGCTTTAATTCTGGGCACTACACCGTGACCCAAAATCCATTGGTAAGCTTCAGATTTCCTGATTAGAGTTGAGCGAATTTGTTTGGATTCAGTTCCGAATACGATTGGCAGCGAATATTGCTTTTGAAATATTCATCCAACGTCGTTAGTCAATGGGAGTAGTTTCCAGGCATTCGGTAATTTCTATCCTCAAACATTCATTCGGCATGAATATGGCAAACTCAGATTTGGCATCTGAATCCAAACAAATTTGCTCAACTCTATTCATGATACCTTGCACACAGTCAAGGCATGCAGTGCCTGAGGCACCAAAACACCTTTTGAACCTCCATATTTGACTGTAGATACTTTTTCTTTGTAGGCATTCAGTTTCTGGTAAAGCAAATAATTCTACTGTTTACCAAACAGCTCTGTTGGTCTCCTCTGTTCACAAGATGCTTTCCCTGAATTTTTTTTTTTTTTTTGCTTATGTACATGTTGGCAAGCTGCACTTTGGCTTTTGTTTTTTTGTCTCTCAGCAGTGGGGTCCTAATGGGTTTCCTGCCATAGCACAATCTATTCATCAAAATTTGAATGAAATGCTGACCCTTATGCACCCTGAATCTGCAGGACAGCTTGAATTTCTTCAGAACTGATTTGGCGCTGCTTATTAGTGATGAGCGAGTAGACTTGTTGCTTGTGTCTCCCCGAGCATGCTCGGGTGTCCTCTGGGTATTTTGGCGTGCTCAGAGATTTAGTTTTTGTTGTCTCAGCTGCATGATTTATGGCTGCTGGACAGCCTGAATACATGTGAGGAATGCCTGTTAGGGAATTCCTCCACATGTATTCAAGCTGTCTGCAAGTCGCAATTCATGAAGCTGAGACGACAAACTAAATCTCTGAGCATGCCAGGACACCCCGAGCATGCTTTGGAAACCCCAAGCAACGAGTATACTCGCTTATCACTACTGCTTATCCACCATCTGGACTATCCTGCGTTGTGCTTCTTTCATCAATTTTTCTCTGCCTTCCAAGTCCAGGGAGATTATTTACAGTGGCATGGATTGTACACTTCTCACTTTATATTGCACACTGACAAAGAAACATAAAGATCTCTGGAGATGGACTTGTAGCCTTAAGATTGTTGATGCTTTTCAATAATTTGTTTTCAAGTCCTCACAGTTCTGTACACCTTTTGTGTTCTCCATGCTTAGTGTGGCGCACACACACACAATGCAAAGATTAAGTCAACTTCTACCCTTATTTGGTTTCATGTGATTTTTCATATTGCCCACACCTGTTACTTGCCACAGGTGAGATTGTTTCAAGCGTGTGATGCTTGTTCAAAGTGGCTAACCCACAATTTTGAAAGGTGCTGCAAATTTTGTCCAGCCCATTTTGTGTGAAATTTTGTCTCAAGTTGCCTTTTTTTTTTTTTTTTTTTTGTGTTCCAATACACACAATAAATGTCTATAACAAAACATGTACAGTGGGGGAATTAAGTACTTGATCCCTTGCTGATTTTGTAAGTTTGCCCATTGACAAAGACATGAACAGTCTAATTTTAAGGGTAGGTTAATTTTAACATTGAGAGAATGTCAAAAATAAAATCCAGAAAATCACATTGTATAAATTTGAATCTTGCAGTGAGAAATAAGTATTTGATCCTTCTGGCCGACAAGCTTAATACTTGGTGGCAAAACCCTTGTTGGCAAGCACAGCAGTCAGATGTTTTTGTAGTTGAGGATGATGTCTAGTTTCCAAAATGGTGTCGTGGGGGGTTTCCACTGTTTTGGTACATCAGGGGCTTTCCAAACGCGACATGGTGTCCGATCTCAATTCCAGCCAAAAATGTCAAATGGCGCTGCTTCCCTTCCGAGCTCTGCCATGCGCCCAAATAGTGGTCTACCCCCACATATCAGGTATCGGCGTACTCAGGACAAATTGCACAATAACTTTTAGGGTCCGGTTACCCTTCGAAAAATAAGAATTGAGGGTGAAAAGATCATTTTTGTGGAAAAAAAATGATTTAATTGTACGGCTGTACGTTATAAACTTCTGTGAAGCCCTTGTGGGTTCAAAGTTCTCACTACACATCTAGATAAGTTCCTTGAGGGGGGGGGGGTCTAGTTTCCAAAATGGGGTCACTTGTGGGGGGTTTCCACTGTTTAGGTACATTAGGGGCTCTCCAAACGCGACATGGCGTCCGAACTGAATTCCAGCCAATTTTG
Source organism: Dendrobates tinctorius (assembly GCF_039654945.1). Lineage (NCBI taxonomy): Eukaryota > Metazoa > Chordata > Amphibia > Anura > Dendrobatidae > Dendrobates > Dendrobates tinctorius. The sequence goes on along the minus strand of NW_027361733.1, from coordinate 23,086,803 downwards.
CATTGAAAAAGTCAAACGGCGCTCCTTCCCTTCTGAGGTCTGCCATGCGCCGAAACAGTGTCCCTCCCCCCCCCCCCACATATCAGGTATCAGCGTACTCAGGACAAATTGCACAATATCTTTTGCAGTCCAATTTCTCCTGTTACATGTGGTAAAATAGAAAAATATTGAACCTGAAGTATTTTTTTTTTTTTTTGTGAAAAAAAGGTAAATGTTCGTTTTTTTTTTTTTGTTTTTTTTTGTTACATATTCAAAAAATTCCTGTGCACCTAAAGGGTTAATAAATTTGAATGTGGTTTTGAGCATCTTAAGGGGTGCAGTTTTTAGAATGGTGTCACTTTTGGTTTTCTATCATATAGACCCCCTCAAAGTGGCTTCAAATGTGATGTGGTCCGTAAAAATAAAATGGGAAATCGCTGGTCAATTTTTAACCCTTATAACTTCCTGACAAAAAATTTTGTTTCCAAAATTGTGCTGATGTTAAGTAAACATGTGGGAAATGTTACTTAAGTTTTTTCTGTGCCGTATCGCTGTGATTTAAGGGCATAAAAATTCAAATTTGGAAAATTGCGAAATTTTTGACAAATTTCTGTTTTTTTCACAAATAAACACAAGTTATATGAATGAAAATTTTACCACTAACATGGAGGACAATATGTCACGAGAAACCAATGTCAGAATCACTGGGATCCATGGAAGCGTTTCAGAGTTATAACCTCATAAAGGGACAGTGGTCAGAATTGTAAAAATTGTCCCGGTCATGAACGTGCAATTCACCCTTGGGGCTTAAGGGGTTAAATAGGATTGAATATACAATTGAATTATTTTATTGTTTACAGCTGGAGATACCACTATATGAGCTTCCATTGCATCATCCCATAGATCATCTGTAATATAGGGGATTAAATGCTTCCATTTATCTTCTACTGCTAGTTGAGTGGATGCAATCCTGGAATTTAACAGGAAAGTATATGGCGAGGATATCAAACCTGTGGGCCCGAGCCGATAATACCCTTATCAATGGGTATTTAGAAATTCGCCTTCTAGGGAATGGGAATTGATACTGTATGGCAGGTCTTAGCTGCAGGTATCTATAAAAATCCTTATGGGGAATCTCAAATTTCACATGAAATTGTTCAAATGACAAGATTTGGTTCTCAAAAATCTGATTACGTGACACTACATATTGCTTCCAGAAATTTGGATCATGCAAACTCTGAAGATGTGGTAATTCAGGATTATCCCATTTTCAAGTCTCTCCCACTTGATCAGTAAACTGTACAATATGCTTACACTCTCGCCAGATCTGTATTGCTAAACTATGTGCGAACAGCAAGCCCCAAGATGGTCTGTATGAACCCTCTAACATGGCGTATGTCCCTCCAAAAAATACATAAGATGAGATTCTGTATTATTGAGTCTATCCTGAATTAACCAACACCTTAGGTAACGCAGCTGACCAGCTAGGTAATATAAGAAAAGGTCAGGCACTGCGTATCTACCCTGTTGTTTAGGGCTCTGTAGGGATTTAATGCTTAGTTTAGGTCTAGATTCCACCTCCATGCTTGACAGTGGGGACAGTGTTCTTTGGGTCATAGGTAGCATTTCTCTTCCTCCAAACACAGCGAGTTGAAATAATGCCAAAGAGCTCAATTTTTGTCTCATCTGACCACAGCACGTTCTCCCAATCACTCACCGGATCATCCAGGTGTTCATTGGCTACCTTCAGATGGGCCTGCACATGTGCCGCCTTGAGCAGGGGGACCTTGCGGGCACTGCAGGATTTTAAGCCTTTACGGCATAATGTGTTACCAATGGTTTTCTTGGTGACTATGGTCACAGCTGCCTTGAGATCATTAAGTTCCCCCTGTGTAGTTTTAGGCTGATCTCTCACCTTCCACATGATGGATGCCTCACGAGGTGAGATTTTTCATGGTGCCCCAGATCAATGTCGATTGACAGTCATTTTGTATTTCTTACTGATGCACCAACAGTTGTCTCCTCACCCAAGCGTCTTACTTATAGTTTTGTAGTCCATTCCAGCTTTGTGCAGGTTTACGATCTTGTCCCTGATATCCTTATAAAGCTCTTTGGTGTTGCCCATGTTGTAGAGGTTACAGTCTGACTGATTAATTGAGGCTGTGCACAGGAGTCTTTTATAAAGGTGACTATGTAAGGCTAGTTTCACACTTGTATGGAGGGGCTGCGGACTTCCTTCATGAAGCTCTGCCCACTGCTGCACCTCCTCCAGTCAGCTCCGCCTACGTCCACATATTTCTGTATGCGGCCTGCGTACCCTATCTTTAACATTGGGTACGCAAGTCGTGCGGATGCCTCCGCATGCGTCGTTTTGAAGATGCGGCGGCCACATCAAATTCCAACATGTTGTGTTCGATGCGGGTCTCCGCATCGTCAAAACGACGCATGCGGAGACATTCGCATTGGCTGCGTACCCAATGCTAGAGATGGTCGCAGGCCGCATGCGGAAGTATGAGGAGGTTCGGCAGTGGGCGGAGCTTCACGGAGGAAGTCCGCAGCTCCTCCATACACAAATGTGAAACTGGCCTTAGTCAGCTTTCTTTAATGCAGGTAACGAGTTGATTAGAAGCGTCTAACTGGTCTGTAGGAGCCAGAACTCTTAATGGTTGGTAGGGAATCAAATACTTATTTCTCACTGCAAAATGCAAATAAACTTATAGAATTTCTACAATGTGATTTTCTGGATTTTATTTTTGATATTCTATCTCTCAATGTTAAAATGAACCTATCCTTAAAATTATAGACTGTTCATGTCTTTCTCAGTGGGCAAACTTCCAAAATCAGCAAGGGATCAAATGCTTATTTCCCTCACTGTAATTGCAATATTGTTCTGGGAGAAATATTTCATTTTCAGGTACAATTTCAAGTGTGTGTAAAATTATATATATATTTTTTTTTTTATATATACTTACACGCACTTTACCTGCCCACAAGCAGTGAGTGAATATTGATCAAAAAGCTGTGCATAATAAAAAATAAAAGAAAAAATATCTACTTAGACTGCATGCCTGAGTTGGCAAAATAAAAAAAAAACATTTATGGTTCTTGGAAGGTGGATATTTAAAGATTAAAAAAAACAGAACAAAAAAAATGTACAACTTTCTTTAACAGTTGAGTTGATTGATTTTGTAGGTGCAGAGCATTGTCGCTTGTGCACGGGGCTGTGTAGCTGCAGGCTGGTCGGACGACCCATGGCCACTGTTGAAAGTGCCTACAATGGGTCAATGGAATACGTTGACCTTGTCTGATGAGCCCCGTTTTGTGGACTTTCAGTTGTATCACTTACCTGGAGAACAGGTGCCACTAGGATGCACTATAGGGAGAAGACATGCTGGCAGGGGCAGTGTGCTCCGCTGGGACAGTGCTTGCCTCAGTGGGCCACATCTTTGAACTATATATTTTCCTGATATCTTCGCTCTTAAGGCCCTTTTACATTTAGCGATCCAACCAGCGATCCAACCCGGTCAGGATCGCTGGTGCATCGCTAAATGATCGCTAGTGAGCTTTCATACAGAAAGATCTCACAGCGATGCAGCAGCGACGCAGCGCACGATACTTACCATTCACACATAGCGATCCTGCGTCCTCCCGCCCGCCTCCACACATCGCTGGACGTCACAGCAGGAAGCGCCCGACGAGAAATGGAGCCGGACATTCTCGCGCGATCAGCGATGGACAGCGGGGGAGCCGGTCGCTGGTAAGTATCACACATAGCGATATCGCTAGCAATATCGCTATAACGTCACAAAACCGGTGATGTTATAGCGATATTGCTAGCGATATCGCTTAGTGTAAAACCCCCTTTAGTGATGGTCACTTCCAGACCTCACATCCTGATTCTGACACATGGATCCTTCATTCTGAAGCTTCTTCCTGCAGCCTGAAGATCAAGGTTTCCCTTTCTATTCCTTACACTAGTGTGCAATCCTCTGCAGCTGTCCACTGGCCCCAATGTTTAACAGCCCTGCCCTGCTTGTGACAGCAGATGTGTACCCTGGCACCGATCACGAGTCCTACACACAAGGGAACCTTGTTTAGCAAGTCACAAGGATTCCATTACGCCATAGCTGACGCTTCACTTGCGAGCATCATCTTAAGGGTTACGAGGTGCCTTTATTTGCACTCATCTTGTTGCATCACGTTTTGCACTCCTCTGCCTGCCAGAGCTGCATTCACAATTCTGTTTGGAGCTTGTTCAGACAGAGATTTTACGAAGTGGAAAAATTCTAGACTGTTGTCAAGACAAATCTAAGGGCTCATTCAGATGCCGATTCTTCACGTCAGAGTGCTATGCTGTGGTTTTCGCACATAGCGCTCTAGCCTATGATAGTTTATGCGACTGTTCACATGCCTGTGATTTTTTTTTTCTTTGCGGACTGGGTTGTCGGTGCAAAATTGCGGAGTCATGTCAGTGTCAGATCAACTTTGGCAATGAATATCTATGGATCTAGAAAAAAAAATTGGACAGCGCTGGGATGCCATCTAAGTCATGTCTGTTATTCACGGACTGATAGAAGGCAAAGAAACTTTTTTTTTTTCTCATCAGACTAGAACTTTTTCCCCACAGACATTTTTTTTATTTTTATTTTACAGTGTTAATTTTAAAGCGGATTGTGCAAGGAATTCTCATCAAATGATGGATATGCCACTTCTTTTATTCCTTTATATTTTAAACTCTCAATCAGGGTGGATAAAAATCAATGTTTTTTTTTAAAAAAATCAAAAAAATCTTTTTTTTATTTAAATCGGATTTTTTTCAATAAACTGATTTTTGAGGAAAATATTTTACCATCCAAAGGTTCTTCCATCATGAGATAAAGCTGAGTTGTTTAGCTCAGTATAATAAAGGCTGTATATGTGTAACATTCACAATGCCATGCTCTTCCAGAGGTTCATGTAGGATTAGTGGGCAGTTTCTCCTATATTATCACAGACGCTCGCTTTACTTACGCAGTTCTCAAAACTGAATTTGACTCCGCAGAGGTCCCAGCCTCTTCACTGCAAAAATGTTACAACATGAACAGAGTTGAGAAAAAGACCTTAATCCTATTGTTCTACAAACCTATGAATACAGAATCAACCCCTTCAGTGCCAAGTCCAAGAAGTTAGACAATATGTTTCTGATTGTTTGGAGTGGAATAGATCTGCACAACACAAGAAGAATGTGAATCTAAGTGTGAGGAGGAGGAAGGGCAAGCAGACAAGAAAATGAAAGTGAAACTTTGAGCACAATACTGCAGCATAGCCACAGACAGACAAGTCTGGATCTGTTTGTGTGTACGATCTGAGGTTTATTACATTCTTTCCTTATAATGGCAGCAGGCCGTAAAAGAGACCCAGTTTGGGAATATTTTAATGAAGCTCCTTCGCCTATTGGTAAGGCAGGCATGCGTGCAAAATGCAAATGATGCAACAAAGAGATGCAAGGCCTGGTGGCGCGAATGAGGCAACATCATGAGAAGTGCGGTGATGAAGATGACCAAAGAAACCCTTCTGAGTAGGCAGGATCTTCAGGTTGGTAAACATTTTTATTGAATCCTATTTCTAAAGACTGAACTGTCATGTGTGAGAAAAATTATATTTCTTATTATTACTGCATGTTACTGTCATTTGGTACAGTTATGAAGAAAAACAAATATTCCTTTTGGGGCAGGGGCAGTGATGTGTTGTGTACAATAAGCAGAAATTGTATAAACAATAAAATAACAGCATTGACTTTTTTTGTTTAGGGGAATTCATGGATTCTGGAAACTATCCACCTCCAAGATCACCATCATCAGACACCCACAGCCACATATCACCATCACCCAAAAGGAAGAAAAAACCTTTACCTCCTGGAACCACCATAGATAGGTTTGTGATAAGAACTAGCAGATTAGAAAAAGAGTTGATTGATGAAAAAATTGCCCAGTTTATTTATGCAACGAACTCTTCTTTCCGTCTGACTGAGAACCCACATTTCATTAATATGGTTCAGTCACTGATACCAGGATACAGTCCACCCAGCAGAGCTGATGTTGCAGGAAACTGCTGGATCAAGTGTATGACAGAGAAATGGAGCAATGTGCAACAGCTCTGGAGGGTAAAATTGTTAACCTAAGTATTGATGGGTGGAGTAATGTCCACAATGATCCTATTGTATGTGCTTGTATAACAACAGAAGAAGGTAAAGTCTTCCTTGCACAAACAACTGATACGTCAGGAAATGCGCACACACAGCAGAATACTTACAAGAAGTGGCAGTAAAAGCTATAACGACATGTGAACAAAAATTCAAATGTCTAGTACGCAGTTTGGTCACTGACAATGCTGCAAACGTATCCAAGATGAGAAGAGATTTAGAAGAGCAGGGAGAGAATACAAAGCTGCTAATAACATATGGTTGCAGTGCTCATTTGCTGCACCTCTTAGCCAAAGACTTAAGTGTTCCAGAAATAAAGGCTAATGTTGTTGAAATTGCTAAATACTTCCGTAATAATCATTTTGCTGCAGCAGCTCTGAAAAGGATGGGTGGAACCAAGCTAACGCTCCCACAAGATGTTAGATGGAACTCTGTGGTGGACTGTTTTGAGCAGTATATCAAAAACTGGCCTATTCTGTTAACACTTTGTGAAGAAAATCGAGATAAAATAGATGGCACTGTCACGGCCAAAATCCTCAACATTGGGCTTAAGAGAAATGTTGAACATATGCTGAGCTTCCTGAAACCCATCTCTCAAGCTTTAAACAAAATACAGAAAAATAGCTGTTTTATTGCGGATGCTGTTGAAATTTGGAAGGAACTGAGTGAACACTTAAAAACAGAACTACACATGGACAGAATTAAATTACAAGCAGTAAACAAACGAATGGGACAAGCACTGACTCCAGCTCATTTTTTGGCAAATATTGTCAATATCCAATATCAGGGTCAAAACCTAAGTGCTGAGGAAGAGGAGTTAGCTATGACATGGGTATCCAGCAATCATCCATCTTTAATGCCAACTATAATAAACTTCAGAGCTAAGGGGGAACCATTCAAGAAATATATGTTTGCTGAAGATATTTTAAGGAAGGTCACACCAGTAAACTGGTGGAAGTCACTTAAGCGCTTGGATTTAGAGACTGTTCAAGTAATGATTTCACTTTTAACAGCAGTAGCTTCTTCTGCAGGCGTTGAAAGAATATTCTCTTCCTTTGGACTCATTCATTCTAAATTGAGAAATCGGTTGGGACCCAATAAAGCAGGAAAGCTTGTTTTTCTTTTCCAGATTATGAATAGGAACAAAGAAGAAGATGATGATGAAGATGACGACAAGTGAGCTACAGAGGACAGCAGGGACAGTAGTATTTAAGTTTTTCCTGTGTCGGCTGGGCTGACAGTCTAAGTTTCTTAAAATATATATATATTTTGTTTAGCCAAATTAGTTAACAAACATGGATGTTTGTTTAAGCAAATAACTTATGCTGTAATGTTGTTATTGTTTCAGTTGAATAAATCTATTTAAATTGTTATTAAGGTCAGGATTATTTTTCTCCTTCCTAAGTACAACAGAACAGTGGTGTCCAAATATGAATGATTAACCCATTAAACTGGGGAGAAAAAAGTAATATAAAAAGTGATTCTAAAAATCTTCATCTACTTGCATGTTAAAGTAGCAAGAACTAGTTTAGGTAGAAACTTTGATTTAAATCAAGCCTTACTGACTAGTGATTTAAATCGTGATTTAAATCAGTTAGATTTAAATCAAATCCACCCTGCTCTCAATGCAAAAAAAAAAAAAAAAAAAAAACAACAACACTTACTGTACAAACCACAATTTGGGTTTCATTCTGAAATCAATAGACTATGTAACCAGTAGTTGAAGCGGCTTTTGAGGTGGATATTGACGTAGACCATACGCGGCATATGCCAGCTGCATTAACCACGTTGATTACGCTGACTGTGGCATTTAAATCGAGTGGCTGCCAGTGTGTGCTCACATTGGTTTCCATTAGCCCCCCCACACACATGATCGGTTTTCTGGTTGTTGGGGTCTGCTAATGGCCCAATCACTGCTATCTGGGTACTCCCATGACGCTGAGCTTCACGGGAAACCATATTTTTGCTGCTATATGCAGCAATACTAGTGCAAACGATTGAAGGTTCAAGTCACATGAGGGATTTAAAAAAAAAAGTTTTAAAGATTAAATTTAAAGTCCTAATCTCCTCCCCTTTTGCACCCTTAAAAATACCGGTAATGAAAAAAATGTAATGGATGGGGTGATACCAAAGTTAAGTCCAATCTAGCAAAATATCAATTTAACTTGTATAGTAAACACCATAAAGAAGAAAAAAAAAATCAAACCGTCAGAATTGCGGTTTTTGTTTTTTTTGTCACGTCACCACCCTTAAAAAATGCAATAAAAAGCGTTCAAAACTATGTATCAGCACACCAACTAAGAAAAACCAAGTCCGTTCCATCAATGGAAAAATTAAAACTTTACAGATCTTGGAAAAAGGATGATTCAAAGCAAAAAAAGTCATCACTTAAATAGAAAAAAATGATTCAAGTTTGGTATTGCAGTAATCGTATTTACCTGGACAATCACGTTTCCAGTTCCTTTTTTTTTTACCGCACTAGTGAATGCTACCATAAACAAATTGCAGAATTGCAGTTTTTTAAATTTTTACTCCATTTCATCCCTTTTGGAATTTGTTCCCCAAATTTTTTAGTACATTGTATGGTAATAGGAATGGTGTCAAACTGCAACTCGGCCCACAAACACAAAAAAAAAGCCTCATACGATGGTTTGGTGAGCATGTCCGTATGCTGACCAATCAGAATACAGGCAGACAAAAAAAGGAAATGCTGTTTCCTCGTGACCAATCGGGTGATTGCTTTTAAGGTGTCGCCCTCTCTGGAAAAACCCCTCCCCAAAGGACCATTCTGGTCTAATGACATGTAAACTTACTCATTGCACCATAAAAGTTTTGCAGCTCTCAAATATACTGTACTTTAATTTCTCACAGTTTACAAGATCTCTGCTTGCTGTCTGTGAACAGGAACAAATCACTAACAAAATATTAACATCCATTATTTTTCATAAACTCAGTTACCAGATTACACCTTTTAAAAATACAGGAAACTGTGAATTTGTGGAAAAATAAGCTTTTAATACATTTATCACAAATGGTAACAATAGGCAAAACGTCAGTAGAAAAAGTCAGAAGTGTCAACGACTGCGGCGTAAAGTGCTAATCTGGTGATTTATAGAATGGAAGCTCAGTGGAAATAGACAAAAAATGTCCTTTTAATCCGGCATCATCTACGCGTAGTAGGTTCTGGATTATCAAACAGTCATGGGAGGCCAAAAAAAATAACACAAAATCTCTGACTTTTAGGGCTCATGCACACATTCAGTTTTTGGTGAGTTTTTTACCCCAGTATCTGTAGCCAAAACCAGGAGTGGGTGAAAAATGCAGAAGTGGTGATGTGTTTCTATTATACTTTTCCTCTGACCGTTCCACTCCTGGCTTTGGCTTGCAAGTACTCGGGTAAAAAACTCACCAAATACTCAAGTGTGCATGAGCCCTTAGGACAATTTTTTTACATGGATTTTGAAGACGCTTCAAATATCTTTGACTATTCTTCCTATTGATTTCGATAGGAAATTCCTGATGCTCTTCATGCAGTGAGTAGTTTTTTTATAAGGCTTGGAAAACTTTGTGCCTTAAAAAAGAGGAATGATAAGTCAAGTGTTTGATGTGGAGTCACAGTTTTCATGTGTTTTTTTGAAGAGTTTCTTTATTGTTGATGGATTTTTAATTATAAGCTATAAAGCACTTTTTTTGTTAGGTTTCAGCTAACAAAAACAACCTCTTTCACAGCAATTATTCAGGCAGATTCTTGGTGGAATCCACCTGAAAAAGAAGTTGTGTGCACATAGCCTTAGGGTCCGTTCACACTAAATCTCTTCTCCGCTGTAAAACTACTGTTTTCCAAGCCAAATACACTAAAAGCGAACCAGTCATCAGGATTTTGCTAAGTAAACTACAGGCATTGTCAGGTTGGCAGTGTGGCACTGATTAAAATGATCCCTGGGATGAAGAAATGCGTCTTGTGGTTCTTGTGTAATCGGTGTTAGAAGTTTTCAGTTCATGAGATTCTGGTGCTCCAGCGTGGCCTGTGGGCAGAGCTGTGGCGGGAATTTGTGGTTACAATTATTTAAAGACCACAATATTAACTGCGCAAGCACGGTATTTAAAATAGGAGGCAGATGACTCAAGGTTCAGTGACCTGTCATTTAAGCCAGAATGATGATGATGAGGCCAGAGCACCACATAAAGCCCCGCCCCGGAGCACAAGAATCTCATTCACTGAAAACACTGACACAAGAACCACAAGATGGATTTCTTCACCTCAAGTATTATTTTAATCGGTGTAAAAACGCCAACCTGACAAAGCCTGTAGTTTACTTAGCAAAATCTTGATGACCGGTTCGCTTTAAGGAAACTCTTCTTTTCTCTTGAGTTTTGCAAACTCAACACACCTGTTCAGATTACAGTTTTTTCACATGGACTAAAATCTGTCGCAGCTAACGCTATTCTCTTCCATGTTTTGGATGAGACTCATCCATTCAAGTCTATGGGTGAGGAAAAAAAATACAGATCATATGCATTGTGTTTTTAAGGATACATTGCCATTATTAACATAGAAAACTGTATTTGATCTTGTACATTCTAAACTGTCGATCTAGAAATACAGATGGCAGAAGGGTGACAATACAGATGAAAATCTTCTGAGTACTCTGGATGAAAATCTTATGATTTTTTCATACGCTTGTCTGCACCTGGCCTTAGCAGCTGTGTCTGGTAGCTGTCTTTTCCTACTTCACCATTGAGAAATACATGAACACTTGTCCATGCCAAGTGCTCATGTGTATGGGAGGATTGGGAGAGATAGTTGTCTGCTGAGCGAATATCTAGCCAATATCTCATGTGCATGGACAAATTAAATGGGCCTACAAAAATATAAGAAAATGTCCCCTGGCCCATAATTCAAGCGCCAGTCCATTCTAGTCACGGGGTCAAGACAGGCTACAGTGTATAGAAATACAGCACCCGAGACCTGTGCCTCAACTGATAGAGGTGGTATATTGTAAGCTCATATACCTCAATAAGCCAAGAGTAAGGGCTGTGACATCAGAAGAAACACATCTTCTCCCTCGCTGACTGAGCACAAAGGATTTTTTCTCCATCCTCAGTCCTCCAAGGAGAATATTTATTTGTTCTAATGTCACAATCCTTCTTGGCTCATGGAGATGTGTGTGCTTAGGACACAGCTCCTCTGTCATTGAGACCCCATTAAAGGTACTCTATCAGTACAAAATGACTATTCAAACCAAGTACAGGCGCTCAGTGCACCCTTCTCGGTAACAAACATTTAAGTGCCCCTTTTGGTTTGCTGCTATCTCTTCCTCAACCCCTTTATTTTGATTGATAGCTCATCCTATGTATAGTGCCAGAGATTGATGGAAAATAGGTGGGATGGTGGCCACGCCTAGGGTGTACCGAGAGACCCTGCTTGGTTTGAACAGTCATTCTGCGCTTACAGACTCCCTTTAAGCTCTCATAGTATTCTATGGATAGACATACACATTTTCCACCTCACTCATGACTTAGATCATTGTTCCTCACCTGGTGGCTCTTCAGCTATTGCAAAACTCCAACTACCATCTTGCCCTAAACCCTCATGGCTGCCAAGGCATCATTAGAGTTGTACGGTAATTGTGCAACAGCTAGAGAGAAACAGGTTGACAAACAATGTCTTTGAGGGTTGTAGCAAGTTTCTTTTTGATTATGTATAGTATTTTGTAGGTACAGGACATACAGTGGACGTTTGCTTGTCTTTACAGTATTCACAGTGGCTTCGTATTTTATTCTATGGAGTGATGTCCTCGGTTGTATGGGTACAGTACCTTGGTATCCTATGTGTTGGCCATACTTGGTGGTTTGACTTATGAGTCTAGTAAGTGCATTGTACCTACATTTCTCATTGTGGATCTTGTAGAATATGCTGATGGTAGTTGCTGAAGAAGGCTTGGTGGACCTACTACTGTCTGGGGGGGGGTCATAAATTGTCATAAGTCTAGTAGGCCGATCCATAGACAGAGCTAGCCAACCTACTCCTTTGAGTCTCAGGCTCCAGCTTTTGGGATAGAACATTCAAGATTTGGTCAAACTTCTTATACCTCTCAGTCTGGTCAGCCATTGAGCCTTTATTTCCCCAAAACAGCCTCAAGGAAAATTCAGTCTTGAAGGCTTCTCTAAGTTCTGGTTGAGGTATGAACCCTGGAAGAACATAAAACCGCCTTAATATATGTTATATCATGCCACTTAACTACTGCCCCTCATTTACTTATTTTTCTATTCTTATACGTTTTTCTTAAAGAGGATTTTTTTTAAAGGAAACAAGCTACCAAAACTGTCTGACTATATCCTTTCAATGGTCCCACTGCGTAGGTGGTGTCTGGAAGTATCCTAGTTATTTCTCTAATCTTACATCTACCATTAGTCTTGCCTTTTTGAGACCTCTCTAATGGCCTCAGCATCTATTATTGTCTCCTACCTTTGAGTTTGCACTCAGCGTTGCTTTGGTACAGCTCGGCATTGGCAGCATATGATCGGGCAGCTTGCAGAATGCGGAGCAGACGTCCACAGCTATCGTCCACTGCACCTCCCCAATCATCCTCTCCTTCCATAGCCTTAAGTAGCGGTAAAATGTGTGGAACTACAACATTGTTGGGTGATGGCTCTGTGAGGCCTGGCAGGTGAGAGGCAAAGCATGAAAAAAATATGTTAAAACTCAACAATGCTCAATAAAACTAGTTATAGGAACACAGGTCAATAGTATCAGGCTGATTACTCGCCATGTGTGTATCAAACCTAGCTGATAAAAATGACATTTATTTTCTATATAGATGTAAATACTTATGTCCCCCCCAAAAAAAATTGAGAAAAGTATTCAAGGGGTGATACCTTTATTGGCTAACCAGACAAATTATATTTGCAAGCTTTCAAGGCTCAGAAGGCCCCTTCATCAGGCGTGTACTGAGAATAGATGGCAACATTAATGTTGCCACCTCTTCTCAGTATACTGTATGCCTGATGAAAGGGCCTTCTGAGCCTTGAAAGCTTGCAAATATAATTTGTCTGGTTAGCCAATAAAGGTATCACCCCTTGAATACTTTTCTCAATTTTTTTGGGGGGGACATAAGTATTTACATCTATTCTTCTGGCTATCACGGTACCACAATATTATTTTGTACTGTACATTTTCTATATACAGAACATTATTATAGTAGGTATATTCTTGTACATAGGGGGCAGTATTATAGTAGTTATATTCTTGTACATAGGGGCAGTATTATAGTAGTTATATTCTTGTACATAGGGGGCAGTATTATAGTAGTTATATTCCCGTACATAGGGGCAGTATTATAGTAGTTATATTCTTGTACATAGGCGCAGTATTATAGTAGTTATATTCTTGTACATACGGGCAGTATTATAGTAGTTATGTTCTTGTACATAGGGGGCAGTATTATAGTAGTTATATTCTTGTATGTAGGGGCAGTATTATAGTAGTTATATTCTTGTAGATAGGGAGCAGTAAGTTATATTCTTGTACATAGGGGCAGTATTATAGTAGCTACCGTATATTCTTGTACATTGGAGCAGTATTATAGTAGTTATATTCTTGTACATAGGCGCAGTATTATAGTAGTTATATTCTTGTACATAGGGGGCAGTATTATAGTAGTTATATTCTAGTACATAGGAACAGTATTATAGTAGTTATATTCTTGTACATAGGGGCAGTATTATAGTAGTTATATTCTTGTACATAGGCGCAGTATTATAGTAGTTATGTTCTTGTACATAGGGGGCAGTATTATAGTAGTTATATTCTAGTACATAGGAGCAGTATTATAGTAGTTATATTCTTGTACATAGGGGGCAGTATTATAGTAGTTATATTCTAGTACATAGGAGCAGTATTATAGTAGTTATATTCTTGTACATAGGGGCAGTATTATAGTAGTTATATTCTTGTACATAGGCGCAGTATTTTAGTAGTTATGTTCTTGTACATAGGGACAGTATTATAGTAGTTATATTCTTGTACATAGGGGGCAGTATTTTAGTAGTTATGTTCTTGTACATATGGGGCAGTATTATAGTAGTTATATACTTGTACATAGGGGCCGTATTATAGTAGTTATATTCTTGTACATAGGCGCAGTATTATAGTAGTTATATTCTTGTACATAGGAGGCAGTAATGTAGTAGTTATAGTCTTGTACATAGGAACAGTATTATAGTAGTTATGTTCTTGTACATAGGGGGCAGTATTATAGTAGTTATAGTCTTGTACATAGGGACAGTATTATAGTAGTTATATTGTTGTAAATAGGAGGCAGTATTATAGTAATGTTCTTATAGTAGTAATTTTAATTTTATTTAAAACAATATAATTGTGCTTTACTCACATTCATCCAAGTCTCTAAGGGCTGGTTTGAGGTGCTTATGGAAGGTAATGGCACTGTCTGTGTGCGTTTGACGTAGCATCTGCCATGTTTGTTCTAGACGAGAAACCTGAAAAGAACAATTTTGCTTGAACAATATATCTGAACAGGAGAATAATTTGGTACTGCACATTACATATAACGTATGATACAAGTCACCACGTCGCTAGTATTCATATGCTGAAGTATTTGTAACTTTAATAATACATGACACAAATCAATAGTGGTGTAGATATTGAGTTGTTGTTTTTTTTTACATTGCCTTTGATGTAGCTTTTTAAAATAAATGACAAACAGCAAAAATTTATGTGAAATATTTATCACAATTCCTGACAAGACATGATACATTTGGTGCTAGTCTAAATTAGAAATGGTCGTCTCTTTTCCTTACATCACGTCCTGTTCATATGCAGTAAGATTTTGCTGTAAAAATGTTGCAAATCTTTAAATAAATGCTTAACCTTTGAAGATTCTGCTTAGGTGAGCTGGTTATATATGCCTTTTCCTTCTTCTACACCACCGCGGGAGCTCTTACCTGTGGCACCATCAAGGCCTTCATGACAGCGGAAAAAGCAAAGAGATCCCCTGCAAAGTCCTTCAGCTCAGATGCCAAGCAAATGATCCGGTGTAACGTGTGCGCTCGTTCTGCGACTGCTCCAGTGCAGCCCAGTATGTCCACAGCTATACCCAGCGAAAGCAAGTGATGTCTGGACAGGGGGACAAAATTTCATTTTATACATACATGAATGAGAAAGAGAGAGAAGGAATCTTCATCAGGAGAGAAGTACTTTTGTTAAACCATTAATTTTACTCAAGAGCTGCACTCGTTATTCTGCTGATGGCGTTACTGTGTACATATATTACATGGCTTATTCTGTGTTACATCCTGTACTATACTCCAGAGCTGTATTCACTATTCTGCTGGTGCAGTCACTGTGTACATACATTACATTACTTATCCTGTACTGATCCTGAGTTACACCCTATATTATACTCCAGAGCTGTATTCACTATTCTGCTGGTGCAGTCACTGTGTACATACATTACATTACTTATCCTGTACTGATCCTGAGTGACATCCTGTATTATACTCCAGAGCTGCACTCACTATTCTGCTGGTGGAGTCACTGTGTACATACATTACATTACTTATCCTGTACTGATCCTGAGTTACACCCTGTATTATACTCCAGAGCTGTATTCACTATTCTGCTGGTGGAGTCACTGCGTACATACAAACATTAATTATTCTGAATCTGACTTACACCCAGTATTATTTTCCACAGCTGTGCTCACTATTCTTCTTGTAGATTAGTTTACATACATTACATTACTTATGCTGTATTGTCCCTAAGTTACATTTTGCATTGTAACCCAGAGCTGTACTCATTAGAGAACTGTAACTTATGATCTACACAAGATATGTAATATAACCCATGGACAGAGTGATTCCACCAGCAGAATAGTGAGTGCAGCTCTGGAGTATAATACAGAATGTAACTCGGGATCAGTACAGGATAAGTAATGTAATGTACAGTTGTACTCAAAAGTTTACATACCTGTAGTGCAGCGGTGGCACACTTATGCAGTAATGAGGCACTGTCCCAGCAAAGTTCCAACACAAAGTCTCTTTAATGCGGTTACTTCACAGCATTAATTTCCAATTCCCACAAGTACATAGCATTAATGTTCCGTTCACAGCACTACATAGTACCTAGTATCCTCTGGATCCCAGCCAGGCACATATCCTCTGGATTACACAGTCACTAAACACGCCGATCCACCTTTATGACCAGTTGCTGTAGGAGACTGCACCGCCGTGTTAATGTCTTTTTACTCACAGCTTTCCACAGTGCACAATATCCTTCAGATTACAGTCACTAAACACGCTAGTCGGCCTTCGAGCACAGGACCGTCTACCTCCGTTTCACCGCAGGGCACAAGACATCTACCTCCAAGACCTGTTGCCATGGGCGACTGCACCGCTGTGTAAGCTGTGGGTGCCAGGTGTCTCTCCTGGCTGTTTGGCTCCACTGGCCTGTGTTGCCTCACACAGGTGGAGCGCTGCAGAGCCGACTGCTCTGTACTCCTCCAAACACCAGACTGACACTGATTCTGACCATGACCTGACACACCTAAACCCTTTCCTGCAGGGATTTTAACTTGGATCTGAGGCCTTCAGCCACGTATAAAACCCGGCCAGGAATTAAACGGACTGCACGACTACCATTCTGCAGTCTGTTTCAAAACTCAACATCCCAGAGCAGGTTTTCCCTAAACCTGCCTTGGACATTAGCATGCCCAAGACTAACAATTATGTTTAGTCCGCATTGCAATCACAGCTACGCCTGTGACTGCCATGCACTCTCATGGCCTCCATATGCCTCCGTGTGTATCCTGGGGAGAATACACAGCGTCCCCTACCTGTGACACCGGTCACTGTCTCACAATACCCCAGCAGAATTTTTGCCCTTTTTTCTGAGAATATGAATGATAACACCAAAACTTTTTCTCTACTAATGGTTAGTGGTTGGGTGAAGCCATTTTTTTTGTCAAACTACTGTGTTTTCTCTTTTTAAATCATAATGACATCCCAAAACATTCAAATGACCCTGATCAAAAGTACACATACCCCATTTCTTAATACCGTGTATTGCCCGCTCTAACATCAATGACAGCTTGATGTCTTTAGTGGTAGTTGTGGATGAGGTTCTTTATTTTCTCAGATGGTAAAGCTGCCCAATCTTCTTGGCAAAAAGTCTCCAGTTCCTATAAATTCCTTGGCTGTCTAGCATGAACTGCGCGCTTGAGATATCCCCAGTGTGGTTCAATGATATTGAGGTCAGGAGACTGAGATGGCCACTCCAGAACCATCACTTTGTTCTGCTGTAGCCAATGACAGGTTGACTTGGCCTTGTGTTTTGGATCGTTGTCATGTTGGAACGTCCAAGTGCGTCCCATGCGCAGCTTCCGGGCTGAAGATTGCAAATTTGCCTTTGCTGATATTGTGCTGCATTCATCTTTCCTGTGCCTTTGTAGCGCACATATTCTCAAAACATCAGTGATTTACCTCCGTGCTTTACAGTAGGAATGGTGTTCCTTTCATCATAGGCCTTGTTGACCTCTCTCCAAATGTAATGTTTATGGTTGTGGCAAAAATGTTCAATTTTGGTCTCATCACTCCAAATTACCTTGTTCCAGAAGTTTTGAGACTTGTCTCTGTGCTGTTTTGCGTATTGTAGGAGAGATACTTTGTGGCATTTGCACAGTAATGGCTTTCTTCTGGCGACTCGACCATGCAGCACATTTTTTTTCAAGTGCCTCCTTATTGTGCAGAGTGAGAGTTTTTCTTTGCATCCCAAACAATTTTCCTGGCAGTTGTGGACGAAATCATTGTTGATCTACCTGACCGTTGTTCTGTTTTTTACAGAGCCCCTGATTTTCCATTTGGTAATCACAGTTTGAACGCTGCTGACTGGCATTATCAATTCCTTGGATATCTTTCTGTATCCCTTTCCTGTTTTATACAGTTCAACTACCTTTTCCCTTAGATCCGTTGACAATTCTTTTACTTTTTCCGTGACTCACACTCCAGAATCGAAATGGCTGGATGAAAGATGTGAGAGTCTGTCTGGATCCCAGAAACACACTCAGCTTTTATGCACACACACTGATTACAAGCAAACAGGTCACAGGTGAGGATGTTACCTTTAGCAGCCATTGAAATCTATTTATGTCAACTGCTGTGCATGTTATCAGGCTAAAATCACCAGGGTATGTGAACTTTTGATTAGGGTCATTTGGATGTTTTGGGTTGTCATTATGATTTAAAAAGAGAAAACACAGTAGTGTGATAATAAATGGCTTCACCCAACCACTAACCATGAGTAGAGAAAAAGTTTTGGTGCTATCACTAATATTCTCTGAAAAAAAGCCAAGAAAGCAAAAATTTTGCCGGGGTATATAAACTTTTGAGCACAACTGTATGTACACAGTGACCCCACCAGCAGAATAGTGAGTGAGGCTCTGGAGTATAATACAGGATAAGTAATGTAATGTATGTACACAGTGACTGCACCAGCAGAATCGTGAGTGCAGCTCTGGAGTATAATACAGGATGTAACTCAGGATCAGTACAGGATAAGTAATGTAATGTATGTACACAGTGATTCCACCAGCAGAATAGTGAGTGCAGCTCTGGAGTATAATACAGGATGTAACTCAGGATCAATACAGGATAAGTAATGTAATGTATGTACACAGTGACTCCACCAGCAGTATAGTGAGTGCAGCTCTGGAGTATAATACAGGATGTAACTCAGGATCAGCACAGGAAAAGTAATGTATGTACACAGTGACTGCACCAGCAGAATAGTGAGTGCAGCTCTGGAGTATAATAAAGGGTGTAACTCAGGATCAGTGCAGGATAAGTAATGTATGTACACAGTGATAATAGTGAGTGCAGCTCTGGAGTATAATACAGGATGTAACTCAGGATCAGTACAGGATAAGTAATGTATGTACACAGTGACTCCACCAGCAGAATAGTGAGTGCTGCTCTGGAGTATAATACAGGATGTAACTCAGGATCAGTACAGGATAAGTAATGTATGTACACAGTGACTGCACCAGCAGAATAGTGAGTGCAGCTCTGGAGTATAATACAGGATGTAACTCAGGATCAGTACAGGATCAGTGATGTAATGTATGTACACAGTGACTGCACAAGCAGAATAGTGAGTGCAGGTCTGGAGTATAATACAGGATGCAACTCAGGATCAGTGCAGGATAAGTAATGTAATGTATATACTCAGTGACTGCTCCAGCAGAATAGTGAGTGCAGCTCTGGAGTATAATACAGGATGTAACTCAGGATCAGTACAGGATAAGTAATGTAATGTATGTACACAGTGATTCCACCAGCAGAATAGTGAGTGCTGCTCTGGAGTATAATACAGGATGTAACTCAGGATCAGTACAGGATAAGTAATGTATGTACACAGTAACTCCACCAGCATAATAGTGAGTGCAGCTCTGTAGTATAATACAGGATGTAACTCAGGATCAGTACAGGATAAGTAATGTAATGTATGTACACAGTGACTCCACCAGCAGAATAGTGAGTGCAGCTCTGGAGAATAATACAGGATGTAACTGAGGATCAGTACAGGATAAGTAATGTATGTACACAGTGACCCCACCAGCAGAATAGTGAGTGCAGCTCTGGAGTATAATACAGGAAGTAACTCAGGATCAGTACAGGATAAGTAATGTAATGTATGTACACAGTGACTCCACCAGCAGAATAGTGAGTGCAGCTCTGGAGTATAATACAGGATGTAACTCAGGATCAGTACAGGATAAGTAATGTAATGTATGTACACAGTGATAATAGTGAGTGCAGCTCTGGAGTATAATACAGGATGTAACTCAGGATCAGTACAGGATAAGTAATGTATGTACACAGTGACTCCACCAGCAGAATAGTGAGTGCTGCTCTGGAGTATAATACAGGATGTAACTCAGGAGCAGTGCAGGATAAGTAATGTAATGTATGTACACAGTGACTGCACCAGCAGAATAGTGAGTGCAGCTCTGGAGTATAATACAGGATGTAACTCAGGATCAGTACAGGATCAGTAATGTATGTACACAGTGACTCCACCAGCAGAATAGTGAGTGCAGCTCTAGAGTATAATACAGGATGTAACTCAGGATCAGTACAGGATAAGTAATGTAATGTATGCACACAGTGACCCCACCAGCAGAATAGTGAGTGCAGCTCTGGAGTATAATACAATATAACTCTGGATCAGTAATACAATGTATGTACACAATGACTACCTTGCCAGCAGAATAATTAGTGCAGCTCTGTAATATCATTCATACTAATGTATACTAGTGAGATAAATAGTTATTAATAGGCGTGAGTGTGCTAGAGAAGCACCTGAGTTCCAAACCTCTTATGGAAACATCTACTTAAGTTCTCTTCTGGGTGTTATGTCACCCAGGTTACACTGAGAAGTGTTTTACAAGACATCTTGGCAGACAAAATCCACATTCTGCTCCAGCTAAGATATTCATGACACTGTGCAGAGCTGCCAAGTATTAGTAAAGACATAGGGGTAGATTCATTGAGACTGGCGTAGAACACGCTCGCCCTCTTCCAGCCCTGAAGGAGTAGAAGGAGCCAAATCCTTTAAGAGGCGCATGCCACTTAATGTATTAAGAATGTCACGCACCTCCATGCTCCGCACTAGAAATAGAGTAGGATTTGTGTAAATAAACAAAAGAAAACCACTTCTCATGAATCGGAAGAGCGGGAATGGACATGCCCAATCCCAGCCGCTTCCTCCCCGGCTCTGCTCATTTTGGCGGAACTGATCCTAATTGGATAAGATTGTATGTGGACAGGAGAGGAGGAGCAGGGAGGAGCTAGAGGCAAAGCTCCCTCCTCCTCTATGTCTATGTAGGAGATGGCAGATGCAACTAATAAGATTCTGTGTAGACAGGAGAGGAGGAGCAGGGAGGAGTCAGAGGCAAAGCTCCCTCCTCTTCCTCTCCTGTCTACGTAGGAGATGGCAGATGCCACTAATAAGATTCTGTGTAGACATAGAGGAGGAGGGAGCTTTGCCTCTAACTCCTCCCTGTTCCTCCTCTCCTGTCTACATACAATCTTATTAGTGGCATCTGCCATCTCCTACATAGACATGAGAGGAGGAGGCGGCAGCTTTGCCTCTAACTCCTCCTTCCTCCTCCTCTCCTGTCTACACAGAATCTTATTAGTGGGATCTGCCATCTCCTACGTAGACAGGAGAGGAGGAGGGAGCTTTGCCTCTAACTCCTCCTTCCTCCTCCTCTCCTGTCTACATACAATCTTATCAGTGCCATCTCCTATCTCGGTAATGGGAGATTCTGTCTTAACCAAATACAGATGTTATTCGTGAATTGATAACTTTGAGAATAAATGATCAGTCCTGGCAGGAAAGAAGCAGATTTCTCTGGTAAGATATATTAAAAAGTTACTTATTTTCATGTGTACTATTGGATTATGAAATAAAAATTAAAACAACGCTTACTCTTTTAATAAGGGTAAAAATAAGGCAAGAAATAAGGTCATGGTCTTGTAAGATACTGACCTCTCCAGAAGATCCTTTCTTAGCTGTTGTCCATAGGGCAGTAATATTAGCTCCAAACCCGACTGAACACCCATAATCTTCTGTTGTTCTTTGGTAACTCCCCAGATATGAATCTCCTGCAAAAGAGTAAAATCACTTTAAAGGGGAGATCCACCTATTAAATGTCTTCTATGCTATAATTTAAGGGGTTATCCCAGAATTTTTTTTTAAAAACTCCCTGTAGTCAAATAACCTCTCTAAAGTTACAACCATGAATTCAGATACTCATTGGCTAAATTCCTACTCCTTTATGGCTCCATCTTCTCCATAAGGCCGGGGTCACACCTGCAACTGCAATGCGAGAAACTCGCCTCAATACCCGGCACTGCCGCCGGCACTCGGGACCGGAGCGCTAAGCTGCATAGAAATACATGCAGCCGCACACTCCGGTCCCGAGTGCCGGCGGCAGTGCCGGCTATTGAGGCGAGTTTCTCGCATTGCAGTTGCAAGTGTGACCCCGGCCTTACTGCGTCTCTTTGCTCGGCCCTTCAGTGTTGCCCATGTGACCAGTGTAAAGTAAACTACATTTCCCACAAGCACTTGCTCCTTCTCCAGGTTTCCTGGCTCCAGTGCAGAACCCACATGACCTACGCCTCCCATGTTCACTGTCAGCCACTACTGGCAACAGGGGTCAGACTTACAGGAAGGGACAGTGCTATGGCAACACTTATTAATTTGTTTTTTTCATTATTTTATATAAATCTGTGATTATAATTCTTTTCTGTCCTCCCGACTCTGAATATGGGTTTTTAACCCTACATTCAGGAAATCTGTACGTGTTTTCCCTATGTGTGGTCTTCAAGCTTTTGGTTGCTTGTAGCAACCAATCACAACGTAGCTTTCATTTCACTACGGCTATTTAAAAAAATGAAAGCTGAGCTCTGATTGGTTGATGTGGGCATAAAGGAGAGTTTTTTTCTTTCAGACCCTACAAAGAAAGGCCCAGTTGCATTTATAGTGTGTTTACGGGTAGGACGTAGGGGTCATTACAACAAATAAGGACAGAAACATTCATGCTTTTGAAGTGGTTTCCCATAAATATAGTACACTTTAATCAACAGATCTTCCTGTGCTGAGATAATCTTATAAATGTATCCCTGCTGTGTACTGTGTAATGGCTGTTTCTGACTGTACAGGGACATGGTCTGATCATACCACAGCTCCTGGGCAGGGGAGGAAGCAAAAGAGTATACAGACATTTCAGCACGAGATCACAGCAGATTCTTTCTGAGAGGTAAAACATGTTTAAACACATCAGCAAATGTTTTACCTCACAGCACAGGATGACAACTGATTCTATCTGTATACGCTTTTGATTTCTCATAGCACAGTGCTGGAAACATAAGCATGTGTGACCTGTTGTAAAAAGTACAGGACGTATCCACAGGCAACCAAGTAAGCAAAAGCCTCTGACATGCAGACTTCCAGGGGGCTATATCTGGAGTAATGAGCACTTTTGAAAATTTATAGCATTTAACAAGTTTTTGTTTTATTTTAGGATATTAAGCTGAGCTGTGATTGATATCATGGAAATAACCCTTTAAAATGTATTAGAGGTTTCAATGACCTGGGGCCTACCCCAGAAACGAAGGCAGTCATGGGCCTCTGGTAAGTGTCTTCACATCTTTGTCATTGGTCATGGTTATTTAGTTCCATGATATGTCATAACTTTGAATGCACAAGAAGCCACCATCATGATGGCATCCCGCTGGTTAGCATGTAGTTATTGGCCTATGAAGAGTTGGCCCTACCTACCTGGCAGTCTTCTCGCAGAATATGAAGAGCACTCTCTTTGCAATCTCGTTGGCTGACGATCTCCTTGAGCTTGCGTAAGGCGTTCGGTTCTAAAGGTTTATTGTCTGGAGAAAGTAGAATGGACTGAAAGGTTCTTGGTTGAAATGAGGTTGTGGTCTGTATTTGTGGTCGCACAAATTCATCCCCTTCTTCGGGAATCTCTAATATAGGTTGATTGACCTTGGAGTAAGACATTCTAAAACTGGATATTTTAAGATTTTCTGGGCTGAAATGTAATACTTTAGAAAGATCCATAGATTCTGAAAGGATTGTTGTTGATTTCTCAGTTTGGACTACTTTGGATTTGTTCAACTCAGAGTAGATTATTTTTGAATTGTTCATCTCTGAAGTAATGAGGTTGCAGGGACCAACCCGTCCAGAGGAAATCGCCTCTGGTGACTTTTCAGCATCCAGGAAACCAAAAGTAGTCTCAGTGGCGCGGGCTCGATTTTTCCATTTCTCCTCTGCTTTTAAAGAGTCTACATATCTTTTGGTTATGGGAGCACGGGGTACCAATTCACAGTAGGTGTCTGATCCTTCAGGGGGATCAGGAAGAAGCACAGAAGGGGCTCTTATGGGTTTAGGGGGAGCCTTGGAGTGGAGCTGGCTGTCCGATCCTCTCAAAGCACTGTTTCCGTCATAGTCTAAGGGAACCACTGGTTGGGTTTTGGCTCTTAGGACTGGGTCACTTCCTGTGCGGAACATCGGCGAGAGGGGAATGGGTAAGGGTTCTTCTGGAGACCCTGAAGTTTCTGCAGAAATGGCTGAAATGAAAACATTTTTGAGACATGAGTAGGGGAAAGAAGAAGAAAAAAATTCTTACAGCCAATCAGAAGCATTAGGAGGTCTACTTTCTTCTAAAAACAGTTCTAAAACTGTCCATGAGTTGTGTCTTGTAGTGAACCTCAGCGCCATTTAAGTGATGGGTCAAAGCCACAAGACCACACAGGAGCTGTGAACAAAATGTATGCTTTTTTTCTTAATATTTTTCTAATCCATAACAACCCACTTAAGGGCAAGTATTATACCAAGGCCACAGTTGGCCATCTTGCCCCAAACGTTACCTGAGAGCAGGTTGCTGTCAGACTGGGCACTTTGTAAGGGAATTTCCTTGAGTACATCGAGGTTTCCAGGTTGGCTTCCAAATCTGTCTTTATTCCTGCTGAATAGAGATGCATAGAACATTTTGTAAGACTTTGGCCTGCATATTCTCTCTTTTCTGAGTGGGTGGGTTCTTCTTGGTGCTATGCTTAATCTGTGTTCAGATGAACCAATAATATGGCTTTCCATTTCTGCTCCTTTCCTTTTCATAAAGAGAGTGAGAAACTGCAGCAGCATCCCCTTCCTCTCCCTCTTTGCTCATTGTCTTAGACTTTTTTGGTGACTGAGGGGGATTCTGAACATTGTCAGAGATCCTACAGGCCAGGACAGGAGAAGTAGAGAATGTTGGAAGGCCATATTTCATGATATAAAGTTGGCTTTTTTTTTTTTGTACCTTAGCAAGCTGCTGTCGCCCAGATGAAGGCTCCTCCTGTTTTCTTTATTTGCCCTCTGGGACTCTTGCCTCCCCCTCAGCACACTGATGGGCAAGGTCCTGTTGAGGGGGTTCTTGATAACTGCTCTCGAAGACTCAGACACTGTCCTCTTATCGCCAACATAGGAGCGAACAAGAGCAGGAATGTTGTTGAATTGGTCTTGCTCCAGCTGGTAAAGAACCCGTGAGATGCCCTGGCGTGGACGCAGGGTGACGGCAATGATCTTAAAGTGGAGGACCTGACTGTTGCTGACACAACTCAGGACATAGTCTCCAGGGGAGGACAGCGAGTCACGGATTAGGAAGTCTCCATCTGTCTGCAGTAGTCTCTCTGCCTCCTGTGGGCAAAAGGAACAACCTCAAATTGAGACCATCTCCTAGGTTCCTTCTACGAGGATGTAGGATCTTTACCCCACCTTCAAAGTTAATTATGCTCCACTCACATCCAAAGCTGCATTCACAATTTTCCTTTTTTAGATTCTGACTACAACATGGTCTGCTTTTGTTCCACACTGGATGGCAGGGTCACATCACATCAAGATATAGGGAACCCTCTAGGCAAAAACATATGGGCCAAATTCATTATTGCATTTGCACCTTATTTTGTCTAGTTTTTGGTGTTTATTTGCGACTTATTCTTCTTTTAATTTGCGACTTTTTAAAAGCCTACTTTATGTGCCCGCCTGTCTTATGTTCTTCATTGTGTGTTGGGTTTGAGCTTTCCAGATGTTTTTAGCTGATTTATCAGTTGCAAGTTTAAAAAAATAAAAGAAAAAAAAAATTGCCTAAATATGCTCTAGTGTCCCTTCTGGAGTGTTTTTATGTACATCTGATTTTTTTTTAGCGAATTTTAGCAAACTGTCCAACTATTATTAAAAAGTCACGACAAAAGGTTCAAGACATACGGTAATTAAAGAGAATTTTTTTAAAAAGATTTTGCGCAAAATTCATGAGCCGTGTGCAATTAGTTGACGTTTGTATCAAAAAATGTCAGCAAATGTCACAAGCCAAAAAATGATATTTTTTAAAAGGACTCGGTCAGCACGGTTTTGCTATGTAATCTGATGTAGGGACAGAGACCCTGATTCTAGTGATGTATCACTTATGGGTGCAGCAGTTGTGATTAAATCACAGTTTTGTCTGCTGCAGATCTAGCAGAGCTCGGAATGTTGATGCCTGTGTATAACCCTGCCCACACCACTGATTGGCTGCTTTTTGTGTACACTGTTCATTGACTGCTAATCAGTGCTGGGGTTGTGGTTAGACTAAGGCCCCCGTCACACATAGCGACGCACCAGCGATCCCGACAACGATATGACCTGGTCAGGATCGCTGGTGTGTCGCTACATGATCGCTGGTGAGCTGCCAAACAGGCAGCTTCACCAGTGATGAGGACCAGCGACGACGCGGGTAACAAGGGAGGGCGTCGCTTAGTTACCCGCTGTGTACCTTAGATACCAGCGCGCTGGTGCAGGGAGCTGGTAACCAAGATAAATAGCGGGTTTCTAAGCGCAGCGCGGCACTTAGAAACCCGCTGTTTACCTTGGTTACCAGCTCCCTGCACCAGCGCGCTGGTATCTAAGGTATACAGCGGGTAACTAAGTGACGCGCACGCTTAGTAACCCGCGGTTTACCTTGGTTACCAGCTCCAGCTCGCTGGTCTCCCGCCTGTCACACGCAGCGATGCGTGCTGGCCAGCGGGGGACCAACGATCGAAAAAATGTCCAGGGCTTTCGAGTACGATCAGCGATACCCGCCGGGGGGGCCGGTCGCTGATAGGTGTCACACACAGCGAGATCCCTGGCGAAATCACTGTTGCGTCACAAAACTTGTGACTCAGCAGCGATCTCACTAGCGATCTCGCTGTGTGTGATGGGGGCTTAAGAGGCACAAGACACCTAGTCCTGTAGTGATAATCTCCTGCTGATAAAACACTGATTTTATTGAAACATCAAAACATAGCCCAGTAATTGACACATTGCTGTAATCAGGCTCTCAGCCCCTACATCATGCTGTTACCAGATTACGTACTAAAAATCTGCTGACAAATTCCCTTTAAGTTAACGTTACTTAGCTTTGTCTGTTTTTTTTTTTATTGTATTTAGCATTTTAGGAATTGTTTTCTTTATCTTAATTCATCATTTGCAATTTTTTCCAAGATGTTGCAACATCTTTGTGTAACTGCAGTCCAGTAACCTAGTACAAAAATCTGTCTATTTCTATTTTTTGAACTGTTGAAGAATAACGTGAGACATTTTAAAAGCATCATGCGTCTGTCGGCTCTAAAAATATGCAAAGAATGTAAAAAGACAAAAAAGAGCATCGCTGATCTTACACAAAATTCATCAACTTGTACGCGCCGTTCTGGAGTTTGGCACAAAAAGAAAAGCAAGATAGTACCGCAAGATAAAAAAAAGTCACAAAAGACGAATTGAGAACTATGTGCCCCCTTTGGGCTAATAACAATACAGTTCCAAATTAATAGTGGCAGGTAGTGATGTATGATGACTGATAAGACCGCTATACAGCACCTTAATACCACCATATCACAACAACTTAATGCTACCAACATACAATGCCTAAATTGCGCCATACAGTGCCAAACATGACAGATCCTACCTAATACTGCCTCGTAGTACCAAAGAATACAGATGACATACGATGTCCATATCAGATCTACAACCAAAGTTACACCGCATGGCTATTGTATGATGACGCCATGTACTCGCCTGTCTGGAGAGAGGTCCGTGGTACCACGCATGACTCCGCAGGTCTTCACTGCTGAGCTTCAGCTCTTCCTCTAGCTCTTTCTTAAAAGCTTCTGCTGAAGATGGCATCTTTTTTTCTAAGACAACATACCCTTAGTAAATGAAATGCTCTTTCCCTGATCTGAGCACAGAATGACTCAATAGCAGCCCATCCCTTTGGCCCTTTATAAGGATGGAATTAACTCCCTAGAGTTGGGATAGTTAGAGGGTTACATACGGACACAACTAACCCATTAATGTCCAATACTCAATTCTATAATATATATAACTTTGGAGGACGAGTTTTTCGAATTTGGAGCTCCAACTACCTTGTATAGCCATGGTAATACGATGGAGTTTTGACTGTCACCACCAGAGGGAGCTAGTTTCATGTTCTGTTATTGATTCTCAATAGATAAACTGTATTCAGTAAGCTCCCTCTAGTGGTGACTGCGGGCAGTGAGAATTTTATTAGTATGACTGTGCAGAATATTTGGACCTTTATGTTAGAATAATATCTGGTCTCCTAACCTTGGACATCTATTTTTTTCCCTTATAAATCCTTGTTGGCTCTATCTACCTCTTGCAGCAGGAATGTGGAAATTCCAGTTTTCTAATCTGTACAGATCTGCAGGTCTGAGGTTTAATGAGCTAATCGCTGACATATTTTACATACTTGGGGGGGGGGGGGTTTAGAACAAGAACAATCATGTATCATAAAAATTAGGGTTAGTGGGGACATGATTGCTACAGCCCCCACCAATCTGCACAGTAGGCATCCTGTTAATTGCTTATACATTGTCTCAGTGCCTGATCCTGCAGCTCCTTATGCCATGAAGATCGGACCCTTTTCTACAACAGGAGGCTGAAAATCCGCTCTGGACCTACTTCTTCTCACCACTGAGGGTTTGTTACAATTATAACTGGTCTTGACTGTTGCAATGTATCAGTCTGAAGGCCAGGCTGTACAAAAGGTTGTCTAGACATGATACAATTCTTGCAAACCCTCAGATGTGAGAAGCTGACCTGTCATCAGATGAAAAGTGGTCAGTTTTTGCTCTTATTTAATTACCACTGCTTTTTTTCTTTTCTTTTCAATCCACCATATCCAGTAGTTCAATATGACATATCCTTTTAATTTAGTTCTAACTTTTAAGGTCTTCAAGGGGGCGTGTCTCACAAGATCCTCAGGGGTGTGTCTTGAGGCTGCTCTGCATAATTACCATATCAGCCACACCCCTTAGAAAAGACCATAAAATTAGCACTAAATTAAAAGGCCCATATCTCGAACTGTATGGCGGATTTAAAGAAAGAAAAGGACAGACTACTCATGGTAACAGATAAAATGAACTGGTCTCTTTTGATCTGGCGACGGGTGTAAACAAGAAAGTCTCCGTTCACTGACTGCAAGAACTGATCTTAAAAATGGTAAGGGATTGAAACGCAACGTATATTAGAAAGTTGCAGAACTAACACATTGCGTATAGATACCTAAGCCTGGACTGGCCTCTAATATCCCAGCACAAAAGCCTTAAGCACCAGGTGCTTTTCTTACCTCAGCCCCCCGTTTGCAGAGTATTTCTTGTAGTTTTAAGGTGTCTGTGACTACATTGTGAGCCTCGGTCCCCAGACCCTTGGTGGTAACATTGGGTGTCACACTGCGGGCAGTTGGCGCTGGGTGCAGCTCCTGCTGGTTTTAAACACATTCTATTGTCATTCTCTTAATCATTAACAGTCAGAGATGAGGAGAGGAAATCACTCCCCACTGACATCACAGGTGCAAGAGCCTGCATCAGGCAAGTCCAGGCACACAGCAAGGAATCTCAGGAGGAAAAGACATTCCTGCCGAAAGCACATGTCATAACACCGCAGTGCTCTCCCTGCACGCCCACTACTGTCCCCAGTGTTCTCCAGGCACCCCCCCACTACTGTCCCCAGTGCTCTCCCTGTACCCCACTACTCTCCCCAGTGCTCTCCCTTTACCCCACTACTGTCCCCAGTGCTCTCCTTGCACCCCCACGACTGTCCCCAGTGTTCTCCATGCACCCCCACTACTGTCCCCAGTGCTCTCCCTGTACCCCACTACTGTCCCCAGTGCTCTCCTTGCACCCCCATCACTGTTCCCAGTGTTCTCCATGCACCCCCCACTACTGTCCCCAGTGCTCTTCCTGTACCCCACTACTGTCCCCAGTGCTCTCCTTGCACCCCCACTATTGTCCCCAGTGTTCTCCATGCACCCCCACTACTGTCTCCAGTGCTCTCCCTGTACCCCACTACTGTCCCCAGTGCTCTCCTTGCACCCGCACTACTGTCCCCAGTGCTCTCCTTGCACCCGCACTACTGTCTCCAGTGTTCTCCATGTACCCCCACTACTGTCCCCAGTGCTCTCCCTGTAGCCCACTACTGTCCCCAGTGCTCTCCTTGCACCCCGATCACTGTCCCCAGTGTTCTCCATGCACCCCCCACTACTGTCCCCAGTGCTCTCCCTGCACCCCCCACTACTGTCTCCAGTGCTATCCCTGCACCCCCCACTACTGTCCCCAGTGCTATCCCTGCACCCGCACTACTGTCCCCAGTGCGCTCCCTGCACCCCCCACTATTGTCCCTAGTGCTCTCCCTGCACCCCCACTAATGTCCAAAGTGCTCTCCCTGCACTCCCTACTACTGTCCCCAGTTCTCTCCCTGCATCCCCCAATACTGTCACCAGTGCTCTCCCTGCACTCCCCACTAATGTCCCCAGTGCTCTCCCTACACACCCCACTAATGTCCTCACTGCTCTCCCTGCACCCCCACTACTGTCCCCAGTGCTCTCTCTGCACACCCACTACTGTCACCAGTGCTCTCCCTGCACCCCATAACTGTCCACAGTGCTCTCACTGCACCTCCTACTACTATCCCCAGTGCTCCCCCTGCACCCCCACTAATGTCCCCAGTGCTCTCCTTGCACTCCCCACTAATGTCCCCAGTGCTATCCCTGCACACCCCACTAATGTCCCCAGTGCTATCCCTGTACCCACATTAATGCCCCCAGTGCTCTCCCTGCACTCCCACTACTGTCCCAAGTGCTCTGCCTACACCCCCACTACTGTCCCCAGCGCTCTCCCTGCATCCCCCAATACTGTCCCCAGTGCTCTCCCTAGTGTTCTCCCTGCACCCCACGACTGTCCCCAGTGCTCTTCCTGCACCCCCCAATAGTGTCCCCGATGCTCTGCCTGCACCCCCCAATACTGTCCCCAGTGTTCTCCCTGCACATCCATTGCTATCCTTGCACCCTCCACTACTGTCCCCAGTGCTCTGCCTGCACCTCCATTGCTATCCTTGCACCCCCACTACTTTCCCCAATGCTCTCCCTGCACTTCCAGTACTGTCCCCAGTGCTCTGCCTGCACCCCCCTCAATACTGTCCCCAGTGCTCTGCATGTACCCCCAATACTGTCCCCGGTGCTCTGCCTGCACCCACCAATACTGTCCCCAGTGCTCTGCCTGCACCTCCATTGCTATCCTTGCACCCCCCACTACTGACCCCAGTGCTCTGCCTGCACCCCCCCACTAATGTCTCCGGTGCTCTCCCTGCACCCCCTACTACTTTCCCCAGTGCTCTCGCTGCATCCCCCACTACTGTCCCCAGTGCTCTGCCTGGACCCCCTAATACTGTCCTCAGGGCTCTGCTTGCACCATCCAATACTGTCCCCAATATTCTCCCTGCAACCCCAAGTGTTGTCCCCAGTGCTCTCACTGCACCCCCTACTACTGTCCCCAGTGCTCCCCCTGCACCCCTACTACTGTCCCCAGTGCTCTCCTTGCACTCCCAACTAATGTCCCCAGTGCTATCCCTGCACACCCCACTAGTGTCCCCAGTGCTATCCCTGTACCCGCACTAATGCCCCCAGTTCTCTCCCTGCACCCCACTACTGTCCCCAGTGCTCTCCCTGCACCCCCCACTACTGTCCCCAGTGCTATCCCTGCATCCCTCCAATACTGTCCCCAGTGCTCTCACTGCACCCCCACTGCTTTCCCTAGTGCTCTCACTGCACCCCCTACTATTGTCCCCAGTGCTCCCCCTGCACCCCTACTACTGTCCCCAGTGCTCTCCTTGCACACCCCACTAATGTCCCCAGTGCTATCCCTGTACCCGCACTAATGCCCCCAGTGCTCTCCCTGCACTCCCCCACTCTTGTCCCCAGTGCTATCCCTGCATCCCCCAATACTGTCCCCAGTACTCTCACTGCACCCCCACTGCTTTCCCCAGTGCTCTGCCTGCACTTTCAATACTGTCCCCAGTGCTCTGCCTGCACTTTCAATACTGTCCCCGGTGCTGTGCCTGCTCCCCCCAATACTGTCCCCAGTGCTCTGCCTGCACCTCCATTGCAATCCTTGCGCCCCACACTACTGTCCCCAGTGCTCTGTCTGCACCCCCCCACTAATGTCTCCAGTGCTCTCCCTGCACCCCCTAATACTTTCCCTAATGCTCTCGCTGCATCCCCCACTACTGTCCCCAGTGCTCTGCCTGGACCCCCTAATACTGTCCCCAGGGCTCTGCTTGCACGCCCCAATACTGTCCCCAATGTTCTCCCTGCACCCCCAAGTGCTGTCCCCAGTGCTCTCCCTGCACCCCTACTACTGTCCCCAGTGCTCTCCCTGCACCCCCACTACTGTCCCCAGTGCTCTCCTTGCACTCCCCACTAATGTTTCCAGTGCTATCCCTGCACACCCCACTAATGTCCCCAGTGCTATCCCTGTACCCGCACTAATGCCCCCAGTGCTCTCCCTGCACTCCCACTACTGTCCCCAGTGCTCTCACTGCACCCCCCAATACTGTCCCCAGTGCTCTGCCTGTACCCCCCCACTACTGTCCTTTGTGCTCTCCCTGCATCCCCCACTACTGTCCCCAGTGCTATCCCTGTACCCCCTACTACTTTCCCCAGTGCTCTCGCTGCATCCCCCACTACTGTCCCCAGTGCACTGTCTGGACCCCCTAATACTGTCCCCAGGGCTCTGCTTGCACCCCCCAATACTGTCCCCAATGTTCTCCCTGCACCCCCAAGTGCTGTCCCCAGTGCTCTCACTGCACCCCTACTACTGTCCCCAGTGCTCTCCCTGCACCCCCACTACTGTCCCCAGTGCTCTCCTTGCACTCCCCACTAATGTTTCCATTGCTATCCCTGCACACTCCACTAATGTCCCCAGTGCTATCCCTGCACACTCCACTAATGTCCCCAGTGCTATCCCTGTACCCGCACTAATGCCTCCAGTGCTCTCCCTGCACTCCCACTACTGTCCCCAGTGCTCTCACTGCACCCCCCAATACTGTCCCCAGTGCTCTGCCTGCACCCCCAAGTGCTGTCCCCAGTGCTCTCCCTGCACCCCCAAGTGCTGTCCCTAGTGTCCTCCCTTGCACTGTCATACCTACATTTATGACACGTACTGCTCTATTAATAATAACTTTATCAGATGATGTAGAAGGAACACCTCCGCTAGGCCGTCACATTATCATGTTATATACATCAGTCACATGTCTGATGTCCCCGATGATCAAGAACATTCCAAAATTTCTACTTTCCCAACATAAAATGTTACAGATTCTTATTGATTCCAATAACAGAGGTAGATACACTGTATCACACTATCATGTGTTATACTGTCTGCGTGCTGCTGTATCTGAGCCCCTGATCTGAGATACTATCTGCCGAGCTGATGTATCTCAGCCTATTATGTGTGATACTGTGCTGTGGAGCTGCGGTATCTAAGCCTATCACGCATGATTCTGTTTGCTTAGCTGTGCATCTTAGCCTAGGTGTCATATTGTCTGCTGTATCTAAGAAGATCATGTGTGATGCCCTCTGCTGATCTGCTGTATCTAATCTGACAAAGTATGATACTGTCTAATGAGTTGTGTATCTATCTAAGCCTGTTATATCTGATATTGTGCTGCGTCTAAGCCTATCATGTGCTGCACTGTCTGCTAATTTGTGTATCTAAGCTTATCGCGTGTGATATTGTTTATTGAGCTGCTGTAGTGTATCAGGTGTGATACTGTTTGCTGTGCATCTAAGCCTCCCAGGTGTGATATCTGCTGAGCTGGGGTATCTAAGTCCCTGGTGTGTGATAGGCTTCCTTGTACCCCTCTGCAGCACAGACATCAGGGATGGGGAGCTGCAATCCTCTGGGCTGGAGGCTGTGGAATATTACTGTAGCCTCAGGTGGCAGCACAGAGGAATTCAGCAGTGTCCTCTTAAAGGTACAGTACACTGTGCAGCTAGGGGACAGTGAGAGGGTTGTAAGTGTCTGTGCACATGATGCCATCAGATGGTGCAGTTGGGTGAAAATGATAAAACATGGCATTTTTGCTGGCAGCTACAGATCTAAGAAGCAGCTCAGCCTTCCATAAAGATATAAATATACGCAGACGATTAAACATCAGCTACAAACATGCATCGGGTTCTGCTATCAGTTGTAGAACCACAAGTGCCACAATGCATCTCCATATGTTCTTACAAAACGTGAAGTCGCAGCCTGCCAACCAAGGATAAGTCGGGCATCTAGAAGTGTTAAAAGTAAAAATACCAGCTTACCCTTTACACATTAGAATGTGGCAACCTGCCCGACTGCTCAGTACTACAAGTCTCAGCAATTACAGCAAGCAAATAGGGCATAATGGGGCTTGTAGTTCTACATTAGCTTGTTACTGTTGCATATAATGGATCCTAGACTAGATCAATGCCATGTACTCTGCTTCATATTCTGGATCCCACCTCCCCAAAAGTCTTGTTCTCCCCTATGCCTACCTTCTAGCCTCCTGTGCAGAGATGGGCGAGCAGTCAGTGTCCAGTGCCTGGCAGTTCAGTACTCTGTGTGCTGACAACAATCCCTCCCTTTCCTGGACGCCTTCCTGACTTTCTCATCAGGAATGCAAGAGGCCGCACCATCCCTATACACACAATGCCTGATCTCAGCATCTGACATAAGGTAGACCCACCCCACTGTCCTACCTGAGCCGCAGCAGGGATCCACAATTATTCACAGGCAATGGAGTTACCAGTATTGCAAATACGGAAATCTATGTCACTGTGTACATACATTACATTACTTATCCTGTACTGATCCTGAGTTACACCCTGTATTATACTCCAGAGCTGCACTCACTATTCTGCTGGTGGGTCACTGTGTACATACATTACATTACTTATCCTGTACTGATCCTGAGTTACATCCTGTATTATCCTCCAGAGCTGCACTCACTATTCTGCTGGTGGGTCACTGTGTACATACATTACATTACTTATCCTGTACTGATCCTGAGTTACACCCTGTATTATACTCCAGAGCTGCACTCACTATTCTGCTGGTGGGTCACTGTGTACATACATTACATTACTTATCCTGTACTAATCCTGAGTTACATCCTGTATTATACCCCAGAGCTGCACTCACTATTCTGCTGGTGGGTCACTGTGTACATACATTACATTACTTATCCTGTACTGATCCTGAGTTACACCCTGTATTATACTCCAGAGCTGCACTCACTATTCTGCTGGTGGGTCACTGTGTACATAC
Source organism: Dendrobates tinctorius (assembly GCF_039654945.1). Classification (NCBI taxonomy): domain Eukaryota; kingdom Metazoa; phylum Chordata; class Amphibia; order Anura; family Dendrobatidae; genus Dendrobates; species Dendrobates tinctorius. The sequence continues at coordinate 23,051,405 of NW_027361733.1, read as the reverse complement.
ATTACATTACTTATCCTGTACTAATCCTGAGTTACATCCTGTATTATACCCCAGAGCTGCACTCACTATTCTGCTGGTGGAGTCACTGTGTACATACATTACATTACTTATCCTGTACTGATCCTGAGTTACACCCTGTATTATACTCCAGAGCTGCACTCACTATTCTGCTGGTGGGTCACTGTGTACATACATTACATTACTTATCCTGTACTGATCCTGAGTTACATCCTGTATTATACTCCAGAGCTGCACTCACTATTCTGCTGGTGGGTCACTGTGTACATACATTACATTACTTATCCTGTACTAATCCTGAGTTACATCCTGTATTATACCCCAGAGCTGCACTCACTATTCTGCTGGTGGAGTCACTGTGTACATACATTACATTACTTATCCTGTACTGATCCTGAGTTACACCCTGTATTATACTCCAGAGCTGCACTCACTATTCTGCTGGTGGGTCACTGTGTACATACATTACATTACTTATCCTGTACTGATCCTGAGTTACATCCTGTATTATACTCCAGAGCTGCACTCACTATTCTGCTGGTGCAGTCACTGTGTACATACATTACATTACTTATCCTGTACTGATCCTGAGTTACACCCTGTATTATACTCCAGAGCTGCACTCACTATTCTGCTGGTGGGTCACTGTGTACATACATTACATTACTTATCCTGTACTGATCCTGAGTTACATCCTGTATTATACCCTAGAGCTGCACTCACTATTCTGCTGGTGCAGTCACTGAGTACATACATTACATTACTTATCCTGTACTGATCCTGAGTTATATCCTGTATTATACTCCAGAACTGCACTCATTATTCTGCTGGTGCAGTCACTGAGTACATACATTACATTACTTATCCTGTACTAATCCTGAGTTACATCCTGTATTATACCCCAGAGCTGCACTCATTATTATCACTGTGTACATACATTACATTACTTATCCTGTACTGATCCTGAGTTACATCCTGTATTATACACCAGAGCTGCACTCACTATTCTGCTGGTGCAGTCACTGTGTACATACATTACATTACTTATCCTGTACTGATCCTGAGTTACATCCTGTATTATACTCCAGAGCTGCACTCACTATTCTGCTGGTGGAGTCACTGTGTACATACATTACATTACTTATCCTGTACTGATCCTGAGTTACATCCTGTATTATACTCCAGAGCTGCACTCACTATTCTGCTGGTGTAGTCACTGTGTACATACATTACATTACTTATCCTGTACTGATCCTGAGTTACATCCTGTATTATACCCCAGAGCTGCACTCTATTCTGCTGGTGCAGTCACTGTGTACATACATTACATTACTTATCCTGTACTGATCCTGAGTTACACCCTGTATTATACTCCAGAGCTGCACTCACTATTCTGCTGGTGGGTCACTGTGTACATACATTACATTACTTATCCTGTACTGATCCTGAGTTACATCCTGTATTATACTCCAGAACTGCACTCACTATTCTGCTGGTGGAGTCACTGTGTACATACATTACATTACTTATCCTGTACAGATCCTGAGTTACATCCTGTATTATACTCCAGAGCTGCACTCACTATTCTGCTGGTGGAGCCACATTACTTATTCTGTACCGATCCTGAGTTACATCCTGTATTATACCCCAGAGCTGCACTCTATTCTGCTGGTGCAGTCACTGTGTACATACATTACATTACTTATCCTGTACTGATCCTGAGTTACACCCTGTATTATACTCCAGAGCTGCACTCACTATTCTGCTGGTGGGTCACTGTGTACATACATTACATTACTTATCCTGTACAGATCCTGAGTTACATCCTGTATTATACCCCAGAGCTGCACTCACTATTCTGCTGGTGCAGTCACTGTGTACATACATTACTTATCCTGTACTGATCCTGAGTTACATCCTGTATTATACCCCAGAGCTGCACTCACTATTCTGCTGGTGCAGTCACTGTGTACATACATTACATTACTTATCCTGTACTGATCCCGAGTTACATCCTGTATTATACTTCAGAGCTGCACTCACTATTCTGCTGGTGCAGTCACTGTGTACATACATTACTTATCCTGTACTGATCCTGAGTTACATCCTGTATTATACCCCAGAGCTGCACTCACTATTCTGCTGGTGCAGTCACTGTGTACATACATTACATTACTTATCCTGTACTGATCCTGAGTTACATCCTGTATTATACTCCAGAGCTGCACTCACTATTATCACTGTGTGCATACATTACATTACTTATCCTGTACTGATCCGGAGTTACATCCTGTATTATACTCCAGAGCTGCACTCACTATTCTGCTGGTGGGTCACTGTGTACATACATTACATTACTTATCCTGTACTGATCCTGAGTTAAATCCTGTATTATACTCCAGAACTGCACTCACTATTCTGCTGGTGGAGTCACTGTGTACATACATTACATTACTTATCCTGTACAGATCCTGAGTTACCTCCTTTATTATAATCCAGAGCTGCACTCACTATTCTGCTGGTGGAGTCACTGTGTACATACATTACATTACTTATCCTGTACTAATCCTGAGTTACATCCTGTATTATACTCCAGAGCTGCACTCACTATTCTGCTGGTGGAGTCACTGTGTACATACATTACATTGCTTATCCTGTACTGATCCGGAGTTACTGTACATCCTGTATTATACTTCCTGTATTATACTCCAGAGCTGCACTCACTATTCTGCTGGTGGAGTCACTTTGTACATACATTACATTACTTATCCTGTACCGATCCTGAGTTACATCCTGTATTATACCCCAGAGCTGCACTCACTATTCTGCTGGTGCAGTCACTGTGTACATAAATTACATTACTTATCCTGCACTGATCCTGAGTTACATCCTGTATTATACTCCAGAGCTGCACTCATTATTTTGCTGGTTGAGTCACTGGGTACATACATTACATTACTTATCCTGTACTGATCCTGAGTTACATCTTGTATTATACTCCAGAGCTGCACTCAATATTCTGCTGGTGGAGTCACTGTGTACATACATTACTTATCCTGTACTGATCCTGAGTTACATCCTGTATTATACTCCAGAGCTGCACTCACTATTCTGCTGGTGCAGTCACTGTGTACATACATTACATTACTTAACCTGTACTGATCCTGAGTTATATCCTGTATTATACCCCAGAGCTGCACTCACTATTCTGCTAGTGGAGTCACTGTGTACATACATTACATTACTTATCCTGTACTGATCCTGAGTTACATTCTGTATTATACCCCAGAGCTGCACTCACTATTCTGCTGGTGCAGTCACTGTGTACATACATTACATTACTTATCCTATACTGATCCTGAGTTACACCCTGTATTATACTCCAGAGCTGCACTCACTATTCTGCTGGTGGGTCACTGTGTACATACATTACATTACTTATCCTGTACTGATCCTGAGTTACATCCTGTATTATACTCCAGAACTGCACTCACTATTCTGCTGGTGGAGTCACTGTGTACATACATTACATTACTTATCCTGTACAGATCCTGAGTTACATCCTGTATTATACTCCAGAGCTGCACTCACTATTCTGCTGGTGGAGCCACATTACTTATTCTGTACCGATCCTGAGTTACATCCTGTATTATACCCCAGAGCTGCACTCTATTCTGCTGGTGCAGTCACTGTGTACATACATTACATTACTTATCCTGTACTGATCCTGAGTTACACCCTGTATTATACTCCAGAGCTGCACTCACTATTCTGCTGGTGGGTCACTGTGTACATACATTACATTACTTATCCTGTACAGATCCTGAGTTACATCCTGTATTATACCCCAGAGCTGCACTCACTATTCTGCTGGTGCAGTCACTGTGTACATACATTACATTACTTATCCTGTACTGATCCCGAGTTACATCCTGTATTATACTTCAGAGCTGCACTCACTATTCTGCTGGTGCAGTCACTGTGTACATACATTACTTATCCTGTACTGATCCTGAGTTACATCCTGTATTATACCCCAGAGCTGCACTCACTATTCTGCTGGTGCAGTCACTGTGTACATACACTACATTACTTATCCTGTACTGATCCGGAGTTACATCCTGTATTATACTCCAGAGCTGCACTCACTATTCTGCTGGTGGGTCACTGTGTACATACATTACATTACTTATCCTGTACTGATCCTGAGTTAAATCCTGTATTATACTCCAGAACTGCACTCACTATTCTGCTGGTGGAGTCACTGTGTACATACATTACATTACTTATCCTGTACAGATCCTGAGTTACCTCCTGTATTATAATCCAGAGCTGCACTCACTATTCTGCTGGTGGAGTCACTGTGTACATACATTACATTGCTTATCCTGTACCGATCCTGAGTTACATCCTGTATTATACCCCAGAGCTGCACTCACTATTCTGCTGGTGCAGTCACTGGGTACATACATTACATTACTTATCCTGTACTGATCCGGAGTTACTGTACATCCTGTATTATACTTCCTGTATTATACTCCAGAGCTGCACTCACTATTCTGCTGGTGGAGTCACTTTGTACATACATTACATTACTTATCCTGTACCGATCCTGAGTTACATCCTGTATTATACCCCAGAGCTGCACTCACTATTCTGCTGGTGCAGTCACTGTGTACATAAATTACATTACTTATCCTGCACTGATCCTGAGTTACATCCTGTATTATACTCCAGAGCTGCACTCATTATTTTGCTGGTTGAGTCACTGGGTACATACATTACATTACTTATCCTGTACTGATCCTGAGTTACATCTTGTATTATACTCCAGAGCTGCACTCAATATTCTGCTGGTGGAGTCACTGTGTACATACATTACTTATCCTGTACTGATCCTGAGTTACATCCTGTATTATACTCCAGAGCTGCACTCACTATTCTGCTGGTGCAGTCACTGTGTACATACATTACATTACTTAACCTGTACTGATCCTGAGTTATATCCTGTATTATACCCCAGAGCTGCACTCACTATTCTGCTAGTGGAGTCACTGTGTACATACATTACATTACTTATCCTGTACTGATCCTGAGTTACATCCTGTATTATACCCCAGAGCTGCACTCACTATTCTGCTGGTGCAGTCACTGTGTACATACATTACATTACTTATCCTGTACTGATCCTGAGTTACATCCTGTATTATACCCCAGAGCTGCAATCACTATTCTGCTGGTGCCGTCACTGTGTACATACATTACATTACTTATCCTGTACTGATCCTGAGTTACATCATGTATTATACTCCAGAACTGCACTCACTATTCTGCTGGTGGAGTCACTGTGTACATACATTACATTACTTATCCTGTAGTGATCCTGAATTACATGTATTATACTCCAGAGCTGCATTCACTATTCTGCTGGTGCAGTCAGTGTACATACATTACATTACTTATCCTGTACTGATCCTGAGTTACATCCTGTATTATACCCCAGAGCTGCACTCACTTTCTGCTGGTGCAGTCACTGTGTACATACATTACATCACTTATCCTGTACTGATTCTGAGTTACATCCTGTATTATACTCCAGAGCTGCACTCACTATTCTGCTGGTGGAGTCACTGTGTACATACATTACTTATCCTGTACTGATCCTGAGTTACATCCTATATTATACTCCAGAGGTGACTCACAATTCTGCTGGTGGAGTCACTGTGTACATACATTACATCACTTATCCTGTACTGATCCTGAGTTACATCCTGCATTATACTCCAGAGCTGCACTCAATATTCTGCTGGTGGAGTCACTGTGTACATACATTACTTATCCTGTACTGATCCTGAGTTACATCCTGTATTATACTCCAGAGGTGCACTCACTATTCTGCTGGTGGAGTCACTGTGTACATATATTACATTACTTATCCTGTACTGATCCTGAGTTACATCCTGTATTATACTCCAGAGCTGCACTCACTATTCTGCTGGTGGAATCACTGTGTACATACATTACATTACTTATCCTGTACTAATCCTGAGTTACATCCTGTATTATACCCCAGAGCTGCACTCACTATTCTGCTGGTGGAGTCACTGTGTACATACATTACATTACTTATCCTGTACTGATCCTGAGTTACATCCTGTATTATACCCCAGAGCTGCACTCACTATTCTGCTGGTGCAGTCACTGTGTACATACATTACATTACTTATCCTGTACTGATCCTGAGTTACATCCTGTATTATACTCCAGAGCTGCACTCACTATTCTGCTGGTGGAGTCACTGTGTACATACATTACATTACTTATCCTGTACTAATCCTGAGTTACATCCTGTATTATACTCCAGAGCTGCACTCACTATTCTGCTGGTGCAGTCACTGTGTACATACATTACTTATCCTGTACTGATCCTGAGTTACATCCTGTATTATAATCCAGAGCTGCACTCACTATTCTGCTGGTGCAGTCACTGTGTACATACATTACATTACTTATCCTGTACTGATCCTGAGTTACATCCTGTATTATACTCCAGAGCTGCACTCACTATTCTGCTGGTGGAGTCACTGGGAACATACATTACTGATCCTGAGTTACATCCTGTATTATACCCCAGAGCTGCACTCACTATTCTGCTGGTGCAGTCACTGTGTACATACATTACATTACTTATCCTGTACTGATCCGGAGTTACATCCTGTATTATACCCCAGAGCTGCACTCACTATTCTGCTGGTGGAGTCACTGTGTACATACATTACATTACTTATCCTGTACTGATCCTGAGTTACATCCTGTATTATACCCCAGAGCTGCACTCACTATTCTGCTGGTGCAGTCACTGTGTACATACATTACATTACTTATCCTGTACTGATCCTGAGTTACATCCTGTATTATACACCAGAGCTGCACTCACTATTCTGCTGGTGGAGTCACTGTGTACATACAGTACTTATCCTGTACTGATCCTGAGTTACATCCTTTAGATCTTTTATTATAAAAATGAAAAACATAACAATAATAATAACAGAAAAAAAACAAGAATATCAGTCAGAAAATAATCTGTATACTGAACACTGGTCCAGCCGCTTATTCTCTCCTCTCACACATATTATATAAACAAAATAATAACTACTTTCACCTTCTGGTCCAGTCACCATACAAAATAATAACACACAAGTAAAAATAAACAATAGCAAACTAAAACTATATACATATTTTTTTTATATATATATATATATATATATATATATATATATATATAATATATATATATATATATATATATATAATATATATATATATATATATATATATATATATATATATATATATACACACACACAGGGGCGCACCTACCATGAGTCAAGTTGAGCACTCTGCCTCTCCTCATCTGCTCTTACATGGCTGTTCTGTGTGCACAGGACCTGTGATGAGGTCACAGGAGGGGAGGAGTCAAGCATCACATGACCTGGGGCCTCAGTGTAGTGTATGTAGGACTCTGCTGTGCTGGTTGTCATGGTGCTGGATGAGCGGACGTTTATGTGTGGGGTCAGGAGAAGTTTACAGGGTGGATGTAGCAGAACCGTCTGTGTACAAGGTGGACGGAGCGGAGCCACGTGTGTACGAGGTGTATGGATCGGAGCCACGTGTGTATGGAGTGTGCGGAGCAGAGCCGTGTGTGTACGTGGTGTGCGGAGCGGAGCCGCATGTGTACGTGGTGTGCGGAGCGGAGTCGCGTGTATACGTGGTGTGCGGAGCGGAGCCGCGTGTGTACGAGGTGTGCAGAGCGGAGCCGTGTGTGTGCGAGGTGTATGGAGCGGAGCCGTGCGTGTACTTGGTGTACGGAGCAGAGCCACGTGTGTACGGGGTGTACAGAACGGAGCCCTGTGTGAACGGAGCTGAGGCGTGTGTGTACGGAGTGGAGCCGCATGAGTGCGAGGTGTACGGAGTGGAGCTGCATGAGAAAGAGGTATATGGAGCAGAGCCACATGTGTACAAGGTTTACAGAGTGGAGTCATGTGTGTAAGAGGTGTACGTAGCGTGGCTGCGTGTGTACAAGGTGTACGGAGCAGAGCCGCATGTGTACGAGGTTTACGGAGTGGAGCCATGTGTGTACTGACTGGAGCCATGTGTGTGCAAGGTGTACGGAGCGGAGCTGTGTGTTCGAGGCATGCAAAGCGGAACAGTGTGTGTATGAGGTGTGCGGAGCTATGCATGTACGAGGTCGTTGTATGTTGGGGAGCATTCATACCCCCCAACCATCCCAGATCCAGGGGGACAGTCCCGATTTTGAGAGTCTGCCCCGCTGTCCCGGCCGGGAGCTTACTTTTCTCGCGGACACAGGAGTACACGGTGGAGCCCCGAGGAGCACTTTAAAACTCGCATGTGACGTTCCACCGGAAGTGACGTCTGGAAGCTGACTGGAAATGAGGTAATTTTGGGAGGAGATTGTGACGGAACCATGGAGGCACTTCAGGGAATGCTTCAGATCCATCACCATGTTCTCCCCGGACAGCGGGATCACCTTGGAATCGGGGATGCCGGCCATGTGAGCGGATCATGATATGTCCTACCAGGATGCTATAGTATCTTTATAGAATCTTTCTTTCTCTCTCTGTTTCTCTCTCTCTCTGTTATTTCTTTCCCTCACTAATTTTTCTTTCTCTCTATTTCTTTCTTTCCAGTCTTTCTTTCTTTCTCTCTCTGTTCTTTCTTTCTCCTTTCTTTTTCCTCTCTCTCTGTTCTTTCTTTCTTTTTTTCTCTTTCTTTCTTTCTTTCTTTCTTTCTCTCTGTCCTTTCTTTTCCACCATTGTTTCTCTCTCTGTTCTTTCTCCTTTCTTTCTTTTTTTCTCTCTCTGTTCTTTCTTTCTCCTCTTCCTTTCTCTCTCTGTTCCTTCTTTCGCTCTGTTCTTTATTTCCTCTTTCTTTCTCTCTGTTCTTCCTTTCTCTCTCTCCGTTCTCTCTCTGATCTTTCTTTCCCCTCTTTCTTTCTCTCTCTGTTCTTTCCCCTTTCTGTCTTTCTCTCTCTCTGTTCTTTCATTCTCTATGTTCTCTATGTTTCATTCTCTCTCTGTTCTTTCTTTCTTTCTCTCCTTTCTTTCTCACTGCCTTTTTCTCTCTCTCTTGTCTTTCTTTTTTTTCTCTGTTCTTTCTTTCTTTTCCTCAGTACCAGTCAGTGTGCCCATAGTACCAGCCACTGTGCCCTCAGTACCAGTCATTGTGATCAGCAGTGCTAAATGGGTGTGATTGGAGCGTGGATATGGGTGTGACTAGTTGTGAAAAGGGTGTGGTCAGGAGCGTGGCCTAAAATTTGCCGGGGGCAGCAGAATGGAGCATGGGGTGGAAGAAAGCAGCACGGGGCGGCAGAATGGAGCATGGAGGGGGCAGAATTGAGCATGGAGGGGGCAGAATGGAGCACGGGGGGCAGAATGGAGCAAGGGGCAGGATCATGTGGCAGAATGGAGACATATTGGGCAGGAAAGGAGACAGATGGGGCAGGATGGATAGAATGGAGACAGATGGGCTAGGATCATGGGACATCACATGGGGCAGAATGGATACTCATGAGGGCAGGATGGGAGAACATACGGCTGGAGCCAGGAATTTGACACATGGGGGCCAGGATATACCATAGGGGCTAATTAAGGGATTATCTGTGTAGCAAGGTGGATATTAACCTTTATTAGGTAAAATTGTAAACAGCCAAATTAGTCAAACAACAAAAACAAAGGGGTACCACAGTGAAGGAAGTGCCCTATAACCAATGAACAGAAAAGGGGGGGGGGTTGTTAAAAAGGTACAACTGGCCTCTCAGATCCTCAATATTAATCTGACCTGATAGCAAAGTGACTATAGTTGCCCATAGGATGAATAGTATATACATGATCTCATTTATATGGTACAAATAAGTGGTGCTTATAAGAAAAGGATGTTATTATTATTATTATTATTATTATTATTTATTGTTATAGCGCCATTTATTCCATGGCGCTTTACATGTGAGGGGGGTATACATAAAAACAAGTACAATAATCTTAAACAATACAAGTCATAACTGGTACAGGAGGAGAGAGGACCCTGCCCGCGAGGGCTCACAATCTTCAAGGGATGGGTGATAATACAGTAGGCGAGGGTAGAGCTGGTCGTGCAGCGGTTTGGTCGATCGGTGGTTACTGCAGGTTATAGGCTTGTCGGAAGAGGTGGGTCTTCAGGCTCTTTTTGAAGGTTTCGATGGTAGGTGAGAGTCTGATATGTTGTGGTAGAGAGTTCCAGAGTAGGGGTGATGCGCGAGAGAAATCTTGTATGCGATTGTGGGAAGAGGAGATAAGAGGGGAGTAGAGAAGGAGATCTTGTGAGGATCGGAGGTTGCGTGCAGGAAAGTACCGGGAGACGAGGTCACAGATGTATGGAGGAGACAAGTTGTGGATGGCTTTGTATGTCATGGTTAGGGTTTTGTAATGGAGTCTCTGGGCAATTGGGAGCCAGTGAAGGGATTGACAGAGGGGAGAAGCTGGGGAATAGCGGGGGGACAGGTGGATTAGTCGGGCAGCAGAGTTTAGAATAGATTGGAGGGGTGCGAGAGTGTTTGAGGGGAGGCCGCAGAGCATGAGGTTGCAGTAGTCAAGGCGAGAGATGATGAGGGCATGGACTAGGGTTTTTGCAGATTCTTGGGTGAGGAATGAACGGATGCGTGAAATATTTTTGAGTTGAAGTCGGCAGGAAGTGGAAAGGGTTTGGATATGTGGTTTGAAGGAGAGATCAGCATCAAGGATTACTCCGAGGCAGCGAGCTTGTGGGACTGGGGAGAGTGGGCAGTCATTTACTGTAATTGATAGGTTCGTAGGGGGGGTCACGTTATACCCACACATGTTATTGTGACTTGCTTGGGCAAGTGGATGACATATCCTATGGGTAACTAAAGTCATTTTGACATGAGGTCAGATTAATATTGAGGATCTGAGAGGCCAGTAGTACCTTTTTAACACCCCCCCTTTTGCTGTTCGTTGGTTATAGGGCACTTCCTTCACTGTGGTACCCCTTTGTTTTTGTTTGACTAATTTGGCTTTTTACAGTTTTACCTAATAAAGGTTAAGTTTTAATATCCACCTTACTACACAGATAATCTATTTTGTAGATTATGCTTTTCCTGCTTTACATGCTAATTAAGGGATATTATTACTGCGGTGATGTATTTATTTTATTTTTTGAGGATACTGTTTTAAATGGGTGGGTGGTCCTGTTACTGTGCAGAAGGACAAATCAGAGGTACTCGTGATTAACCCGATCAAATGCTTTTGCCTGGTCCAGTGACAGAATGTACCCCTTCCAGTGACCAGCCCTACCCTGCTCCACTGCCTCCCGGACACCGAGCACAGCACTAAATGTGCTGCGGGATGGAACAGTGCAATGTTGGGCCTCCGAAAGGAGTCGCGGTGTAAATTTCACCAGCCAATTAAACAGCACCTTTGCCAGAACCTTCCAGTCTGCATTGAGAAGCGCTATGTGACAACAATTCTCAATGCACGATGGGTCCTTGCCCTTTGAAATGATGCCCTTTGATGATCAGGGCAGACCTCCTCATTGACTTTGGCAGAGTGCCCGAGGAAAGACACTTATTGAATACCTCAGTCAAGAGGGGAACCAAAGTGTCCTTAAAGGTCTTATAGAATTCAGATGTTAAGCTATCTGGACCGGGCGATTTTTTTGGGGGCAAGCCCTTCAATCGTCAACTTACCTTTCTCTTCCCTGATTATCTCTGTCAAAACATCAAGAGAGAGGTCTACCCCTGGTTCGGGGATGGTTTCAGCCAGGAAAGCTGACATCTCATCCCAATCAAGATCTCTTTTCCCCAAGAGGTGCGAGTAGAAGTGTGGCGCCCCTGAGGCTCAGTCGCCACAGAGGTACTGCACCTTCTCCTAAGGTGTGGTGCCCCACCATCTAGGTAAGTTGGAGGCTCCTGACCACGCTCCAACACTCGCACCCCACACAATATAGTAGTTCAGCATAACCACATTGCGGCTCCTTGCTTAGACAGAAGCAGAGCACCTTTGGTGGTTCCCTGCTTGGAACACTAACGTGCTGGGAGGCGGGTGGAGTTTAGGATACATAAAAGGGCGGGACAGTTTAGGATTACAGGTCAGTCTGACAGGAGGTCAGTCGGAGGGAGGAAGTCACTCAGAGAGGAGTGAGGAAAGGAGATCCCTGGAAGAAGGGATGGAGGAAGGAGTGCTGCAGCTGCATTAGTGACCTGAGCCAGCTGGCACGGGAAAGGAAAGGAAAGAAGGAGAAAGACGTAGAACTGAAGCCTGAGCTTCCATAGAGGGAAAGGACAAGTACGGAACGTAGGAGTGAAAGGGAACACAGAGGACGTGGGTTAGAGGAAGAACCCTGCCTAGAAATTCTAGGCGCAAGGCCGGGGCCCGGTCCCCAAGGTTGTATGGACACTAATGGTTCTGCAGCAGACATCGGTGGAGTAGTGGGCTGTAAATGCACTACTCCCATCTAAGACTTGGGGGCACAACAGCAACACGGATAGAGAGCCGGGACTCAGGAGTAGAGAGTCCCTGAAGCAGGCTACAGCTGTCTGCCATACAAGTACAGTTCTTGGGAACATCTGTCAGGAGGAACTCCAGTGTAACTCAGTACTAGGAGATCTTCACACTTAAAGGCGCTATAGAGGAGACGTTCAGAAAAGGCACATAAGTTGGCAGAGTGTGGAAGGGAGCATTCCATCTTGCCTGGAGGTTGACTGAGCCCCTGACCCGGAGGACACGGTACAGAAGCGGGCACTACAGACTACAGACTGTGAGTAAAGCTTTGGAGCTGCATGCCCTGGTGTCCTCCATTCCTTCCTGCGTCCGTCCGCCTGGCACTGCTACATCCCCTGCACCGGACGTTACACCATCTAAGTGTCCCCACATCTACACTGCCCTGGGACAACAGCCCTGCCTGTGGAGGGCTATACCATCACTGCTGCACCACACCATCTGTCCCAGAGGATCTGTCTGCAGCGTCGGCTTAACACCTCCCTTGCCGAACACCACAGTTGGCGTCACGAACTATTCACCATTAACATATCACCATTACTTGGGCGCCCAGGGCCACGGTCCGGGTCACCGCTGCTGTGACACATCCCACTGATACCGGCCCGGTACCGAGTACCCCGCAACCCTGGGAGGGCGACCCAACTTGGCGTCACGAACAGGATAACGAGACCCGATGCCATCGGGTTCTGTGTGCCTAAGATTTGTTGGACTTAAAACTTTTGAGAATGTGCAGAAGACCCAATTTAATAGACTGTGAAATGAACATTAAAAATGGCAGTTGGCGTGGAGAAGAAGGGCGTGAAGAGATGGGAGGTCCTAGGAAAAGACCGCGAAGAGTCTTGGGCCTCCCCTGCCTGAATTACTATGTGACAGCAACATGGCCCACCCCCCCGAGGAGTTCGTATACTGGCTTGGTATGGAGGCGCTGGAAGAAGACGCCGCCCCGAGAAGGAGGGGCAGAAGCCAGTGGTGGGAAAGGGGCCGAGGGAGGAGAGAGAAGAACGCCAGAACGCCATCTTAGAGAGAGAGAGAAGGAGGCCTGCGGAGCACGGGGAAGCGGATCTCCCCGGCGCCATGGCTGAAGGCTCCAACCCTGTAGCGGAGATGAACCGCCAGCAGCTGGAGGACGAAATTGCCCAGATGATGCACCGCCTGCAACTGCGGCAGGAAGCGCTATGGACATTGAAGCTGCAGCGCGCCCAGGAGGGGCCTACACCTGCGGTACCCGCGACACTGGTACCCGCCGCTGCTGCACCGGACGTCTTCCAGGCAGACCCTGTGGGGCCTGGAACTGCTGCCATGCCCCCGGCAGCGTACTTTGGTCCCTCCGTGCCGCTACTACCGGAGGAGTTGTACACAGCGCAGGGAGATGAAGCGGAGGAAGAGGAGCCCCCACCCGGACCTGATGCGGCCGCGCAGGTCCCTACAGAGACCCCCGCGGACCCGCAGCCGCCATTAGCTCCACCGCCGTCCCCGGTGTCCTACCAGGTAGCGCCCACTGCCACTACGCCTGCATCGGAGCCGAGACCGCACCGTCGGGAGGTACCAGATATATACCCCGGTCCTCCTAATGGGCTACCCCCCGACTTCACGTTGTCAGAGGCTGGCTTGCAGGAGCTCGAAATAGGGCAGTTGGAAGAATCAGCTGGGGCCACTGGACTGTCGGAGATGGGGAGGTGGAGGAGGTCCCTACTGCGAAGAGTACAGCTGGAACAGGCGCGCACGATCCGGCACCTTCGGGGATTGGAGGAATCTAGGTCGCTTTGGGATAGTGACCTCGGGATCCCTTGGCTGCCAAGTCCCCATGTAGTCGCCTATCAGCGCCGGCAAGCTGTGGCTAGGCCACGCACCAGCGCAATGGAACTAGCAAGTAACCAGCAGAATGAAGACACCCAAAGTATTACATCTGGTAGCAGTACCCAATCAGCAGCTTCCAGAACCCCAGGAGGGGACCAACACTAATAATTTGCAGTAACTCTCGTGACCCAGGAGGGTTTGTTAGCACCGTTGTGCCTTTTTGTTCCATTTTTGACCATCATGGTCAGTTTTTGTTTTCCCAGTGTTGCCCTGTGTTGTTGGCAGCCTCTACAATTGAACTAGCGATCATGAACTTGGAGTGATCCAAAAACTTTTACTTGTAAATAGTTGCACCTCTTTAGGTGCCCTCTCTTGGTTTTACATATAGACACTTTGCGAAGATTACGTCTACCTCAAAGGACACTACAAGAGATCCCGTCTGGGAGTGGTGTCCAGCACTTACAAGAACTGTTGAAAAGTTTTAATGTGAAATAGTTGATAATGATATATCTTATAAGAGTATTGGTAACTAGGAAGTGGCTTTTATATAGAATTAGTAATATTTTGATACAGAGATGAGAGATTTGAATAAAGAGTTGAAAGTGTATATTCATCACAGTTGTCACGTGAAAGAAAGTAGAAAATGTGCACTAGAGAGAGAAGAAGAAATGTGTACTAGAGATGGAAAGATGCAGAATACTGAAGTGATAGTGAGTAACAGATAATAGCACTTAGAATTACATATGGTATGAAAAATTGCACTATTTGACTTAGAATTTTGGATAGTTAATTAATAACTGTTTGCAACGTTCAAGAATGAGTGCCTCTCATATTGGGAAGTATAGTATAAGAAATGTTTGTTCAGCATTATAAAAATGTTGTATGTTCCTGTACTGTCAACTTTGTTTGCCTTGCAGCCCGCGGACGTGCTGTGTTTAACGGGGGGTATGTGGCGCCCCTGAGGCTCAGTCGCCACAGAGGTACTGCACCTTCTCCTAAGGTGTGGTGCCCCACCATCCAGGTAAGTTGGAGGCTCCTGACCACGCTCCAACACTCGCACCCCACACAATAGAGTAGTTCAGCATAGCCACATTGCGGCCCCTTGCTTAGAGAGAAGCAGAGCACCTTTGCTGGTTCCCTGCTTGGAACACTAACATGCTGGGAGGCGGGTGGAGTTTAGGATACATAAAAGAGAGGGATGGTTTAGGATTACAGGTCAGTCTGACAGGAGGTCAGTCGGAGGGAGGAAGTCACTCAGAGAGGAGTGAGGAAAGGAGATCCCTGGAAGAAGGGATGGAGGAAAGAGTGCTGCAGCTGCCTCAGTGACCTGAGCCAGCTGGCACGGGAAAGGAAAGGAAAGAAGGAGAAAGACGTAGAACTGAAGCCTGAGCTTCCATAGAGGGAAAGGACAAGTACGGAACGTAGGAGTGAAAGGGAACACAGAGGACGTGGGTTAGAGGAAGAACCCTGCCTAGAAGTTCTAGGCGCAAGGCCGGGGCCCGGTCCCTGAGATTGTATGGACACTAATGGTTCTGCAGCAGACACCGGTGGAGTAGTGGGCTGTAAATGCACTACTCCCATCTAAGACTTGGGGGCACAACAGCAACACGGATAGAGAGCCGGGACTCAGGAGTAGAGAGTCCCTGAAGCAGGCTACAGCTGTCTGCCGTACAAGTAGAGTTCTTGGGAATATCTGTCAGGAGGAACTCCAGTGTAACTCAGTACTAGGAGATCTTCACACTTAAAGGCGCTATAGAGGAGACGTTTAGAAAAGGCACATAAGTTGGCGGAGTGTGGAAAGGAGCATTCCATCTTGCCTGGAGGTTGACCGAGTCCCTGACCCGGAGGACACGGTACAGAAGCGGGCACTACAGACTGTGAGTAAAGCTTTGGAGCTGCATGCCCTGGTGTCCTCCATTCCTTCCTGCGTCTGTCCGCCTGGCACTGCTACATCCCCTGCGCCAGACACTACACCATCTAAGTGTCCCCATATCTACACTGCCCTGGGACAACAGCCCTGC